>NC_134144.1:3885372-4530851 GCF_033958435.1 Carettochelys insculpta | reverse complement strand
TTATTTTGGAATAGCAGCCGTGGCTGCTATTCCAAACTAACTTTGCTGCGTAGACACACCCTAAGATACCTAGGGCCTGATTCTCTCCTGCCCCTTGCGTGCAAAGTGGGTGCAAAACATGATCAGATGAGGACACCCCACTTTGCACAGATACTGTTACCCAAGGTGTCTGCTGTTTCACATGTAAGTTATAAGTGACGTTTCCTGTAAGCTGAGCCCTTGGGCAGCCACCCAGGAGATTCAGGGGCCACCTAACTGATTAGCACAGCCCCCACAGTCACCCACAGCATGTGTTTCTATTGGTGGTGCACATCCACACAGCCTTGTGCACATAATAAAATGTATGGTGCAAGCGGTGGTATGTTTAAATGCTGAGGAAGCCCTTGGGGCACACAGGTTTTTTGTTCTATGTTTGTACAGCTCCTAGCACAAAGAGCATCTTGTCCATGACTAGGACTCTGAGATGCTGTGCAACACCACTACTGTTGCAAAACCTTTGGACACCTTCACACTTCATCTGAAGATCTGAATTCACTCTGCACAGAAGGTATTGTGAGCCTTCAATTAACAAACTCCTTGGGGTCGCGGCATGATTCTGGTACAAGTCAGCCTGGGAACACACCCCGTTCCCCTGTGCACCTGCCTCATGGCTGTGATATATTATAGCCAAGGCCAAACTAGAGCCCTACAGCTCCTTTCTGGCCTCTGATTCAACTGATGAACGCAAAGTAAAATCACCATTTCCTTCCCTACTTTCTCCTGCTACCTTAAGCCCTGCTGGTCAGAGAGGCCAAGCAAGGAAAGTTAGCAGAGCCAATATGCGGCACTGCAATTCGGAGCCTGCCATTCAGAATCCCAACACAGTATTTGATTCACCTGCCCTGAGATTTGAAGGGCGGGGGGATAATTCTGTAATGTAACCATTGTTAAATCTCAGCATTACGGCGAACCGTCCAATAGCAGTAAATAATTCGTCATCTCTGCAGCCCTTTGGTCCTGGTTCAGGTCCAGGTGCAGGTCCGCTCTGCACCAAGGACACCCCCATTCTTCCCTGGAAGCGGCCTGGTGTTTATTGCAGCCTCTCAAATGAGCGCCTGGTCATGCGTTGTGGGTTAGATCTTGAATGTTTTATTCCCACACCAAGGCAAAGGGCTATCACCATCTCCTCTTGCTCAGAGCACGAGGGTCTCATGCAGCAGCAGCGTTGGGGCAGCTCTGGGAGTGCACCCTCTGAGAGCAGGGCACAGTATTGGCCTGCCTCACACAAGGAGAGACACGCTTCCCCCTGCTGGCAGTCCTTCTGCAGGGCAGGCCAGGCCAGTACTGCACCCTGCTCTCAGAGGGTGCACTCCCAGAGCCGCCCCAAGGCTGCTGCTGCATGAGACACTTGTGCTGTGAGCAAGAGGAGATGGTGATAGCCCCTTGCCTGGGTGTGGGAATAAAACATTCTGCAAGGATGCCTCCCTATACGCTGTGCAGCCGTGTCAGCCTGTGCTGAGGGGAATGAGACTCTGCCCCCTTGAGCGGCAGGTTCGAGTGCCATAGCTTTGCCCCACGCTGAGAGGGATGAGGAGTTTGGTACTACACGCACCTGTGATAAAGGGCAAAGGGGCATCTGTCACTGTTAATTGTACCCTGCCTGGGAGAAGGCGCCACTGGAAATTAAAAGAGCTTTGTCCCTGCTGCCTGCCCTCATGGGTGGGTAAACAGGAGGGAGGGGGCAGGAGGCAACTCAGCCTCCTGAGTCAGACGATGCGTGTGGAAACCTAGCACCAGATCAGCCAAACAGAGGCAGGCCATCCACCTCTGGCAGCGGCCTGCCTTTCACGCAGCCTGCATCACTTGGGAGCTTGCAGCAGGGGCAGGGGTTATCCTCTGAGCAGCTGGAAAAGACACTCAGCAGTGGCCACTGCTTTAGGAAAATTGAGAAACAAGAGATCTTGGCAGTGGCAGGGGGCCTTTCCGGGCTCGTTGCTGTTACAGTGGGGCAGATCACGCTGCCTCCGGCCACATCCTCCCCAGGCAGCTTCGCAGCCTGCTAACACAATAAACCCTCCTCAAGGCCATAGGGCAGAGATCACTACCCTGGTGTGTGCCCAGTCAAACCTTTGCCACCCTGCTCCCAGCCCCTTTAAATGCCCCCCATGCCTGCCTCAGGAGGCAGTCATCTCTAAGGAGCTCTGGTGGGAGGTCAATCTAAAATCACTGGCTGGCTCCTCTCAGGGGACCAGTAGGGTATGTAGCTACCATGTGTCCTGCCCAAGCCCCCTCCTCCTTCTGCCTCCTCATTCCCTGCAGACTATTCTGTCCCACCTGGTACAGTTATATCTTCTGTCAGCAGCATAACTCATACCAGCTTTTGTATCAGTACTTCCCTCTGCTTGCCAGGAGCCCATGCCATGCTGAGCAGCTGCTCTCTCCAGCCAAGAAGAGAGCTTGGGAGCTGGGAGTGGTGGACCACCTTAAAAACAAGCCCACTTGCTCAGGCTAGAAGCAGGAGGTGCTGGTAGTTAACCTCTGATGTACATCCCAGATATCCACATTGCTGTCTTCAGCCAGCTGCTAACTCCTGCTGGCAGGCAGCGTGCTGATGCTGTCCGACGCTCACAGGTGCCATAAGATGTCATAAAATGCATTCATCCAAGGCCAGAAGGACTTTGCCTGGTCCATTCCTCTATTCCAGCAATGTTGATGTACCACCTTGGGGTGGAAGGTGGGTTCTGATTGCTGCAAAAATACCTCACTTTGATAAGAGGAGACCAATGTAACGCTGCTGCTCTGCATATCTCACTACCCAGTGCTCACACAGAATATGCACCTTTGGACTTGAAGCACTTCACAAAGGCAGCCAGAGTCCTTCTTCCCATTTCACAGATATGAAAACTAACACACGAAGAAGCAAAGTGACTGGCCCAACATCAGCCAGCAGGCCGATGGCAGAGTCAGGTCAGGAAGCCAGGCCTCCTGAGTCCCAGCCCAGTGCGCTGTTCATTAAGTCACCCCACTGCACATGTATTTATCTTATGATAGCGGGTTGGAACACATGATCAAAAGGTGAGGCTTTTTCATGCTAGGTGCTGCATATTTTAAGAGGGCTGCAGCACTGCTGAAGGGCTGATTTAGTTCAAGTATTCTAAAATCCACATGCCCGTTTCCGTGAACGCCAAGGTACTTCACTCCGATCCAGGTTAGGCTCATTCACCCGAATTTGAGCAAAGGTTTAAAATCTGTGTGCAAGAGAGTGATGAAAGGAGGGCCCAGCATCCCAAAGGTTGGAGAAAGCCTTGGGATCAGCTAGCCCTGCCTAACTTTACCAACAACCAATGCCAGGAGAAAGGGGAGGAGCCTGATTCAGGCTGAGGCTCATCAGTGAAGAAGCACGATCCCACTTTGGTGGTCTAAGGACAGGAGCCAGAGTGTGACTACGCAGCAGCCAAGGGAGCAAATAACCCCCTGCCTGCACCCTTCTGGGAAAAATGGGGAGCTTACTGAGAAGCCCCAACTAAAGGGGAATCTGGGCTCTTGGGGCCAAGCCCCACCTTAAGGACTTGACAGGGCAGTGGTTTGGAGTTCCTTGGTCAGGAGGACAGGGGGCCAAGCACCCCCTTTGTCCACCTGCTTACTCAGTGACCTAGCCACTAGGCTACCCAGCTGCCAGGGACCTGGCCACACCAAAAAAGACAAAGCAGTGGGGTGGGAAGGGAATTCAAGGCCATCCAGCACATTGGTGGCAGCGATGGGATGAAATCCCAGCTGGCCAGGCTCCCAGGCCAGTGGTAGGCACATTACAGACTTGAAATCCAGTCTTTGCCCCAGGAAGCACACAGACAACACACCAGGAGAAGAAGCAGGTCAGTGAGGCTGGGGCGAGGTGGAAGGATGTGGAAGCATTAAAAAAACAGTGGTCAGCAGGGAAGCAGATGTTTCTGCCAGGTCTTGCTTGACTAGCTCCAGCACAGGAGGGCTTTGGGGCATCCGAGAGCGGCTCTCTGTCACTGTGACGGCTGTAGAGCTCTGCTGATTCACACCAGGCGAGGATCTGGCCCACACACAAAAAAAGAGGACAATCCAGAAAGAAAGCCCCAGACTCCATCTGAGTGTAAATGGCAGCAGGCCCACTCACCGGGCGAGGGGTGGGGAGCATTTGCTTCCAGGCCTGGCAGTTCAAAGGGGATTGGAGCTCCAGCCACCGCCACTGCCGAAGTAGCAGCAGCGGATGGAGCTCCGGGCCCCTTTAAATCGCCACAGCAGTGAGGGTACGGTGGGGGGAGGGCAGCGCCCCAGTCTGGCTGGCACTGAGTGTCAAATGCCCTTGGCCTCACCCCTTCCAGGGCGCAGAGCTGAGCCCCTCTCCCGTCTTGCCCCAGCGGCTGCCAGCCCTGCTGAATGGCAGGCGCTGAGTGGAGCGGCTGCGATGCAAAGCACGGCACCCTTTGCTGCAACACTGCTTGGCTCCTCTCCCCCTGGAAGCCGCAGTTCAGGTGAGTGAGTCTTCCCAAGGCTCTTCCTGCCTCTCAGTGACTCAGCTGAAAAGCAGACGATACCGTAAGCTGAGCCAGGCCTCTAGGGAACCTGCCAGTCTCTGGGGACCATGCCAGCCTGCCCTGGAAAATGCATCGCCGCACGTCCCCAGTTGGCAGCACAGTGTGGCCTTGCTTCTGAAATGTGAAAAATCAAAACGCCTCCCCTGGCTTCTCCAGAAAAATCAGATTGAGCATCGAGTTGACAGGCAACCGGCTGCAGAAGCCAGGGAGCAAACCAGCCAAAGCCTTACATGATTTCAATAACCCATTTTGGAGGTGGCGTGGGCTGTCTTCAGAGAAAAATGCTATTTGCAGAAGAAGACTTCCAAGCATCACACAATACTTCACCAGAGGCCCCGAAAGCACAAGAGGCCTGATGCAAAGGCCACTGAAGGCAAGAAGAAGGCTCCCACAGCTATCAGTAGGCTTTGGATCCAGCCATAAACCATCTGTTGTTCCAATCATAGTTACTCTGAACCTCTTTTTGGTGGGGATTCTTTTTTCATCATTGTTTTCTTCTCTGCAGTTGTAACTGAGGAAAGAATGAGTGAGATAGTGGTATTTTGCTTTCTGTTTGTAATAGTGGATTGCTCCCATCAGGCTGTCAAGGGATTACAAATATCTATCTGAGGATGAGGAAAGGAACCTACTCTTGGCTTCTAAGTTCTTTGGGTTGGAGCATATTGTCTTTGGCTGGCGTCCATGTTCCCTCTAAGCTGAGCCCTTAGGCGGCCACCCATGAGAGATTCAAATGTTGTCCAGCGGATTAGCAAAAACTCACAGCCAGGAGCAAGTATTTCTACTGGTGGTGCACTTCTACATATGCCTCAGTGCCCAAAACAAAATTTATTCTGCACATGGATGTAAAAAATAGAGGGACTATTGGTTGGTATGTATTGCTCCCTCAGTGCTGCCTCTCTGATCAACATGTTTTTCTTGCTATCTTTCACTGGGGTGAAATCCAGTGTGCATAAGGAGTGGTTCAGGTAAGCCCATAAGTACTTGCTTCACTATAAGCTTGTGCATATGTCTCCCCCAAATAGGGATATTTCCTGACTCAAAGCCACACAGGTGGAGTATTCAGGCCCTAGAAGTCTGATTCAATGCCTGCTGAAGCTCTTGGGCACCTTTGACTTCAGTGGGCTCTGGTTCTGACCCCGTAATGGTTGAGTACAATCACTGAGGCATTGCAATTCTGCCACCCAATCCCCGGAAGCGAAAGTAGTTGCTATCCTCAGCCGATGAGCCCTCACCCGCTCCACTGCATAGGGTTCTGGTGCTACAGGTGTCATAGAAACCGGACCTGCCCTTGTTCCTTGACCCCAGCCATTCTCAACCTGTGTGGTGTGCGCATGGGACCATTTTCATGGAACTTAAGGGTTAGCAGGTGTCCTGTGTGTGAGGTGGGCTGAGGTTTGCTCAGCTGTGACAGAAGTCTCCACAAATAGCACAAATTGAAGACTGGTTCAACCCTTGTCCACGATCCCCATATAATAAAATGGGGCTGGATCCATCGCAGATATGAAGCGTTCAGTGCAAGTTTGGCCAGCAGAGAACCAAGTAGGAGCCTGAGGATTTTTTCCTTGGTGAGCTGGATGCAGCATCAAGACACCCACTCATTACGATGAAGTCATGTGGATTTTGTCAGATTGTTAATACTGATTGTCTAGTTTGTCATGGTACTCTGTTCTGGGCCTGTAACTGGGGGGAACCCAACGTGGCTACAGAAGCAATTAGTTCTTTTAGAAAAAAACAACAAACAAAATCAATTATTCTATGCGGGGCTGGGGAGGCAGGAAAGGGGAGCGTTATAAATGACCATTATGAGCACAGGGTCGAGTAATGTCTCGGCAATTAAGAATACAATGTGGCATTTCAAATTCTGTAAACCTCATTCTATAAGGACAAGCCCCTATTCTGAAATAAATTATCCTGGAATAGCTTATTCTGAAATAACCCTGCTGTGTAGATGTAGCACAGAATAGTTTATTTTGGATTAATAGTGTTTCCAGGGACTCTAATCTGAAATAGTTTGTATTGTGTGAGGACACAATATTTTGAAATAAAGTTTGCTTATTTCAGGACTTACCAGTAGCGTTGACACATTATTCTGGAACAGCATATTTTGGAACAGTAACTCTGGAATAAGTAATTCTGGAATCATTCCGTAGCATAGATGTACCCTAAGGGTGCAGGAGAGACAGAAGCAGGGTTGTGATGTGGGGAGTCTGAGCTGCTGTGAGATAGTCAAATTTCTGCTGGGAGATCAAACACACTCAGCCACCAGAGTGGAGGAGCAGTAAAAAGTGTCATGACAACAGAAAGCAACTTCTCCAGATGATTGAGATACAGCTCAGAAATGCATCTGACAAAGCGGGTCTTTGCCCATGAAAACTTATGCTCCAAAATATGTTAGTCTAGAAGGTGCCAAAGCACTTGTAGCTCAGCAATGATGTCCCTTATTTCTCCTGGGCTTGACAGAAGCTGGTTATTAAGAGGGACGTGAGGGTCTAAACTGGAGCAAGAAACCACAGCAGCTACCAAAGGACCTAAGTAAGAGATAGAGAGAGAGAGAAATACCTGGGGATATTGCAATCATTCTGTAACAGCTGGGGAAATTCAGATCCCTGTGAAACAGAAGAATGTGACTAATCCCCACCTGAATTTGGTGCTTCCAACACAAGTGGGCTACACATGATGCATGTAAAACAAAACAACAGGAAGCTGTATATGAATTGTATTGGCAAGTCCATTGCAGGGACTGTCCCTGGAACCCTGCAGGGATGTTTGTCATGGTTTCATCCACGTGCTGCTTGTGCAATGCCAAACACACGAGACAAAGACAGGAAGTCTTCATCTCCTAATGCCCAGATCCTCAATGGTACCTAGGCACCTAACTCCCACGAGTGGGAATTAGGCATCCAAACTCCAGCGAGGAGCTAAGTTAAAGCTCCTCAGCTGAGGAAGAATACTCCAGAGTAAGCTTCTCGTCAGACGCAGGAAAACGTGTCGCCAGCCTAATTCGATTTGCGCTTCCAAGTGGAAACCATTTTGCTTCCATGGGCTGCAGTCAGACTGTGACAAGTGAATAAATAGTTTTTCTCCCAATCGCTGCCTACTTCTCTCAATACCTTGCTCAGTCCAAGCCATGTACGTGTCTGGAAATGCATGAGATTTTTTTTGTCCAGAGACTGCACCAGACTCAGGAAATCCGTGTGCTTCTCAGCTGTGTCTTTGCAGTGACACCCATTGCACAATCTGCAGCGCTGCCCTATAGAAACTGCACACTAGGAGAGGCAGAACCCAAAGAGGTTGAGAGAGTTGGCTTGGACCAAGCATTGAAAAGTTTGAAGCATATCCAGACCACGTTGGGCTGGAAACGAGGCTGGCAAGTGTGTGACTTCAGGCTCTCTCATGAGATCCCAGCTATTTCTCAGCTGTAGTGTCCTGGGAAAATCTCCAGATTCATGGCATGGACCTTGGCAGAACCAGAAAAAGGACCACCCCAAAGAGACCAGCCTGTGCTTTGCTCAGAGCAGCTTAGGCTTTCCACTGCATGCTGGAATGGGACTCTGGGTGTTTAGTCAGGCCTGGGGAGAGACACCTATGTCATCTGGACATTATTATTAACCTCTCGCATCATGGTGGTGATGCCTAGGTCTCACCCACGGTGCTATACAAACTCAGAACTGAAGGACTTTCCCCTGCTCCTGGGAACTTATATCTGATGTATAGTTTTGCCACCTCTGTGCTGAGTCTCAGGACTTTGGTTCAAACTGATCTCAGTAACCTGCAACATGAAATAGCCCGGGACAGAAACTATGTTTCTCATGGTATTTTGGCACTCCTGGTTCTGGGCCCAATTCCAAAAAGATTATGAACTGTATTCTTATGTCACAGAGAGACCCTCAGCTGAGAGGAGGGGAGTTGGCACTGTACAGACACAGCCTCTGCCCCAAGGAGCCAACAATCTAAACAGACAAGACAGATTCTACTTGGGAGGAGAGGAAGTTCTTGATACACATTTTCCAGATGGGGAAACTGAGACACAGAGAGAGAAATGTATCACAGAATCCTAGGGCTGGAAGGGACCTCAGGAGGTCCCTGCAAGCAAGATCAACCCCGCACTAAGTCATCATAGCCAGGACCTTGTCCAGCTGGGACTTAAAAACCTCAAGGGAGGGAGAATCCACCACCTCTCTAGGCAACGCATTCCAATGCTTCACCTCGCTCCTGGTGAAGTAGGTTTTCCTAATATCTAACCTACACCTCTCCCTCTTCAACTTCAGATCATTACTCTTTGTTCTGCCATCTGACACCAGTGAGAACAGTTTCTCACCCTCCTTTTTAGAGCTCCCCTTCAGGAAGTTGAAGGCTGCTATTAAATCCCCCCGAAGTCTTCTCTTCTGTAAACTAAACAAGCCCAATTCCCTCAGTCTATCCTCATAGGTCTTGTGCGCAAGCCCCTTAGTCATTTTTGTTGCCCTCCATTGAACCTGCTCCAGCAAATCCACATCCTTTTTATACTGTGGGGCCCAAAACTGTACACAATATTCAAGATGTGGCTGCACCAGTACTGAATAGAGGGGAATAACTACTTCTCTAGATCTGCTCGAAATGCTCCTCCTAATGCACCCTATTATGCTCCTAGCCTTCTTGGCTACAAGGGCACACCATTTACTCATATCCAGCCTTTCATGCACCATAACCCCTAGGTCTCTTTCCATCATACTGCTTCTGAGCCAGTCAGTCCCTAGCCTGTAACAATGCTTGGGATTCTTCTGCCCCAGGTGCAGGACTCTACACTTCTCCTTGTTGAACCACATCAGATTTCTTTTGGCCCAATCCTCCACTTTATCCAGGTCCCTCTGGATTCTCTCTCTATCCTCCAGTGAATCTACCTCTCCCCCTAGTTTTGTGTCATCTGCAAACTTGCTGTGGGTGCAATCCAGTCCCTCAGCCAGGTCATTTATAAATATGTTGAACAACACCTGCCCCAGAGCTGAGCCGTGCGGCATCCGCTTGAAATAGACCGCCATCCATATATTGAGCCATTGACCACTACCTGTTGGGCCCAACCCTCAAGCCAGCTTTCTATCCATCTTATAGTCCAAAGATACAATCTATATTTCCTTAACTTACATACAAGAATGTTGTGGGAGACCGTATCAAAAGCCTTGCTGAAGTCAAGGTATATCACATCCACTGACTTCCCTTAGTCCACAGAGTTTGTTACCTAGTCATAGAAACTAATCAGATTGGTCAGGCAGGACCTGCCCGTGGTGAATCCATGTTGGCTACTTTTGATCACTTTCCCCTCTTCCAAGTGCTCCAAAATGGATTCCTTGAGGATTCCCTCCATTATTTTCCCAGGAATTGAGGTAAGGCTGACAGGTCTATAGTTCCCTGGATTATCCCTCTTTCCTTTTTTAAAGATGGGCACTACGTTTGCCTTTTTCCAGTCATCCAGGATCTCTCCCGATTGCCAAGTGTCTTCAAGGATAATGGCCAAAGGTTCAGCAATGACCTCCGCCAATTCCCTTAGTACCCTGGGGTGCATTAAATCCAGACGCATCCAGAGCCCTCTTCTTTCGAAAAAATCTTCAAACGAACTTGCTGGTGTAGATGCAGCCACAGTGTTTGGTCAGTCATTTCCTGGCTATTCGTGGCCAGGTGCACAGAGGGGTGGGGTGGGCAGTGGAGGGGCATTTGCCTTCAGGCCTGATTTTCCACGGTAGCAGTGGTGGTGTCTGAAGCTCTGGGTCCCTTTGAAATGCCACACAGTGCTGTGCCCTTCCTCCACGCGTCATGATGGGGCGGGAGCAAGGCTGGCTGCCGTAAGCCCCACCTCTTCCTCCCTTGGTCCTGCCATTTCCAGGTCCCCTCCCACTTTGTCCCCAGTAGCTGTCAGCTCCACTGTTCCTGGCGTAAAGAGTCCTAACTGCCTGCCCTGGGACAGTCCCTGGGCTAGAGGAATCCCCAGAAGGAGTAGACCTCACACCTCATTCCTACAGCAGTCTACATCCATGCCACCAGTGTAGTCAGGGAATCTCCATGCTCTGCCAATGTCTAGTGGCCAGGGCCCAAGCATAATTTTTTTGGGCCCAGTACAAACTTGTAACCACCGCACACACGGGACTGTTTGCAGCCTGGGCTAGGCCTCCGGGACCTCAGGAAAATGTACCCCTTCTCCTCCCATGTGGTGGCCTTGCTAGTGTCCCAAAGGCTTCCCGAGAGAGGTGGGTAGACAGAATCACGGGAACTAGCCCTGAAGCAGCCTAATTGTTTGCTGGGGGCTGGCTGCTGAGGTGACTCTTCTAGTGGAGCTGGCCCATTTTATCCAGGGATATTTGCTGTGGCCTATCACAGCAGGATGCTGTCCAACAGCGGTGGCCTATTGCAGAGAATACAGGACTCTCTCCCCATTTCACAGGTGAGGAAACATGCAGGGAGTCAAGACTCCCAGTGAGTGTAAGTGAGGAGGCCCACCTACACCAGGCCAGGCCTAGGCTCAGAGAGGGCCAAGCCAACATTTCCAATGCTTTGTACATTGGACAGACTTCAAACTCTCTTAGAGAGAGAGTTAATGGACACAAAACAGACATAAAAGCACTCCTGATCCACAAAATGGTCAGCCAGCGTTTTAATGGAGCGGGCCATTCTGTTAATGACTTAAGAGTTTGCGTCTTACTGAAGAGGAATTTTCACAACACTCTTGAAGGAGAGGCTGCTGAACTCTCTTTTATATTCAAATTCGACACATTAACACGTGGTTCGAACCGGGATGGGAATTTTCTGGGTCATTATAGGGGCTCGTTTGCATACTTGGCTTAATCTTATTCTTGACTCCCCCACCCACCCCCTTCTGCCCCTCTGCTCTCTGATTTGTTCACCTTGATAATTTTTTTTCTGATTTGTCCACCTTGATTACTATTTTTGGTGCTCTGTGCCTTAAATATTGAGCCTGTTCTGGTCTGGCTATGGTCTAAAGAAGTGGGTCTGTCCCACGAAAGCTCACCCAATAAATTATTTTGTTAGTCTTTAAAGCGCTGCTTGACTGTTTTTTTGTTTTGATAGTATATAGACTAGCACGGCTTACTCTCTGTTACATTTCCAACGGAGGTTTGCAAGTGGGGACACTTCAGCATTTGGGCTGCAGCAGCTGGGGATACACAGCACTCTGGAAGCCAGTCAGTGCAAATTCCTGGGCTGCCCACTGAGCTACTGTCAGACCCAGGAACAGAGCCTGGGTGGCAGCCATCCCTCTAATTTTCCCCATCCACATACAGAATAAACTTTATTATGTGAACCCTGGATGTGCACCACCAGTAGAAACACAGGCTGCTGGCTGTGCACACTGTGTGTGAGCCGCTCAGCTGGGCAGCATTTGAATCATGGCTGGTGGCTGCCCAAATGCTCATTATATCACCCTCCTCACCACACCCATCCCTCTCCAGCTTGATTAATTAATTCACCCAAGACACAGACCCTGCATTTCCATAAGGGCAAATCAGGGGAACATTCCAGCACATCCACCCATCAGAACTAGGATGGAGCAGAGATAGCATCGCAAACACAATGTCGCACAACATCTGTGTGACATCCCCAGCATGGCGCTGGGGCCATGTGAAAACAACTACTATGCTTTGTTTATCCCTGTGCTCTCTGTAGTGTCTGCCAGCATTCCCAAGTGCACGCTCAGCAGGGATTTGATTGGTGCCAATAAAAAAGTCCACAGGAATGTTTCTTTTTGCTGCCTTTCTCTCCTCATGCTTTTTTTTTCTTACATGGGTGCATTTCTGTGCACAAGTATTCATACACCCCTATCATAAGGCCTACAAGGACCTTCAACATATACTTCCTGTTTAAGCACCATAGGGCTGCATCTACTCTAGCAAGTTCTTTTGGAAAATCAGGCCAAAATGTGCTCTGAAATCAAAAGAACACGGCTCTTCTTCTGAAAGCCATCTTCCACTCCTGGCTCAGAAACAGCATCTCCTTTTGACAGCTGCTTTTGAAAAAAAGCATGTGTAGACACTCCACAGGCCCTTTTTCCAAAAGAGCAGTCCTCATGGCACTGGAATTTTCGATCCCTGGCCTGTTCTTTCAAAAGAAGGGGGGCCATGCGGACAATCTCAATCAAAAGAGCTGCTTGAACTTTCGATCTGCTTTTTTTTTTTGTGTGTGTGGACATGCTCTTTCAAAAGAAGTTTTTTCAGAAGAGCTCTTCTGGAAGAACTTCTTTGGAAAGATTGCTGTAGTGCAGACGTAGCCTGGACCTAAGATTAATAGAACTACATCCATTGAAACCAGTGGAGGAGCTGACCCAACAGTGTTAAACATTTGTTGCAGCAGCTCCTTCAGCCTATTATGGTAAATCCTCAATTTTGCAGACCCTGATTTAGCGGACTTTGGGAACAATGGACATCTGCCAGACCCCCGCTGTTCCCAAAGCCATTTCAACGAGGTCCATAAAATCCTAAATCATCCCTCCCCACACCAAAAAAAAAAAAAAAAAAAGGTAAAGGACTTACCAGCCACCAGAGCCACTGCTGCTGGAGCCGCCATGCGCTCCTCCCACCAGGAGTATGCGGCAAAGGGCGCTTGCATATGCCCCACCCCTGGTGGGAGAAGCATATGGTGGCTCCGGTGGTGGCACCAGCTCCTGTAGCTGCATGGCAAGCTCTGGGAGCTCCAGCTGCACAGCTCTGGGCTCCTTGCAGCTGCGTGGTCTGGTGGCAGCTCCAGCAGCAGGACACAGGGGCTCCCTGCAGATGTGTGGGCACAGGACAACTCCAGTGCAAATGGCACCGGGCTCCAGCTCCTCCAAAAGCAGATGAGGAGTGGGAACTGGATCTGGTGGAGTCTGGTGGGGTTAGGTCTCAGTAAACCCTCTGATTTAATGGACATCCCTTCCCCCTGACTAGTCTGTGAAATCGAGGCTTCACTGTATTTCATCAGCTCTTACAAACACATATGAGTTTGGATGTGTGGCTTCAGAGCAGACCCTGGCCTGTGCTGTAGCATGTGGTGGTCGGAGTGAGTTAGTGGTGGTCTGCTCAGTGCCAAATAGGAATGGGTAGCATGCTCCAATGATACGTAGTTGAGGCTGGAAGATGAATGTGTTTCACAATTTTACACACACACACACACACCCCTACCTCTTTGGTCTGACCCAGTATGGCCATTTTTATATTCTTATGTGTTCAGATTGAGAGCTTGCAGGAGGCAGAGGGATGATTTATCCCACTGTGAAGTCATGGACTGGTTACAAAGTTTGGAAACCGATCATGTTCCAGACCAAACGTCCATCTAGTCCAGTATCCTGTCGTCCACTAGCGGCCAATACCAGCTGCCCCAGAGGGAGTGAACAGAACAGGTAATCATTGAGTGATCCCTCTCCTGTCATCCATTTCCGGCCTCTGGCAAACAGAGGTCAGGGACACCTTTCCGATAGCCACTGATGACCTAACCTCCAGGAAAGTATCTAGTTCTTTTTTGAACCCTGTTAAAGTCCTGCTCTTTCCAACATCCTCTGGCGAGGAGTTCCACAGGCCCACCATGTGCTGCATGAAGAAAAACTTCCTTTTGCTAGTTTTGAACCTGTTGTCCATTAATTTCATTTGGTTCTTTTGTTATGGAAACAAGTAAATGACTTTACCTTATTCACTTTTTACACACCAGGCATGATTATATAGATCTCTGTCATTTCCCCCTTGCCCTTAGTCTCTTTAGCTAAAAAGTCCCAGTCTTTTTGAACACACCCACATTTCAGATCTGGAGCAAAATTTTGCAGCTCTGTGCCCATCCCTAAACAGAAGCTGTTTGCTTTATTTTGACTTGACTGCCTGCCAATCTCTGCTTCAATCCCATGGCTGTAACCCCATGGGATGTAGCTGGGGCTGAACCCCTGCAATCATTAAGAGACATCAACCCCAGAGATTGGACACCACCCTACTTACTTCTGGCATCAGGCAATAAAATAACAGAGGAATGCTCGGGAATCTCTGCTGTGAAGCCAGTTTCGATAGACAAAGCTGTGATGGACAGGGTGACAGGGAAAAGTCTCTGAAAACCATAAGGCAGACCCTGAATGGGACTAATGGAAGGAACTTGGCATGGTCTGAGACATGGCTACATCCTCCACCCCTTATGTGCAGAGCAGGAGGCAGCCTTCCCACAGCCATCACTACTGACTGACTACTGAGTGCAATGGCAGCATTTTAGCCACAAGGTCTATGGGTACTCCCCATTCCCCCATACCTCTTTGTGCCCCAAACCTCAGCCCTTGCGTGGAGAGCTGCCATTGCGTACAACTGCTCAGCATACAGGTTAAGGGTGGCCAAACTGTCTAACAAACCATTACACTGGCTATTTCACCATTAAAGTGCAGCTCAAAAAGCCCCCCCACACACTCATTTTTCACCAACCAAACCTGGGCCAGTGTTCCCCCTATTCTTTTCCATCCATGTGGGGAATAAGTTTTTATGTGCACTAAGGCATGTGCAAATGCGCACCACCAATAGATACACAAAAGCTAGCTGTGGGCACTCTGCTAATCAGCTGGACAGCACCTGAATCTCTCCTGGAGGGCTGCACAAGCAAACTGCTTTGGGAACACTGCTGGGTGGGGGGCAAAGATGCTCAGGACTCTTCCCCCTTGCAGTGGAGTGGTAGCAGCTTCTGTTCAGTAAGAAGGAGGGTCTTGGGGCTTTAGCCAGAGCATGGATGAAGCCACAACATCCCGTTCCCAGTAGGTGTGCCACAGCTTGATCTTCTGAAGATTGCTGTCTGTGGCTTGGAAGACCAGCAAGTTTGGCCACCCCAGTATAGGCCTTGCGGAGTATTCCTTTGACACCTGCATCCTCTGCCTCTCACCCTGTGGAGCTGCAGCAGTCCCATTGCCCTGTGGCCTTTCCGTGTGTACACATGGGCACACAGGCTCTTGTTGCTCTGCAGTTGCTATAGTAAACAAAGCTCTGTGGGATTTTACCTCTATGATTTTGGATTTGTTTTCTCCTTTAACTGTGACACGTCTAACAACATTTTTACATGGCTCTCTAGCTGTTTGACCCTGTATCATGAATTATTTAGTGAAGAAAAATGGAGAACGAGTCTTTTTTTAAGACACCACATTAGACCATCTCCAGCTCTGCTAAGGCGCAGTGATGATCGGTGAACATACATCCCTTTGGCAGACTTGAAAAACATTGTTCATTAAATGTCAGAGGGGTAGCCGTGTTAGTCTGGATCTGTAGCAGCAACGAAGGGTCCTGTGGCACCTTATAGACTAACAGAAAAGTTTAGAGCATGAGCTTTCGTGAGTTAACTCACTTCTTCAGATGCAGCATCTGAAGAAGTGAGTTAACTCACGAAAGCTCATGCTCTAAACTTTTCTGTTAGTCTATAAGGTGCCACAGGACCCTTCATTGTTCATTAAAGTTACATTTGTTGTCTCTTTCAAAAGAAGAAATACATGGCTCTGCCTCTGCCAGTTATGACAGAAGTACATATTCCTTCTTGCTGGGAACCAGCATCACTTAAAGTATTTTGTGTGATACAATCTTCTCTAAACCAGTGATGCTTTACTATGGAATCTAAATGCATGTAAGTTATTTATGCATGCTTTCCAAAAGCCATCTAGGGAAGTACTCTTTTGCCCTTAAATTATAGTTCCAAATAAAATGATTGACTAGTCATCGCCGTGTGGGTGCTTTGAAGATTTACTGCACTCCATTCTGTGATATCCAGAAGTAAATCCTCTTCAGAAATCCAGAGGGATATCTAACTGGGAAGGAGAAGTTCCCTTCCCAGAGACATGCTCCAAAGGGCCAGCACTCTGTTCCAGAGTGGAATTAAAAATGAGTGTTTGACTTCAACCTTAAATGAAGGAATCATTTGGGATTAGCTTTAACATCGCTGAATATTTCAAGAGCTGTTCTTATCAGATTCTGGCCATGATCTGTCAGCTGGCCTAACGTATGTGCTTTGTAAAGATAGCATAAGTAATACCATGGCTTACATCTCCCATGACCTCACAGACTGATCGAAGTTTTAAAGCTTGCTTGCACATGTGCTTGCTTGCCCTGGTCAGATTTTATGGCTTCTTGTGCCTCTGTTTTTTACAGTGAAGTCTCCCAGAGTGTGGGATAGTTTCTCAGTGGAAGGAAAAAGAAGTATCATCATTGGAGTAAAGCAAAACTGGATTATGTTAAGCATTGAAGACATTCCTGGAACAATCCTACAATTTATGATATAGAAGACATGATTTAAAAACTCCAGCCATAGGCCCTGATTCAATAATATACTTAAAACTTGTGCTTAACCTTAAGCATGGGAGTAGAGCCATTGACTTCAGTGGCATTATTAAAGTGGCTTAAAGTAAGGTGCAGGATTAAGTGCCTTACAGAATCAGAGCCTTCATTTTTACATAATTCATAAGAATGTTAAAAAATGACCATACTGGAGCAGATCAGTGGTTCAAAATCAGTACCATATTCTGTTTTCCAACAGTGGTCAGTGCCAACAGCTTTAGAGGAAATGAACAGATAAGGGCTGTTATCAAGTGATCCATCTCCTCTTTTTTTTTTTTTTCCAGTCTCAGAACTGGCAGTCAGAGATTTATAGACACCCAGATGCTGGGACTGTATTCCTATCCGTCTTGGCCAACAGCAACTGATGGACTTATTCTCCATGAGTTTATCTACTTCTTTTGTGAACCTAGTTACAGGCTTGACCTTTACAACATCCTCTGGTAATGAGTTGCACAGGTTGACTGTGCATTGCGTGAAAAAATACTTCCTTTTGTTTGTTTTAAACCAGCTGCCTATTAATTGCACTGGGTGAATGTGGAACATATCACATTATCAAAGGTTTATTTGCATAAAAAGAACATGTAGTTTAATGGCAGCACTGTGCCAAGGATATCAAATTTCTACTTAAGGGTGGAGAAGTGCTGTTGCTATCAGCCCTTTTTGTCAGATACTTATCAATGTCCATGAAACAAAAATCAGCTGGACAGAAATGTCTCATACTTTTTCAAATCTCCAAAATGGGTGATGGAGAGGAGGAGGAGAATTTGGTTCAAATTCCATTTGTTGTGTTATTTTAGCATGAACCATAGTGTGTTCAACCTGCTTAGGAGAGGAGATGCTCCTGTGTTTGTGTTATCAACTGTCCACTGTGTTATGCTTCCTGCTTGCGATCCAAGCTACAAATGAGTGTGCTAGAGGTACATACAAGAAGAGCTTGTTTGTTAGCCTGTGCTATAGAGACCTTCAGTGCCATTAAGCTGTGCAGGTCACAGGCAACATTTCCTCTAATTCTATTCCAATCTTGTGTGGAATAAATTTTGTTATATGCACTGAGGCATGTGTGGATGTGCACCGCCAGGAGAAACACATGCTGCCAGCTGTGGACATCCTGCTAATTAACTGGGTGGCATTCAAATCTCTCCTAGGTGGCAGCCCAAGACCTCGGCTTACAGAGAATACTGGTCACAAGTTCAATTCCCCATGATGAGCAAGAGGGTTGTTATACACTGAGGGAAGCCGGTTCACCCTCTGGGAAGCCAGATGCCAAAGATACTGTCTGAAGAAATCCAATTCAGCGATAAATATTTTTTTCCCTAAAATTGTGTTAACTACGTGTAAGCAGCCTGTCCCATCTCATGTTTGGCTGTGACACTTCTCAGTACATTTCCGAGACCTGAAGCTGTGTTCTGTGTCGCTCAAAGAGAAGATGTCCCAATAACGGATCGTATTTCAACCAGTTTGCTCTTCTTCCTATCATCTCCTTTGTTATAATTCACTCTGCTCTCCTGACGGTGTCTGTGAGCATCCCTTGTTCATATCAGGTCTTCCCGGATCTACTTACCCCAGGCCAATTTACTATAGTAAGGTGACCTTATAAAACAAGTGATTCATTTCAGCCCTTGGGTATTGTTTATATTAGCTAGCTATAGTATTATTCCTCTCATCTTTCAATAAACTGCTGGCAAGTATTCCTGAGCATTCTTTGGAGGCTGTAAATGTGTCTAGTAATAGCATTTCCTTGGAGTTGTATGGGTGTAAGCCAACATACATGACAGCAAGTGGAATTTACCATTATTTCTCACAGTTGCACCTCATTGTTATTCTATCTTGCACTGTACTAGCCTTTCACAGACATCTGACAGGGAAAAGTCCTAGACAGTTATTTTTGATGGAAGCAATTTGATGTTAGAAGTGCCACTTCATGTACAATTTAATCAACGGACTATATCCAACCATTTCCACACCCCAAAATTATGCAAAATCATCATCTCATCCAGAATGTATTGCAGGTTGACCTCTTGCCGCTTCCCACACACCAACCTGGATGTTAATAACGGAGCTGGAGATTGCCTGCAATATATGGTAAGTCCACACTGAGAATGGAATTTCAACACTTCTTGTAGCGCATGTGCTGGCATATTCCTGTGCTCTTGCTTTCTGACCCAATGCTATAATCTTTAATTTACAGAAAGGCTTTAAACAAGAACTGTATTTTAATTTAACTTATGATAGTGTAAACCAAAGTTTCTGTCAGGGAGCCAGAGATGTTATTGGAAAGTAACAGCTGTGAGTTTTCACCAACTTCATTTATCAGAATGCATATGGTGTCTGTTATGTTCATGGCACTCACCCAGAGCAGTTAGGTAAAGACATAAAATACTTTTTCAGAAAGGCTGCAACATAACAGTACTCTGTTTCTTGGAATCCAGAATCTCAACATGCTACAGCTCTCAAAACAGAGAGACACAAAGCAGGCTGCTCCCTAAAAGAGAGAGGCACAACTCACCCCACTTGTTTTAGGCTAACTCTCAGCAGACGGTTTGGTCAGGAAATCAAACACGTGCTGCCTTCTGAGCCCAAGCCTGTGAGAAAAATCAGAACCCTCCCCATGGATTTAAAGTCACATTTTAGACTTTCTACAGTTTTCAATATACTACAATGTCTTTCCCAGGAGGACATATCTGGGACATTCAGAAGGGCCTAACTCCTTTAGAAATGGATTTCTGGAGCAAGCTATACAGTGAGATTGGACTTTAGAAACATCTGACTGATTTTACCACACAACAAGCCACTTCACTTTCTCACCATAACCCCAGAGATTTAAAGAGAAACCCAGTTCCATCCATGTGCTCTGCAACTTACTCAAGGTCTCCTAAATGACCCTGGTGTGATCAGACTTAGGCTCTTTCACTAGGTACTCCCCAGGCACTGACAAACTACAGAGTCCTTATAGAACAGCTACAGCAGTGATTAAGCAGTTCCAGTCACTGACTCAGGAGTAGAGATATGTTAAATTTTGTATGTGGCAGGAAGAACAAGGGATAGCAGAGGGTGTTTGCATTAAGTGGGGGCTGAGGGGAGAAAGCAGCGCAGTTTGAAGGCATTTAGTGCAGAGTAATACTATCGCATACCAATTGTAATAAGGGTAATGAGGAGCTTAGGAGTAGCTAATCAAAACGAGGCGAGAAATTACCACAACTGAAGTGGAAGTCAAACTCAACCCGCTAATGAGACTAAATCAGGGCGGCCAGATAATCTCTATCCAAGAATATTAAAAGAACTAAGACTAAGAAAATGCCACAGATCTAATCTACCTAGAGGTCAATAAGGCATTTGCTACAGCTTCACATGGGAGTTAGTTAAATTGGAGAAGTTGGGGATTAATAAGAGAATCAGGATGTATTTAAGGAATTAGTTAAAGGGGAGACTACAGCAGGTCACAGTGAAACATGAATTGTCAGGCTGGAAGGAGGATATGAGTAGAATTCCTCATGGTTCAGTCTTGGAGCCAATTGTATCTAACATTTTTATTAATGGCCTTGCCACAGAAAATCAACAGTGTACTAATAAAATCTGCAGATGACACAGAGATAGGAGGTACAGCCAAAACAGAGAAGGCCAGAATATCATACAAGAAGATCTGGATGACCTTGAAAACTGGGGTAACAGAAATCGGATGAAATTTAATAGGGCAAAAGGCAAAATCACGCGCTTATGGACTAAACAAGAATTTTTGCCATAGACAGGGATGTACCAGTTGGAAGTAGGTGATCAGATAGCAAGAGTAGAAAATCTTAGGGTCAGGGGAGAGAAATAGGTCTCCAAGACAAAGCCCCAACTACTGGCATTGTCTTTATAAAAAAAGGACAACTGGTCAGATTAGTTGGAAGTGACAGAGGAGGACAAAGACCAGATGTAATAGTTGATCACAATCTTAGGATACGTCAGTGGATATATTTCCAGTAGAGCTAGGGAAGTGTTAATATTGTTGCACAATACATGTAAAATACTGTGTGGAGTTCTGGTCTCCCATGCTTACAAAAGATTAATTCAAACTGGAAAAAATGTAGACAAGGGCTATTGGGATGATCCAAGGAATGGAAAATCTACTTCATGAGCGGCAACTCAACACTCTTGGCCTGTTTACGAGCAGAGATTGAGACACCCGGCTTGCTTAGCCTAAGCCAACAAAGGCTGAGGGGAGATGTGATTGTTCTCTACACATACATCAGAAGGATAAATACCAGGCCAGGAAAGGAGTTCTTTAAGTTAAGGACCGAAGTGG
Organism: Carettochelys insculpta; assembly: GCF_033958435.1. Lineage (NCBI taxonomy): Eukaryota > Metazoa > Chordata > Testudines > Carettochelyidae > Carettochelys > Carettochelys insculpta. Next base: position 4,509,729 of record NC_134144.1, on the reverse strand, counting down.
ACACATGAACAACCAGATGTGAACAGGCCACTAACAAGTTTAGGCTTGAAATTAGTTGAAGGGTTCTAGCCTTCTGAAGCGTGAAGTACTGGATCAGCTTTCGCAGGGGAGCAACCGGGGCAAAAGTTTAGCTAGCTTTTGAGACCAAGCTTGATAAATTTATGGAGGGAGAAGTATGACAAAGTTGCCTCCAATAGCATGTAAGCAATTTGTGACTGCTAGAAGCAAATACCCCCAAGAGTCAATGATAGGACACCAACTGGGGAGTGCTGTGAGGTAACGACAGAGAATTTTTTCCCAGCTGCTGGGCTGTTGAGTTTTGCTGAAATGCTCAGGGTCCAACAGATTCCTATATTTGGGGCTGGGAAGGCACTTTTCCTCATGTCAGAGGGGCAAAGATATGTTTTTTCCCCTCACTTTTCTCTGCAGCATGCAGCATGTGTCACTTGCAGGTTTAAACTAGTGCAAATGCGGGAGTTTGACATCTTTAAAGCATAATGCGAGGACTTCAGTAACTCAGCTAGAGGTTAAAGGTGTGTTACAGAAGCAGGTGAGTAAAATTCTGGGGCCTGCAACATGCAGAGGGTCAGATTAGCTGATCATGAGTTTCCCTTCTGGCCCTAAAGTCTGTGAACCTCACATTAAGAAGGGGAGATTTAGGCTGAAGAGCAGAAACAAAACCGATAGCGAAATCTATCGGCCTGTTTAAAATAGTCATTGAAGTGTTTCAGACCCATTCCTTGGACACGTAAAAGGCATCTGGAAAGTCATTAGGAAAGATACTGCAGGGGAAAACCTGCCTTGGCAGGGTAAACGTTCAGTTGACCTAGTTTTTAGGTTTTTTCTGTTCAGTGAACATTAAACACGTAAACATAATCTTCCCATTGCTGAACACCAGAATCTGTCTCTCTGAACAGTGGCCTTTTTACTGCTTCACTGTTCCTTTGCTTGAATGTGTTTCAGAGATGTTCTCACCCATTGAAATCAGGTCATAAGTGAAGAAAAAAAACATCTAAGAGACAGCGAAGTCTTTTCCATCTGTCTACTGTCCTTACATGAATGCCGCACTCGTAATTATGCAGCTTGAACAAGGGTAACCACATTCCCCCCATTAAAATGAGGCTTTCTAGGACTTTGGCACCTTGTTGAGGACCTCTACACTGGCACATCTTCTGGTTTCCCAGAACATCTCCATTTGTGAGATTGTCCTCAATCAAATGTCCTCCAACTTGAGCCCCTGAGCATCATCTGCATGTGGGAGGATGATTCATTGATTCTCATTCACTGGAAATTTGAAAAATGTAACCTAGCTTGGGTACTTTCTCTCTTCGCTGCTGGCCAAATATCTCTGGATGTTAATATACGCAGTTCCCCTTTCCCCTTTGCCCATGTCACGCCACTGTCAAGAGGAGTTGAAAATGAGAGAAGTTCTGGAACTGAACATCTGAGTTATTTTTATACTAAATGCCACATTGGGGTCTGCACCAGCCTGTCCCATCTAAGTGCTGAGAGCATGTAGCTCTTACTGAAATCCTGAGAGGTTGTGCCTCTTTGTAGGGTCAGCAATGTTCCCTCTAATTTTTCCCATCCATTGGAACAATAAATGTTGTTATATGCACCAAGGCAACATAAACACAGGCTACCCGCTGTGGGTGATCTGTTAATCAGTTGGGCAGCATCTGAATCTCTCCTAGGTGGCCACCAAAGCACTCAGCTTACAGGGAACACTGGTGGTTAGTGTATAACAGGACTGGGCCTTTTCAGAGTTTTTACTCCCACGCCAAAGGGACAAAATCAACCCCACCCCACGCATCAGGGAAAACAATATGAACAGAAATGCACTGACATCTTTTAGCTTTTCCCTTATGGCAGTGATAATTAATCTTGTAAAACAGGCAAGTCCTATACGCTCAAACGCCAGTTGAGGTCATGTGAACTGGCCATAGTGAATACTGTCTCTGAGTTTTGGAGTTTAGCTGGGGAAAAGCAAGCCTAAACAGGGCATGTATTCTAAGTCTTAAAATAACATGCAACGCTATTTTATAATACACCGGGGCGGGCCAGTGCTTTCATTTGTTGCAGCATTTCCCAAGAGATTTGATTTGTTCTTGCGGTTAGCTATGCAGCCTCCTTCTGCAATGGTAAAATACAGTAGGCTTAAAGTATTAAAGGAAAATCTGTGCCACAAATTATATATATATCCCTTCAACTCTTAAGAGTTGGCTATGAAATCCTTCTGAGTAGGGATCAGAATGGATTTGGTTTTGTCTCATGTGTCCTCTGGGGGGCCACTCTGACTGTTGATCAGAGGGTTAGTAGCAATATGTTTGAGTGAACCTTCTCCAAGCCATTTCCAGTGCTTTACTGATAGAACTAATTTCCTCTTTTACACTTCCTCATGATGCTCTTCTATTTTTGTGCAGTACTCAGCTATCCTCGGGTAAGTCATCTTTAAAAGTAACTATTTTTTTAAAAGTTAGTATAAAACATGGACAGAAGGCTAGCTGCAGTGAGCAAATTAATCAGAACTATCTTCCAACTCATTAGCCAAAGTTGATGAAATGGTCAAAACATTGTACCCATTATATACTGACTCTATAGGAAAAAGAAACGGTATGCACTCTTAACCACATTGTGAATAAAGAAGAAGGAGCCGAGTAGCCTTCACTGATATGTGGGAGATCCATGTTCAAGTTCAGTACTCCAGGCTCTGAGTTACTGGGATCCAGAAATTTGCTAAGGCAGCAGTTTTTAGGACGAGGTAAATGGTGGGTATTAGGAGCATTTTTCTGACTCTTGTGTGTACATGTGTGTGTGTTGCCATCCAAGTTTACGCTCCTCCAACAGCAAGGGAAAATGAAGCTATTCAATGTCCAGTTCCTGTTCTCAGAGTAGTCAAAGAATCAGCTCATGGGCTCCCAGTGTTGCAATTTCTTAGAAAATGTTATTTCACTCAAAAAGTGATCCATTGTTATTTTAAATGCAGGCAAATTGGCCCTGGTATGCTAGATTCCTTCCCAGCAGCAACCAAGTCACAAGTTTTGAAAAAAAATTCTTTAACCTCTTGATAATTGATGTCTCGAAATTTCCTTAGCATCAAACATTCTGACCAGCAAGACCATAATTTGTGGTGTGGTACTTAAATGCATTTAGTTTGGTCAAGTTCCATGCCAGTCCAGGCTGCAGCATAAGCAGAGACAGCAGATATGATGTGTTATGTTGTGCCAAATACAACAAAGTGACTGAGGGTCTAGATCAATTGTGGGCAATAATTTGATTGGGACGGGGGTGGGGGGCAGTCCAAGGTTTTGTAAGTAGTCAAGGGGGATACTTTTCTGTGGAGAAGGTATAAGTCCTGGGATGGAGTTTGCGTGCAGGGGCTTGGGGTAGGGAACTTAGGTGCAGGAGAAAGGGGGCGGTCAGAGGGCTGTAACTTCTCTCAGAGGCCTTTGGCAGGTTTCATGTGCTGACCTGCCTAAGCAAAATCTCTCAGCTCCTACTGGAAGGAAATCTAATTGTGCGGTCCTGCTCCACCTCCATCAAAGAATGTCATCTCCAATTGGCTGGTTTTGGGCTAATAGGACCTGTGAGATTTTACGGGAGGCAGGGGCAACATGGAAGCTCTTTCCCCCCTGCAGCCATAAGAGCTGCCTCAGGCCAGGCTAACAGGCTTGGTGGGTCTGATTTGGCCTGTGGGCCATATCTCACCCATTCCTGGTCTAGATCCTGGTTCAGGACTCATACACCCTGTCTAACTTTAAGCATTGGGTGACCGTCCATCTCGTATTGGGTGGGACGGTCCCGTGTTTGGGACACCAAAAAGGCATCCTCACTTATTTTTTAAAAGAGACGAATTGTCCGATATTGGGCTGTTCCCCCACCAGCCTCGGGGACGCATGGGCAGCTGCAGCTTCCCCAGAGCTTGGGGAGTGCCAGGGGCTGCCGCTTCCCCAGGGCTTCCAGGGAGCACCAGGGGCTGCAGATTCCCCAGGCCTCTGGGGGAGGCAGGTGGCTGCTGCTTTCCTGGGGCCACCAGAGAGCACTGTCAGCTGCTGCCTCCTTTCTGGCTCCCCAGGGCTTGGAGGAGCTGCACACCCCCCCATCTCCCTGTCCCATATTTGGGACAGGGAGATATGGTCGCCCTGTTTAAGCACATGAATAGTGTAGACTTTCAATTTTAATAACTTCAAGCATGCGAATAGCACTAAGCACATCTTCTTCACCCCGGGTCTTAATTTGGCCTGTAGAAACTTTATGAGTGGTTGTGACACGAGGAAGGAAAGTATCCAGCTTGATTTTCAGATTCCAGTCTGAGTTTGTGGGGCTAGCTAGGGGAAAGCTCTTTGACTTGCAAATGGAGCCCCTTGGAGACAATAAACACCAAGCCCCGCGTTGCCATTTTTAACCCCTTTTCAGAGTAAAATTTCACTTATTTTTAAAAAACCTTGCCTATTCAAACATAGTTGTAATATTAACAGTGTTTTCAAGTGCTCTGGATGGGCAACTCTCTAAAAACGGCCTGCAGAAATGTCATTCTGAGTGTCACTGTGGATCTAACACAGTGCGTTGGTGGTATGCCCATGTCACACACGTAACAGGTTGGATCATAGCCATCCCTTGGGATTGACACTCACTGTGCTGATCAATCCAGTGATGCTCACTTTCCTGCCCTCTGGGGCTCCCCATCCCCTGTCCCCCAGCAGCAGAAACTCTGGTCTCTCCCAAACAAAGCACAGTGTTGGGGTTACCACCTCTGTGCACAGTGACACAGAGGCCAAACTAGCTCAGCTCATAGCTACGAGGCCACTGATAGCACCCAGGAAACTAACCCCTATAAGGTAAAACACTCCAAATTAATCCATTACTCTGGATGTAAGTTTTACACAGAGAAAGCTCATAAAGATATTCACTCCTTTTATCAATGAACAAGAGATGGACAGTGGTTGCTCATCCCCCAGGTAACAATTATTTACACTGGACTCGAATGAAAACAATCATCTTAAGTATAAAAATGGGACTTTAGTGATTGCATGTAACAGATCACAGTAAGTTACTAAGTTAAAATAAAACATCTCAGCTAAGTCTAATACACTGAGAAACTTGTCACAAAATTCTCACCCTAAATAGTTGTGCTTATGTCAGGTTATATTTGATCTTTTCCTGACCCAGGACCAACAGTTTTGCCTTCACCAGGTTTTTTCATGTGGGTCTTGTTAGAGTGCCCAGACAACTTCAAAAGCCAGCTAAAGCAGAAACCTAATTGTTTTCCATTCCTTAGACTTTCCCCCAGGGTGCAAACACTTTGTCCAGTCTCTCCGTCACCATGGAAAAGTACTAGATTCAAGATGGATTCCACCAACAGGTGGCATGGTCACAGTTCTCTCTAGGACCAACCACGGTTAGGGCTTACAGGAAAAAATAAAACCTTTGACAGGTTGTTCATTTGAGTACTGAGCCATTAAGTTCCTAAAGTATCACTAATGGCCCCCATTAGCACATTTAGAACTGGAACCAGAATCACACTTCATATTTTTAACTTGACATACAAGAACGACACATGGGCAAAAACAGGATATACAGATTCAGAAGACTGTAACTTCAAAATTATATGTTACATGACCAGTTTTGCATAAAGCATCTTCAAGTTATGCAAATTTATATTCATAAGCCAGTTTTTATAAAGCACATGGGGGCTGGGACAAAACACTGTGGAGTGGATTTTCTGTATGAGCTGATCCACGAATTCTTTTGGGGGAGGTACTATGGCTGGTGTTATATAGATGGTCAGACTAAATGATCCTATGGATCCCTTCTGGCCTTGGAATCTGTGAAAAGAGATTCTGATTTTGCAAAGTTCTTGAGCAGGGCTTAAGCTACAGTGAGGCCAAACAGAAGTCCTCAGGGATTTAAGGATAAATTTAAGTATTTTGCTGAGCTGGGTGGGATTTAAGCAGATGCTTAAGGCGTTACAAAATTAGGGTCATAATCACATACATCTATTAATCCACCAGTAGAGCTAAAGAAGGGAAAAAGTACAGAAGAAGGTAGAAAGATGAGAAAAATTATGTCTTCAAGAAGGATATCACAAACCCACAAACTTTAGATCAGTGTTTCTTAAACTATGTTCTGCAAAACACTGGTGTTCCATGAACAACTCACAGGTGTGCCACGAGCGTTTGGAAAAATAATTCAAAGTTTTACAACAAATGTTTTACAATGATAACCAGATACAATGTTACTTCTTCATTGCTATGATACTTGATGAAATTACTTCCTTTTGGTTTTGCTATATATGTTGATTTTTTTTTTCGGTCTGACAATTTTTTGGAAGAAAATGTTCATAGGTGTTGCACATAAAAATATGATTGTTTGTTGTCCCGTGGTCACAATAATTTTAAGAAACACTGCTTTAGGATATATCGCAAAATTGGATAAAAAGGTCTCCTTTAGGGAAGTTTTTTGTGTGCTTGTGTTTCACATGAGGGCTGTGTCTACACTACACACAAATTTCAAAAGCTGGAATGTTGAAAATCGAAATTGAAACAAGGGATTTCAAAAGAAGGGGATGCACAAAGGAGAAGCGAGCCCACAGAAAGCACAGCAAGGACCTGCCAGACACCCATTACATATGCAACAGATGCAGCAAGGACTGTCACTCTCGTGTGGGTCTTCACAGTCACAGCCAACGCTGCAAATGAGGATGCCAAACGGAACTACGAAGGGCACGATCCATAGTCTACGTAGACTGAAGGATGCTACTACACAAAGTGGGTCACTCTACCGAAACCCTATGTCAAAAGAGGCCTGCCGGTCTGTAGAAATGAACGGCCATACAGCAACACGAACCCTTTCAAAAGAACAAGCCAGGAAACACCACGCACGGGGGCACATGGCCGACAAGCCCTGCTGGGTCTCGCAACCAGGTAGCTCCCTTAAAGGGCCCCTCCCAAACACACCCACCCTGCACACACACAGCATTGCAGAGCAGCAGACAACACTGCGGAGACCATGCTCTGGGAACTGTGCAGCACACAGAGCACCAGCAGCTGCCTGATGCTGACACCACCGCCCACACCGGAGCCCAGATGGCCATGGCCATCCTGGCCATGGTGGAAGCCCTACAGCCCATGAACGCACCCCCCCACTGGGGTCTTGTAGGCCCTGGCCACAGGGCAACCACCACACCCCATCCCCCATCCCCTACAGTGCCTCTGGAGCCACCCCAGCAGTGGGGACTGGTGGGGGAGGCTGGTACTGCGCCAGTGGGACAACGAAAGTTGGCTCCAGAACTTCCAAATGTTGAGGCAGACATTCATGGAGCTGTGCCAGTGGCTCACACCCGCCCTGCAGCATGTGGACACCTGCACTCGGCCCGTGCATCCGGTAAAGAAATGCCTGGGGATTGCACTGTGGAAGCTGGCCACCCTGGATAGCCACTGTTCGGTGGGACACCAATTCGGGATGGGCAAGGCCACCATTGAAGTCATTCTCCTGGAGGTAAGCCTGACCCAGGCCCCACAACCACGCCAGGAAGGGGGAGCGGGCTCCTGGGACTTGTGGGGGGGGGAAGCAGGGAGGAGAATGTGGGGCATGGAGGGCCATGGGGCTCCCTGCCATTCAATGGGCTCCCTACCCACATGTCAATGCCCCCCTCACACAGGTAGTCCAGGCAATCAACCATGTGATCCTGCAGAGGGCCATCCACCTTGGGAACCTGGATGATGCCATGGCGAGTTTCATGGCCATCAGGTTTCCCAACTCCTGCGGCACCCTTGATGGCATCCACATGGCAATCCACACCCTAGACCACAGCGTGGGCCACTACATAACCCGCAAGGGGTACCACTCGGTGGTGCTGCACGCCCTTGTCAACACGAGGTGCTGCCTCAGTGACATCTGTGTGGGCTGGTCTGGGTGAGCCCACAACACCTGGGTATTGCAGAACTCCTGGCTGGGGAGCTGCATGGAGGAGGGCACATACTTCCCTACCCGGAAGCTCCCCATGGGGGTCACCATACATAATGGCCAATGTGGTGTACCCTTTGCAGCCAGGGCTGATACGCCCCTACACAGGGCACACCACCGCCAGCCAGGACACTTTTAATCACCACTTCAACCACGCTCACAACACTGTGGAGCAGGCCTTCGGATGCCTAAAGGGGTGCTTCCGATGTCTTAACACTTGGCTGGATGTCAGCCTTCCCCAAAGTCCCCAGGGTGGTCGCAGACTATTGTGCACTGCACAACATTGTGGAGGGCAAGCATGAGCGTTTCATGCAAGGGTGGGCAGCAGATGGCAGCTGTGGGTAAGAGCAGCTGCCCATGGTTCCATGCCGCCAGGTGCACAGGGATGGGGTAAGGATCTGTGAGGCCCATGACCAGGAGCCTCTCTGACCCTTCCCCTGGCACCCTCCAGCCCATACCAACCCCGCATCATTGACCTCCACGCACCCACCCCACATCACAGCCCACACAAGCACAGGGGACACCGGGGTCCACAATGGAACACTTTACTGAATGGAAACTAACAAAACATGTAAATAAACTACACTTGAACAGAAAGCAGTATGAGGTCCTCTAAACCAGGAGCTAGGTACGGGAGCAAATGGGGAAGACTATGTACATGGGGGGTGCCCCTGTAGTGGGGGGCCACAGGCGCAGCAGCAGGCAAGTCAAGTCCTCCACAGGAGTGGAGGGGTGAGACCCTTGGAAGGTGCAGGGTCCCCCACCATCCTGGGTCCATGGGGCCCTGTCGGGGCTGGGACGACAGGGAGGTGGGGCTGGGCAGAGGCCAGGGGCACCACCCTGGAGTCCACCCATTTTCTGTTTCGAAAATCAATTTCGAAAGGGGCCGCTCTTCCTGAACTCGCATGGGAAGAGCGGTTTCGAAATTCATATCCCTTTTCACCAAAAACTATTTCAAAAGAGGCCATTATGCTTGTGGACGCTCTGCGACCTCTTTCGAAATTGGGCCCCAATTCAAAATTGCTTTAGAAACTCAGGGCTAGCGTAGATGCACCCATTGTGTTCTCACAGATGACCTTTTAGAAGCTCCAGCTCCCTACATTTTAACTTGTATCTATTTGTTCTAGGGCTGTTGGCAGGACAGGCAGTTTTGGAAATATGCAAAAAAAAAAAAGCGGGGGAACCTTAGTGGGGGGCAGTGTGGGAGAACCCTTTCAAAGACTCAGAGAGCAACCAAAATACAGCAGTCTAAACACCACTGTGACTCACTAATCTTCCATAAATGTTAAAGGTAACTTTCTCTCCCTTCGTGCTTGAGGCATGCCAAATATTCTCACAACACTCACCATTTCCAGGGGAGTCTTAAAAGCTGTTTGAAAAGAACAACATGGATTACACTGAACTTGTTTAAAAAATGACCCAAGTAGATTACTAGTTATTTCACTCAGTAGTCTTGAATTTCTGGCCCCAAAAAGACTTTAAGGAAGCTGTTTGCTCAAGTGACACGCAGTCTCTTACTCAGATCATATTTATATGCTCTTAATCATTAAGCAAACTGTTTCACTAGCTTCATTACAATTGTGGGCCAAGTGTTAGTTGTAGGCTTACCAATGTGGCTAATACCAAGGAAACTGGTAAATACAAGTCAGTAAACAGTCCAACCCTCCCTCTGAGCCTTGGTATGTGCAATTTTTTAGATGTGGAGAGATGATTAAAGGCTACTCAAGGAGTAGCCGAACGCAGCAGTAACTTCCTCCAGTTATTGCTCTTTTTCCTTCCCACTTTACTTATAGATATTTTTATTTTAAAAAGTCTTATCAAGCATCAAACATTTTATATTCAATACACAGGCCTGGCAAATGACTGACTATTCTTAATGTCACCACTTTATTCCTCTTTTGGTCCTGATTCAGGATAGCATTTAGGTACCGGCACAAGTCTGTCCTAATGACTGAAGCATAGACAGTTCTCTGAATACAGACAGATGACTCCAGGAGGTCTTAGTCACTAAAGTGAAGCAGTGACTAACCTCACAAACCTGTAGAGATTTCAAACTTAACTAATTAATAAATAAGAAACTCTGAGGACAAGACAAGAAGCGATGGGCTTATACTGAAGCAAGGGAGGTTTAGGTGGAACATTAGGAAAAACTTCTTAATTGTCAGGGTGGTTAAACACGGGAATAAATTGCCTAGGGAGGTTGTGGAATCTCCATCACTGGAGATATTTAAGAGCAGGTTAGACAGATACCTATCACAGATGGTCCAGACCAGGGGTCAGCAATGAAAATAGCAAGAAAAGTAATTTTTTTCCAATTAGTTAGAAAAACCTCAATAATTCAAAGACTTCAAGACATGGGAATATCAGACAGTCCTAAATAAATATCAAGCCAGACTTTTTGAAACCCCTATTTTAAAAATAGCGCGCACACACTGATTTGTAATGTGATACATGTTTACTGCAGGATGGTCACAAACTTATTACATATTCTATTTCCTCACACTTTGTGTGTTTGTACAACTGTCTTCCTGACTTTCACTCCCAAACCTTCCCTCCCTCTCTCTCTCTGTGGAGGACATTAGGTGGAGTTATCCAACGTTTCAAGATCACATATCATTTGCTATTTAGATATGAGTTGTTCATTTGTGGGCCTTTAGATGTTCACTGTTTATCCAAAATAAATCAGGAGTTTTGTGTGGTTTTTTTTGTTTGTTTTCTTTTGTTTTTAAACTTGGCAATTGTAGTGTCAGGAGCCACAAAGAAGTCCTTAAAGAGCCACATGTGCTCTGTACCTGAAGGTTGCAGACCCCCAGTCTAGACATTGTTTGGTCCTGTCGTGAAGGCAGGGGGACTAGACTCAATCTCTCAAGGTCCCTTCCAATTCTAGTGTTCTATGATCTTGTGTTCTATTAAACCAAAATTACAGGCTACCTGCATACACCTACTCCCTTCTTGTAACACTGACAGGCCCACAGGTGTAGAGCAATTAGAATAAGCATAATAGATCCCTTTCTGCAGATTCCCTACGGGGGGCACATTAGGTGAATGTGGAAGTCAGGATAAGAGACTGCGAGAGCACAGTGCTATTGAGGTGTAAGAGAAAGTAACCCTCACAGGTTCCTTTGAAAATCCTGTCCTAAGGCTCTTAGGTAATGAAGTCCTATCAGATTCCAATGGGATTTGGATGACTGAATCCCATTTGCACCATGTTCCACCAGGTTTGAATTTGGCTTGTTTCATCTATTGTCGAACTGCTGTGCACTGTGGGCCAGACTCTGCCTCGCAGTCAGGATGGTGGTGGTAAATGCTGAGTTAGCAATGGTGCAAATGACTGGCCATAGATGCAGTGGGATAGTGAATCATACTTCAGAGAGTTACATGATAGTTGCCAAGAAAACCTGCACAACTGCTGAGATCATGGATGATGCAGAAAGTGTTATTTAAAGGAATGGGCAAAGAACTATAAAGATGTTAAAGCAATCACTGATTAACTCCATTTTACATCAGGAAAACAAAGAAGTCGTCCTGTGTCACCTTATAGGCTAACAGATTTTTTGAAGCATAAGCTTTAATGGGCGAAGACCCGCTTCGTCAGATGACATGCATCTGATGAAGTGGGTCTTTGCCCACAATATGCTCCAAAAATATCTGTTAGCCTATAAGGTGCCACAGGACTTCTTGTTTGTTTTTGAAAATACAGACTAACACGGCTGCCCTTCTGAAACTTTCTTTACATCAGGAAAATATCATTAAATTTTAACCAAACCCTGCTGGAGTAAAGCAATAATGAATAAGGACCATTATTCTCTATTTGATATTTAAATGTTAGTTGCAAATCTTTTGGCACAAGTTAGTTCTAAGTAGATAATCCCTTCAGAATTCCCTATAGGACCATTAAATGCTCAACGTACTTTTTGTATATTCTAATTTTATTGCTATACACACACACAATTCTGTAATTGATTCCATGTTTTTTGGTTTTAAATCAATCCGCACAATATTTTGCTTGCTATGTTTTGTAATACCTCCTGTAGTCTTATCACAGGGCCTCCCAATGAAAATTGGCTTATGAAGATGAATGTGCCTAAGTCAAAGATGCTTCATGCAAAATGCATTATGCAATTATCACCATAGTAATATATCAGTTTTAAAGTTACAAACTGCTGAATGTACATATTCTAGGTTTGTGCATGGATTATTTCTTTATGTGAAGTTGGAAAGATGAAGTAGAAATCAGGTTTTGGTTCTAAATGCACTAATGAGGGCCATTTGTGGTATTTCAGCCTCTGTGTTTCTCTCTTTAGTCATTAAAAGGCATTAACATTCTGAGCGCTGGCTGTGTAGAACTTTTACACAGACAAGACAGATTTATTTGAGAGTTTGGTCACTACGGGGGGTTTGTTTCCTAGGTGATGAGCTCTTCCAGTGCTGAACTGGATCAGTGTCTGTGTTACTCTGCAGGGGGGAGGGGATGGTAACCCCAGCTCCGCGCCTTGGCTGGTGGAGACGAGAGCTTCTAGCTCAGCAGGACAGGGTGGTGGGGAGCTCCAGAGGGAAGGGAGGTGGGCATAAGTGGCTTGGTCAACACACCAGGTGACACCCCAAAGGGGATTTCTGTGATCCAACACATCACAACTCTATTTTATGTTTGTTAAAGCCACATCAATCTTTACTTAGCAATTACATCTAACTAATGTATGATTGCAAGTCTTTGCAGAAGCAGGAGAAGTGGAAAAAGAAACTCCTGGATAACAACATATTCAGGACTTTTTAAATACAATTTTGTGGGTGTAATTGTTTCTTTTTAAGATGTGTGGGGATACACATATCTCGTAGAACTAGAAAGGACCTCTTGAATACAAAACTACCTTTCCATCTTTCTGGTTCTTCTCCAGAATAATAATAGTAATAATAATATACATGCGTTTTCAATTATGTTATTTCATAAGCATGGGGTAAAATTTTTCAGCCAACATTTCTTCTTTGCAGCGCGTGTTGGACATTTAGCTGAAAGCATGTCCTTAAGAGCTTCATTTTCTGACTATTTTCCCTGGAAATGAAATATGCAACTGAGTTTCAGCAAATCAAAGTCATGTGTACGAGTTCAACTTTCCTGGCACCTGTTTTGGGTGTGAACCTGGCAGGGAACAGACAGCATGGAGTTTGGTAGCACTGGAGAAATTTCACTGTCCCACTTCTGAATCATTCTCATTGAAACCTTTACACATAAGATTTATTTTTAATAGGAAAGCTTTTCCCCTAAAACCTGACAGCAAAAGTAACTTGAGAAGTTTTATGATAAGAATGTTGTGAACCTTAAAATAATGGTGCCCTTCTGCTGACTGATAGTAGATATGAGGGTCGTGTTGATCAGCTTTTTGCTGGAGCAGGACTCTGATGTGTCAGGTGAGTTTTCTTGTGTAACTCATTGTCATGCACTTAAATATTCCAGTCCTTTGGCAGAGATAGACAAAACCTCTCACAGAAAATTTAGCCAAATACCTATGTACTCTTCCCTGGAAGCAACTCAGCCCCCTAGGACTGACTGTGGATTTCCTTAGCTGAAAATAGGGCCCATGGAACATCAAGATGGAATTGAACTATGTCCTGAAGAATCTTCCCTCTAACCTTTTCCATACATGTGCAGATTTCTTCTGTGCATGCATGGAAAACACTTTTTGTGCACCAAGGCATGTGTGAATGTGCACCACCAGCAGAAATATTTTAACTTCTCCTGAGCAGCTGTGCAAATGCATAGCTTACAAGGTTGCTGAATCTCCATCACTGGAGATATGTAAGAGCAGGTAGATAAACACCTGTCAGGAACGGTCTAGAGCAGGGGTCAGCAACCTCCAGCACAGGTGCCAAGAGTGGCTCACGAGTCATTTTTCACTGGCATGTGAGGTGGGAGCTCCGACCCACCCTTCCTCCCCCGTACGGACAAGTGCTTGCTCAAAGCCACGCCACCTGTGGATAAACAAAAGACCATCTAATGTTACCAACCACCACATAAACAGCAAAGCTATGCATTTTAATTCATTTATGAATGAATGTTGTAAGTAGGACTGTTAGTGACTTTAAAAAGTATCGCCGGCACTCAGACCGTACCTAGAGGTCAAAAGGTCAAATTTCAGCCCTCCACCTTGGAAAGGTTGCTGACCCCCAGTCTAGAGACTCTGGACTGTGCTTGCTCCTGCTGTGAGGTCAGCGGATTAGACTTGATGACCTCTCAAGGTCCCTTCCAGTTCTAGTGTTCTATGACTCCATGAACACTGGTCCCAAGACTGCATGGTGGATGGCCTAACTTGTACTCAATGCAGGACTGGGGTTCTAATGGCTGTCCAAGCAACTCATCTCTGTAATTAAAGGATTTTTACTGCAGCCCACCACCACAATGTCTGAGTGCCTTCTGCATGAAACAGAAGGAAATAGCAAAATCTTGAGTGGACCTTCCTGGAGTCTCTGGATGTCTCCCTTTATGAGGGAGAAACTCGAGTTAGGGTAGGGTTCATATTGCAGATTTTATTAATTTAGTTTTTCTTGGTTTGGCTTTGCTTTGGGGACATCTTTTTTCAACTGGTTTGGTACTGATGGTGCACAAGGGCATGTGGGTGTTGCAAGAGTTGTTCCTCCAGTGGAAAGGCCTTTTCTAAAGACAAACATAGCATTATCCTTTTCCAGCACACACCCAAACGTCCTCTCCAATACAGCTTGCCATTCCAAGGTGTCTATGGATAGAACGTGCTATTATCACCAGTGCTGCTGATGCTGCCTAAGAAAGGCAACTGTACAGGAAAGAGTGGCAAAAAATCAGCCCATGTTGCTACTGTACTACCCTGTTATATTTTCCACATTTATTTACCATTCGCAAGAATGCGCTAAGCCCCTGGTCTAATGCCCACTAAACTCAGGGAGAGTCTTTGTATGGATTCCAATTGGCTTTGAATCAGTTCAGGTCCCCTACAGTGTAAAAGATGTTCTCACTCTTTCAATGTAGTAGTTTATTTATTGTTTTGGGTTGTGCTTCTTGTGACCATTAAACCTACTTTTTCCACAGCCTGGGAAGCACAGTAGGTGGTATTAGAGGTTTTGACTCACTTCACCCCCATAAACAAGTTGCTGAAACAGGGTTTTTTCCCACCAACCCCCCACCCCGCCTTTAGTCAGTAGTCTAGCAAATTTTCTGTATCCACTTCTAGATACAGCTAGTTTGCTGCATGAAGATGTGGTCCCAAAAAGAGCCCTCAAACTGTATGGAAACTGTGGCAAAGAGGCTGTGCCCACATCGGTAGCTGCATCTCATTAGTGAAGCCTCAAATGGGTTACAGGCAGATAAATAATATATCCTACTTTGAGCCTCCTCCAACTTCTCTATTAAGTTTTCTCTGAGGGCCAAGCATAGTTTACAAGAATTATGAGTCAGTTCCCAGGGTACTGTTGTTTTCTTTTTTAATTGTGGTGAAGATGAGGCTCAAGCTCCTATCAAATTGAACTAAAGTGGAACATTGATGTCCTTGGAAAGTCCCACCAACTCTGTTCTTTTTATACACTATAACAGTCATTCAGACTTACTCCCTTTGCTCCTATGACTCACAGCTTCCTCCCCATGCCAGTATCAATATTGCCTGTGCAGAGATTTTAAAAATATCCAAAAGTATATGCACGAGTCAGACGTGCCTGCAGTAGGAAGGAAGGGATGGGCCCAGGGAGTCCTTCGTTAAATCAGATGCATTTCTGAGACCCTTCACCAATGTGACCCTTCCCTGGGTACTGGTAGATGCTGCATGGTTACCTGTTCTCTGCCTGATTAACGTGGACTCCCATTGCATAGGAGATCCTGAGTGGTCTTTGCTACTGTCAGAGCCTTGGTGTCAGCCTGGGAAATCAGTCATCAGCCCTGATGAAAAGAATCAGCTATTGTGTAATGCCTGTTCCCATAATGGGGTCTGTAGACACCACTGCAATATAAATCATTATCTTGCTGCTGTTGCCACTTTGCTAATGAACATAATCACAGAGAAAAAGAGGAGTAATTCACATGCAGACATTAAACGGAGCCTAAGCAGAGCCCACTCTCTGCCTAACACCCCGATGCAACTCTCCATCTCATGAAGCTAAGCTGGCCGTTGTGGCAGCAGTATTATCATGTACTACACCCTGGGAGGTCATCTCTGCAGTTTGGGTGGTCTCCCACAGATCTCAGTGCAATTCAAGCCTGTGCTTAGATGTTTTCTATAAGTTGATTATTCAAAGGGCTGTCAGAAAAGCTTGGATGCAAGACAACGCCCTATCAAACTACTTTCTCCAAGAGTAAAGAAACCCATGTTCACACTTTTGCAGCTGAAGACAACCAATTCAGGATTCACAGGGAAAAAAAGCTTAGCAGGATCAAGAGCAGTGTTCATCACCAGACCTCCTTTATTGATGACGATACAAAACAAGCACCAATATGCCCCAACAGCAATCCCTTCATTGCATATAGAAACATATTGGAGTTGATCCCTTGGACAAACCTCACCTTATAAATACCCCCAAGCTAATTAAATGTAAAAGCTTAAGCATGCAAATTAAATAATTTTTTTTTAAAAAAAAATCAGCAAATTCAAATACTGCAGGTCTTATAATACGAAAACAAGCACCTAGTAGGTATGTATGATATGTGGGAAGATTTCAGAAGCACATACAGTAAGGCACCCATTGAGCCAGCCTATATTTTTTATTGTTGCTTATTTCTGGGTATGCAGGGTAGATGCCTGCATGTTGCTGTGAGAATCTTTATACTTTTCCATTTCCCAATTGTTCGTTTAAACTCATTGCGTGCGTGTAGGTGTTTTTACATTGAGTGGTTCAGTCCTTTAAAGCTTCAGTTAATAGAAGTGTGTAATTACTATATTGAAATTGCAATAAGATGCATCTGTGGGCTAAAATTTTTCAGAAGCCAGTGACTATGAGTGTCGGTATTTCTGGGTGCCTATTTGGAGATGATCCAAAGAAACTATCCCTCAACTAAGAGTTTTCAAGCTCAACAATCAACGAGAACACCCGAAAACCACTTTTCATTTTAAAAATATTTTTTTCATTTAGCCAGTATTCATGCAGCATGATGTCTAAATGTACTTGAAAGCTAAGAGCACAGGAATATTGTCCTAGAATAAGTTACACAAAATAGCAACTTGGTCCAAGATCAATATCTTCACTGATCTGCAAAATAGACTTTTAAACTGATAGCTCAAGCGAAAGAAAGAAGAACCCCTGCCACTTTCAATGTTATAATCTCAGTGTAAAATGTAGCACAGTAACATATTCATAAAGTTCTTCAAAATTGTTACATTTATTTATAAAAATGAAATCCAGATGGGTAGTTTAGAAGGTTCACATGGATCTAGATTAGCAGAACTGTTATAATCTGCTCCGGATCTAATTTTTAGGACCTGTCTCTCCAACTAACACTTATACATTTTAGACGATTCTTTGAGATGCAATCTGATATTTGCTATGTATGTATTAAGAAATGGATGGCTAATTTTAGCATTTGATCCAAATCCCAATTAAAATGAATGGGAACCTTCCCATGGACTTTAATGGACTTTGGAATATATCCTTAATAAAGTACAACTGTTCTTCTCTCTGTATTTTCAGCTTTTGGCTATCTTGTGATTCTAGCAGCTGTGCCTTTCGTTTTTACTTACCAAAGGGCATCGACAACAAAAAGATTGCTCTTAAAAGGATGGATTTAATTTGTAATAAGAAACACTGGAAAAATGATGCATGAGTGTCGTCAGTTGTTTATTGAAACAGTGCAATAGAACAGGTGAGGCCTGTGTCTTTTTCAACCCTGGCAGTCTGAGAACAGAAGGGTCAGTTCTTAAATGTCACAAGCACCTCCCCATGTGATGAGAAATTGCCACTAAAATATTGCTGAATGCCTGGCTGCATTTATAGTGTGATGCCCCTTCAAATAAAACTGAGTCCTTCATGGCTAAAATACAGTTCTAATTTAAAAATGAACCCTAAAATGTAATCAAAATGTACCAGCCACCCACTAAACAAGTAGGGGAGTGGTGAAAAGAATGTGGAGCCTTCCAAGGAAATTAATCAGCATGCAGGGAAATAGAGGTTAGATGGCAGCTGTATGGACCAGTCTCTCTGAGACATGATCCATTCCATGCACTGCTATCCTGGGGAACTATTTTCATTGAATGTTTTTTTGTTTGTTTGTTTTTTGTTGGAGTAGGGCAATTGGCTGGTTGTCATGAGTGCCTGTACACAAACACAAGAGGGCTGTGAAACAAGCCAGAAGACCTGGAAGTCCTGGCACAGTCAAAGAACTGTGATGTGTCTGGAACAATAGAGGCTTGGTGGGATAACTCACATAACAGGGGCGCTGTCATGGATGCATGTAAACTGTTTAGGAAGGACAGGCAGGAGGAGAAGAGGAGGAGAAGTTGCACTCTGTGTAAAAGAATAGTATGATTGCAGAGCTCCAGCAAAATTTTGAGGAGTAAAGGGACTTCAAAGTTGCCCAGGCACTTCGAAGTACCAGCGGGTTAGCCACGGCTACATGCCAGCTGGCACTTCGAAGTTGCCACAGGGGAGAATTAGTTTAATGAAGTGCTGCATATGCAGCGCGGTACTTCTTTAATCATCTCCCAACACCCTATTTACCATCCTCCCTTTGAAGTAGAGAGGTAGTGTAGACACAGCCATGGTGATATAAGAACAGCCGTAATGGTTCAGATCAAAGATCCAACTAGCCCAGTATTCTGTCTTCCAATACTGGCCAATGCCAGCTGCCCCAGAGGGAGCTAACAGAACAGGTAATCATTGAGTGATCCCTCTTCCTCTCATCCATTTCCAGCCTCTGACAAACAGAGGAGAGGAACACCATTCCTATCCCTCCTGGCTAATAGCCATTGAGGGACCTAACCTCCTTGAATTTATCTAGTTCTTTTTTGACCCCTGTTAAAGTTCTGGTCTTCACAACATCCTTTAGCAAGGAGTTCCACAGGCTTACTGTGTGCTGCATGAAGAAAAACTTCCTTTTTTAGTTTCAAACCTGCTACCCACTAATTTCATTTGGTGACCCCTAGTTCTCATGTTATTGGGCTGCATTATTAGAAGTACAGCAAGGCAATCAACGAAAGTGATTATTCCCCTCCATTTGGGCCCTTATAAGGCCACATCTGGAGTAATGTGTCCAGTTTTGCCCCCCATCCCACTCCCACCTACAGAAAGGATGTGGAAAAATTGGAGAAAGTCCAATGGAGTGTAGAAGAATGATTAGGGAGATGGGACGCATGACTTATGAAGAAACACAAGGAAAATAGCCTTGTTTTGTTTGCAGAAGAGTAGAGTGAGAGGGGATCTTAAAGCAGCCTTTAACTACCTGAAGTGTGGTTCCAAGGAGGATGGAGCCAGGCTATTCTCACTGCTGACAGAGGACGGAAGCAGCAGCCATGGTCTCACATAGCACTGGGGAGTTCTAGATTGGATATTAGGAAAAATTATTTCACTAGGAGGGTGGTGAAGCACTGTATCTGAGGAGGTGGTAGAATCTCCCTCCTTAAAGATTTTGAAGGCATTTTGAGAAAGCCCTGGCTGGGATTATTTAGTTGGGACTGGTCAAGCTTTGAGCAGAGGGTTGGACTAGATGCTCTCCTGAGGTCTCTTCCAAGCCTAATCTTTTATGATTCTATGATTTAATGTAGGCAGCTTGGCTCCCTCTAGAGAAACTAGTCCCTGGTAGTCATGGCATCAAGTGTGACCTGTGATCACTGACAACGTTAATACCCAATTATGTATTTTAAACAATAGAAGGAATTGCTTGTTTCTTTTGTGAGCCATTCATTTTTTTGTGTCCAAGGAACAGGTTTGCCAGGGAAAAGGATTAATTCCCTAAGGCCATGAAAATTAACACATCCTGCCAAAGAAAATTGAAGTAGGGCACTGAGCGGGAGAGAGGGAAGAAATTGGATTATCTTTCGATTTACACACTGGAGGAATAAAATTCCCAAAGGATGGGTTTAATTTAAGAACTTTAACAAAAAATTTGTCCGTGCCACTGAAGATAAGCGTAGTGCTCTCAATGCCAATTTCATTCATCTTTTTCATGGCTTGGTATTAACCTTCCTATTAGATTGCCACAGGTTTCCCATACTGCAGTGGCACAGGGTCATTCTTTTCTTTAAGAAAAAAAAATAGGAGTGAGTGAAAAGTAAAATTCATAGCCTAAACTGATCCAAACAGTCATTGCATATTGCTGGATAAAAAGCAGACATTGATAAAAGGCATCCAAAATATTATCATCTCTCTCTTCTTCCACTTGGTTCCATGTGCTGGAAATGACTTCTCTGCCCCATCCTGCCTGCCTTAAGCACTTTAAAAAGCTATCATGCATTTAACTGAGGTATAGAAAAATCCCTGGTTTTGACTCCCTTTCTCCTAGTGTATCATAGTAGTGGAGAAAATGAGTTCCTGGCTACAGTCACTTCATTAGAAACCATACAGAGTTGGCACTCTTTTCTTCTAAAAATGTGTTTATTACATAAAATTACAGTCTCAGCTGACCAGGGCAAGGAGCATCTTTTGGGTTTTGTGTTTTTCCCATAACTAAGGCATGCAAGAACTACAGCAAGACAAAAAGTAAATAATGTAGCCTCCAAAAGTTGTTTCAATGTCTCATGTAAGGCCATTGTGAAGACCTAATTCAGTGTCAATATTAAACATATACAACATCAGCAAGAATCCCAAAGGAACGTATGGATAAGGGCAGCAAAATGCAGCTAACTTATTCCCTATGATTAGAGCAGTGAATTTAAGAGTTGCTCCCCTGCCCACATACCCCTTGTTTATCCTAGCACTAATTTTAGGTTGGAGGAAGGTATCGTGCTACAATGGTACCAGTCAGCCAGTGAGATCAGCTTGTATCATCCACTCAGGTATAATATAATCAAAGTAATTTAAACCACAACTAGCAAAAGACAAAACCAACAGCATTTTTTAAGTACATTCAAAGCAAGAAGCTTGCCAATCACTGAGGCCACTGGAGAAGTGAGATATTAAAGGAGCTCTCAAGGCAAGGAAAAGGCCAATGCAGAGAAGCTAAGTCAATGCTTTGCAGAGGATATCCTTAACACATTCTTTTTACATAACAAATCAAAGGAACTGTCTCAGGCTGAGCTTCAGAGGGGTGGCCATGTTCAGACAGAGCTGTTATTAGAGTAGGTTTTGGAACCAACTAGCAAATTAAGCAGTAATAAATTATCAAACCAGATGGTATTCATCCAAGCATTCTGAAGGAACATAAATATGAAACAGTAGAATTACTCACTGTGGTATGTAACTTATCATTTAAATCAGCCTCCATACCAGACTACTGGAGGATAGCTAGAATAACACTGATTATTAGAAAAGACTCCAGAGGCAATCTAAGCAATTGATAGCCTAAGTTCAGTACCAGACAAACTACAGTAAAGAACAAAATTATCAAGATACACACACACATACATGATTTGTTGGGAAAGAGTCAGTACAGCTTTTGTGAAGTGAAGTCATATCTTACTAAGCTATAGGAATAATTTGAGGGGATCAACAAACACGTGGATAAGGGTGACCCAGTGGCTACAGAGTACTTGGACTTTTTAAAAGCTTTTGACAAGGTTCCTCTTACTCTTAAACAAAGTAAAAAGAGTCTGGGGTGAATGGTGAAGGTCCTATGCTTGTTCAGTAACTGGTTAAAAGAGATGCAAAGAAGGCGGTCCCCCAAGGATCTGTATGGGAACTAGCGCTGCTCAACATATTCATAAATTATCTGGTGAAAAAGGATAACCAGAGAGAAGTCCAAGTTTGCAGAGAATACAAAACCATTCAAGACAGCAAAATCCAAAGCAGACTGCAAAAGGCTACAGGGATCTTACAAAACTGAGTGATGGAGCAACACAAGGGCAGATAAAATTTAATGTTGATCAGTACAAACTCATGAACATTGGAAAACAATCCCGATCATTCCAAATGGCGGGGGCTAAGATATTTACCACCACTCAAGAAACATCTTGTCCATTGTATGGTTCTTTGACAACATCTGCTCTGCTGTGCAGCAGCAGTCAAAAAAGCCAGCAAAGTTAGGAACCATTTAAAGAGACTAGATAAGGAGAAAAAATATCATAATGCTGCCATATAAATAGGTGGTATATCCACACCTTGAATACTGTGTGACATTCTGGGTGTCCCCATAGCAATGAGCTTTGAGACCTCTGAATGACAAAGTTACATGTACACTTCTTCCTGGGCTAGAAGCGCTAGAGGCTCCTGAGCAGAGAAAGAGTAAAGGTGTCAACAGAATATCAAATATGCTAACCAAAATCAGCCTACACCAGTCACAGAACTTAGAAGGCATGTGTGAAGCTCATGCATCTGATGAAGTGGGTCTTTGCCCACAAAAGCTTATGCTCCAAAATATCTGTCTTGTTCTCAAAAATACAGACTAACACAGCTACCTCTCTGATACATATGCACCACTCAGTCACCCTTCCCACACCCTTCTCCTGGGCATGTAATCTCTTCAATGCACAAGCTTTTATTTGCATGTGAAGCCCCTTGTATGTTGTGAACTAAGTATAATTAATAACCATAGCACAGTCCTTTAAAAAGAAAGGTCTAAGTGGGAAAATAGCTTAACTAGGACATATCCCAGGCAACTGTTTGTCTAATTACAGTAAATGGCAACAGCTAATGCTTACAGCAGTAACTTGCACTTTGTTTGATGGGTTTAAGCCAGACCCAGCCTTGCATTCTGAGCTTTAGTTACAGAAATTGCTAAATGAAGACTGAGGAAGATGAAATCCCCCAAATTCCCATTTCATCATTTTGTGTCAATAGAAATTCTCTTGACAAAGCTGTTCAACCAGAATGATAAAGTATAACCAAAGTGATCGTAAAAAAATGCTTATATGCTAAGCTAAGGAATTCTGGTAAGCTTTTAGAGCCGATATGAATTTCTACAATGCAACTCCTCAGAAAAATAGACTTATTAGCAACATCCGGTCTCTGCAGAGCAGTGTAACTCCCAGGACATGTATTTTATCCCTCGCATTGTAAACAGGAAATTCACCATCTGTTTTCCTTCATTACAGTTAGCAAGCAACCTGCACTGTAAACTGTCATGAAACCATCTTCTTAGGATGGAGACTTGTTTTCTGCAAAAATGCTAAAATGGACTGTATGGGAATTGTCTGGTACAGAGATGGTTTCAGCCAATTAAAACAGCTGTGGGAATAACAGTCAGGGAACCCTAGCTTTATTTATGAATATCATGCTAGTGGACACATTTACAACTGTATTAGAAAAGCCTATCTACTTCCACAGCCTCCCCTATTTAACAAAGTCACTAGACATGTCCTTTCTGCTGAATGTAATGCTCCTTAGAAAGTCTTATTCAAGAAACTGAGCTGGCAACATATGGGCAGATAATGCCCAGTACAGACATACAGTACAGCCACTTCTTCCTTACATGTTCAGTAGCAGACTACTGTACTGATATGAATTCCTCACCCAGTTTGGCTCTCAGCAGCTGACAGCCTTATCAGCCCTGCAGAGAGGGAAAGCCCCAGCTGGCCCCATTCACTTTGTTTTAAAAAAGCAGCACAGTTTGCCTTTGATAGTAAAAGTAATAGCCTGTCCAGATAACCTTACAGCCTCCTAAGCAACAACCCCTCACCCAAATCACAGCAAAACCCACCAACTCTGCTTCCTGTTGTATTTATATACCACCTCCAGGGAACACAGCTGCCTGCTAGCAATTTATCTGGGAGACTCAATCACCCAATCACCCTTCTGTAGGCAGGGAGTTTCCTGAGGGGAATACTGACACGTGTAATTGCCAGCAGCTGGGTGATCTGCTACTGCCCGAGGAAAGTTTTTAACTCCTGACTTGCCACATCCTATGCAGAGCTGTGGTGGCCTGTTTGTCCAAACTCTGTACTCCTGGGAGTCCCTAGCTGTAGGTGCAGCACTGAGAGAGGTGTGCTCCAATCAGGTGCTCATCCGCATCAGTGCAACCACCCTGCACAGCCAGTCTAACAACTGCAGCTTCTGTTTCATGCTACTTTGGCCTGGATGAGCAGTACAATGTGCTCATTAGCCTGGGGAAATCCTCTCTCTGCTGCTAAGGGGTAGCAGAACCCTGGGCAGATTAACCCAGGGCTGAGCCGGAGGCACACATATGCTTTGAGGCCCCAGACTCTTTAATACAGCATGGCAGTCTGTGCACCTATTCAAGCTGGAAGACAACCAACCCCACCAAACAGGACACTGGGGGCAGGCGCTTTGGAGTGATATTTAAAGAGGCGAGGGGCAGAGATTTGTTCTTCACAGTATGGTTTGGCAGTTAAAGAAGTGGAGGAGAGGGCAAGCCAGACCAAACTGCAGCAACACTGCCTCAGGTTTGGCCCAGCTCTTCATCATGACAGAGAGCGGACAGGCCACCTCTGAGTGAGGGGCGCTGTGATCTGGTGCCACACATTAGGACTGGCTGTCCCTGTCACCAAAGGCAAAAGTGCCACCCTAGGCAGCTGCCTAATGAGCCAGAGTGACCCCTACCTGCTCAGAAGTGGTGGGGTCAGGTCCAGAAGCCCCTTCCCCCCAAGGCTTTATGACCTGTTATTTTGAGCAATGATGTAGTGCTAAACTTTATACCATCAGAGCCTCCCGACCCTTCCTCCCCACAGGGACTCCCTGTCCTTTGTCTCCCCCACCTCGGGGGTGGAAGGGAAGTGGTTCAGAGACAGTGGGAATATGGGGGAATGGAAGAGGCAGTAAAATACCCCATCTTACCGCTGGCAGCAGCAGCAGAATTCTCAGCTAAATTCTGATTACACAGAACTACAGGGTACACTTTTTACATGACCAGACAGGAGGAATGGAACCTCAGAAGGATATGGAAACCGGCTGATTCCAGCGAACAGGTTGAGTTTACAAGACTGGCAGATAGAAAACCACTGAAGGGACAAAGGAATTCTCACACAGGATCAAACTGGGGATATAAGGAGTCCATTCTGTCTACAACAAAGGAAGGTTCAATAAACCCTGTTGTAGGTGTCTATGGGGTAGCCTGCTTGCACTGACCATAAAATCAATCGAGTCTAATTGAACCTATACATCAGGGAGTCAGGCAGTGAAAATATGGACCCCCAAGGAATCATTCTAAAGAGTTACTTTTCTGGTTACAAGAGCCCATTGTAGTTTACACCTCCATGGACTAGCTGCTGCCCATTGATGTCAGTGAATGATAACTGGGCTGCAAAGCAGCATTTTAATGTAGGAGGAGAAATGCCCAAGATAGTAACATTCTACATTAGTTTTACTTAAGGACTGATCCCACCCCAAGCAAAATGAGCTGCTAGAAACATCCACCAGATGGTCCACACCAGATCACACGTCAGGCTTACTCACACATACACACATCAGGAAACAGGGTATGGGAAAATAAAAGCAAGACGCTGGCTGTTTGGGACACCCACTCTGATAGTAAAAATTGCATTAATTCAAGCTGTAACTGAAGTAATACTCTTAGCTCAGCTCCCAAAAATGGTGGTGGTGCTTTAAGATAGGCTAGCTGTGCTGTTGGTGGTTTGGGTGAAAGCCCACATGCCGCTGGAACTCCTATACATGTATTATGAATAATAATAATAATTATTATTACTAATCGTAATATCATAGCACCTGGAGACCCATGGAGCAAGACCCTATTGTGCTAGATGTTTACAGATGACTGACAGGAAGACAGTCCCTGCCTCCAATAGAGTGAGGATGCAGCAGCTTGAGTTACCACTCACTAGTTACTCATCCAATCACTCTGTATCGCTCTAGTGCTGTTTTGCAGTGTGTTTAAGTTTGTTATAGCTAGGTTAGTGCCAGCAGAGTAACTTGAATGTGAATATAGTTTGCTAGGGAGTGGGGTAGATAGAAATTTCTGTTCACTCAGAGGCATTCTTGATTTGGGAGGCCTTAAAAATAAAACATTAAATCATATTAGCCATACAAACAGCCATTCCATGAAGGTCTACAGCTTGACCTTATATATAGCAGTTATACTTCTGAATCATTTTTGTATCAGTCTAATACTGTTTAGATTGGCTATCCCGTATGGGCTTTCTCTGGCTCTCAGTTAAATTGGGCACATCAAAATTTTAGTCTTATGTGCAAAACCCGAGACACTTTTTCACATGCGATTTTTCTACATCTCTTAAATCTCTTATATGATGCAACTATTGGGGAAAGCAGAAAGATGTAGTCGTGGTGTTCTTCCTTTCAGTGACAAGGAAACAAAGCCAGCTGATGCGAGAAATCACAGTAAGGGTGAAATGTCCCATTGATTGGGAGGAGACTTGTGTTGGTCTCCTTGGAGAGAAAAAAACAAACTTTTATTTCCAAAATATGTTGTCTTAAGCTTTCAGCCCAAGGAATAAACATTAATCCCCCATAAATTAAGAAGGTGACCAAAGTGCAAGATTTGATTTGAAAATGTAATTCATGTAATTTACTACTTCCCACTTAAAGCTGAGCCAGGAGTATGAACCAATCACCTTCCCTCTGCATTGCTGTCATGTTTTGTTTAAGGCCTATTTGGCTTATATAGTGAATCTCCTGTGCTCAGCCTCCCTCTTTGCTAGAGTGTTGTGTGGTGTTAGTTGGGAATGTTTACAGACACAGTTCTTGCATTCTGCCAAGCAGCATGTCCTAGGTCTCTGTAATCTCTGTGCTTTGGCTACACTTTAGCGATTGCTGTTGTAATTGCAATATTGCCAACCCCAACCATTCAAATGTCATTAGTCAAGCCTCAGAAAGTCATGACATTGGCTTAAACATCTTGGGGATTTAATAACAATCAGTGTGGGGTGTTTTGTAATAGGCTTCCAACTTTTCCAGGAGGGTGGGAGATGTCCATTTTATTACATGAAAAATAAAATTCCCATCTAAACTCAGAACTACAGAAGCTAGGACTTTAGAGTGGTAAGAATCCTGATAAAATGGCAGCACAGTAATCTTAGTGACTTCCAAAAGTTCACCCTTTTATTTCTCATGGAAAAATTATTGAACTAAAACTTTGTTCCAATAAGTCTTGAGGTTCATTTTGCTACTGGTTTAGAATAACGCTTTAACAGACTGCCCCATCTGAATTGATTTCCAAAAGCAGTTATCAATGGTGCTTATAAAAGGTGCTGGACAGACAGCATGAGGGTAACATAATGCATCTCTGTATTCATTCCTTTGCACAATAGTGTAATAATATTTGTATAAATTATGCACAGTAAGGGATCAGCCAAAACCTCATAATTTGCTGATCAGTGATAAAATGGGTGTGTGGTATCACTGTATGTGATGTTACAGGATTCCACTGTATGGTGTTCTTAACGCTTGTTCCAAACTGAGCTTGACAAACAGGTCTGTGCTAAACAAAGGAATGTGTATTCTGCTTAATTTGCATTTAATTAGTGAATAGACTCATCAAACAGGAAGGGAAATAAAGGCACTCAAATAAGTGAGAAAAAACAGCAGGGAACCTCTTTCCCAATAGATTTTTTCTCTTCTGAGTCTCAATAGGAAAAGTTTTTCAGGAGGGGGATTGAGGCTATGAAAAAACACAAACATCCCAGGGCACTACCGCTCTCTCTCCCTGCCCGTAGCATTCATGGTGCCTGACGTGACAAAGATAGCATTTGCTGAACTCTGGGAGAAAAACTCCAGACCCAAGAAGTTCAATCAGTAACACTACTGAGGGCATGCAGTGATAAAACTGCTTTGACTTTAATATAGTTTGCTAGGTTAGGCACCAGTTGCATTTTATCTTTATTTTTCTTGTAACCATTGCTGACATTTATGTCTCATCACTTGCATGCATTTTAAATCTCCCTTGTTGTAGTTTATAACTTCTTTCGTTGTTTTACCTAATCCAGTGTTTTTGAGGAAACTCCATTTGTGTGCATATTATTTCTGCTAAAGCAATAACAGGCTTTATATAAACTTGTACTGTCCAAGAGAGGGCTGGGCAATTCAGGAGATACAGTAGACCTTCAAAGTTACAAACATCAAAACTATGAATTCACCAGTCAATCACACACTGCATTTGGAACCAGAAATATGCAAGCAGGAAACAAGTATGTAAGCAGATACAAAACAAAAATACATCAGAGTTCTGTGCTAACGGCACACTGCTAATAAAAAGGGAACACCGCACTTTTTGTCCGCGCAGTAAATTCTCAAAGTCAATGTTCAGCTATGAGCTTTTGAATGTCAACCATAATGTTTTGTTAAGCGTTTTATGAACAACCTCCATTCCCAGGGTGTTTATTACTCTGAGGTTCTGCAGGTTGCACCTCCCTGGTCCAGCATGATCGGGACGAGACAGGTCCCGAGTGACAGAATTTGCCAGACCAGGCGAGGTTCAGGGCTTCTGCCCTAGGCAATGCCAGCATCCTGCTCCCTGGGTACTCTTGCCTTCTTGGGGCTGTCATGGGGCTCTGGCACATGGAGGCTTTGGTCTCAGCCTCATAGTGTTGCAGGGAGCTCTGTCAAGGGTTCTGGCCACAGCCCTGTGCTCCAGTGGGGGCTCTTCTCCCCTTCATGCTGCAGCAGAGCCAGTGGGAGCTCAACTCTGGCTTGGGCCAGGCTGTCAGCCACTGCTCTGGCCCCAGCCCCACTGATGTGAGTCTGACCCCAGCCCTGGGACTCTCTGGTCCTGCAACATCCATGGTCCGGCAGGACCAGTACTGGATTGAAGAGACTCAACCTGCATTGTGCCTTTCTGGGGGATATCAGGGACTGGGGAACACGCTAGCATCACTTTGTAGTATATCCAAGGCTGGTAAGAGCCAACATGTGGCTGTCAGTCTGCAACGCACTCAGAAGCATACACCGACATAGCTGGGAGTGACTCTCATGCTAGAGGATATTTGTGAGCAGTCCAGGCTGGAAGTTTCAGCAGTAAAGCTGTGCAAAGGGCACTCTGGGTAAGAGGACAGGGGTGCCACAGCTACTCATAGGTCTGGATTGCACCTCGGTGATGTCATGCTGGGACACAGGCATTTATCCACAGATCAGACACAGCAAAAGTGCTACCTTTGTTATGCTGCTCCTCCCCTCCCCAGGTACCGCAACGTGGAAAGCCTTCTGTAAGTCAGGTGTTCCATCTTCATGCCACTGGCTGTCTGGCCTCCTGCTGAGCTCACCATCCACCCCTTTGTACTGATGGTGATGCTAACAATTTGTCATTTTGAGACTTTGAAAGGTGTGAAAAGTCTCCCTGCTGCTTTCAGTGCTCTGTGCTGCTGCTACTGGTGTGCCAGAAACAGGAGCACAGTGTGTTCTCGGTCAGAGGACTGGCAGAAAGCAAGTCAGGACAGCACATGCAGAGATCAGCAGGATTTCTGGAGCAGAAGACATGCATGCCTTTGTGCTCCTGGGGCTGAACAGGGCAGGGAGCACTCCTTGAGCCATTGGTAAAGAGGTACCATATGAAAATGTTGTCCCTCTCTCACTCTGCATATATCTGTACTTCTTTTATCCACGGACTAACTCAGATAATCAGGGCCAGGTGGTAAATGAATGACTCCATTCATTACATTGGGATCAAGTGTTTCTCTTTGTGATTCTTGGTCTTCAAATAAAGCGTAAAACAAAACGGTTAAAACGGTCACATGTTTGCATTTCTACTGACACCTTCTAATCTGGAAGCAGCAGCTTTCTGTGTTTCCCCTTAACATGGCAGCCAGAGAGGAAAACAGGGATGAACGGGCATTCCATCAAAACCAGCAGAACTCATGTGGGAAGTGTGTAATGGTACATGCCTTGACCCATTCTCTGACTCACATTAGTGCATAGTTTCTCTGTGCCAGCTGGGCATGGCTTTCCATGTAGGTAAAACATGTATCAGATCCATATGGGGAAGGACAACCATGGTTTGTAGTATCAAAGCTCCACTGTTCCTTTTCAAGAACCACAAAAAAAAAAAAAAGAAAGAAAACTTGTGCAATGCTTGGAAAAATCCCTCTCTGGTTTGTGGGGGCAGAAGTAACTGACAGTCTTAATACAAGCCAAGAACAAACAAGGTTGGGGCAATGGTAATGTACTTCTATTAATTCTTGAGAGTAAAGGGCATTTTTCATTCATGTTCATTTTACAAGGAGGTAGGTCCCTTCAGTTTTAAAACCAGAAATGAGTGTATGGTGCTGGCTTCTCTTGTACTAAGAGATTTTGGTTCATTATCTGTGGTTTCATGTTTTGTCCATGGTACTAAGTACACAGTGCACAATTTCCACATCTGGAGTTAATTGAGATGCCATTTGCTGACAATGACCCCATTGCATATGCATGTGAGGACCAATCTCAAAAGTTCCAAAAGCTGAGTCTGGGAACACCCAGAGCTTTTTGATGGAATTTCTGAATCCTAGTATGGTTCGTCATTCTAGCAAGATCTCCACATATCCTGTGTTCCATCTGCTCCAGAAATGCAGTAAAATCAGCATTTTTGGATTATATTTCATTATTTCCATTTCCCATCTAAAACTCATCTTCAAAGTCCAGCTGAATTTAATAGGGATGAAACCAACTGGAGTCTACAAACACTTAACAGGGTTCTCCACAAATTTCTGTGAAAACATATTTGTTCCAGCTCCTGAGTCTGGGAAAGGGACAAAAAAGTTGTTCTAATCTATCATTATGCCTGCCTAATTGTGGGGCTGGCTGGCAGGTTTATTTGGTCCCAGTCAAAAGTTAGAGCAGCCTTAAGGTTTCTTTATTTTACATCCAACTTCCTGTGGCACCACTGGGCTGGGCACTACACAGAGATATAGGAAGCAATATTCCCTGCTCCAAAGAGCTCACAATGTAATAGGCAAGACACAGTAGGTAGATGAGACAAACAATCGGGCTGCACAGATGGTGTAATAAACCTAATAGGACATGCAGGATTTATATGGTTATTAGTAGCAATCAGATTGCACTTCATAGTGTGCATCATGGAAGAGATGGGGTTTGAGGAGGTACTCAGATGAAGACAACGGGGTGGCTTTATAGATTTTGACTGGAAATTTTTCAGAGAAACACAGATAAAGTGCTTGTCAGAGAAGAAGTGAGTAGTGTAGGTGGACAGCACTGGTCGATAAACTTGAACTTGATTTTGTGAAAGGAATTAGATAGGGGGCCTACACTGTGGAGAGTTTTGTGTCAGTAAGGCCAAGAAATTGGAGCAATTGTAATAGTGGAGAGCCATTGTCATGAGTCTACAGTAGTTGTAAGGTCAATGTGTAATCTTCATCTTAGTTTACACGATACAGATGCAACCCTCTGAGACACACACTGATTCTAATCTCAGGAGTGATTTATTCAGGACTTTACACTCTTCAGAATGCTCAGGTCAGATAAACTCCATGGCAAGTCAAATCGCATCCTTCAAGGCAAAGCAATGTAGGCCATCACATTATTAATAGCCAGTCATATGACAGACATAGTGCCAATGGCAAAGACACCTGCCAAGAGACCAAATGCCATTGTTGCTGCTCAACAAACACTTTTTTCCAGCTAAACAACAGAAACATGCTGCAAGCAGCCAAGTAACACAAGAGGCAAGAACCTGTGATGACAGAAAAATGGCAGGTTAACAAGGCTCAGGTCAGTGGCAGCCCACCCAAATCCTTAGGAGAGAAATTGTGCAAATATTCGAGTTAAGGATAATAAAAAAAAACAAAGTTCTGAGAAAGAACGAATATCATTGCTTGCTTCATGCAGGTTGAAGCAGGGACCTTCGGACAGACAAAAATAATTTATGATTACCTGATGCACTGCCTGGCCCCAGGCACAGGTTAGAGCAAGCCAGGGTTGGCTCTAACTGGTGTCAACTGGCTGTAGTCCTCATGGGAGTACCTGGCAGTGGGAGATTGCCAGAATGGATTGTACTTTGGCTACATTACCCACCAGCCCCAGTCTACTGCTTGCACTGAGCAGCATGGAGGCCATGGAACAGGACCAGAAAATGTGTGTGGTTTATAAGGAATAATCCAAAGACAATTTTCATGGTAAATTGTCTCTGTTTATATTTTACGTGTGCTATTAGGTTTGAAAGGAGCAACTACAGCTCTCACAATGAACTCTGATATGGTCTAGGGTGAAGATCTAAACAATGCGGTGCTACAACTACAAAATATATTTGTTAAAACTAGGGGATATACCAAAAAAGTGGGTATTGACAGAGCGATGGACTGGAACTGGATGACAGAAAACAGTTGCCTAGCTCTCAAGTGATATGTAGGTATGGTGAAGTGTATGTTTTGGTCAGTTGCAGTTAGACTGGAGGGAATTTTTATAGGGTGTATAGTCCCTGAAAATTTGACACAGCACACTGAGATACAATACCTCCTGGAACAGTATGAAGTATTGCTGTGATGTAGGGCATAGTAGAAGGGCTACTGTTGCCTCACGAATTTTGCCCCAGAGAATAGTATTGTGCCAGCAATAACGTATGGGGATATTTCCATTTCCAGTGCCCAATCACTTCATTTTTTGGCCCACACCACTTTGAAAAACAAGGAGGAAAAGAGAGGACAAAACAGATTGCATTGTTCTGCGTGTTACTGATTCCTTTCAGCAGCTCAGAACTCTACATCGAAGTGGTGTCTGGTTACACGCAAAAAAAAAGAACACAGCTCCCTGGAACATTTGCAGCAAAGGTCAAATGCCTGTGATTTTGTGTTAACTATGACGAAGCTGACTAAACGGAATACATTTGGGCATTATTGCAGCTAATTCCATTACACTGAAATCTATGAAAAAGTCCTTTCTATACCATTATTGTTATGATTTATATTGCAGTGTCATTAGAAGGCTCATACAAAATCAGGTCCCATTTTGTTAATACATACAAATAGTAAGAGATAGGTCTTGCTCCAAAGAATTATTATCCTTGTTTCTGGGGATTTGAGATGAACAGCTGAAGCACAGAGAGATTACAATACAATTGGATCCATTTGATGATCTGGGTTGCAACAGCTAACTATTACATAGGAAGTCTATAGCAAAGCCAGTAATTAAATCCAGTTTCCTTGTCCCAGTCCAATTACTCAACTATTAGATCATCTTTCTTCCTGATTTAGCCTTCTTTCCCTCAAAGATGATGGGAGTGAACTTTTCTGTTTATGAATTTGCAGCCTTTTCTTATCTCCAATGAATTCAAATATGTCCACAAGAGAACTAAGAAACAATCACCTGGATACTGACAGTTTTGTAACTGGATATAGGGATTGGTTATGTTCCAGAACACCCAATTCAATACACTTTGATAACATTCCACTTATTATTTAGACTTTTTTTCTATTTTTTTACAACTAGTTTTATTTGGGTTTTGCTTTGAAATAGTTTGCTGCCAAAATGGGTCTAGATCCAACATCCAATGAAGTGAATGGAAGAAGTCCATTGATTTCACTGGGCTATTAATGAGGGCCTATGGAGAACAAGCTAGATAAAAGTGAAATTTATGAATACTCAAAACAAATTTGGAATATATTTTCTTCTCAAACTCAAGTCATGTTTTCTTCTTATTGTATTCAACAGTGTTATGTTCAGTGCTTAAAAAAAGAGAAGTTAGAACAGAACATAAAGAAGTCTTGCAGAAAGGTTTCAACCTAACAGCTATCTTCAAGTCCAGCATGATAACACACAGGAATCTCAAAACAGAGAATGATAAATCAGTCTGCTCTCTAAGGTTGAGAGGCATAACTCACCCACCTTGTTCTACGCTGGCTCTAGGCAGACTGACTGGTGAAGACTCTGTTAGCCTGCAAGAAGAACCAAGAAAACCCTGGGAATTTTTAGTGATTGCTTATCATTTTAAAACAATTTTCAACAACCCGCAACCAATCTTTTTTCCTTTGGTTTAAGATTAAAGCAGGTGTTGTGAAAAATAATCACCGCAAAGGTAAATCTTTCAATGTTCATGAACTAACCCCACTTTCTGACAGCTTAATCTTTTTTCTTTTTTTATTTACTGTGTATGACTTTACAGTTGACCAAAAGGCAGCTCTAGTGTCCGGTTCTATTTTAAACAAATCAGAGTGGCATGAATATTCAGAATGAAAATAACTGCCATTACCCAGCAGAGACATGGTTCACTGGAGTTGGGGAGAACCAAGGGACGGCTGAGGTTTTGCTGAACATCTTGCAATACTTCTGAATGATGTTCTTTTATCCCATGGAAAATGACTAACATGCTGATGTGAGAATCGTGGGTGAGGACCGTAATTAAAGTAAATAGATATTCTTTAATAGTGGGAGTATGAAGAACCATGGAAAAGTAAGTTTGTCCGTTAAATGAGTTTATTCATACTCACCAAAGGGGAGAATAGATCTTGAAAGGCTGGAGAAATATGGATTTCAGCTCCCACTTCAGGGAAATTTTAAAACTCCTTTGAGAAAACATGCTTCAAGTTCCTCAGCTGCAGATCTGAGGTCCCACCACACACTACCACACTAATTCAACAGCAAACCATAGTAGGGCCAGAGCCAGGAACTGCTAAGGTCCCTTTTGTCCACCAGAGTGGGACAATCATGGAAGGCCAGCCCCAATGGTGCACTGGGGTTAGTGTGGGGGACTCGATGTGGCAGGGTATGAGGAGGGTGGGGCATGAAGACCATGAGCTCAGCTGATAGTCGCTGTGCTCCCAGTGCTGCTCTTACCTGCAATGGAGTCTGGTTTGGCCCTCAGTCAACCCCAGGACTGGGAGAGGCATAAAGGACAGTTTAGTATCACTCTTCGCTGTGCTGTGCCTGAGCTTTGTGCATCTGAGAAGCTGATATCAGGCTGTAAACAGCCCCATTGTTCACGGTTAATTTTGAATACCTCATACTGCTTGTTCATGATCATACAGTAATGATTTTAATAATAAAACACCAATTTTATGTAAAATAAAATGGAGTTATGGGCGGGGATAGCTCAGTGTTTTGCACATTGGCCTGCTAAACCCAGTGTTGTGAGCTCAATCCTTGAGGGGGCCATTTAGGGATCAAGTAGATTAAAAAAATAAATAAATTAAAAGGAGGGTGGTTGGTCCTGCCAAGAGGGCAGGGGACTGGACTCAATGACCTCCTGAAGTCCCTTCCAGCTCTGTATTTCTAGTCACCTCTGACTCCTGGGCTCCATTTTGAACTTTGCCCTCTCTCTCTAGAACGTTCAGAGACTGTTGGAAAACTGGTTCTAACCAGATCTTCCCGCCTTGGCTAGAGTTCTGCTCCCCTCAGGTTTCCCACTAATAAGCTTCTATAAGACTGGGAGTGACGTTGGCCACTTGCTGTCCGCCCCAGAGGCAGCAAGCGTCTGCGTTTTCTTTTCAGATCGTCATTGAGGACCATTATCAGTGTCTATGAGGAGAAAAAGGAAAAGACATCCCATCCAGTAACCATCACTGCAGTATCAGCTACTCACCTGCCTCCTTGAAACACCTGCAGCTCTCCTAATCCCCAGATCACAGTGAGGGACTCAGCTGTCCTCCCTCTGTGGAGATCATACACTGAAGGCCCTGAGCACCTTTAGGCAGCAGCCACCATCCATCATCAGCTCAGAGGTCTCCTTACCTTGAATTCCCTGGCCAGAGTTTATCAAGGTGGGTCTGAGTTTCAAGCTCACTGAATAAGTCCCTTTAACACTTACATTTTTATTGTTC
Source organism: Carettochelys insculpta (assembly GCF_033958435.1). Taxonomy (NCBI): domain Eukaryota; kingdom Metazoa; phylum Chordata; order Testudines; family Carettochelyidae; genus Carettochelys; species Carettochelys insculpta. Next base: position 4,474,060 of record NC_134144.1, on the reverse strand, counting down.
TGTTTTTATTGTATGTTACCTCTCTAGCCCAAATTCCTTGATTTTGTAACCATTCTCTAATATACTTTACCTGGTTTACTTTATACACAGTCATTTCTCAATGTAGGGAAAAAAAGACAGTTATAAAAACTGAGGTAAATCTCAGTTGACTGACCCTGGATCGGACAAATGAGACTATAGTCTCCAGCACAGAAAGATCAGACATCTCACATCCAGACACCTTATTAATATTCATATATTTTTTTCTCTTTTAAAAACCTTTGTGCTGACACTAATACTCGATGCTACAATCACAGGGAAGGAGCCCACTGGAGAGAAAAGGAAAATGGATGGAATATGTCCTAGTCCATCTATGTCTACACTATATTTATTTATGCATTTCACACACACAAGCCAGCCGAGGTTTGGAAGATTTTTTTTAACCCCTGATGGATACCACAGACTTCCCTTTAGTCAGAGATTTTCTTTTTCATAATTGAAAAATATGGGTTTAAATTACACAGGAAGATGGCTCACAGACCACATCTCGCTTTGCAAACTCTACCCATAACATTTTGGAAGGCTCGTAAAAATTCAGACTCCATGAGGTCATCCCAACACCCACGCCTACTGATGAGATGCTGTGATTAGCTTCCAGGCTTATAAATGAAACCAGATCTGAAAACTTTAGTTTTGTTAAAGGAGTTCTCTTAGAATTCTCCCTCCTCTGACTCAGTAAAATCTTACTGAAGACACCAAAACCTATAATAAAGCTAGTTCTTCCATCAGATTACTTATTGCTAAAGGTGCAGTAATTCAGGAGTGTTTAGTATAAGAGAGCAATGGATGTTACAAACGTGTACTAGATCTGTATATATGGAAATAATGAATGGACAAGGTGCAAATTAATGGCACTCAAGAGCAGGTAAGACAGAAGGGTTTTGAAGGCCCAATAATTTTTGCTATTGAACACTACAAATGGCTTTTCTGCGCTTGTCTGCACATCAGCTCTGAACAACTGGCACAGTAGAGATCTCCAATTTAGTGTCACAGCTCTCAAACCCTGGACAGTGACATGGCTGCTGCTGACCTTGTAAAACAAAAGTATAAGAATAATAAACCCTGGGTGTAAAATATGTTGTGAACAATGGGCAGATGCACAGAGGTTTAATCCTGTGTATCCCAAAAGCATGTCCAATCCTGTGAGGAGGCGGGGTGCACCTCCTTCATGAGGGTGGAAAATATGCTAAAAGTATTAGATTAAGTCAGATATACCCCTATTTTCCCCTGGGAAAAAAATCAAGCTCATTTTAAAAATAGAGATTTCCTATCCCAACAATGAGCCTAGTCTGCTAAAACTCACTGTAATAAAAAAGTCATCATGACATACAAATTGTACAATTAGGCAACCACCATGCTCAGCCATGAATATCTCATTTCTTTCTATCACAGTGCATCTATAAAGCAGAAGGATTTACTATAAACCTGAATCTTTCTATTTATATAGCAATATAGGGAAAAGTTTCTGTTTCAGTGCTCCGCAAGGAGCAAATTGCAATCTTGATTAGAGTGAACATCTGTATATTAAAATTGTTCTATTTCAAAATGGTATGGGCAGAAGTTTTGGTTGTTCCCCAGAATCTCAGCTTGCATTTTTAAAAAGCCAGTCTCTCGCTCATATGGATGTGACGAAAACCTTCAAGCTGTGATGTGAGTGTAACCAAGGTAGAGACATCTGCTTGGATTTCTTGAGAGCCTGAAATCACAGCTGTGAGGTGTGACTCACCTCTTTGTGCCAAAGAGTGATAATTCAGATGCATGCTCAACATGGGCAACTATTTCACTGCTTATCAAGGCAGGGCCAAAAGGAGTAAAAGCTGTTTTGCTTGCTTAGCAAAGTCCATTCCCATAATATCATTAGCTATGCTAATAGAAGAACTGTTTGACTAATATAACTATGTCTATGATAGGCCTTTGCTGTGCTGTTTGCAGAGTGCAGGGTGGCAGGGATTGATTTTTTTCACACTCCTAGCTGACATAGATATATTGGTTAACACTTTGCATTGTGGACCAAGCCATTAGGGTTGAACACATTCACACAGAAGTGAGGAAATGCTAGGACTGAGGTTGCCTGTGCCTGTTCAATCTTAAACCAAACTTCTTGCATTATTATAGTCTTTAATCATACGATCATCATCAACAACAACCGTGGTCTTAGTGCCCGTTGGTGTCCAATGCCTCCCTCAGTATTTTCTTCCATCTTTCTCTGTCCAGTGCAGAGTGGCTTAATTTCTGTAGACTAGCTCCGCACCAATCTAGTACATCATCTACCCATTCTCTGTGGGGTCTGCCTCTCCTATTCGAACTGTGCATTATGCCAAATACCAGGATCTTGATTTTTGATTTGTCGTTCATTCTGCAGGTATGCCCAAATAGCTGTAACTTCAGTTGTATAACCTCACAGGATCCCATAGTATTATAGTCTCCAGGAAGGCCAAACCCAGACTAGGGATCAATACTGCTAGAAAAACAGTAAAACCACCACCCTGCAGCAACAGGTCTATGAGCCAAGGTCAATTCACTGAGGATCACGGAGCTTGCACTATGCAGCTAAAATAGCCATGTAAATGTTCCCTCTAAAGACTGGAACCTGGGCTCTGGCAGCCAGTATGTGCGGAGGCTCTCAGAGCCCAAACTCCACACATGTGGGAATGTCAACACCGTTATTTTCTCTCTCTCCGACACACACACACACACACACACACCAGCTGTGTCTACACTACAAAAATAACTTCAAAGTTGCTTATGTCAAAGTTGAGCATCTGTACACACCCTACTTCGAAGTAAGGCACTATTACATTCCCAGGAATGGAGTAAGGACTTTGAAGTTGGGCTCCCTACTTCAAAGTTACACCTTATTCCAGATCCATCATGGGAAACTTCATTTTTTGAGTAGCTCCATTGGTATTCTGCTTTCTCACCCAGAATTCTCACCCCGTTAACTTTGAAGTAAGGGAAAATGTGTGTAGACTCTCTGCTGGCTACTTCGAAGTAGCGCCTAACTTCAAAGTTAGTTCCTAGTGTAGACACACCCACTCTTACCTGACCTGTGCAAACCTGAGTCAGCTAACCAGGGCTCTGCGATTTACTGCTATGTGACAGTTTTTCCTATGCGGAGGGGCAAATGCATCTCGTTAGTAATTCCATTGGTCCTCCAGAAGACCATGCAGAACATTAATCAGATCTCTGGGTGAGAAAGCAGAATTCCAACAGAGCTACCCAAAAAATGAAGTCGCCCATGATGGAGCCGGAATAAGGTGTAACTTGTGTCCTTTTAGACTCTTTTAGACTTGTTTTGCCTCAGCCCTAAATTTGTCATAGAGTGTGCAATCCAGGGCTTAAATTGCTGTATTCTTCACTGATACTACCTAATTAATTCTTGATTAAATCATGTGAAAAATATAAACATTTCGGAGTCCAAATGAAGTTAATGATAATCATCCTGCTATTTACACAATGCAAATGTTGTTCTGAATATAAATAGGAAGCGACATTGAACATTTTAATCAATTTGTTTATTTCTTTATATGGGAAGGATTCCAGAAATTGACCGCTCAAAGAAAACTGGAGCATTAGTGAACCCAGAGATGTGTTTCTCTGGTAGTCCACGGCCCCAAATTATTTCTTTTTGGTTCAGGCATTGATCCTTGAAACTAGGGCTACTATTATACAAAGAAGAGTTGGAAATTAAAGTACCCATCTCCCTCTGTCTTTCAATGAGAGGTGTTCACTTTAAGTCCCACTGAAAATCTTTTCAGAAGGAAAAAGAGTACTCAGAGATTTTGTATCACTTGGGCTCATGGCCTTTGTGAGTGTCATTAAGAAGAACCTACTTCTCTAAGTTCTGTCCTGGATATTATATTGATTGTTTAAAAAATACCAAGTATTAAATTGGAACTCTAGATCTTTCAATGAGAAGCTCTCTCTAAGTCTATGCCCCAAGGCATTCTGTCAACAGTAAATTGACAGAACACAGCACTTTTGTCAACAGTCTTATCCTGCTCCCCACAAGGTATAATGCCTGTCAACAGATCTCTGTTCACAGAAATCTGGTCTGGATGTCCAACAGACAGAGCTTCCGGGATGCTGGGCAGGCTTGACTGCTGCAGTTCCAGTTGGCCATTTCGTCAAGAGAGCGTCTGGGCAATATGGCCACCTCTGTCAACAGAGAAGATTGCTTTTGCAATCTGCTTAGCTGTTTGGCCACAATCTGTCTACAGAAGTTTTGTTGGAAGATAACTTCTGTTGATAAATCGCTGTGTAACCCTTCGGCCGAAAGGAGTCGGCAGCAAGCAGGGCCGGGTTCAACATCTAGGGGTTTCTTTTCACCCATCTCACACAGAACCGGCTCAAGCCCCCACCCAGTAGTCTGGGAAAGTCACATACCCCTGGGTGCCTGAGAGAGGCAATGCTTCCCCATTCGCAAACACAGAGCCTGAGTGTAGAAAAGGAACTTTTATCGAAAGAGGCAGAAAAGTCGTATGGCATAAGCTTGGGAAAATATCACACCCAGAATTCATAACCAATCCTCAAGTAACTGTCCCAGCTCAAATGGATTGAGCAGTGTCCTTTGCCTCTCGGACTCACCAGTCCAATGCTGTAAACAGCCAATCCACACACCCAAACTTTCTCTGTACCCCTCTTCAAATGCTCCACTTACAACTCCGTCCAGTTCATGCAGGCCCTGACACATCACCCTGATGCATTCCCTCACTGAACCCGAGGCAATGCCACCTTTGCGCTCGTCTGGCATTCCACTTGCCCCTGCCAGCTGCCCCACCAGATGTCCACTGGTCACTCCTGCCAGCCACCTGCTGCTCCTCTTACTGGCCATGTGCCAGTCACGCCTGCTGGCCACCCACTGCTCCTCCTACTTGCCATCCGCTGCTGTCTTGTGGGTTTTGCTGTAGGCAAAACCCTGTGATTCCAGCTCTCCATACCTTCAGCTACCAGTGATTTCAGCTCATAGTGGCATTCAGATCTGGTCCTAGCGACAGCATCTTAGTACCCACCAAGGTGGATTTTCAGAATAACTATAGATCTATCTTTAGATCTACCTTGAACAGTGGGAGGGGAGAACTAGTCAAACAAGTCTTACAGCTGTATAGCTAAAAGGCTTCCAGCCAGCTGGTTCAACCACTATCCCTCCCCCTTTCTCACCTCACAATGCTTACAGGGAGGGAGCCCTCTGCAATCCATATCTTACACAGTAGTGATGACTGCTCTGTATCCCCACAAAACTTCAAGCATTGGTGAGGCTCCACAATTCTTACACTGGATGATAGCATAAACTGTGACTTTACAACATGTTGTTTACAATAGACAAAACCTCATTGCTTCATCTGCTCCCATCAGGCTTTGTTCACAAGGTATTACATATGCATACCTTTGCATTTTCATGCAAATTATCTCTGAAGGACGCATTCCCCAAATCCTTCAGCAGTATTGAGTCCCTGTTGGTACATTCCTTACAGCTGTAATCTAGACATAGCCTTAGAAAGCCACCAGAATGCTGAGAATGACCCGTAAAAGAAGGAAGATGAGTCCAGCCTGAACCTTTGGTAGGATAAGACTTGTAAGAGAGAAGAAGAATCATTATAATCTGTATCATTTAATGCTAACTCCCTTTGCCCTAAACTAGCTATTTATACAAAGCTGAGTTTGATGTAAGACTAGAAACTTGCTGTATTTTTAATTTCAGAGACAGAATTAAAGGTGAAACTTCTAATTCATTTTATTTTTCCTGTATATCATATCCTCAGACAAAGGCTTCACAATGCATAAACAGTTAGCTTTAAATCCCTGAAGTTTCCTGTGCTTTCATCAGACGGTAATCTGGAATTTATATAAGGAGACTCTGGGGAAGATTTTCTGAAAATGGAAGAACAGAAGTCTGAGAGACTCTCAGCGTAGTTTAAATTTGTATGAAGTTCCATCACCAGCCAGCAAATTCAAAGCCAACCCCCACCACCATGGGTAACCTCCTTCTAAAGCAATAGCAATTATATGCAACCATTGATAGCACATATATTATAATCTTCTCTAGTCTCATCTTCAAATGTTCAGGCTGGGCAGCATTTGCAATTTATATTAGCAGCCAAATCATCACACATACTCTACTTGGACATATCAGACATTTTGAGACTCCTGTCTTCACTTTGTAATCCGATTGTATGTTCCTCTATATTTAATCTAGTTTCATCATGTCTTTAAAAACTGCTGGCAATAAAATTTAGGACATCCTTTGGATGTCCTAGAAAAAGATGCTGTACATATGGAGCAAAGATGCTGCGATCTGCTTGAGTTAGATTATCAAAATACAAACATTTGATTAAGTATTTTATTCCTCTCATGTCAGCTTTCAAATCTGGAATGATTCTGACAGGCAGAGGAATCCAGTGCAAAGCCAAATTAATTGCGTAACTACTGACCACTGCTCTTCCGAATGTCCATGGACTGTAAAACTCATTATGATTAAGATATTAAGTGGAATAGTTTGGGCTAGAGGAGGAGAAATGGCTCATTGTAATGGATTCCATTTTGTTGGTCACAAAGTATATTTTTAATCAAATTAATTAAATTGGCTCTTTCTTTGAGGACTTTATAACTTTACTATGATTCACTTGCACAGCAAAGAGTTTGGATCTGAAGAACATATCAAAGGAACAAGAAAAGGATAAATGAATAATTTGGAATTCCAACATCAAGTTGCTATTGAAATGAAGGATGGCCTTATGGTGAAGGTACGGATCTGGGATTCCTCATATCTAAGTTAAGTCTTGGCATGATTTAGAGGATAAATTGATAGTAAGGAACATAACTCAGAAGCCGGAAATTATAAGAAATTGAAAAGGAAAGGAAAGAGTCACAAGGTGAAATCAATGGCCTGCTTAGTGAAGGACAATAAAAAAGAGCCCTTTAAATATATTAGGAACAAAAAGACTCCTAACAATGGCATTGATCCATTACTAGATAGAAATGGTAGACTTAATAATAATGCAGAGAAACCACAAGTGCCCAAATTAATATATCTGTTCTGTATTAGGGGGAAAAGAGATGATATACTCCCATCATATGACAAAGATGATGATGATAACATTCTTTCTTTCCAACTAGTATCTCTAGTGAATATTAAACAGATGACACTAATGTTAGACATTTTAAAATTACTAGATTCATATAACTTCTACCCAAGGATTGTAAGAGAGTTGGCTGAGGAGCTAACTGTATAATTAATGTTGATTTTCAGTGATTTTTGAAGTGTTGTGGAAGTTCCGTATGATTGCAAGAAAGCTGACGATGTGTCAGTTTTTCAAAAGGGTAAATGAAATGACCTGGATAGTTATGTCAATCTGATATTGGTCCTTGGCAAGATGATGGAACAGCTGATACAGGACTCACTTCCAATGATTAACCAAATTAAGACTACTTTAATTCTAAATAACAATATCCACACAGGGATTTAATGAAACTTAACTAATCCACTGAAAATTCATACCTTTAGTTAATTTAGATTAACTTTCTTGGATGTCCCCATGTAGACAAGCCCTGCATAAAATCTAAGGGTTTGAGTCTAAAGCCCTTACTCACATTGATAGATAGAATCTCATTGATACCAGACATGTAGCACAACTGGGCTCAAGGACCTCAGCATTTGGCTCCCTATTTGGAATGTTAAGTTTATTTTATGTAAGCTGGTCTAAGGTGATAATGAAATGCGAGTAACAGTAACTTGCTGGGGAAAGATGGGCTTTCCACCAGCCAGGAGACAGACTATACAATATATAACCCCAGCTCAGGAAAACACTTCAGCACATGTTGAACTGTAATCATGTGAGGAACCCCATTCTTCTTCATCAAAGGGCTCGAACATGTGTGTTAGTCACACTTGGTAAAATTTTCAAAAATAGCTAAATTATTTAGGAGCCTAAATGCAATTGATTTTCAATGGGACTGAGGCCAGGTCTATGCTGGAAATTTTGCCAGTACAGCGGTGTCGGTGTGTGGTGTGATAGTTCATGACACTTCTATGCTGGCCGAACTCCAATGTAAATACAATTACACCAGTGAAAAGTGCTTTTGCCAATAGAGAGTTACATTAACTACCTGACTGCTTTGCAACACCATTACTCAGACTGTTAAACTTTGGTCATCCAGTTTCTAGATGGATCTAGGATATGTTGTAGAGGGAAGTTCATGAGGTGAGGGACTTCTCAGTCTGAGTCCCAGAAGTACTGAGAAATTCTCTGGCTCTCACAAATAATATTGATCTTCCTGCTCACGCTACAACCATGAGGTTTCTGATGTGCCAGTGGCCAAACCATTATGTAGCTTGATGGGGGCCATTTAATTTCTCAATCCCAACCAAAATATAAAGTTTGGGCATAACACGTTGGCCCAATTCACTGGTAAGAGATGATAGTCTCTCAGAGAGAAAGGATGGGTTGGTGGGTGAGGCCCTGAACTGGAATTCAAACTTAGGTTAAATTCCCAGCTTTTCCACAGACAGCCCCTTCGACATTCCACACATCATTTAGACCTACATTTTCAAAAGTGACTTATTTTGGATGACTTGGGACTTGTCTACCCGAAGGGGTAACAGGCATTATGGGCAGGGAAGGGTTTCTAAAGCACATTCATGTGTTATACATGACTTGGTTGTTAGGGTCCTTGCTCAGGGGAGATGGCTGTTGGCTGGCAACGTAGTGTTGCCTAGTGTTCATGGTGTAGGCCCGTGACTTGCAGGAAGGTATTGGTAGGGGAGAGGAGTCCAGGCTTTCCCACTCCACTGGGCTGTAACCCAAGGCCCTAGAATGGCCATCAGTGACAGTGCTTAAGGATTCCCCTGGGCCACTTCCAATTTACCAAGCCCCCCTCTCCACACACACACAAACGCCTCCACACACCCTGTCCCATCCTTGGACGTCTGGTCACCACAAAGCAGTGTCTGGTGGTTGCAAGTAGCATAGTGGCTTCCTCTCTCATGGGAGGCAACTGCTGTCCCACACCGTGTGGCCCATCCTCCTGGGCTTTCCCCTGTAGAGGAATTCAAACCAAAGGAATTACCAAACCTCCCAGAGTTCATACGAGATGGATGTGACAGGTAGGATCACAGAAGTCCCTTTGGGATAGTCCCCAGTGTGCCTGATCAAGCCACTATGACTGCCTTCCTGCCCTCTGGGACTCTCCACCACCCTGTCCTGCTGGGCCAAAAGCTTTGGTCTTACCAGCCATGGCACAGAGTTGGGGTAACTGCACCCCAGAAACTGAATCAGCTCAGGTCTGGGAAGAGCCAGCTATAAAGGAACAAAATCTCAAATAGACCTGTCTTACCCTGTTAATAAGTTTTCACAGAGAAAGTTCTTAAAGATGTTTGTCCCCCTTAACAATGAAAGAGGGATATGCACAATGGTTGCTTCCTCCCCTTCTCCCAGGTAACAATTGTTTACACTGGGCTTGACAGTTAACAAAAAGTGTTTTTATTAAGTGTAAAAAGTGGGATTTAAAGCAAATGAAAACAGACAGAAGGATGCCAGCTCATTCTAATATATTAAGAAACTTGTTACATGCAATTTCATGCCCTAAACAGTTGTTCTGATCTCTGGAAAAATGTTTCAGGTCAGAGCTGATCTTTACTCTGGCCTGGGCCTACAGCTTTTTTTCGCAGTTCTTTAAAGTTCTTTGTTATCAGGTTTCCTCATGTGTATCCTCTTAGAGTGGGTGAGACAGTCTCAAAGGTCAAGTGAAGACAAAGACCTGCTTGCTTCCCAGTCCTTAAATAGACTTTCCCCCAGGACAGAAGTCCTTTGTTTAGTCTCCCCATCCCCATGGTTAAATACAAGATTCAAGATGGATTCCAGTATCCAGTGGCACGGTCACACGTCTTTCTAAGACCAACAACAGTTTGGGCTTACAGGAAAAATAAAACTATTCACAGGTCATTGGTCTGAGTACTGACATATTGAGTTGTTATAGTAACAAAATTTTGAGTCTGCTTTAGAAAGAAAAGCTGCTGAACTCTCTTTCATATTCAAATTTGACACATTAACACGTGGTTTGAACTGGGATGTAAATTTTCTGGGACATTATAGGGGCTCTTTGGCATATAGTACTTGACTTTATCTAATTCTTGACTCCCCACCCTCCGCTCTCTGATTTGCTCATCTTGATCATTTTTTTCTGATTTGTCAACTTTGATTACTGTTTTTGGTTCTCTATGCCTTAAATATTGAGTCTGTTCTGGTATGGCTATGGTCTGAAGAAGTGGGTCTGTCCCATGAAAGCTCACCTAATAATTTTGTTAGTCTTTAAAGTGCTACTTGACTGCTTTTTTGTTTTGAGTTGTTATAGTATCACTAATGGCCCTCATCAGCACATTTAGAATTAAAACCAGATCCACACTCCATACTTCTAACTTTGTATACAAGAATCATACATGCACAAAAATAGGATATACAGCTTCAGCAGACTGTAACTTTAAAAATGATACACTACATGACCTGTTTTGCATAGAGTATATTTGAGTTATGCATATTTGTAAGCCAGTTTTAATAAAGCATAAGGAGACCCTGTGAGGGAGTGGGAAGCATTTCCCCTCAGGCTATCTCTGTGTAAGGCCCTCTCTTCCCTAAAGGCAGTTGTCTTGGGGAGAGATTCTGTCTCGCCGCTCTTCTGTCACAGCTGCAGAGTGGAGCAGATCTCCTGCCTTTTAACACTCCTTCTCCAGCTGGAGCATCTCCTACAGGAGCAGCAGGACAGGGCTGCCTGAGCTAAGAGCAGTGCTTTAACCTCTTGTCCTGTGTGGGGTTTGTATACCACATCACACTGGTCTTTGCAGACCCAGCTGGTGCTTATTGTACTGCCCCAGTACTATCCTAAACCAAGCTATGGAACATTCAGCTTGCACAGGCATGACCCACACAGACTAATTAATGTGCAAGGTTGGTGCATTTTAGAAAATGCAACTCCACAGAGCACATTGCTCCCCCATGTAGACTCTGTCATTTGCTGCCCAGATTGAGGCACATTAAAGAGGCAGGATTTTCTGAAAGACATGAGTGTGCCTACCCTCTAAGAGAAAGGTCTCTTTCAGGGATCTCAAGTTGGCCTCCCAAATCTTAGAAGCACCCAAAAATCATTAGACATTTCTGAAAACATAAAGCTTTCTCTCTCTGTACACCTCTTATCAATTTTCTTTTAGTCTGTCTTGTCCATTGAGACTGTAAACTCTGGAGGGCAGTCATGGTCTCAGAATGTGGGTATCAACACCACCTTGCAAAATCAGACTCCAGTTGCAGCCAAGGTACTATTGTAATACAAAGAATAAATGACAACAACTGAAAACCCCAGGAGAAGACATCCTAGAAGAAAAGGGGTGTGGCATATCAAGCAATAGTAAAATGGTGCATTGGAACAATTCCATGCTGCCTCTCTCCCCCTGGATATTGAAGGAGCAGTACCATGCTTTCAGGATCCAGTCCAGCCTGCCTTGAAATTGGTGAGCTTCATTGTCAGTCAGTCTCAAAGTGAGCAAATGGGGCTGGACGCCAACCACTATTACAGTTTGTGGAAGTCTTCCACTTGATTTTGGTCAGACTCAGGAGCTGCACCCCAAAATACATCTATGTAGTATTCACGAGCTTTCCAACAGGATCGAGGTATAAGATGACACCCCTGCAAGCTTCAGTGTGCTTCCCTGGCAGCTGACCCTGGCATTCCAATCCCCTGTCTGAATGAAGTAGTTGGCATGAACAGAGTGCTGAGTGAACAAAGAAGTAATGTGGAGATGATGCTTTTTTTTCCCTTTGTCATGCAAATTCAGATTATGTCCCCAAATGTTCAGCAGCTCATAACATCTGTGCAAGTTCCTAATGCGACACCTCTAGAAGCCTCTTAGCACTGAAATGTATTAAAATGTTGCACCCTTCTACATTTTTTTTTGGTTCAACCTCCACACACTGAAGTTCCTGCACTGCAGAAATAGTTTGTTTCTTGGCAATTGCCATAACTAGTGACTTCAGTGCCAAGGGAGCTGACAGGCCAGATGTCAGCTTATAAAAAGCAGCACAGTTTGCAGCACCTGCACTAAATCTTATGCCCAGTTCCATTAGCAGGAGCCCCAGAGGTCCAGAGGGACCCAACTGCACAGTGCACATGCAGCATACTTCTCTGCAGCATGGAAAGTGCAGCATGGCATTATGGAATCTCTCACGGCATCCAGCTGTCTTATGTTGTCAAGGAGATAGGGATCTTTCTCAGACATGCAGTGACACCATCATTTTGTTTTGCAGTGAGGCTGCCCCTGGATTCTTGGAACAGTGCAGACAGCAGCTGCAGCTTGGAATTGGTTGCTGCTTTGCACTCTGCACTGGTGATCTGCACAATCAATGCTTAAAATGTGAAGACACACCAAAAATCAATATCTCTGGGCTCAGCTGTCAACCCTGGTACTCCACGCTGACGGTTAGAGTAAGGGATGTCGACGTGAGCCCAAAGAGACCCAATCTACACCAGGGAAGAAAGTAAATCCTGAGATGTCAATTCTAGCTATGCAAATGGCATGTCTAGAATTGCATATCTGGGATCGACTTTGCTCCCTTGTGTAGACCAGGCCCTAGTATAGATTTACCTTTAGAAAATGTATTACTAACAGGTTCACAGGTTCACCTCCTGGGCAGTAAGACAATAGCTGACTCTTAGGGGTTTTTTTGCATACTAAAAGACATGAAGGGAGAAGAAGCAAAGCTCACATGTAGCTGCAACAGAGAGAACTGAGCAGAGTGTGTGTGTGCACGGGGGGACTGTTCTGTGGCCATCTTTCCTACCCCAAGTCCCATCTATCTGCACGGGATGCCTTCCACACTACACTTCAGAGGGAGACCCTGGCCATCTTCATCTCAGCCGAGTAAACCAAGGCTGGTGCCATTGTTACTCTAAACCTCAGTGCAGTAAGTAAATCCCACTTTTGATTTGTCATATGAAAGTGAACCTAAGAACATGAAAATGGCCACACTGGGTCAGACCAAAGGTCCATCTAGCCCAGTGTCCTATCTTCTGACAGAGACCAATGCCAGATGCCCCAGAGGGAATGAACAGAACACATAATCATCAGCTTGCAACTCTTTTTAACGTTGGCCTGAAAGGAGAGGGAAATGCATTCATGGTCATGTGGTTGCTGCCTGCTTTCTCACCCCTCTCATGCCAAATGTCAAATCTTTCAAAGAAGACTTTATTTCGCTTGTCCCCCTACCTTTTCAGCAGTGGTTGCCTTTAGCGCTAGTCCACTCAGCTCACAAACAGTACACCTTTGCTTATCCTATCTGCACTACACCATCCCAAGTCATATGCTGTAATTCCCCTGCTGAGCAATGCCAACAATTTCATCTGGGCTGGTGATGTGTATTTGGTTCCCATCATGCTTCCAAGGCAGATCCCCAAAGATCTGTGACTCAGGGTTTGAAAACTGATGCCAACAGCAAACACTAAAGGCAGACGGGAAATAAAATGCAACTGCTATTTAAAGATCCCCCTGAGACAAGCTGGGAAGGGCAGAAGAGGAGCCCTTTGCCAAGAGTTTATTGTGGAAAAAAAGAAATCTTGGATTCTAATTTACACTTTCTTTCATCTCCCTCCCCAGGATTCAGTACTAGAACCTCCATAGATTTAAGAAACAAAATCAATGACTCTTTAATGTGCGTTACCTGCTTCACTCAGCTCACATTTGCAGCAGACCCCAGAGCAGTCTAAAGGTTTTACCCATGTACCTCAGGAAAGCCAACTCTCTACAGATCTATGTGTTATGGTTTTTCTGGCCATTGTAGATGCAGCCCTACAAAACGCAGTGCTATAAAACTGATTATTTCTCATTTTAAGAACAGTGTATTTCAGAAGAGTGAAGACACATTTTATTCATGAGCAAGCTCTTTAAAAAACATCAGGTGTGCAGAATCCATTTTCATGGCCTATATAGGATCATCAGAGCCTCTTATCAATAGGCCTTACCAAGCCCCTTCAGTGATGCTGCACTACATACCACACGAAGTACTAAAAACATAGGTATTTTTAAGCATGGACTCTCAGACTTGCCTGAGCCACTTATGTCAGCAAAGTCACTGGACTTTGCCGGTGAAGAATTCTGCTTGCTGAGGGCAAGTCCCTGCTAGTGTAAAGCCAGTTCCCATGACCCACGACATACATAGGTATCATGGTGAAAGGATGAAGCATTCTTGGGGAGGCAACAGGAATGACCAAACTCTGCTTGGAACTACAGTAATTCTAATAATAAAACAATAATAATCTGCACCATCCAATCCTCTATTAGCATTAGGTTCCTTAGGGATATGACTTGGAGTAACCAATAAGATGCTTCGACGACTACCAGTCCTGGAGGATGCAAGGTCAGTGCCCTTCCACACAATTTTGAGAGGAACTCAGATGCATCAGACAACTGAGCCCTTAATATTACCACTAAGGTTCACAATATATACACACACAACATGCATGCACATAGGTCTATAGAGACATGATCATGGCTCATACACAAACAAGGGGAACCTTCTCTTCTGCTTTAAGTATTGAGATCAATATGTAAATAAAATGCCACTCCTGTGAATGGAGAAGTTTAAATCAAAGATGTGAATGCCTCTTAAAAGCAAAATGAACCATGAGGCCAAACTTTCCATGAACATGGGAAGTGGAATGGTTTTAAAAAAAAAAAAAAGCTGCATGTTGAGTCTTGATTTCAATGGGGTTACTCACATGATTCGCTTTAAATGCTCAGTAGTTTTAGTCCATTCAAAAGAAGAAAGGAGAGACAAAAAGGTTAAAACATATCAGGACCTAGACAGGGAAGAAGACTGTGCATGTGTGGGTAGATGAAAGACCACCTGGCCCACAGAGTTGTGCAGAAGTTTATGAGCATTAAAACAGATGGGAAAACATAACATGTTTTTATTGCCTTCAAATCAAGTCCTCTGTTTTGCAAACTAGCCCTATGCAGAAAAAGACTAAAACACATACTTAAATTTTATTGACTTGAATGAAGCCTAAGCACAGGCTCAAGTGATGTGCTGAATCAAAGGCAACCTGTTTTAATCAACTGGGAAATAAAGCCACATGACTTTTGGTATCTGAGAAGCAGCAGTTTAGTACCTTAGATTTCCAACTGTCAGGCTGCATGGATCCATAATCGGGCAGAGCCTACTAGTACTTAATTAGGGTTCCACTGTCTTTCTAGGGGTGATCAGACAGCAACCAAACACTGGTAGCTAAAAACTACCCTGAGGATATCTTTGGCAGCCCATGTAGGACAACTGCCCCTGTGTGAGCAGTACACCCACCTACTCACACTGGCCTGAATATGGCTCTTTGAGAAGTTAATCATTATGGTAAAATCCCATTGGGGAAATGCTACTCTGTTAGTATCAGACTCCTTTACAGGAGGGCATTAGGAGTGCATGCAACATGGATATAGGAGGACAGAGAGGGAAATGTCTGATTCATTCCTGGTAGAAAGTATTATTTGCAAACAGTGGGCCAAATCCAACTGAAATGTAATTCAGCTGAAGCCAAGGGAGTAACACCAGAGCAGAGCTGGCCCCAGCAACTTTTCAGACTGCCCATGCAATGGCTATAAACTGATTTAGAGGTTTTGAATTAAAAGCAGGGTGCTAGCCCCAACTGGAGTCAGAGACCACAAAAACATTTCCACTTGGCAAGGTTTCTAAGAGGCGTCAGATTTCAGAGCTTTCCTTTGCTAGGCCCCTGGAGACGTCTCTGCTAACTTTATTGTGGAGGGAGACTCCTTGCATTAACTTGGCCATAAAGTGCAGCCATTAGCCTTTCAGACATGCATTTCAGGTTAGCCTCTTGGTGTAGGGAGGTTTGGTCCTCCTTGACGTGCAGCGGCGTCACTCCTCCCGCCTGGGTTCACAAGTTCAGAGCAGGCGTTTTTAGTTATAAAGCAAAACGTACATGTTACTTTATAGCATGGGATACAAACGTACCAAGGAAGATTAATGCGTACACCATCTCACAAGCACTAACTACATGCTTACAAATCTGACCCCAATCTTGTACAATACAGGTGAGCTGGTTTATCAGCCTCAGAACATGCAGCTCATCCTGGGGGATTCAGAGCCCCCATTCAGTTGCTCCTTTGCCTAAATTCAGGCATACGGTGTTGAGAAGCATCCCGAGTTATTTTCTGTCCTGCAGCAATGAGCTCATCTCTTTGCTCACGTCATCATCACTTCTCAGAGGTGCACCCCGCAGGAGCATAGTTGAGATCTCAGCTTTAAAACATAATGTGGTGTAACTGGGGAGCGCAACAAATTAGAACAGTCAGGTAGGTAGTGATAAGACACCAGTGAGCTGCTTGTATAGAGTATGCAAGATACATCTCCTCAAAGGCCAACAGCAAACCCTGAGCACTGATTAATCCTTTTGTTGATTGGTAGTTCTGGCAAAAAGGGCCCAGAAATGATTGAGAGTGGAGACTATAGTAAGGCCGGGCCAGATCCTCCATTGATGAAAACCACGACTGCTCCACTGAGACTTCAGTGTTAATTTACATCTGATGAGAATCTGAAAAGCCACAGCTCCTAACATGAGCAGACAATGTGGGGTAGGGCCAGTTACCCCAGCTGGCAAGAAAAGTTTCCCAATAACATGAACACATCTAACAGCCAGTCTGAGCAATGCTCTTTCTGTATATTGCCTGTAGTAGACTGCCTGATTGGCTACCCTGCCTGATTCATTGGCAGGAACAGCAGACTGACTCTTAACCCAGCAGCAGCTCAGTTACTGCTCAAAGCATTCTCTCAAAGCTGTGACGGCTCCTGCACGTTCCCGGGATTGCTTCAGCCCTGCTCTGGCCTCTGCCCCTACACTGCCTCACTCCAAATAATCCAGCCCTGACCTTAGCTTCTGATTTCAGTCTCCTGCTCTGACTCTGGCATCTGACCTCGGAGCTTGGGCTTTGATTCTTGGCTACCAACTCCTGCTCCAGCCACTAGGCATGACAACCCACCTCCTCGTCTCTGACACCTGGAGCTTCTTTGTGGTTGAGCTCATTGTGAGCGAGATTTTCCTGAGCAGCAATCTTGCAGTACAGCTATTTTGGCAACATTGAGTGCAAATGGTGTGTGAAAGATACCATGGAAAAACAAAATTCTTCAAATAAGGGAACCAGCAATGAGGAGAAACCAGTGCCTAGACGTGGAATTGTGAGCCAGAAAGGAGGATGTCAATAAGGGTTGTTACAGTGTTACCCAAGGAGGAAAACAAAGGGTGGAATTATCCTAAGACATCATGAAGTGGGATCTTCTGCACACTGGACATGGGCAGTCTGAGAGGTCTCCTGCTGCTGTCAGGAACTACGCCTCTCTGTGCTATTAAATCAGTATGTCACAGGTGCTGTCTCAGGGGTGGAGGGAGGGACTCCAGGGCTAAAGAACCCATGGGAAAAACTAGTGGGTGCTCAGCACCCTCCAGCAGCCAAGCACCCCTCTACCCTCCTCGCTCCCCGCTCCGTGCCTCTCACCAGCCAGCAGTTCCCCCCTCACCCACCACCTCTGTCGCTTCCCTCCCAGCACCTCTTGCCAGCCAGTTAACTCCTCCTCTTCCCTCCCAGCACCTCTGACCCACTGCAGAACAGCTGTTGCACAGCATTCAGGAAGCTCTGGGAGAGGGCGAGGGAATGAGCAGGGGGGCGCACCACTCAAGGAAGGAGGTGGGGAGAGGCAGGTCCAAGCAGGGGATGCGGAGAAGGGGTGGTATGGGGACAGAGTGGCTGCAGTAGAAGATCAGGAAGAAGTAGGATGGGGTGGAGCGGGGGAGGGCAGGTGTGGGGGTGGGCGGGGGGAGGGTTGAGCATTCCCTGGAGAGAAGGGACATCGGCACCTATGCAAGATATCCAGTGCTTAATTTGCGCCAGGGTTGAGCCCTGGCACCTTTGGGCTTGGCAGTTCACAGTTCTGGCACCTCCAGGGCTAGCAGTTCAAAGCTCAGCTCCTCTGGGTCTGGAAGTTCAGATCCCCAGCACCTCCAGGCCTGGCAGGTCAGAGCCCTGGCACATCCGGGCCTGATGTGTCTGTTATGAGAGTAAAATAAAACATTCGCTTGAGCATCTTTCATTGAAAATTAAGGACTGAATAGACCCCATCAAACTGTACACATCTCCAGTTTGTTCTTATTACACTAATCTGGACTTCAGAGAACCCCTCTCACTAAACATATATCAGAATTAAAATGTGTATCGATCATTGGTTATCAGTCAGCTGGTTATTGATTACTGACCAATTATTACACATTATTAGTGACTGGTAATGGACAACTCTCTCTTCTAACCAAGACTCAAGGTGGGAACATGATTTTAAGGAGCAGGAACAGGTAGGTACTTCACCACATGCCTAACCTGAACACTCACTGGCTTCAGCAGGACTATAGTAGATACATGCTCAAGAGCCCTGCTGAATCAGGATCTCCTATGAAGTGTCCTTATCGCAGGAACCTTTAACGGACTCACGTCAAAGAGCATCTCCCCTGCATACTGCCCCAGCAAAGAGTGTCTCCCAATGCCGTCACATCATCCTTTTATCTTGTATTGTCCTACCCATAATCACGGCAGGGCCACCTGAGAGTCTGACCATATGTCACAAAGACATCATGAATGTGTATTCCTCCCTAGCTCAAATTACACCCCTATTTTTCAGTTTAGTTGGATTGCTTGAATTCCATTGCTTATGAAATTCCATGGACCACATTTCTTGACACTTCCCTGCAATGGTACTCACCGAAATGGCATGCGCTGCTCCAAACATTGCTGGCTTGGGGCTGAGTAAGGACTACGTGATTATTCACTGCTTGGAGAGAATGTGACTAGCCAGCTATGATTAATAACCCTCACCCCCTGCCCCCGTCAAGTTGTGGGCAGCAAGAAGGGGGAGCCATGAAATCTTTAAGGATCACAGACTAATTCAGCCTTTTTAACCAATGGTTATCTAACTAGCAACAAGGCGGGAACACGTATGTATTCTCTAGTGCTACCTACTTTACTCCCACACTATCAAGTGATCAAGACCTCAGCATAGCATCCTAACTAGAAGACCATACAAGTTGAACCTCCCTTGTCTGGCACACTCTGGTCTGGCAACATCTGTGGTCTGGAATGAGTTTGGTTAGCCAGATGTCCACTTACCATGGATGTGGACAAGTTTCCCATGATCACGGTAAGTTTGTTGACAGATACCAGTCCTGGCTGTCAGTGTTCTGTGCTTTTATTTACCTGTAATTGACCCCTAAATGTCTTCTAAGAGCCCAGTAACCAGTGGGAGTGTTGGCAATGCTGCTAGACAATATTGACCTCCTGTGGCTCAGCAAGTTCTCTCATTCAGCGCCAGTCAGGTCCCGATGAAACCGGACTAGAGGTTCAACTTGTACGTGTAGCAGCACAGCATTCCTATCCCATCTATTTGGTTCAGCAGAGGCCGACAAGGAGGAATACAACCTGTAGGATCATCAACGCTAAGTCCTGCAGAATTCAGGATGTCCTCTGTGCAGACTACTTACCTCTCAAATGAGATCAGAGCTCAATGGGCACAGCTGCTGTCTACCAGCTGATGTATCTGCTCACCATGTTATCTCTGACACATTACCTACATGTGAAGATGCATAAGTAGAAAGGCCTGAGGTGTGGGAAGAGTGAGGACTTTGAGAATAAAAATGAATTAGAAGGCAAAGCAGAAAACCCAGAGTAAATGACATGTGTGTCAGTGTAACTTTCAGAAGCTAATGTGGAGTTAGCAGCAGAAGGAAATAAAACCTGAGAAATCAAAACCACTGAACAAGAGATTCACTGGAAGGAATGAACATCATAAACAAACTCTTTGTTCTGACACAGACTTGCAGCAGTTTTCTATTTCTCCCTCTCAGATGATCGTGAGCAAACAGTTCCCAAGTCTGAGGCAGGAAGGATGGCCTTGGGGATGAGGCATCAGAGTGGACCTCCAAACATCTGGGTAGCATTCCTGGCAGTCTCCCAGCCTTCCCAGAAGTCATTTAGGTTCCAACCCTACACACTGCTTTATGCAGGTCTGAGCAGAGCCAGTTACAGATTCAGGGCCTGAATCTCTTTGTACTCCAGTTTCCACATGCACAAGGCAAATGAGGATGCTACGACCCTCCCTCCTAGGGGTGCTGTGAGGACACGCTGTTTACTACTTGTGCAGAGCTCAGATATTATGTTGATGGGTGCTATTGGTCTGATCCAACACCTATTAAATAAATCAAAGTAAGTCTTCACATTGACTTCAATGGACAAGGGATCAGGCAGCATTTAAACACTAGGTCCAGGTCTACAGTAGACCTTAAAGTCGATAGTAGACACACAATTCCAGTTATAGCAATTGTGTCATTGGAATCAACACATCTATCAATTTACCTGGCTGTCCACCCTTACTCCTCATGAAAATGACGAGTACAGGGGTCAACCATTGAACACAGGTCATTTGATTTCGCATGTCCCCACTAGGTGTGCAAAATCTAACCCTAGAAGATCGACCCTGACTGGGTTGGTCTACTGGATAGTGTAGATGTACCTAAGGTCAGTAGTAGGAGTGGATGAGCTAGAGACACCTGAGTGTCATATGTCAGAGAGGTAGCCATGTTCGTCTGTATCTTCAAGAACAACAAGAAGTCCTGTGGCACCTTATAGACTAACAGATATTTTGGAGCATAAGCTTATGCTCCAAAATATCTGTTAATCTATAAGGTGCCACAGGACTTCTTGTTGTTCTCTGAGTGTCATAGAATCATAGACTCCTAGGGCTGGAAGGGACCTTAAGAGGTCACCTAGTCCAACCCCCTGCCTAAAGCAAGATCAACCCCAACTCAGTCATCCCTGCCAAGATGAATGTACACTTCCAACGATGCAGCCTTTTAACCTTCTAAACAAACTTTAAGCTCATTTCGTCTGGAAGTGATCCTTCT
This sequence comes from Carettochelys insculpta, assembly GCF_033958435.1. Taxonomy (NCBI): domain Eukaryota; kingdom Metazoa; phylum Chordata; order Testudines; family Carettochelyidae; genus Carettochelys; species Carettochelys insculpta. The sequence continues at coordinate 4,453,033 of NC_134144.1, read as the reverse complement.
GGTTGTTCAGAGCCATTTGATATTTGACACCATTTTGCAAATATGACCAGATAGCATTCTGAGCAGCAACGGTAGGTCACAAGCACCTCGTAGCCAAACCGCATTACACAGAGATGAATGATACGGTCCAATCATAATTCCCATCCCACAATTCAAATTGCTGGATGGATATTTTATGGTGGTTAAGGTAAGCATAATGAACACTCTCCATTTTCAGATGATATACTTCTTCATGCCTTTGATGTACAGTAAAATAGATGCCTTTAGTAGGCTGAGTGACCAAATGAGCTTTTTTCCTTTCAGCGTGACTGTTCCCTGTTGACAATGAAGCGCTGTGGTTAGAATAAGTCAAAGCTTTCTGCCAAAACATTTTCCCCCAATGGAAAGTGGCTTATCTGACAAAACAGATCTTTTCACCAAAAAAGTCTATTTTCACTTACAGTGTTCACATTCTTTAAAAAAAAAAAGCCTTCCATAAACAACAACAAATTATTGCACTTTTTTTTAAAAAAATCCGTTTTAAAATGGAAAAAAGGAATTTTTGGCTCTGAAATAGTCTGAAGAAAAATTTCTTCAGAAATGGGAAAAAAATCCTCTCACTGAAATAATTTGCCAGGCCAGGGGCAGGGGATAACTTCTTGACCAGCTCTTATTGCAATAGGTAATCCTGCCTCCTCATGCACATTCATTACGGTATGGTATTTAATGACATGGTCATTTCCAGTGCGTTTTTGTGCCAGCACTTGCGGGTATTCTGTACTGGCATCTCTGCAGCCCCAGCAATGAGATTTATACTGGCCTCAGGTTTTTGTTTTTTTTTTCTTTTTACAAAAAAGGCACTGGTCATTTCCTATTATGCAGACAAGATACCTCCATCATTCAGGACTTGATTCTGCCACCCTTACTCCCTTGGCAAGTATCTTGTGCAAGAGTTACCCTGTTAACAGACTACACGTAGATTTAAGATCTACTCAGCATGAGCAAGGGTGGCAGAATCAAACAGTGAGTGTACAGATAGGAGAGCACTCAGTCAAGGAGTTCTAGTTATGTAGTGAATAACCCTGTTACCGAGGATCCGTCCTCAATGAGGGTCATATTCTGTTTGACATGTCCATAGCACAATCTATTCTGGACTTATATCACAGTAAAAAGCAGCAGCTCTGGGGCTTGAGAGTGCAGACTGGACAGTTGAGTAGAAAAATCTGTCAGTACTGAGACTGGGTCTCCATTAGAAAATTAGACTGGTTTAGCTGTGCTGATCAGGGGTGTGAAAAATTCACCACACTATTTCTATTGCGCCCATTGCCCTGGAATTGGAGGGTCCCTGTATAAGACTATACTAAGCAGAGGAATTTTCTAAGTGGCTCTCTGTAACAATAACAGACAAGCAGCCTGCTGAATTGCAGTTGCATGTGCATCCCAGCATCTTTCCTGCATTTACCGGCCGAGACCCAAGGATCTGATTCACATTTTCCACAGCTTTCTGCAGACTGGGAAAAAGAAAAAAGAAAAATCAGTCAATAATCCTCCATCAGTTCCCCCTCCAGGGCTCTTCTTCAGGGCTGCTGCTAGCTAGAACAGATTTCATGTCTGAGATCCCTCCAAGTGCATACCCATGTCTGTTTGAGCTGACGTGAGTTGCTACAAAACCCGTAAATCTCAAAGAACTAAGCCACAAGATGCTGATTGCCTCTTCATTTACTTTGGAGGAACTGCATTCCCAAGGGTTTGGGGTGGGATTTTTAAGTTCTCTTATGTTTGTTTGCAGGCCTTTCATTAATAATCCCCATAATAATAGGCTTTATTTAGTGTTTGCACATGTTCCCTTTCACTGATGTTTCACTGTGGTGGGGCAGCCAGTGATTCTTACAGAGCATATCTGCTGTTGGAAACAGGCATAATTAAAACAAACCTTGAGCTCAGTGTTCTCTCTAATCTCTTCCACACAGGTGCAGATTTTTTTCCAACCATGTGCAGAATAAATTTTTTACATGTGCCGATGCATGTGTGTATGCACACCACCGGTAGAAACACAAAATCTAGCTGTGAGTGCTCTACTAATCAGCTAGGCAGCATTTGAATCACTCCTGAGCAGCCACAAAAGCCCATATCTAACAGGGAACGCTGCTTGCGGTTGAAGTTCTCCCATGTAGTTCAGGATGTGGGAGGGACAATTAGACCATAGTTTTTAAAGTGGCAGCATCCCACTAATGCAGTTCCACATTAGAACAGTTTGATCTTCTGCAGTAAATCTCACACATGTACAAAAGGTAAAACTACTCACTCTAGAGCCTATTCTGAACCTCAAGCTCACATTGGAATGTACTGACTTGCATTCTACTGGCACCAATAGGATGACTCCTGTGGGTAGCTGCTCATCAGTTTGTGCACAGAGTTTACACTCCGACCCAAAGCCTTTCCTAGCGATAACTAGAAAAGAAACATAAAGGGCAGTGAACTACGCCACTGAGAACCACTGCAGTCCCCAGGGCAAGGTAGGAGGGAATGCCAGCTCCACTCCCAGATGGGGAAGAGCCAGTGGTGGAGGGAACAGGACCAATGACGGAGGGGCAGGGCCTCGGCTATTCAGTCCTTGTTGCCAACAGGACTATGGCTCTGCCTCACTCCACTCCCTCCCAGCCATGTGTACATGCAGCTGCACTGCCGCAGACATTCAAAGTGGGCTGTAGTTTGAGCTGCTGCCACTGCTACTTTGAAAGGCCAGGCCCAGGGGCAACTTCCCCCCATTGTGCCCCTGTGTCTGCAGGCCTGGCTGGGAAACAGAGGCAGCGAAAGGCAGAGGGCGTTGGCCAAGGTCACAGAGCAGGACAGTGTCAGAGATGAGAATAGAAAACAGGTCTCCACTCCACTGGTATTTTTTCCAGAGATCCAAAATCAGAGCAATAAGCTTTAAGTACCTACCACTTTTCCATCCTTGCCAGTGATCTGAAGTTGGGGAAAATTCAGCTTTATGTTCCTACAACTTCTTCCACCAGAGGATCTTGAAGTACTTTATAAGCTTTCGTTAGTGCTCTGATGTAGCATTCATTTCATGGATGGGTGAACCATAGCCAGGAGAGGTTAATGAAACTGAGCACCACTGACTGTAAGGAAAGTTGTAGGTAGTCAGGGTCTCTAGAAATTAGACCCTAAGTCATTTGCCTGGTATCACACTGTAGGCAGAAGAGAACCCAAGATTCTGCTTGATTCCCAGTCTTCCCACCACACTGCTGGACAACTCTGCCTCATCTCACTACCTAGACGCCAAGCCAAGCACCCAGGCCCAGGCACATCCTTTGCATGTTGGGTAGGAGAGTCCAGAAACCACAGGACTCTGGGAAAGATCACATCAGCAATAGCCAAGAGAGTCTGTTCTCATGCTTGGCTGTCAGGGGGACTTGGGAAGGAAACCACTGTGACCCTAGAATCATCTAATTAGGGAACAACCAAACAGGGAACTTTTGAAGTGCATTTTCTCTTTCCCAGTGATTTGCAAGGAGACTGGCTGACTAGTTTCTCATACCAGACACACGGACTGGGCTATATCAGCAACCATATTTACACTGGAACCTTTAACACAGACTTTTTATAAAAATTTACTAGCTGCCAAGACAAAAGTTATCGGTGCATCCTTAATACAGAACAGCACTGACACCTAGTGAACTCTGGAGGACATCACAGGGGACTATTTGGAGCTACCCCTCTGTGTGTCTAACCCATGCTGGGAACGATTACACCAATGCAAATGCAGCTTGCACTGGAATTTATGGAAAAGTTGTAAAACATCACAGTGATCGAGAGGCTGATCCCCAGCCCTTGCACCAACCCCAGCTGAGCATCTCGCTAGATGGAAGTTTCACCTTCCACAGCACCTAGAGTACTCAGCACTGTGGGTCCCGCACCCTTGCCTGGATTTTTTGATGCAGGAGCTTGAGAGTGCAGGAAGCCTCTGCTCACATTTTCCTCCTACTTCTCTCACCAGGGATCAGACGCTTTCTCCCCATAGCCCTGGAATCTACTGAAATCACAAAATCTGTGGGATCTTGGGGTTATTACCATGAGTGAGAGCTGATGCGTGGAGACCCAAAGCCTCCACAGTGACTTGCTTCCATGTGGCTCTGGTATTAGTAACACAAAACCCTCCCGGGTGTATTACAGACACATTTGGAGGAATTCCTGCTGATCCAAAAGACAGTAACTTGTGTGCATTCTGCTGCTGGGAAATTCTTCCCAGAGAAACATGGTGCATCCAGTGGATGGGCTCCTCCATTCCCTATTCCAACAATCATGGGAGCCACCTGACTCACAGGCTGGGGGCCAGGAGGCAAAACAAAAGAGCTGGTGCTCTCCCTGATCATCAGTTTGCCCCTTAAAGAGAGATATTTTATTATCCTCCCCCAGGATATTAAAACGCTCATTTGGACAAATGTGTGGCAATCTCCTTTTGAAACTGTGTTTCCTCTGCCAATGTTACTTACTACTTAAGACATGCACTGCCTAGGTAAGTAGGTAAGAAACCATTGGAAAGTCTAGGACAATACCATTTGCTATTCTAGCTGTTCTTCCATTCTTCAGAACTTACATTTCAAGGAAACTTTTTTGCATGGTTGAAAAATACCAAAGGACGTCATCATCTCTGTGCAACCACAGCCCGCAGTCAGACTTGAACCTGGTGAGCTTAGAGCAGGAGCCTCTACAGTTTGAGCTAAAAGGCACTTATTTGTCAGCTAAGGCCATAGAGGAGACTTATTCTTTTTCGTCTGTAAGGGGTCTAGGTGCCATGACATGGGACAATGAACCATACCTACATGTCAGGGTTACGCTGGCACGTCACAAACTATTGGAAGCATCTCAGCTTAATAAAATATGGAGGCTCCTTAATGACCCACTGGCTATGTTAGTAAGCTGACAGTGTTAATGATTAATGCCCCTATTTGTCCACAATGTGAAATTCCCTCTTCTGCACATGTGGGTGCCTTTGGATCCCTTGCTTTGTGGGTCATCTTTGATAACAGGCACTGCATGGATCATCCTCCTGGTGAGGTATTAGGCAAAAAGGAACTTCTCTGCTATACTAGGCTAGTGTTTAGGTAACTAAAGAAGTTTGGGAGGAACTCTGAGCCACTACTGCTTTAAGAAATTACTGAAGTGGGTTAGAGAGATATTTTTTTTATACATGTAACTAAGTTATTTGGGGAAACTGGTAGTATTTACTTGCCTGACCATGTATGTTATTAACCGCTCTTTAATTGTTTCATGACTTTGCTTTTGTTGCAATGTTAATACTGTATCTGGAAAAATGTATTTGCAGAATCATCAACAATAGAAATACTGGATTACTACAGTCACAGGTGCCAACTCTACTCTTTACAACCACCTACTCTTTGCCCCTCTCTTTAGCTAGTCAGAAAATGGAATTTCCACTCTGTGAGAGGTTCTGACATTTAAAAACCTGTCTTTGGTCCAGTTCAGAAGAAGTCAAAATTCATAAATGGAACAAAAAATCCAAAAAGCTTCAGTTCAGTAACATTGGAATATATTGTTTACACAATGTCAAAATATACTATTAACTAATTAAAATGAAAATGATCAAGTGGGAAAAGTTTTTCTACCTTACTGAAGACAAGTCTCAGAGGGGTAGCTATGCTAGTCTCTATCCACAAAAACAACGAGAAATCCTGTGGCACCGTATAGTCTAACAGATATTTTGGAGCATAAGCTTTCTCACTGTTTTTACCTTGCTGAACTGTATCAATATAGCAAAGAAAAGAGAAAAATGGAAGGATTCATTCTGACATTTCCAACAGAATATTTGGTTGATATTTAGATTTAGATATAATGTTAGATTTAGATATAAACATTTCCCTGCAATCATTAGATTTCAGCAAAACTGACAGAAGAAACTTGGGTTGAAAAATTTTGACCTCTTCTAACATACGTTCTAAAATTGCAAGAGACTACAGGTGAAATCCTGAGCCCATTGAAGTCAACCCCCTTCCTCTGGTAGGTATTCTTTGCCGCATCAGACCAGACCATGTCCAGCAACCAAAGTTAGAATTAGTTCTGGGTGGAAATTCCTCCCCCTCCCTTTTTTTTTTTTTTGTCAGTATTTTTTGTGGCGAAAGGTCTGTTTTGATGGACTTCTCATTTGTAAAAAAAATCTTGAAAATATCAGTACGTCCCCTTTTGACATTTTTTCAATGAATAAAACTCCTTCTAGAGATGTCCCTGTTGGTGCTGCTCCCCAGGTCAAGGTGCATCCCAGTGCTTTCAATCAGAGATGTTGACAGCAGTACCGTCTGGGCTGCCCATGTACTCTGCCTGCCTCGTGACCTGTCATCAGCACATGTACAGCCCAGGCTCCTCAGTTCCTTCCGTACCTAGAGTCTGCTGCCTTCCGTTCTTCTAAACTCATTTTTCCTCACCAGTGGCTAGTCAATTATTTAGCCTTTAGTATTAGTTAGCCTTCCTTCGTAGGAAATTAAAACAAAAACAAAAACCCCTCATCTCTCCACTGAATATGCTGGGTTTTCCAGGATTCAAGAGGCGTTGCTCTTGCAGAGAGGCCGTGCCTGTTTCAGATGACCACTCCCAACGTGTTTGCTGTTTGGGGGAGTGCCCTGTACCCCCAAAATGCATGCAATGCCAGAAGCTCAAGGCGTGAGCATGCAAAGACTGGGAACGGCAGGCAAAGCTTTTGCTTCTTCAGGACTCCCTCAGGCCAGCATCTGAACCAGGACAACCCCTCTATCAGAAAAAGATAGGAAGCCCACCAAGAAAAGAACAGCTTCTTGCTCTTTGCCTGGCAGACACAACACCAAAAAATTACAGCTGCACTCCATTTCTTCAGTACCAGCCACCCCGTGGCTCAGCCTATATGACTCTGCCGACATTTCCAGCAACAATCGCGAGTTGGTGACCCTGTAAGATGGCGCCAAAGCAAAGTGCTGTCAGCTACCTGCCTGGGATTACCTCAGTACCCTGGTGCTCAGCACTGTCTCTGTGCTGCCGACAGCCATTTCTGCTTCGGCCCTGCTGCACTGCTTCAAACTCTAGTGCCACTGCAGCAGCACACAACGCTTAGCAACCTGGCACCCACACCACGCTTAGCTGTCATGGTGCCGGCACCAGCTCAGTTGCACATAGCACCAGACTCTTACCCTGCACCGAGCCATCCATTGTGGTTTGACACCACTCCACAGCAGTTCCTCAGTCAGGCTGACCTGACAATACCCATTCCCTGGCATCTGCCCTCCTGGATGTGACTTCTCATCACAGCCCATCACAGCCCCTTCCCACTGGTCCCACATGGGACTACTATAGGACAGGGCATACTACCTGTCCTGCTTCCTGAAGACAAACTCACAAACCTCTCCCATTGGTCTCCCACGTGGAGGCGGACCTCACAAATGAGTCACCTGGAGTGCTGCAGCCACTAGGACAGCTCTTGAAGGAGAAGAGGAGGTTACTAGTCCATGCACTAACCGATGGTCTTTGAGATGAGTGTCCCTGTGGGTGGCTCCACTACCCACCCTCTTCCTCTCTACTTCAGCTTTTCATCTCACTCCATTGCAGAGAAGGAACTGAGGAGCCTGAGCCAGGCATGTGATGTTTAAACAATGACAGCCTGCAAGGCAGGCAGAGGGCGTGCATGGCCAGGACAGGTACTGCTGTCAAAACCTCCAATCAAAAGCACTGGGACAAACCTTGGCTTGGGACGGAGCACCCACCAGGAGATTCATCTCAAAAAAGTCTGTTACTGCACAGGCAAGTGGCCTCATCTTTTCAGACCAAAACAACTTTTTTATTTCAAAAATTTGAGTTACTCTTGGAATAAATTAAAAAGTTTAAAAAATGTAAAAATAAAAAGTTTAAAAAATGTAAAATACTCTGATTTTTTTAATGTTTGTTTTATTTTCAATCTGTAAAAAAAATTGAGATTTTTGACGTCCTGAACTGGGGGAAAAATGTTTGAAAACTCAAAAGATCTGGCAGGACAAGAGTTTCCTGCCGAGCTCCAGTCATACTACACCCACTTTCATCTCTAATCCCTGCCAGAACAGTTGACTGTAAACTGCACAATTTTTCCAGCACAGGGGTTTTGAGGATCAAGATGAAAATCACAAAATCCCACATTTCTTTGGACGTGAACATTCCCGTATGACCTTCCCAATCACCTTCCTGCTAGCTCTGCTCCTGAGAAGCCTTGGTGCTCATTGTAAGATCTCAGTCAAGGCCTCTAGGCACCACTGAAATACAAATAATGACATCCAAAGCTTGATCATTGGTGGCTGAGGTCCTTGCTTGTGGTCTCTGCAGACCTTTAAACCTGAGAGGAAGCCATTTTTCTGTTTCTTCAATCAATTACACCACCCTCTATACACAGATCGGTGCAAGGTGTGCTCCGTGTGATGTTTTTAAACTTTCCAAAAATAGTGCCGTAAGTTGCAGCCAAGGTTAACACGGATGGAATTTCCATGGAAAGCATTAGTAGGAGGGAGGGGAGCAGGGTGGATAACCTGCACTCGTCACAGTTGTGTGGGGGAAACTCCTGCCCAACTTTGCTACCTCAGGCTGACTCACTGGATTTATATATGGAATAGGTAGCACCCTTGCAATGCGTGCCAGCATAGCCACTGCCCCAACTCAAATGGCCCTGTTTAAACTGGGGTGGTACTGCTTAGCAAGGGGGCCGTCCCTGGCACCACTGATTCTTCTTTGAGTGGGCTCCCTGTGGGGGGCTACAACCTAGGTGTTGATAAGTCCTCGTGCTGGAGATGGGAGATTTTTACAGCAGTGGTTTGTTGGACCATGCACGTGCAGGAGCAGTCTTGTGGCATTTGTGCCTAATGTATCACGCATGCAACCCAACCCTCCTCAGTTCCTTCTCTACCATTCTTGGCTGCAGATGGCGCTCCAAAGCAGGCTCACGCATCTGATGAAGCGGGTCTTTGCCCACGAAAGCTTATGCTGCAAAATATCTGTTAGTCTATAAGGTGCCCCAGGTCTTCTTGTTGCTCTCCAAAGTGGTGTTTCTCCTCACATCTTGGAAAAACAAAAGCTAAACCCAATGATATATCTCTGGCATGATTGTGTTTGGGAGGATATCAGCATAGGATGGTGTGATGGGGCTCAGGGTTCCCCAAGCACTGCACCCCGTCCGCAGGCAGGAGTGACTCTCACTCAGCGGGTAGAACAGGAAGTTTATTAGGCGACAGAGGCCCAGTTTGTCACAGAAGAGTCAGTGCAGCAGTCAGAGACAGTCATTCCAACCCGTCCTGGGGAGAGGAGCCCAAGGGGTACCTCTCTGGGGTGTAGCTTCCCCCCACACCAGGCTGGCTGCCTTCCACCTCCCTCTCCCCCCAGCCTCCAACTGCCCACCTCCGATTCAACAACCCCGGCTTTGGCTCCTCTCTCCCCTTTGTTCAGGGGAGAGGTGTTACCTGCCAGCCTAGGTTATAGCCCCAGGGTCATCCTTAGCTGCTGGGAGCTGCTCTGCTTGTCTCATACACATCCAGCCTGAGTCTCACACATGCACTCCCCCTACTCCATCACAGATGGGCAGGGAGAAGTAGATTGACTGGGGGCATATGTTAAAAAAAAAAAAAAAAAAAAAAAAAAAAAACCCCATGGTTTTGTTTCATTTTCAGATTGTTTTAGCTTTTTCCTTAAAAAAACATGAACCTAGCTAAATTTCAAAATGAAGTGTGATTGCAAAATGAAAAGTCAAAACATCTAGCTTAGTGAATGTAAAAATAATAATAAAAGACCCAAAACTCTGATTTCACACACACTCCTTTTTTAAAGGATTTTTTCCAACCAAAACTACTCACCAAAATTGATCCAAAGTAGTCAATAGTTTTGATTTGAACAGAAACAGTTCCCCTGCCCCCAAACAAACTAATCATCTGAAAAAAAAATTGCCCAGCTATCAGCATGCTCTACATTAGCTAGTCTTCTGTAACAGCAGGGAAAGCAAGGCCACACATCTGGACTATGGTGAGATGTGAAATACAAAACTTTGCATGCTGTTGTTGGTTGCATGTCAGCCCTAAAAGCCCAATGGGTGGAAAATATCACAGGCCTCAGTTATGTTTTCTTGTCATTGGAAAGAACTATTTTATTACACTATTTTAAAATGTTTTAGGACAATGCAAATCTGAACTGACTCAGGAATACTGGGTACCATTCATCTGAACCAGCCTGGAAAAAGGCACCTCTGCATCAAACCATTCAGCTCCAAACTGCTGTTATCCCTAACCTGCATGCTTGCCATCTCATGAGTACAACATAAAGCTATGTAGTAAAGGACAAAATGTAGGTCCCTCCACTATTGCTGGTACTTACCCAACTCCTTTTACCATCTAAGCACCTCATAGTTGTTAATACATGTACTGAGGTTGAGCGGTCTCAGCCTGGGACAGAAGAGTTCAGTTAACTCTACCACCATGTCACTTTGCTGGAAGTTCCAGGACCCGCTGGAAGTGTAAATGCAGGACCCTGCCACTCAGTAGGCGCCGGATGTCTACACTAGAGAGAAGCAGCTGCAGCAGAGCCCTCAGCCAGCTGGGGTGGATGCCGATGCCCGGAGACAGTCTGGAGAAAAGACTAAGCACTGCCTCAGGCGATGGAGACACTCAGCGGGAAAGTGGAGAGGGAGCCACTTGACATACAGATGTGAAACCAGGGTCCAGCAACCTTAGCGCCAGTAGGAGATAGTCCAGCGAAGCAAGACGCTGACTTGGCTGTGTTGCCAGGCCACAACGCAGTGACCTACACTTCCCTGCTGTCCCTGGGCTGGGGCCCAAAAGAGCAGAGAGGGCCTCAATCTACTTCCAGCCCCAAATTCGGGGCTGCATGGATGCTAAGCCCTAGGCCAAAGATTGATTTGCTGACCCCTCACTCCACAGGCCTGATCCCTTGCCCGTTTCTTGGTTTAGCCCATAGAGTGAGGACCTGAGCCACAGTCTGCTTATCTGCTTATCCCTGTCCAGGAGGCCTGAGCTACCACTTGCCCACCAAAGGCCTGGTCCCCCTCTTCCCCACCCATGATGAGCACTGGTTCCCCACCACTGCCAAGGAACCTGACAGGGTATTTAGCCTCGCAACCTCAAGTGATGTAGGGCCAGGCTATAATCCTGTTGTACAGATAGGGAACCGAGTCTCAAAGAGGCTAAGTAACTGGCCCAACGCCCCACAGGATGTCTCTTGTGAAACAGGGAACTGAACGCAGGTCTTCTGACACATAAGGCAGTCTCCTAACTCCTTCCTCACTACCCACTGATGTGCAGGCAAAGCGAGTGGAACCCAACCACGGGTGCGGAGTCAGAGGCACACCTGTGATTTTCAACCCACTGCTCGCAGAAACAAGCCATTCTATGGAGCTTTGACCCCAACTCCATTCAGGAGGCGCCTGTTCATGAACGGTTTCCCCTGCCCTATTCTCTGTGCTGTTCCGCTTTCTCTCTGGAAGGGGCTGGAAGAGAAAGAGTGTGACAATGAACTCATTCCAGAGTCTCAGCCAACTCGTTAGGAAACCCGGGTGTTAAGGAGGCGCTGCCACGGTATTTGGAAATCTTCTGTCTGGGCACAGGATTTCGTCACCTTCCTTTTGAAGACATTGGTTTGAGACATTACTCAGCATGCCCAAGGGGAGGTTATCTACATCTCTCCAGGCAGAGAAGCTGGCACCACCTCATTATGTGGCTGATCCACAAGTAGAACAGAAGGTGCATACGACGCCAAACACGTCACTTTAATGGATTTACCATACTGTGAAATCAGAGGGTTTGAAGAAACTGTTACGACTTCCAGTCAGTGTGAACTTTTCATTGCTTGACTCAGAAAACTTTACCATTACTTCCACGTACAGTGCTGCTCACTTCTGCAGGGACGTGCCAGGCACCAAGATGATCAGCAGGATCTTTGTGCATTTCTATGAGAGGGAAATTAGATCAAGGTGTTCAGAGGTAGTACAAAATTAAGGTGTCTTAAATGGAGCAACCTACAAAGGTCCTGATTTTCCGGCAGTGCTGAAGACCTACCCTGTGAAAATCAGGCTCCTCTAAGAAATCTCAGGTTGGTCACTTCTCACAGTCTTGGCCTTTGCGCGTGTGCTTTGAGTACACTTTGGCTGTCAGCGTTTGCCACAATTTACTAATTTCAAATCAACTTCTTCATGAAACTCTCCAAGCTAGAACAGCTAGGACTACATGTGGGTTGAGTGCCTAAGTAGTAACAGATGTTGGGCATTATCTCATAGCTCTCCTGTTTCATACTGCCATATAAATTGCTACTACTACTGGTAATTGTCTAGTAACAAGACTAAGAAGTGATATTTATATAGTGCCTCTCATCTGAAGATCCCAAAGTACTCAACAAATTTTACAAACCAATAATAATACTTAGCACATATACTGCTATATTTCTTTTAAAGGACTATAATACCAGCTGGCTCTCATAACACCCAAAGAATTGTAGGTACTGTACTTTGTTATTATTCTTGTTTCACAGATAAAGAAATGGGTGGGGAAAAGTTCAGTCGTTTGCCAGAGGCCACAGAGCAAATGGCAGCACTGGGATTGTAACTCAGAAGTACACAGCTTCTAGCCCACTTTCCGTTGCAATAGAGCAACCTGGCTCCTAAAAATCTACGTACAGTGGTAGTTTCAATGTCATAACATTCTGACACTCCAAAGCTGCGTCTACACGTGCACGCTACTTCGAAGTAGCGGCAGTAACTTCGAAATAGCGCCCGTCACGTCTACACGTGTTGGGCGCTATTTCGAAGTTGAAATCGACGTTAGGCGGCGACACGTCGAAGTCGCTAACCCCATGAGGGGATGGGAATAGCGCCCTACTTCGACGTTCAACATCGAAGTAGGGACGTGTAGACGATCCGCGTCCCGCAACATCGAAATAGCGGGGTCCTCCATGGCGGCCATCAGCTGGGGGGTTGAGAGATACTCTCTCTCCAGCCCTTGCGGGGCTCTGTGGTCACCGTGGGCAGCAGCCCTTAGCCCAGGGCTTCTGGCTGCTGCTGCTGCAGCTGGGGGTCCGTGCTGCATATACAGGGTCTGCAACTAGTTGTTGGCTCTGTGTATCTTGCACTGTTTAATGAAAGTGTGTCTGGGAGGGGCCCTTTAAGGGAGCGACTTGCTGTTGAGTCCGCCCCGTGACCCTGTCTGCAGCTGTGCCTGGCTCCCTTATTTCGATGTGTGCTACTTTGGCGTGTAGACGTTCCCTCGCTGTGCCTATTTCGATGTTGGGCTGAGCAACGTCGAAGTTGAACATCGACGTTGCCAGCCCTGGAGGACGTGTAGACGTTATTCATCGAAATAGCCTATTTCGATGTCGCAACATCGAAATAAGCTATTTCGAAGTTGGGTGCACGTGTAGACGTAGCCCAAATGAGAAGCAGCAACCTTTTCCCCAGCAGCACAGTGCAAAGTTACACCATTCTCCCGGCAGGAAAGCTACGACTATCAGATGAAATTGCCGGGGAAGTTCAGATTAGCAGAATATAAACATGACACTGGAGCTAACGTGTCCTATGCCTGCAAGAAGTTAAATGGGATAGTCAGAACCTTAGTTATCCCTCATGTCTGAAGGAGGGGGCCCTTTGCTTCTGTGAGCACCAAGACCACAGGGGCCTTGCTTCCGGACTGACTCAGAATACAGAGTGCTTTTCATTGAACCACCAATATGACTCTCTGAAGCAGCACCCAACTTCTGCCCTTCCTGTGCACGACTAGCCCACAGAGGTCAGATTACAGCATCTTACTGGTCCCCTCTGGCTTGTGCATCTATGAAAGGCCAAGGAGGTGCCTGTGATCACTGAAAACAGCAGCACAATAAAACAACCCAAGACCTGGCTCGGATGTGCAGAACTGCCAAGATTCATTATAGGCGGAGTCCCTTTGATGGGTTCAGACCCTGCAGCAAGGTTGACATTCACTTCATCTATGTACAGACCAAGTAATCAGGATTTTTATAAGTGAAGGGAAGAGTAGGGGAGCTGAGATCTATCCTCTCAACTGGAGGCAAGGACACAGGTTGGCTTCCTGTGGACACTAGTCCACGCAGTGGGATGCAGCAGCCCCTCCATAACATTTGCACATGTGCTAGGGAGACTGGCTCAGTTCAGTGGTGGATCCCACTCACCTCAAGAGTAGCCTCCATGGTGGAGCTTACTTGGTGCAGAGTTTTTGGTTGGCCTTTCATTCCAGGACGAGAGCCACCAGGTAACATGATGTAGCTGGTTTTCAACCAAAGGGCAGGCAACTCTTCCTGATATGATCCTACTTTCAACTTCCAAATACTGTCCCTAGAAAATCGTGCTCCCTCCTTGCACCACAAGGGGACTGATGCTTCATTGGCCCTCCACCTTGCTTTGTTACTGAGCTCTTCGTAAAGCAAATGTAAAATGTGGCCATTCTGGTTTGGCGGCATTTCCCATTTGTTTTGCAAATGACAACCGAAGGGGCAATGTGGTAGTGATCAGGCCCTAACATGTTGGACACATGGGACATGGTAATATGCTTCTTGTTTTATAAAGTCTTTTTTCGGTTGCCTGCTTCTTTTGTTGCTACTGCTGCTTTCCGCATTCTGCACTCCTGCCTTCCACTGGCATGGGGAAGAATGAGAGAGATGGACATTGTAAGCATTTTCAGCTACAGGTAGAACCTCTCTCATCCAGCACCTCGGGACCTGACCAGTGCCGAACAAGAGAATTTGCCAGACCATGGGAGGTTAATATTGTCGAGCAGCATTACTAACAGTTCCACTGCATACTGGGCTGTTAGAAGACATTTAGGGGTAAATTAGAGCTAAATAACAGCAGAGAACGCTGAGAGCCAGGACTGGTGGCTGTAAACTTTATGGGACCACAGGAAACTTGGCCATGCCCATGGTAAGTGGTCACCTGGCTAACTAAAATCATGCCGGATTATGGAATTTGCCAGACAAGAGAGTGCTGGATTAGAAAGGTTCAGCGTGTGTCTAGTTTCTACCAATCATACCTAAAAAAAAACTCAGCAGGGAGGTGTCTGGCTGGCAGCTGGACCAGATAAGAACCAGGTTTCGGAGCTATTCTCAGAGGGAGTCCAACAGCAGCAAATATATAAATAACATGAGCTGTAAAATCAAAAAGGAAACATTTTATGGGATTGGTGCTCAGGGGCTGGGAGGAGAAATCTCATCTAAAGTGAAGCCCAGTGCTTCTTAGCTGAAGTAAATCACGTGACTATTGTGGAGAGCCAGGTTTCGTAACCTATCCCAAGAAGAGTACTCACTGGAGAACGGCGGGGATGGATGGGGCGAGAGAGTGTGTAAAAGAGACCAGGGCTTGTTTTTTTCATCACCAAGAAATGTAACAGCTTTTATTTCCTTCTATGACTCAGTGTTCCCAGATGGAAAGAGCATACACATCATGGGTTTGGCAAGCAGCCCCACTCTTATTTCCCACCAGTCCCATCCCAACATGAATCGAAGACAACTGTTTGTTTAGCCACTTCAAGTCACTGGCTTTTGTTCCAACATCTTCCTCAGGCAGCAGGAGGGGTGTAAAGCAGAGGCCAGTGAGGGGTTGGGTGTGGGACCTCTCTCTAGCTGCACTCGATAAAGCACAAGTGCTACTAAATAAAAACAAATAGGACCCCCAGAGGCCAGATCCTCAGTTGGCATAAGGCAGAATAGTACTGTTAGGATAGCCGGGCAGCAAGAGTGAAAAATCAGGACAGGGACTAGAGAGGGAAATGGTCACTTGTATAAGGCAAAGCTCTGAATATCAGGTCCAGCCCTGTGAAATCTGGACAAGCGCTGTTGAAGTCAGTGGAGCTACGCCACATTGTACCAGCTGAGAATCTTAAACCTGCCATCAACACTGCTTACTCCTTCTTTCCCATGCCTTTCTACGCTATTAGCAAGAATCTAACACACCAGTGTGCTCCTGAGCCATGCTGGCACAAGCATTTTAGATGACTAAATGGTCAGGCACAGCAATACTCTGTACCCCTTCTGATTGTCACCCGTCCCTCATACTCTGGGCTGCACACAGAGTTCTGGTTTTAATATTAGCTCTCATTTTTAAGCTAAGGGTAGTGGGCAGGACAGCAGGGTTTGCTGCACTGCTTCCAAGTGTGGCTGCTCCTGCCAATGTGAGCCCGGGTTCCATCTGTCTCTGGCCTCAGGTAAAGAGACCTGCTCAAGGTGATGACTGAAGGCCAACAGCAAACCCAAATAAGGGAAAATGTTCCTCTTATGATGGGGACAGTGGCCCACTGACAACCTCAGACTTATCTGCATTTGCAGCTGTGTGGTCCCAGGATATGAGGGAGAAGCTTTCAAGCCACACAGATTTCTTCTCAGAGAAGCTTGAAAGCTTCTTTCTCTCACCAATAGAAACTGGTTCAATAACATATAGTGCCTCACCTAGTTTCCCCAAGGAGACAGAGTGAATCAAAAGATATTGGACAAACATATAATCATATAGTCTTAGAACACTAGAACTAGAAGGGACCTCGAGAGGTCAACAAGTCCAGTCCCCTCCCCTCACAGCAGGACCAAGCACCATCTGTATCAGCCCTGTTAGATATTTATCTAAACTATTCTTAAATATCTCAAGTGATGGAGATTTTGCAACCTCCCTGGGCAATTTATTCCAGTGCCTGGCCACCCTGACAGTGAGGAAATTTTTCCTAACGCCCAACCTAAACCTCTCTTGCTGCATTTTAAGCCCATTGCTCCTTGTCCTATCATCGGTGGCCAAGGAGAATAATTTTCCTCCCTCCTCCTTGTAACACACTTTTGGGTACTTGAAAGCTGCTATCACGTCCCCTTTCAGCCTTCCCTTTTCCAAACTAAACAAACCCAGTTCCTTTAGTCTTCTCTCTTAGGTCCTATTTTCAAGACCTTTAATCATGGTCCATGACTTAGACCCAGCCCCAGAATGCATATGGTACCCACTGCTGATTCGAGAAAGTTCTCCACATTTGTGACCTGGAATGTACCTACCCTTCACTGAGGACAGGTATCAGGTTTCATCATTCCACTTGCTGCACAGTACAATGCTGCTGTTGCTGGCATAACCCAAGTGAGGCTTGAGAAGGATGGACAATGTGGTTGTGCTCTTGAGCAGTGGTTCTCAAGCAGGAGGCCAGGGCCACCTGAGGGGCCACAAACAGGCAGGCAGCCCAACAAGGCCAGCGTTCTATTCCCTGGGGCCCACAATAGAAACCTGAAACCCCACCACCTGGGGCTGAAGCCAGGGCCCTGAGCCCTGCCACCTGGGGCTGAAGCTGAAAACTGAGCCATTGTAGCTTCATGCCCCCCCCCCGGGAATTTCTCTGCCTAACTCCAGCCCTGGAAAACCAGTGATTGTGGCAAAGATGGGCCATGGAGTTTTTACAGCATGTGGGGGTGGGGAAAGAAAAAGGCATGCTCCATCCTGCCTTTAGTAAGTCCCAGATAACAAGGCACCCTGTTTCTGACTGCTTGCTATCTGCCAGGTTTCTGTATCACCTTTCCACCACAGTCGCCTGTGCTCCCACTGAGGAAGCTACGGATGCTAATAGAGATGAATTTTCTCAGCTGCTAGCAGCAATGACACAATCTGTTCCACTGCACAATGAACTCATTGTACTTGGAGAGCTCAATGCCAAACCAGATTGTCCCAGAAATGGCTTTGATGCCATCCTTGAGCCATTCTGTTCTGGTAAAATATGTGACAACTCCGTGAGATTTCTCTCCTTTTGCACTTCGCATAATATTACTGTCACTGGCAATAGCTGTGCTTAGATGTCCATCAGGAAACCTGGATATCTGGAAATGACCAGACAAGAAACAACCTGGACCATACAGTCATCCAGAATCATACTATAGTAAGGTCATATCAGACGTACAGAGGAGCAGAAGCCCTGGAAAATATTGAGTACTGTCTTGTTGTCGGCAATGGCAGTTAGTCTCCAATTTCAGCACAAGTTTGCCTTTTACAATACATCAGGCACAGTGCACAGTGAAAATTCAGTCCTTGTTAGCCAAAATTTGACACTCTTGGCACTCTCCCAGCTGATACAGAATCAGAAGGGACAGTCAGGCTACGTCCACATGACAGCCTACACTTGAAATAAGGTATTTGGGAAATTGGTGCTGTCTCAACAGTGCCAAATGTTGAAAAACTGCAATATTTAGGGGCATACCCTACTCTTCCTGCAACGAGGAGTATAGGGGTGCCAAAATAGTGTGCCCGTTATTTTGAAAACTGTTCCAAAATGATGGACGCATGTCAAAGACATGGAGTTACTATTTTATCCCCAAATAGCTCTGCCACATCGACATAGCTTCAGAGAAGCTGTATGTGCCATTCCAAAAGTGGAATGCTATAGGCAATGCCCTTGCCTATTTGATGAGACACTTCAAATTCTAGAAAAGACATCTGAGGCCAGACAATGCTGCTGAATGTAGCCATTTACAAAATATGTTTCAGGTGAGAGCAAAAGTGGTTTGTGAAGCTAATTTTGTGAACTTGGAAAAAGAGGAAGAAAAGGGAATAAAATCTAATAGATTATGACCTATGCTCAAAGCTATTCAACCCCTTCCAGTGAAAACTTTGTGCAGAGTTTAGGCTGATAATTATGCCTGGTAGAATATGCTCCAGCCAAGGAGAGGTCCTGCAACGATGAAAAGAATATTCTGTGACTGCACTTAACCATCTTGAAGTGACTCCACATTGACATCTGGACTTGTTAGTAGTAGAGGCAATCCATGACCCTGAAACATGTGTAGACATAACTATATTGGGAGAGGTTTGTTCTGCCCTAAAGAAATTGCAAAGCAGGAGCACTGCTGGTGGCACAATACCTGAAGTTCTCCAATGTGCCATAGAACTCATCAGTGTAACATTACACCAATGTTTTTGCCTGGCCGTGGACTACTAACCAGGATACCAGCAGAATGGAAAGAACAGTTCATCGTTTGCACGGGGAAAGGCCCATGCACTGAATGCAACAACCATAGACCAATAACTGTGTTCCCAGAAAAAAAAATTGTGTGTCCTATTTGCCCCACTCTAGCCCCAACATGCAAAATGCCATTGAGCAATGCAACCAGGATTTACTGTTACTGTTCTGCATTAACATGGGACCTACATTTGCTCTTAATTTTTTACCTGAGATCCACCAGAGATTCAATTGTCCCAGGACAATGTCATACACAGACCCAAAGGCAGCCTTCCATTCTAAAAGACACTGGCATTCCAATCGTCATCTTGACATTAATTCAAGATCTACATAATGACTGAAGGGCCTGTGTGGAATTGAGGTTGGACAAGTTTTGCACTCAAACTAGCATGAAGCAGCAATCATGGTCTCAGCATTGTTCTGCCATGCAATGTCCCCTTACATATCAGAATAACTCTTGGTTCAAACTTCCTTTATCAATCTAGATTATGCTGATGATGGCCTCTTCTGCCAGGATGCAAATGACCCTTAGAAAGCATCCAGCATGTAGCAGCTGCCTTGGGCCAATGGTTAGTTGAGCAAAAACAAAAATCCAGAGTGATGGTGCAAAAATTGTGATACAAGATATCCGTGCTGCTGGACACACCACGGATGTAGTGGAAGGTTTCATCTATCCACTGGGACAAAACTCTGAGCTCCCATGAATCCCCTGATTCATGTCTCTTGGGGTAGGAGGCTCAAGAGAAGGGGTGGAGTAAGGTCAGGGGCACAGCAGAGACAGGACGAGATGGGGCAGGGCATGGGGCAATTGAGGCAAATTTGTTCCTGGGCTGTGCACTCCCTAAGAATGACCCTTCCCACCTTGTCTCCTTGGCCATCTTTTTGTTATTCTGAGCAGCGGGATCAGCACTGCTGTTAAGGCTAATCCTCCTACACTGGACAGATGACTTACAAAAATCTGGGAAGTCTCAGCCATGGAAAAAATGACCTGTCTTTAGAGTGATTCATATGACATATCTGAGCACATGGTTCCCTTTTATTACCAAGGCTGAATTAAGCTGTGTTGAAAAAATAAAACAAATATCCAACACACTTTTCCTTGAGCTTTATAGATTCCCATCAGCTCTACTTGTGTGACTCTTGGCTACTTTTTAACCAATCGGTGTACATTTATAACTTTACTTAAGTGCTTGTATGGATCCTTTTGTGGCTGTAGCTCATGCAATCATAGATGCTCTTCAGACCCTCATCCAGCAATGTTGGTTGACACTCCCTGAAGATCCAGTTTTCTGTCCCATCTACCGAAACCAGCACCCTTCCTTTACTGGAGCAGCAGGTGTCTGGGACTTAGCAAGTGAGCTCTGCATGGAGGAAAATTCAAAGATGTGGATTCTGTCTGTTTTCTTAGAGTAACTTTTTTTACCTACCCCATCCCTCAGCCCTGGAACAGAGGGCTCAAACAGCATGCAGCTCAATTCCTTCTCTCAGGACCCCCAGCCCAACACTAATGCCTAACTTCCAGGGTGCAAGTCTGCCTCAAGAATCAACCCTAATCAGCCCCCAAACCAGACATCACATGCTCCTTCTGCTGTCACCACCCCTTCTGCCCCAAACCTTGAATAAAAACAACACCACATCATCCTAACACTAGACCAGTGCTTGCATGATAAGAAAGAACTTGGAAGATGATGTGCCACTTCCAGCACCTCATGATACCTGACATAACAGTATTACTGTGACTGATTTTTTTCCTATACATTTTTATTTCACACATGTGTTAAAGCTATTAATATAATAACTGAAAGCAGTTGCTTTTTGATGTTATTAAGGACATTTAGGCTACGGCTACACAGCAAAGGTATTTCGAGGTAACTCCTGGAGGTAGTGAGGAGTAAGTGGGTGGGGATTAAGAACAGAGCTATGTTTGGACGCAAGGGAAAGTATGCTGTGATGGGTATAGGGTTGATGCAGCTTCCCTTCCTCCCACACACACACCCTCTGAACATGCATCACAATTCCTCTCAAGAGCTCCTCCTGGAGTTGCCCGGCTTCCATCTACCTCATATACATGGCTGAGGGGCAAACAGAATCAGTCTCTACTAATGTGTTTTACCAAACGTTTCCGATAGGCCTCCCAAAGGAGCCCTGATCCCTCTGTCTGAGGCTAAGTCTTAATCTATCGTGACAGGCATTTCTACAACTGAAAATGTTCTCCAACTCCGTGTGTATATCTGTGTCTGTGTGAGAAAAAGCCAAAAAAACAGAGAGTCGGTCTTCAATAAAAGCCTGAGCATTGGATCAAAAAATGTTCGTTTTCATTAAAATTTCTCCCAGCAAATAAAAAAATTCCTGATCAGTTCTAACCAAGACCTAGCTTCCCTGCTTCCTCACCCAGGTGACTATTCTCGTCAGAGAATCCGAGGGCTGGAAGAGACCTCAGGAGGTCATCTAGTCCAGCCCCTGGCCCAAAGCAGGACCAACCCCAACTAAATCATCCCCGGCAGGACTTTGCCAAGCCAGGACTTAAAAACCTATAGGGATGGATATTCCACCCCGTCTCTAAGTAACACCTTCCAGTGCTTCAGCACCTTCCTGGTGAAATAGATTTTCCTAATATCCAACCTAGACCTCCCCCACTGTAACTTGAGGCCATTTCTCCTTGTTCTGGTGCCTCTTAGAGCTTATCTTGTCAGCCTATAAGCAAAAGTCCCAGTGCTACTACTTACAGCATGTGACAAATGTAGCCCCCTATGAATATGCTCATATTTTTAAAAAGCCTTAATTTGCCTGTAGATGTGAGATTTTTCTGAGGTCTCCAATCTTGCCCATTAGATCCAGAGATGGCAAATGAAGTTAACAGAGCTCTTCAGTTTTACAGCAGCTGAGTTACAGCTCTGTTATACTCCGCAGGTCTGACATGTAGTAGGCCACATGGCCCTTGATTTTATCCATTATTTAATTATATTAAGCTCCTCCATGTTTTTAAATTTTATACCCTGATCCACACATTTTATACAGTTATGGGCCAGCTCCAGCTCACATAAAACTCAAAGAAAGTGTTGTCACTGACTTCAGTAGGAATTGGATCAGGCCCTTAGGAGACAAACAACCTAACTGGAAAACATTTTTTTGAAAAAAAAAAAGCCATTACTCCCAAGACTAGACAGTGGTAGAAAACCACAGAAACATATTGTTCTCACTCTGCTTTCTACCTGCCTCGGAGACCAAAGCGTTTATCAAACACTTATTTGAAGCAGCAGAAAAATCTTCCTCCTCCCCCAGACATTAGCTCAGCTGAGAGATGCTATTGACTTTCAGCTATCACTTATATATATATCTCTCTCTATATATATAGATAGATATATACACACACACACACACACACACACACACACATAATTTCAACCCTTTGCTGTTACTGTGCAGAGGAGGTGGGGGGCGCAGGCACTGGAAATTCTTTTCTGGTGTTTCACAGGAAGCTGAGAATTAAGCCTTCTCCTCTGGAGTGTTTAAAAGGTTGAGCTCTCTTATCTGTCCACCTTTTCCTTGCATTGCAGAGTGAGGAACTATTCTTTTAAAAATCTTACAAGAAATGACAAAAAAATCAAGTAATAAAAAACAGATATAAATGAATTAATTAATGGAGCTGATTGAGACAAAAGGGTTTCCAAGCAAATGCTGTGGGATTACTCTAAACGGAAACTAAAACGAGGTCACTGCCAGAATCTGATAACTCCAAACCAGATTTCCTTTGGTAAACAAATGTTGCAACACATTATCTCTGTGAAGACCTCTAAGGACCTCATGAACTCTCATGGATGCCAGGCTCTTATTTAAGGGGAAACACATAGCACCTGAGCAAATGAAATTAGATTGTACTGAAATGTAAAAGATACAGGTTGAACCTCTCTAATCCGGAACTCCCTTGTCCATAATCCACCATGATTTTAGTTAGCCAGATGACCACTTACCATGGGTGTGGCCAAGTTTCCCATGGTCCCATAAATTTTGTTTCAAGCCCCTAGTCCTGGCTTTCAGTGTTCTGTGACATTATTTAGCTGTAATTTACCCCTTTCCTAAGAGCCCAGTTAGCAGAGGAAGTGTTGGTAATATGCTAGGCATTATTGACTCCTGTAGTTTGGCAAACTCTATCATTCAGTACCCATCAGGTCTTGAGGGTGCTGAATGAAAGAGGTTCAACATGTACAAAAATTCATACTGCAAGACCAGCGGAGCTGCCTGGACGGTCCCAAATGCATCGTAGCAGCCTCACTGAAGAGTGCAAACAAAGCCTGTGGAATCCAGCTCTCTGCACAGCCACCATGCAGATGACACTCATTTTCTATTCAACCTCTCCCCCTCTGCACATGAGTTTTCAGACAAATTCTGCTCCCTTACTCGCCCTTACAGCTTGATTCTCATTTACAATGAAGGCCACTATTCACCACTGTGGCCATGTAAAGCAAGGACAAGACTTCTAGGCGCCCTCCAGAGGTAATTCACTCTAGGCCTTCAAGGGGCCTGCTCACATACTAGGCACAACTTGATATAAGAATTGCAGGATGAAGGCCTTAGGAAGCACAAAGATCCACTACTTTAAACAAGAGCAGAGTGGACATCCCAGGTGAGGAGTGCTAGCTATTTGCTATAAATTATACTTCCTCAGCATTATAGTTCACAGTCACACTCGGAGTTCGTAAAACAAGAGGATATTTGACTGACTGCAGACCCAGACTTCTGGATCCCTCAGTTAAATCACTGCACCCCAGCTAACATGAACAGGGTTACACAGGTGCAACTGTGGGCAGAAATTGGTCTATTGTAATTTGTGCACAAAGCTGGCCTGCTCATTTGCTGTTCTTTCAAAGTAAATGAAAAGACACAATCTTTATCATTTTCCCTGGGTTTTAGAGCCACTTGGGCCTGGACTTTGCTGCTGTGAATTGTGGTGGAAAAATGGAAACACTTAACTCATCATCACAGATGACTCCAATGTTCTGATCACTAATCGCTACTGAACTCCAACTCTTTACTTGGTTCATGTACTCTAGGGGGCTCTGTCCAGAATCTTATCAACTTCCAACAGCTCCCTATGCCCACTTCATACTTCAGCTGTGTCCAAAGACATGGTTCATGTATGCAAGAGTTTCTCTTTTCCAACTGGGCAGCAGCAATTTGCATATATTAAAATAGATGGTCCAAAATCAAAAGAGGCAAGTGTGCAGTTTGAGTAACACTTTGAGCCTTGCACACAACAGCCCTTTGCATCCAAATCTACGGGACAATCCAGAATACTGATGAAGGGACTTCCAGTGATGGAGAACCCACCATATCCTTAGACTAGTTGGTCCAATGGTTAATGACAAATTGCACCTGATTTCTAGACTGAGTTTGTCTCACTTCAGCTTCCAGGCACTGGGTGTTGCTTAGCCTTTATCTGCAAGAATAAAGAGTATGCTAATATCAAATCTTCTCCTCATGTAGCTACTTGAGGCTCAATTGATGGATCAATTTGCTTCTTAGAGAAGGTCAATAAATTTAGCTTAAGGCACTTAACTCAGGTGCCTCTCAACACATCCCAAGAATGATGGGCATGGATGCTTCTTTCTGTTGATCTCTTCATCTCCATCTTTTCCCAAAGAACACCTAGAAAGGTGCACTCATAATATTCACCCCTTTCTTCTCATATCAAGAATATAATGGAACTGGAAAAGGTTCCGAGAAAGGCAACAAGTATAATCAAGAGACTGAAGAGGTTTGGGCGGTTCATCTTAGAAAGAGACAATCATTAGGAGATATGACACCTGTCACAACAAAGCACATCTGGTATCTGGTTTCATAACAAATTCAGGTCAGGTTTGCTGAGTTTTGGAAGCCTGTCAGTAAACCTGGGCTGAATTATGTATTTTTGGGTGGAGACCATAGGAAAGTGACTTATTTTGCCTGGTTTCAATCTGAAATTAGGCAGAATACAGCTGCTTTGGTTTTGAGACTCTGGATTTGTTTCAACATGAAAAATCTGTATGAAAATCAAGGGGTGAAAAGTCATCCACAGTGGAACTGGCAAACAAAGTGGGCAAGAATTGCGGAGAACTGAAACCAAAATGTTTCACACAGATTTTGAGTTGTTTGCCCGTTGAAGCCTCCCTTATCATTGCAGAGTAGCACAGAATTACCATGGCTGCCTTTCTCCCATTCCCTGATGGGTCTACAGAGGGAGAGGGGCTGTTTTGAGCCCTGAAGGTCCACAGCTGTCAGCAGGCATTAGAACAGTTTTCAGACCTGGCCTACTGAGAGACACATGTTCCTCCACTAGGACATGGAGTTCCAGAGCCAGGAGGGGCAGGCAGGTGGCAAGATGTGGGAAGTGCTGATGATTGGTTTGTGCTCCAATGAACTGAGTACACAGCTAACCTATGCATAAACATGCTCGTTGTATTGTCCTGCCCCAATTCCCAATGACCTGTTGGTATCACCCCTCACCTAAATTTGAGACTAAGACAAGGACTATCAAAGGCTTGACAAGTGGATTAGTAGATCAAAGTCAATGGAAACTGGGCATTTAACTCCCATAGGAGATGCTGAAAGTCTCCTCTAAAATCTTTGGGGGCAGGGGCTATCTTTTATGTTACGGTTGGACAGTGCCTAGCACTGCGTTTGTCAGGCAGACTTCTAGGCACTACCGTAGGACTCTGAAATATGACTATCCATGCTGCTTACTTTCTCATGTTAGAAATCCTTTGCAAACCACTGGAACTGTCCTCTCATTAATAGATCTCTACATCCTAACACAGGTAAATCACCTTCAGAATGAGGGTGCCATCTACCTCCAGCCAGCAAAACATCACCACATTTTTGGTCCTGAGTGAATTAACCCCCACTCATCTCTCTCTCTTTCAAGGGCTGGTTGTCTACATCACCCTCCAGGCAGCAAATGCATATGGAATCACTGGAATAGTGGAGCAGCCATCCCTCTGAAAGCTCATGGTACTTGAAGAAACATTAATATTTGGAAAGGCTGTTTTTTTTTAAAAAAAACCTTCCTATAACCTACTGGTAATTCCCCTTCTTTATAAGATGGAACAAATAACTCATCTAAGCCTTTATTTAATTTACCCCAGTACATAACCTGCAGCCTATTGATCCCAGACACCACCAGCAAGTGCTGGACTATTTTCCATCAGGTGATATATAGCGCCATCCCAAGCAACTTTCCCATACCATCATCACTCACCCATGAGGAATTATTCTCCTCAGGATTCCGAACAGTTTTAATTTTTTCACTCATTTCTGATCTGGCAGGTGGTCCAAGAAATTTTCCTGGAATGTTCCCAGGCTACAAAGGCCCTGTTTCCTCTGAAGTTGAAGGTGATTATTTTAGTTACGTTCAATGAAAGAAATGTGTTCTCCTACCTCATGCAGCCCTTCAGTGGGCCTGGTATTACTGGCTAAAGAAAATCCTACAAGCAACAACTATGTTTTTCCCTTCCTGATTTTCGTCTCCCAGCCCATAGTCACCAAGAATCATAGGGCTGGAAGGGACCTAAGGAGGTCATCTAGTCCAGCCCCCTGCTTCAAGCAGGATCAACCCCCACTAAGTTATCCCAGCCAGGACCTTGTCAGGCCAGGACTTAAAAACCTCGAGGGATGGAGCATCCTTCCAATCATCCTTCCAATCATCACTCAGGGTAGATCTACACAAACTGGAGTACAATCTTGTGCACTTAGTGGGGATGTGCGAAACTGAACTTTCACGGCTCCACAGTTGACCCTGGTGCTCCTCAGTAAGGACAGCCAGGTAAGTCGATCCCAGCTATGCAATTCTCATAGCTGGAATTGTGTATCCAAGACTGACTTTCAGGTCTAGTGCAGACCTGCTCTAATTTAAACCCTGCCTTTCCTGTTCTCAAAGAGCACATACCCCTAGTAGCCAAACAAATATCATGGTTAATTATCTAATAGCCCAGCTGTGCTCTATTAATCCCTTCACACCAGCTGGGGCTATGCAGGCAGCCAAAGACCTGAAAGAGGCTGCCTAGATAAATCCCACAAGTTAAGAAAAAGGCTCTTGGGTCACATTTTGAAAAACACTTTTACAAAACATTGCAAAATCACCAGTTCTGTGCACACATGGTGAGATGAGTCACTTCTGACAATTGACTGGAACCTTTGGAATGTTTGGCGTTTTCCCCTCCTGTTTCCATATGCCTCTGGATTTAGTATTATTAATTATTATAATTGTTACAAGAGTACCTACAGTTGACAAGCCCACATGCGTTCCCATTGCACTAGACACGGTATATACACAGACAGTCCCAGCCCTCAAGCTGCTTATGATCTAAATAGAAAAAAAGCCTACAAAGAACGAGAGAAAGGAAGTATAATAATTCCTATTGCAGTTATCCTAGACGGCTAACTGAGACATAGATTGATTCAGTGACATTCCCACAAACAGTGGGT
Source organism: Carettochelys insculpta (assembly GCF_033958435.1). Lineage (NCBI taxonomy): Eukaryota > Metazoa > Chordata > Testudines > Carettochelyidae > Carettochelys > Carettochelys insculpta. Next base: position 4,425,617 of record NC_134144.1, on the reverse strand, counting down.
ATTATTACTGAGATTCAAACCCAGAGGACCTGAGCCTCAGTACAGAGACCATCCTTCCACTTGGGTCTCCAGAAACAGAAGCAGCAGAAGGCCGGTTTATATATAAAAAGGGGCATTCTAGCACCATGTCCAATCTGACTAGAAAAAGGGAGTTTCACATGCAATTGGACTGGACATTCCTAGACTGAAGCAGTTCAAATATAAGGTCTATAATGCAATGCTTCTCAGCCAGGCATGTGCAGAGGTCTTCAAGGGGGTACATAAATTCATCTAAATAGGTTTCTAGTTTTACAACAGGCCCATATAAAGAGCACTCAGGAAGTCAGTACAAACTAAGATTTCTTACAGACCATGATGTGTTATACTGCTCTATATACTACAAACAAACATAAGTACAACATTTATATTCCAATAATTTATGGTAAAATGAAAAAGTCGACAATTTTTCAGATGTTCAGTGACACTTTTGTATGTTTATGTCTGATTTTCTAAGCAAATAGTTTTTAAGTGAGGTGAAACTTGGGGGTATGCTAGACAAATGAGACTCCTGAATGAGGTACAGTAGTCTAGAAAGGTTGAAACTTACTGCTGTCATGTAGCCAAACCATTACTCAACAGAAGAGTCTCCCTGCATAAATCAAAGCGCATTCCCTGGTGTTAAAAATATCGGCTGAATTTGTACATTGAAATTCTCTTCTCTGAGCCTGTGGTAGCAAGGAACTTCGAAACTACACCGTTCTTTCCCTCACATTAGCAGGAGAGCCAAGAGCATATAGTAAGGAGAGCAAAATGCCAGAGATGTTTTGTACCTTGTGGACCTGAGATGGAAATCTTGCCTTTCAAGTTTCAAAATGTTTTGAACTAATTTTCCATCATTTAATCTCTCAAAAAGTGCAGCTATGCTAGTTATGGTTTTCAAACTCTTCCTAAACTATCAGCCTCTGGTTGGTAAACAAAGGAAACCCTCAAATCTTTCATTGTACAAATACTTTGCTACAGACCATTGCTGACTTTGGAAGTTCACAGCTTCTTGTTAAGTGTGTAGCCTGAACTCCTGCTCTGTGATATCTGTCCTGAAAACTGAAGAGGCCCTTGTAAATAAACAATTAACCTAATAGCGGAGTCTCTGAATTTGATAAGGTTAAGAAGAGCTTGTCAGAAAACGCCCACTAAATTTACACACTCAGTACAAAATACCAAAGACCTTGTATTTCGAAGTATTTAGCATTCTCAGGAGAATGAAGACTAAAAGCAAGACTTTCACAACCTCAGTCATGGAGCTCCAGTACACAGATGACAACATGGTTGTTGCTCTTTCTCCTGCAGCCCGTCAGACCATCTTAAGCCCTTTTGCTGAAGCATACGAAAATCTCTGCCTCATACTGAACATCAAAAAGATCAAGGTGCTTGATCAACCCCTGCCTATGGGACAATCTCATGTACCTTCTATTGAAGTCAATGGAGAACTGCTGGAAAATATGGAGCATTTCCCACACCTTGGGAGTCATCTTTCCACTTAGTCAACCTCGACGCAGAAATCCAGGATTGTCCAAGCCATGCATGCTCTGCTTTCACCTGCCTGAGACAAAGGGTCTTTCAGAACTGGGACATCTATCCCAAGACAAAGCTCCTTGTATACTGTGCAATGGTTCTTCCAATGCTACTGTGGACACGTGAAACTTGGACAACACACAAGCTTCATTGGAAGGTACTTGAACAGTGTCAACACTGCCTCAGAAGAATCCTAAATATCTCTTGAGAGAATAGGTGCGCGAACACTAGCATCCTGGAAGAGTCGAACATGACCAGCATTGAAGCCATTATCATTCTTCAACAACTTCATTGGACTGGCCACGTGGTTTGGATGTCTGATCAGTGCCTCCCAAAACAGATTGATTTTCGAGTTGGAGGAAGGACAGAGGAGTGTTGGAGGTCAGATTAAGTGATATAAGGACACCTCAAAGGCACACAAGAAAAAGTACAGCATAAGTTTCGACATTTGGGAGAACGTTGCCCAGTGGAGAGTGGTAACCTGTGAGGGTATGGTGCGATTTGAGAGTTCCTGCTGCAGCGCAGACAAGGAGAAGCAAAGAATAAAAAAAAGCAGCAAAAACTGGGAATTTTTGCTTCGCCAGTGAGGTTCTCGGCTATTTGGTGCATGCAGTATTCATGTAGCTGTGCTGGTCCCAGGGTATTAGAAGGACAATATGGGTGAGGTAATACCTTTTTATTCAACTAATTACTGATAGAGCATTTGAACTTAAGCAGAGCTCCTCTTCAGGTCAGCTAGGGCAGAGCTCTGTGTCAGCTTGAACCCGACAGACAGCAGTTGGTCCAACAGAAGATATTACCTCTTGGCACCTCAACTACCTTGTCTGGATACCCTCCAGGCTCTTGTGGAAATTCCAGAATGTTGGGCTCAGTCCCACGGACAGTCCCTGTCCCTTTCTGCTCCTTTCCCAACCCTCCCCAAATCGTCTCACCCCCTTTCACAACTGCTACCCTATCAGATCTGCTCCATCCTACATCTGCTGCTATTCCCACACTCTGGCCTTGGCTCCTGCATCTGTAACTGCTCCACACACCCCCACCTGTCTCAAAGCCTACTCCCTATCCCTTCCCTTCTTTGCTTTATCTCTCTCCAGTCTGCATCTTTCTCCATGTTGCCCATGCACCTGCAGAGGGAGCTCTGAAAGCACAGAGCCATGTGGGATTGAGAGCAGGGACACTGCATTGTGGCACAGCAGTCCCCAAAGGAGGGGCTGCAGTGTAGGAACACCCCTACACCCTTGGCCTGGGGCATGCTCAGTACAAACAGAATGTCCAGAAAATTTCTCTGCCAAACTCAGAAGCATTCACTGAGCCTGTGTGAACTAAAATTTTCTTTTTTTCCCAAGAGCCTTATAACTTGGGAGAAATGTTCAACCAGGATGGCAAAATGCAGTCCTGATACTATGCTAGGCCAAGCTCCACCAGAGCTGGAAAGTCAGTGAAACAGCGGTAATTCATTTCTATCTAAACCAGAGCAAGAAACTATATTTCTTTCCTTCCCTAATTCTCAGAAATGGCTGAACCATTTTAGTTGAACCTCTCCCTGCCAGCCCACAAATTTAAATCAATCAATCAGCCTGAAGCAGAAACCTTGCATGGAAAAATGGTTTAAGTCTGGGCACAATTACAAGCAAAGGAAGGCAGGAGCTTTACAAAGGGAAGTGTCAGGCAATCTTACTTCTTGACATCATTACCTGGACTTCCAATAATAACTGTAACGTGTATAAACTCACAAGACCTCCTGCCTCTTCTCCTGATTTATAATAGCTTTTTGTTAGCAGCAGATCTTCATTTATCAGAATAGGAAGACTGCTCAAATTTATGTACACCCTTGTAACAATGTACTATTTACATGCACACCTCAGAATGTAATGGTTAGTGTTTAACATGTAAATATTGAAACAACAAGCTGATCAGATGCAAATTTTTTTTCAAGCACAATAAATATCATAAATGCTCATTTCAAAGGCTGGATCTTCTGAGCTAGCTCTCTTTCTAAAGGCACGATGCGGTTAACCTGGGCGACATGAGCTGCGCGCAGTGTTATTTTTAATTTGGGAACTCTAAAAAAGAATGGATCTGATTCCCACACTACGGCTAGTATTCAGTCCTTCATGCCTGTGCAGTGTGAATGACAGTAGGAAATGCAAAGCAATGGGGCTCAGGCTCTTCAATTATTTTGAGGACCCAGAGGCCTGCTGCATTAGCCATCACCCAAACTGATGCAATGGTTTCAGAGACTGTGACCCTAGTGTGCACCATGGTTAATTGGGTGGACAATGGACTGGGTGCCAGGGGATCTGGGTTCTCTTCCCCATAGTACCCCTGGCCTGATGCGTGACTAGAGCCATCTCTCTGTGTAGCTACCCCCCAAACCACACATCTTGTCTTTTTAGACTGAGCTCAACCTCTAGGAGCCACTCCAACACAAGTCAATAGCGAGGGACAAGGCCACATTCCCCACTGTCGTTCCAGTCACAGTTATGACTGGAGGGGTGTTAATGGGTCACTTCACCTGGAATGGTCCCTTGCAATATGTACTAACTACAGATCCTAAACAATCTGTTCCACCACTTGTCTTTAGCCGTGAGTGCATTTCCCATGCCATGAGCAGTGTGTAAGCTTGAAAACACTTCTGTCTCTCACCAACAGAAGCTGGTTCAATAAACGATGTTACCTCCTCCATCTTGTCTCACACCCATGAACCAAGATAAACTGGTAAATTATGGACACACTTTTTTAATCCTTGTCTCTTCCTAACCTCCTGCCTTTACTCAAATGTATGGCATCTTCCATTACAGTATTCTCCATTCCAAGTTTTCACTGTGCCTCTGAATCCAGAAGACTGGTCAGTAACACTGAATGCCGAGGGCCAAAATCTGCTGCACTTATGCACACTGATCAGTGCTTTAACATTGTGATATAAATGGGGAGAGCTGCAGGAGGAAGAAATCCCACAAGAAAAAAAATGGCACAGACTAGCCCTGACCCATCCATCTTAGGGATGGGAACCATTACAAAAATCTCCTCCCCAACCCTCCACTTACCCAACACAAACTGAAACCAACAATTGGTCATAAAAGTTAATGAGGCAAAAGAAGCTCTCACTCTCTCTCTGATTGGGGCAAAACATGCCAATACACAGTGGGCTGCTTGTGCCAAATCTACCCAGCTTCAGTCCTTATAAAAGAACTGGGTTTTAGTTTTTTTAAAAAATGAATTTAACCAGTTAGAGCATAATCCTGGAATGTGAAGAGCACCCATGATTCTCAGTCTTCTTTGGACAGAGGAGTAGGTTCCCAGCACCTCTCAGGACCAGCACAACTGATCCTCATTGCAAAACCACTAGTGAAAACTAGGGTTTCGGTCATTGTGATTATGTGGAGAGACACTCACATCTGCTAGCTTACCCCAAGCTGTGGGCACTGTAATTATTTGAACCAGAGTAGTGCCTGGGTCCAAATGGAGAGCACAGGCCCATTATACTTGGCACTGTGAAATTACAGAGAGGGAGTCAGAGAGAGCTTCTGCTCAAAACAGCTTACTATCCAGAGATGGGAAAGGGACATAGAAACATGGAGGTGGAAGGACACTCAAGGCGAGCACAGTACCAGTGTCAAAGCTGGGACTAGAAATGAGGCTGCCTGCCTCATCCATCACAGCTGGCATCACTTGGAAGCCAAGAGAAGCATTTTGGTGTCTGAATGTAGCATTCAGTGTAGTAATAGATAACAATAAGTTCTGTGGCACGTTATAGACCAAATAGACTAAACTGGTCTATAAGGTGCCACAGGACTTGTTGTTTTTGGAGATACAGACTAACTCAGCTACCTCTCTGATACTTAGCAATAGGTAGTTCTTGTTAATTAATTCATTTGAATTGGTAAGTATAAGGCTTTCAAAAGCTAATTTATCTGAAAATAGCCAGGCTAGATGTGGGCCTAAGCCACAGTATTCAGTCCCAGATCTGAAAGCAGGACAGTTTAGCTCCAGGATGGTGTGTGTGTGGTTTTTTAAACTTTATTATGCATTTAAGATTCAGACACAGTTTGGATTGAGACTATAAATTGCCCCAAACCATCAGGGTGTTCAGGCTTTGGTAACCTCTAATCCAAAAAGAGGTTTCTAAAACTAAAGTTTGAGAAACCTGACATTCACAGTAGATTTACTCAGTCATGGCTGATCAGCAGCTTCTCAAATTACAGAAGCAGTTCCCTAGCTCTTACATGTCCACCTGCTGTGAACTGATGTAACAAATCCCTTGGTTGTCCCACTGGCTGGTGGTAGTATGTGCATACAACTGCACACAAAGGATTCTGTAATCATTGGTATGCCTTATGTGTATCCAACATAAATTTCAAAGACCCTCTGAAAAATCAGTTGTACTGAAGTTCTAAACAATTCCAGAAGCCTGATCATGTCCCATTTCCTAATGTACAGGTTGAACCTCTCTAGGCTGGAACTCATCTGACAACATCCATAACCCGGCATAATTTTAGTCAGCCTGATGACCAAGGGTGTGGCCAAGTTTCCTGGGGCCCTATAAAGTTTGTTTCTGGCCACAAGTCCCAGCTCTCTGTGTTGTTATTTAGCTGTAATTTACCCCCAAATGTGTAAAGAGACCCGTAAGCTGTGGAAGTGCTGCTAATGCTGCTAGATAATATTGACCTCTCCTGGTTTGGCAAATTCTCTTGGTTCAGCACCAGTCAGATCCCAAGGGCGCCAAACTAGAGAGGTTCAACCTGTACCTAATTCAACCTACAAAAACATTTTGAGTCAGATATGAACTAATCATATTGAGAGGCATTAAAACCCTTGAGGATTTGAGATGGATGGTGTCAAAGGCAACGGTGTGCAATTAACTCTATATTTAGGCAGTTTTAGGCAACTCAGCAGAACATCTGTTTGTACTTACTGTTTCCATTCCTTCTGACATGGTCCATGAAACATACTGAATTGTAACTAAAACAAATTAAATGAATTTCTATTCTTATTTTCAGAAGCTATTCCCTGGAGAAAGCTCCCAAGTTGTTTACTGTAGTAATATATGAAAAGGTTTCCATGTTGGATACCTGGTATATTTAAATACAGGATAAGGTGGAATATGTCATTATGGCACTAAAACAGTACCTGAATGCCAGTTTATACGAAGCTCAGGAAGAGTATTATTGTGGACTGACGCAATGGCTAAAAGCCATAGGTTTTCTAGCACTACCCCTAGGCAAAATAAAATGTGATGTCCCCGCTATTCTTGCCAGCAAACTTTGGCAGTTTGTTGGGTAAATTTGGGAATGATTATTACCGACCTGGGGTAACCTGTTGATGCCTCTCTCTGTCAATATTGGCTTGACCTTTCCCCAGGCATCTGCTGGCAGATGCTCTCACCAACAAATCATAATCCTTTCCCTGCCTGACTGCACATGGCTGCAATGGTTCTTTATGTCAAAAGTCTGCTCCTCCTGCCCATGTTTCTGCAATGGATTCCAGATTGAGGACTGTTCTCTGGCTGAGAGGCAAATCTTCACCTTTATGCTGGGTCCCTCAGAGAAGCTCCCACTGCGCAAATATTTTATTTATGAAGAGACTTGCCTCTGACTATTCACCTAGATAGAGGGTCTGCCTTTATGTCACTGTTAATCATTTGACTAAAGCCATACTATTGCTTTAGGACTGCCTTTTAAATTTTATAGGACATAGAACATAGTCAAAATCACTTTAGAATTTCTTTACTCACCATAAAAACAAAAAAAAAAGCAGTCAAGTATCACTTTAAAGACTAACAAAATAATTTATTAGGAGAGCTTTCGTGGGACAGACCCACTTCTTCCTCTTCTTCAGACCCACTTTACTCACCAGGGAACTCTCCCAGTGCTCACAAATGGAAGACACTGATATAGTGCTGATGTACACTGCTGGGGAACCTTTCATTGGCAAGAACCATGACCTTCAGTTCTAATCTGTAGTCCTTGCTGTTCCAGAATTAAAAATCTCTGTTAGTTGGGTCAATGTCTCCCACATTATGTGTACAGTTTAAGAGAGAAACCTGACCAAATGCAGATTTGCACGTTAAAATGCGTGTCTGATTTGTGGTTGATAATGTAAAACATCCTTTAATGGCTGGATTTATACCAGAAAAAAAAAGGGCAGTCCTGTAGCACCTTAAAGACTAATATTATTTATTAGGTGATGAGCTTTCATGGGACAGACCTACTTCTTCAGATCTGGAGAATCCTCAATAATTTAGGCCATTAGACATACTGGGCCAAGTCAAGCCCTAAAGGAAGAGCCTTCCCTCCCTATATTTTCTAGCCCCACAAATTGAGGATGACAATTTCACAAGGCAGGTAAGAGCCACAGTTAAATGAACAGCAATAAGCTATAAGACTGCAACATGGTCTGAACTATGCAGAAGAAATTGTACATTTAATAGCCTGTGGGATGTGGAGAAAGAAATGGAAAACAACCTCAAATGGAATTTTTTATTTTCAAATCATCCAAGTATCTTTCTGTTCCCAACCAAATTCTTAGTGGTTTCTTAATCCAAAAAGCCTCCCACTTCAGAGTTCCAGCTCTGAGGTCTGGAGAGAAAATGCTGGGGAGGAACGCCAACCCCCACATTTCCCACTTCAATTAAACAACAAATAAAATTAACAAATATTATTTTTCCTTTTCTCCTTGAAGAGCTGAAAGCACAGGGTTAAATGCATCTAAAGCTGCTGACGGAGGTATTTAAATAACAGCAGATTACACTTTAGGAAAGAATTCATCTGCCTAAGTTTTTCACCAATACAGAGTTTTGTTTTGAAGAGGGAAACAAAGCTGTGTTAGACTAACATGAGCGCTGGAGACAGATGCAAAGTGCAGTATGAGAACACAAACCAATCCGATGTTGATTTCAAGGGAATAATACTGGTGCTCCCATTCAACAGCAGCTAGCCAAAGTCTGTTTTCTCTTCATTATTCAGCCCTTAGGTATTGGCCTGTTATGCTGCCAAGCTTCTGACTTTTTCTACCCAGCATTTTCATCTTCTGAACCAAGGAGAGTTAAAATATTATCCCACCACCAACTCTTAGAGACAGAAAGAGGCATCGGAGGTGCACAGCTCCTCAAAAGCCCAAGCAAAATTGTAATTGTAACCCCCACTTCCATTCTTGCATCTCTGTGTGGGCCTCCACACATCCCTTGCATGCCACGGGCACCAGATGCCCCAGATGACAGAAAGAAGACTTTACTATATTGGATACCTGATTCTTTCTTAATAATAATAATAATGTTGGGGTAATTAAACTGTACTTTAATCAGATTTCTCCGTGTTATATACTCAATAGCAAAACAAAAGTATCCCCACACTCAAATGAATTATTTAAATCCTGTAGTCGTTAAAAAGAGCATCTAAAATATGGGACAAATACCTGATTTTACTTCCTGTAAGCTGGCGTAAGTGATTGTCCGATATCTTTGAAGATGGTTATCAAGACTGCCCCGAAGATGCTGAAGAGTCTAGACAAGACATCCACCATAAAAGACGAATGGCTTAGTCATCATGAAGTCAATACTGCCATAATGCAAGAGGGATAGACTAAAAGAGGCTACTGAAATTCACCAGTCAAGCCCAAATGAGTCTGTGAAATGGAGGTTCCCCAGGTTCGTACCAGCAGTATGGCTTTGTTGACTAACACTTGAGTGTAGATGCAGCCATTGAGATCAGCTCTAGGAAGGCTCAACTTAAGGAACTTGCCAGAGCACTCTGGTGTTCACTTCCGTTGGAATGCAGACCCAGAGTTATATGAATGTCACCTCCATCCTCAACATGGAAGAAGGCGTGCATAACCTCTGACCACCACCCACTTAGAAAGTGTACAAACTGATTTCTTGTTTATAGTATAATCCAGTTTCACTACAATAGATTGACTGTAAGTGCTTAAAGAGGTAACAAACAGAACAAAGCAGATTACTAAGAAAATAAAGCAAAGCACCCAAACGAAATTTGGCTCTGAAGAAATTGGTTGCAAAATGATAATTCATCTTTCTAGGTAATGTTTTAGGCATATTGCTTCAGAGGCCAGGTATTTATACTGTGTATAAATCTTCATTAAGTAACTGTGTAAGCATAATATACAATATTAACCTTGGTACAGCAATACCATTCAAACTGACCAGTTAAACAGCCTATACCAAACCTCCAGAGCCATTAGATTTGAATATTTACTCTTTGAAGAGGGAAATCAAAGCAGGTAGACAAGCGTAGTTGTAAACATGTTTTAATATCACTGACATTATATTTGCATCCATATTTATAGAGATCCAAGACTCGGATGGACTTCAAATAAATAATCTTTTGAAAGTAAATGATTACATGTAAAAGGGGTCTAAAAGCAGCAGTGCACTGGTTAGCTCCCCTTCCCCTCCAACCCAAAACAAAAGGTACAGTAGGTAGCACGCACTGGGAGAATGCCACCACAGGTAACAGGAACCTGCCATCTTCGAGTGACAAACAACTGATTATAATCGACAACAACCAAACAAAAGGGAGAGAGGAAGGTAAAGGCGTGCATTGTCCTTTAAAGCACCACTATTTGCCATTTCCATTTCTAAATAATAGGATCAGAGACGAGTGACTAAGTTGTTTCTTTTCCGATGCCGATGTTCATTTTGAATACATAGCTAACACAGCAGCACTATTGGCTGTACGCAGCTAATATAAAGGATGTCTGCCACTTGAACTGACATTGCTGCATGTTCTGACCCATTCGACATAGATTTCTTTTATTCAAGGCAGATAATTTTTAAATTCCTTTCCAATGACATGAGTAATCCATAAAACTAAAAAGACAGGCAAAAAACTAGTGTTGGTGAAACCATCACCAGCCTATGACACAAGGAGATCCAGGCTTTAGGGCAGGATTAAGAATCATGGCATAAGTTTCTAACAAGTGGGAGGGCAAAATATGGGTCTGAGCACCCCAAGACTGGCTGCTCTTAAAGTTAAACCCTCCAGAGGCAAATGCTTTCTCTCAGCAAGTGAAGTGAACATTTGCCTCACTCTCTGACAAAAACAGCATTCTGAAATGCATTCTCTAGGTGCCCCATGTAGATTACAAATAGCCTGAAGTAAAAGCTTACATACCCCAGCCTACAAAAACAGTTGCCACAGAACACTCAAAACTAACCATGGGGGAAATAAGACAACTCAAAAATAGATAAGCAATGGGATACAAGAGTGACCAGTTATTTAAAAAAAAATATTACCATAAATGAAAGGAATCTTTCGGAAAATAAGCTACTGTAACTTAAAGTTCCAGGTGTATGTTACTTAGCGTTTATAACTATGTATTGTACTCCTCACTTTGCAAGTGCAGGTGGAACAGCTTTCCCCTCTTTAAACTTAATCCATTTGTGACTGTTTTTTGTAAGTATTCCATTGCCAGCAACGGATGCATCGAAGCCACCGGTACAAAGGGCCCAATGATTACATTAAATCTGCTTTGCTGATGGAAACTCTTCGGTTACCTTCTATTTGCTGCTTTGCAATAGTCTCTCTCAGTGCGGTTGGAGAAAGGTGCCCTTCCCACTTTAAATCATAAGACAATAAAACATGTAATACTGCTGTGTACCTAATGGATAAATAGTATGGGAGTTACAAATTGTTTCACCTACTAACTTTGCTTATACAAACACATAAGGAACAAAATATATGCTCTCTATATTTTATCAACATATTCCAGTAGTGGGGGCTGTGGCTGCAACATTTAACAAACAGGAGAAAAAAATTAGATGTAGAACTGCCAGTACACAGGATTTCCAGGTTCTGTCTTGAACACAGGGTTGGGCAATTAATTTTCAAGAAAAGCCACATAGTCAGTCAATCTGGCCAACTGTTGTTCGTTAGGAATTGGTGGAACGGTAGCAGGTTCTATAAAGAACACAAACACACAAAGAATTAATAAAATTAAGGAGCCAATGAGAGCCCAGCATCTCCCATCCCTGCTCCTTTGACATTAAAGGAAAAACATGAACCAAATTTCTCAGCTTGTTTCCTCATAGGCCCAACATGAAGTGACATTACCACTCACGAGACCTCCAGATACTCTTATGTTGTTCAGTGGGGGGGAAAAGTTATCTATTTGGTCCATAACATATCATGACTAACAAATATTACAAATAAACTAGCATGTATCTATTGCTTCTTCTAGACCTCTTCAAGAATTATTTGCATGTATTTGAGAACTGCCACATTTCCAGCACATCATGTCTGTTTGCTAAGGCTGGAAAGAACTCCTGCAGCATCTTCACCTACAGTAAAGGCCCCGTAGGTCCTGCCTTCCTCTGCAACAGCACTGTCAAAATCTACTGATCCTCTGACAATCTTCAGACATTCGAGAGCTGGGTGAGGGCTTGGGGGCTTCAGCCTTGCAGGGTGTGCCAGCCAAAATACAGGGCTTCAGCCCTGCTTCTGCTGGATCCCCGTGCCCTGAGAGACCCCTCTCGCAGGGCAGGAGGCCTGGGACCCTTCTCCCCGCAGTGTGGAAGCCCCAGACTTCCTCCACCAGAATGGAGCAGAGTGGGAGCTCTGTGAGCCACACTAACTGCAACAGAGCCATATGAGGCTCAAGCTGTGATTTGGACACCCAGATCTAGAAATACCTGATGAGTCATCCGTCTCAAAGATAATGAGAGACATAACTAATCAAGGCATGATGGAAAGAGCACTGCAGGGTTGGCAGGAGAAGGCAGCCATAGTACATGTGCAAACGCTACAAAAATGCTGAAGCTTGGTGTCCACTAGGCAGGTAAGTCTACCACAGGTACGCAATTCTAGCTACGGCAATTACGTAGCTAGAATCAACTTATCTGGCCATCTTCACAGAGGGAAGACAACAGGAGAAACTCTCCTGTTGATCTGCCTTACTCCTTTCAATATCAAAAGGATTACAGGGGTCGACTGTTGACCCCAGATAGTTTGATTTCACGCATCTGTACCAGGCACACGAAATCGAACTCCGGAAGATTGATCTTGATTGGGTTGATCCTCCCTGTAGCATAGACATACCCTAAGTTATTCAGTGGCTAGGGTGATCTGCAGGTAAGAAAGGAGGGTGACTGAAAGTGGAAGGGAGAAGTAGAGAATGAAATTCAGGAGTAAAAGAAAAGGAGAACAGAATGAAAATAAAGGGCTGTCAAGAAGAGATGCACGAGACAATTAGGAGAAATTAAAAATATTATAGAGTGAAGAAAGGAAAAGGAGATCACAAGTCAAAACTAAGGAAAGGGAAGGCAGGAAAACAATGTAATACTGAAGAGATTCATTCTGAAAAGTCTTCTCAGGTGTAAGAATATGTAACAGATATCCACCTCGCCTGTGTCTAGAAAAGGAATCCTCAACCCCAAGTACATGGAAACACCTCACCTCCAGACAGAGAAAAACAGACAGCTATCATTTAAAAAACCATACTTGCAGAACATGAGACTTCACACTGGCTAGGAAAGACCTACCACCAGTAAATGTAAGTTTACTAGGAACCTCTGATGCACAAGTCAAACCATCGAATCAGATTTATTCTGGACATACGAGGTTGTACAATATGGAGAACAGCTTTAGGTGCCAGCGTCACCAATGAAAACTGTGCAGTTTAATTTATAATGAAGACTTCAGTTTAGTTTTAAAAAAAATTAAATGAGAGGCAGAAGCAGAAAGATCCACTTCAAAATTTTCTTCTAAAGGAAAATTTAAGAACACATTTTTTGCATCACACAAACGATATAAAACCACTTAAACACTTGCAACTTGCTTACTTGAGAGGCAACTGTCCTTACGACAATCCCAGCAGAAACACTTGAGCTGGAACCTGCTCAACTTAAGAGAGGGAACTGGCAGTTCTCTGAGGGTGTTTCTATTTTGGAAGCAGCTCTCCACTTGGTCTAAACTAGCCTGGGTTTTACTGGCTCCTGGGCATGCGACAATGCTCATCTTCACTGAAATGTCAGTGGGAGGAGGGCCTGAGGAGGGAGTTAGTTTTGTCTGACCAGAGAGCGAATTGCTGTTTCTTTGACATTTCTTAAAAGGTGGTGCTGGGTTAGCTATTTGTCTTGCTTATGTATGTAAAGGGCACATAAGAGAGTTTCCAAAAGGCAAATTATTAAAACTTTTAAAATCTATGAAAATGAGTAAATACCTGATAAAGGAACAAATCTGTTAAAGGAAGCATCCAGTGCACCTGAAAAAACGCAAAGGAAATATTAATCTAGACTATGCTGTAACGTTCATTAATTCTTATGTACTTCACCAAAATTGTCTAAAACTATACAATTCTTGGAAACAGAACTGGGTAATATTTTCATGCACATTTTTCGTGCATAATATTAAATACGTTCATTTCAACTCCTAAGCATAGTGAATGACACTGAAAATGACAACTGGCCTCTTGACAATTTCATTTGTCTCATAATGGCAGTTCAGCCCCATACAGCACGTTCAGTTACATGCACTAGTAAGCGTTGAATGGGCTGCAGATAGTTTAGCTGTAAAACATCACCACACAGTAGAGGGAAAAAAATGGAGGATTTTTCTCTTTGGCGGAGTCAGGTGGTGTGTGTGTTCCAGCCTCAAAGCAGTCAATATGCCCAGGCTAAGTCAATTTCTTTGTCTTGTCTGGACTATATTAAATCGTAATTTTCTCTTTGGGTGAGCAGATTATAGCTGTTCAGGAGTTCAAGACAGTAGGATTTTTTCCCAGCTTGTTAAATGCAGCTGTATCTTGCTCCCAGAATGTACTTTCTGGCAGATTTGATCACCTCTCTTCCTTGCTTTTATGGTGTTGTTTAAAACCAGTATTTAAAGTTCAGCACAGCAGTCTCTTCTCTTCACAAAATTTTACTCCACTTTTTACATAAACCGACATTAATAAGCACTGCTTTTGTTAAAGACCAGCATTTCCCAGTGTGTTGTCTTCAAAAACTTGGTTTATCTTTCCAATACTATATCACGATTAGTTAAGAATTTGTTGTTGAATGTATAACCTAGTCTCAAAACACAGACATGAAAACACGTGATCATGCTGCTACACTGCACCACTGCCTCTGATACAAACTTCATTTTACCCTCAGCAGATTCCGCTCAACAGCAACCCAGGTCTTAACATTTTGCCAAGAATAAATCCCATCTCACTGACTTTAATGCTAATGGGATTTGGATACAGATAGCAATGTGCCACTCATTCAGAACTTCTTTTGGAAAAAAGACCCCAGTTGCAGGCAGGTTTGGTAGGTTGCAGCCAGGAATGGAGGTACTGGGAAGCACCTGCCCTATTTGCAGCCCTACAAACCTTCCAGCAGCTTGTGCTCAGCACCTCCCAGCGAATCCTTCGAGGGCAGCACACCTGCAAACCTGCCTGTGCACCAAGACTGCATGGGAAGTTAGGTGCTGCAGTGTGGCAGGGGAGACTAGGGACAGAGCACTAGTTAGAACCTAGATACCAGAGCTGCAATTGCTCTCAGCACTGCAGGGTACAGAGGACTAGGATACAAAGAGCCCAGGTACATGGAGAGCACAGGAAGAGCTACCAAGCACTTCCAAGAGCTCCCAGTACCCCTCACAGAAAGGCCCAGTGCCTGGCCTGCAGCAGCTCTCCCTGCATGCAGGTTAGCAGGGCTACAGACGGAGAAGGGTCATCTCAGTGCTTCCGACTCCAGCCTCACAAGCCTGTCTTTTACTTACTGGCAACTGTTGAATAGCAGCAACATTTGGGAGACAAACAGGTAGCTGCTAATAAGCAGAGCTCTACTTTAACTACTCACAGTGCCAGTTTTCAGGGAATCCTCCTTGTGCAGGGAAACAGCAAATGAACAGGTTCAGATAATTCTTATGTCAGCTGCCTGCACTAATGTTTTCAGCAGGCTCAACTCCATATGTTCCAGCAATTTAATCACAAGGAATGGGAAGGCAGATGCTCTAAGTCTAGCAGTAAAGAACTTAAGTGTGAAACACCACACGTTTCAAAATAGAAAGTTTTAACTAAACTTTATTAAATTAAGAAATGTGAGTTAAGGCCATGTAACATATTCCACTGAGTCATCAGACCCAACAGTAAGTAGAAGGGAAGTAGGAGTAGCTAAATGTCCTGTTTCCTTTTGTTTAAAATGGTTCTGTTCTTTATAATTTAATTTCTACTGCTTCTGCCAAAGCAACCGATTCATTATTTCTTATATTCTGAGCATCTCATATGGTGCTCCTAAGTTAGCCCTTATTATACAGTCTTCTCCAACTCTGCCTTATCAAGTCGGCGTCAGTGACTCTTGTTCATTGCCTCCAAGGCTACGTCTACACGTGCCCCAAACTTCGAAATGGCCATGCAAATGGCCATTTCGAAGTTTACTAATAAAGCGCTGAAATGCATATTCAGCGCTTCATTAGCATGCGGGCAGCAGCGGCGCTTCGAAATTGACGAGCCTTGCAGCCCCGCGGCGCGTCCCGACGGGGCTCCTTTTCGAAAGGGCCCCGCGTACTTCGAAGTCCCCTTATTCCCATGAGCTCATGGGAATAAGGGGACTTCGAAGAAGGTGGCATCCTTTCGAAAAGGAGCCCCGTCGGGACGCGCCGCGGGGCGGCAAGGCTCGTCAATTTCGAAGCGCCGCTGCCGCCCGCATGCTAATGAAGCGCTGAATATGCATTTCAGCGCTTTATTAGTAAACTTCGAAATGGCCATTTGCATAGCCATTTCGAAGTTTGGGGCACGTGTAGACACAGCCCAAGAGAGCTTCTCAAGCACGTATTCCAAGCTGACACCAACTTTCATATCCTCCTTTGGCATTGTGGCCCACCTTTTTTCCCCCACGTCTTCCTCATCATCTTTATCCCATAATTACTAGCTCTTGCATTGGTCAATATAACCCACGCCATTTCACAGGACCCAGCCATCTCAGTCAACAGTCCTTCAGCTTTTCCATAATAGAGACCTTCTGCACCGTGGCTTGTACTATTTTATTATACAGCATATCAGCTCATCTCACTCAAGAGCTCCCCCAACAAGCATTTTCATTTCAGCAACGTGAAGCAGTAGTAGCTCTCTCACTGCTTTTGGCTAGCACTCTGAGCCACACGTCATGGCTGGCCTAGTCATTATTTCATACTCTTTGCTCTGTAGGTTACTCAGCACAGAATTCCCACCAACTCCCTTCATTTACCCCAAGTACTATTCAAGAAGCTCCCTAACAATTACGCTCTCAGAATGGCCCAAGACCAAAACAAAGTATTTCAACTGCTGTACAGACATCAATTTTACTTGCTCCTTCTTGTCCCTTTCAAAGGTGCATTGCACATTTCACATCTTCTGTCAGTTGACTTCTATGCCATTTTCCTCTAATGCAGCCTTGAAAGTTTAGGCCTCTTTCCAGTTAGTATTTATCTTTACAGAACAATGTCACTGGCAAACACACACACACACACACACACACCACAGAGACTCTCCCCTGATCTTCTGTGTCAAGACATCCGTGTTATACACTACAAACTCAGCATTTATTGGGCATAATGTTAATTCCCGCTAAGGATACAATACGAGAACATTTAAACAAGATCCAAAATGCACCATGGAACAACAGCTCCACCTACCCGGTTTTTTAGGCATTACCATACGAGTTGTTGAGTCTGCTTGCCATCCTTGTTCTAACACACCTGAAAATGCATTTTAAAAATGTGTAAGAAAAATTATTACATTTATATGTATTCCCATAGCACCGAAGAGCCCCAGACACAGACCAACACCCCATTTGGTAGGCACTGTATACACAGAACACAGACATGTCCCTTCTCCTGAACAGCTTACAGTTTAACTAGACAATGCAGACACAGGGTGAGGGAAAGTGTACAACACAAACGGAGTGACCAATGTGATGACAGCAAGTGTTATGTTAGACTCAGTTTTTTTCTCTGGCTTTATTTAGGAGGCAATCAGATAAACAGATAGTAACTTTGGAGAAATGATACCCTCCCTGTGTGTTTGACGCTACTAACAATTCTAAATTCCCACCCATTGGAAAATGTCTGAATCCCTTTTACTACCACCCCACCTTTTAAACATTTATTTCACAGAACAGCTCATGACAAGCTTCACTGATGAAGACATTTAGGCTACGTCTACACTTAGCAAAAACTTTGAAATGCCCATGCTAATGGCCAGATCGAAGAATACTAATGAGGTGCTGAAATCCACATTCAGCGCCTCATTAGCATGCCAGCTGCCGCGGCACTTCACAATTGCCACATTTCGCTGCCACGTGGCTTGTCTACACCAGCGTCCTTTTTGAAAGGACTCCACCAGCATTGAAATCCCCTTCCTCCTATGAGCTCATAGGAGGTTTTGGTGAAAATGGTAAAACGTAAAAGCAAATTGCTTAAGCTCATAGGAATAAGGGCACTTTGATGTTGGCGGGGTCCTTTCAAAAAGGACACCGGTGTAGACAAGCCATGTGGCAGCGAAATGCGGCAATTTTGAAGTGCTGCGGCCGCTGGCATGCTAATGAGGCGCTGAATGTGGATTTCAGCACCTCATTAGTATTCTTCGATCTGGCCATTAGCATGGCCATTTCTAAGTTTTTACTAAGCACAGACACGGCCTTAGTGTATATATGACCTTCGTAGAAGTGATAGTATCCTGTATTCAGTCAGGACTGATGCAAAATGTTTACTTTTATTTTCTCTCCTGAAGCATGGACTTCATACAATCTTACAGAAAATGGAATTCCTCTGCTATTTCCAAGGAGGAAGGTTTATTGTGGCTCCTAATCTAGTAAGTAGGGGTAACTGGAGAGACTCAAATACATTTCCAGTCCTAAAAATTAAGCAATTTGCTTTTACATTTTCCCTTCTCGGCCATTTCATAATAATCTCAAACTTATGCTTATTTTGGATCCTTTTTCTACTTTGTTTTACTGTACCACCTTAACCTCCACGCTTTGCCTTAAAATGAGTTACAAGAGCAGCAGTGGAAGTGGGACCTCATTAGGAAAGAACTGAGTAGGATGAAACCTATTCAACAAAATGGACCCCACGTTACAGGTATTTCATAAATCATTAATTATTATGAAATGTTATTTAATATATACATTTAATGCTTTAATTTTACTTTAGTTTAATCCAACAAGCTGAGTGAAACAGACTAGGAACCATCACTATGGTTTCTAACCAGGGCCACTTTTTGGTTCTCATGTACAAGCAACTGTTTTTGAAACATTTGCATTGTAACACTTTGAAATATTTAAATTCCAAAAAAAGGTTTACATTAATTGAAACCCTATTAATTAGGGTTTGTAAAGATTCTCTTATGGACTATAGGGCAAAAGTTAACAAACAGTGTTCCATTTAAAAAAAAAAAAAATCAGGAGCAAGCATAAATCCATAGATCCCTGCAAATCTACAGATCACTGCTTTATAGCCACAGGTATCTGCATCCATGGATGTGAATGCAGCTCATTTGTGCAGAAACAGAAGTGGACAGAAATGTTATATTTAGAACCCTTGAAATATGCAGATATTGCTTTATACCATTTTTGCAGATATAAATCCCATTATTCAAATTGACTAAAGGATAAATTTATTTCCAGTTTTCCTTCAATTTATTTGAAATGTTTTCACCAAAACACAATTTGCCTACAATAATGAAGTGGCTAAATATAGAGGGCCTGCTGGCCTTTTTCTGCCTTCGAGTTAAGAATGAAAAATGTTCTTAAATCCCTTTTCTTTTATAATGCGATTCTTTAGTTGGTCATTTTAAGCCTGGTCTCAGCCTCCAAGCAAATTTGTCTGTGTAAAGACAATACAAAAAAATAGTAAGCTACCTTTCACAGCTTCTTCTACAGGAAGTCCAACAAAGGCTGCAAAATCATCTGCAATTATTGAAGTATATGCCTGAGAAACCAGTCCAAAAGCTCGTCTCCTAGTTGCATCTATTAAGAGGAACAAGACAAAATTGTAGCAGTTTTTAAAACACAAAGCAAGTCCAAAAATTCTTTTTGTGTCCTCACATAACAACGGAGAGCCATATTTCTGAAAATCTGCTTGATACTAAGATTTGATATGTACATAGGCGATCTATAAATTAAACAGAGCTTCAACACCACTGACTTACAGATAGAAAAACAGAAGCAAAGAGATTAAAATAACTTGCCAAACACTGTGACACAGTTAGAAATGGAACCTAGCTCACCCGTCTCCCAACTCTGTGCCTTATAATTTAATTCTTACTGATGTTAAGCACAATGGGCATGTGGTACAGTCTAGTTATTTTGCTCTTGATCCCAGGACTGGGTTCATGCAGTATGACAGCATTGGGATAACACGTTCTGGAAATCAGAAAATTCAGTTGAGTCTTTCAAAACGTTTTTGGTGTAACACCAGAAAGAGCTAAAAGGCCTCCAATTTTATTTTAAGTAGAACTGAAATGTTCACAGCTATGCAATTTTAACTCTGCAAAACCACAAAAATTCAATCACTAATTTAAACTTAACTGTAATTAGTTAATAAAGGATGAATGGTTGCATAAATTACAGATTAATGTCTTCAATTTCTGTAACACTTGGTGCTTTAATCCCAATATGTCTCAAAAGTAACACTACATCAAATTGTTTCCTTATTAGTAGAAAGAATGAACTGGAAATTTGGGAAGGGACACTGAAACAATCTGCAAGAAAAATAGTTTCACAGACTCTACTGCCCTCTTGAAGTGAAAGATGATTAGCACAAATGTTAAACAGAATATTACTACTCAGAAAAATCTGCACCAAGTCTCTTGAACTTTCAAAAAAGAAAAAATAGAACCTTGGCTCATAACTGCTTGTATTAGGCAAATTCCAAATAAGGTTCCTTAGAATCCTGCTAGCTGCAAGAAACACTAATTTTAAAGGGACACTTCCAGAGGCTTGCAAAATCCAACATACAGACTTATTTTGAAGGTTGTGTCATATTAGAAGCTTGATTATCACTATTCCAGATACGCAAGTAAAATTATGTCAGAGCAAAAGAAGCATATCATTCTATTTATGGCACATTACTGTGTTTATAAAAAATAATTTAAATCTAATTCTGAAACTGATGTATTTTTGTAAAGACGTTTTATGAAAGCGTCATAGCTGAAATCTGTCAAGTAAGATCTCTGAAGGCTTTGGGACAATCTTCAAGCTTATTTTTTATTCTTAACAAGATATGTTGAAGCAATACTTTCAATATGGCGTTATTATGAACTGATGATGTCATCTGTATATTTCAATTTTTCAATTAGAGGTCTATTCAAGAAGGTAAGAGCCATTTTTCTCTTACTTTTAGATTATCTACAAGTTTTGATGAGAAGTCCTGTGACACCTTATGGACTAACAGATATTTTGATAGTTTTAGATGTTTAGAGCAGTAAAATATTTCTCTGGTTCATATATTCCACATATTATTAAGTATACACATTGTGATAACATGGAAGGATCACAACCAACCAGGCTGGTCACCACTGTGGTAGGTTAAACTTCAGTTTAGAATATCTACTTAGTTTCTGAAGGTGGAATAAATACTTGCTTCCCACCCCCACAACTGTATATTATTAATGTACTTTTTTGCATTTATTTATTCTAATGGGAAACCCAGGCAGTAATATATTCCTAACACAAAGCCAACAGACCTAAAAGAACATTGAAAAATCTGAATCTTGAACATCATGAAGAAATTTCTTTTTGTATGTAAGTGATTTATAAAAGCAGTAGGTTTTGTACATTCAAAATATTCTGTTTAGCATTAATAGTATTTCATTAACATTGTGTTTGAAAAATAAGCTTTGCCCTAACGCTGCAATGTTCTGTGTGCAAGTAAAACTTCTGCTTATGCAGAACTCCTTACAGAACCAGGCCTAAATTTTATTTAAATGAAATACTAATCAGATTATGAACTGAACACATGCAACAGATGCAGCAAGGACTGTCACTCTCATGTGGGCCTTCACTGTCGCAGTCAACGCTGCAAATGATGATCCCAAATGGAACTACGAAGGGCACGATCCACAGTCTTCATAGACTGAAGGATGCTACTCCTACTACTACTACGAACTGATATATTGGCAAAGTGCTTGGCTGAATGTCCTTGCTCCAAAGTATTTACAAGGTAAGCAAACTTGTTCTCATAGCAAATGAATATGTATTAAAAATCCAATCCAAAAACACAACCTCACAGAACTCACAGGGACTCTTGATCAAGGGTTAAAGGTAGCATATATGGCCAACAAAACAAATTCAAATTAGACTTTTGTCTTTAGTCTGTGTTAATTTTTCAAAACAAGTATTTTTTGTACCTCTAAGCGCCTCCATGATTGGTTGAATAGTCTCAGACCACTGATGTGCGCTGATTGTTGTATAGATTCCTGGAAAATCTCTCTGCCAAATTCTTTGTCCTACTGACCAAATCCCGCCAAGTTCAGAATTTGCCTACAGTGACAAAGCAATCAATCAAAAACATGCCGCCGTGACCACCCCACCACTAATTGCATTTTGCTGAACGTAAGAATTTCCCTTTCTGATTTATGAGGTATCACAATAGCAGTTACAATTGAAATACCACAGTAAATCTTCATTTCAAGATTCAGGTAGTACGGTATCACATAAGTCACTGATACTGGTATAAAAGTGGTTACCCAATTCAAACAAATCTAATTTTCTTACACTGACAAAGCATCTAATGTTACAAAACACAAGCCACACACAGCAAAACACATTAGCCTATTTCATCTTTCTGCACCCCTGCCTTTACCGCCCAACAAGTGTCCTGCAGCCCATCCAGGGCCTGCTGACATCAGATCTAGTAGCCAGTGTCAGCCCAGCTTTCAATATTCACGTGTGATCTGGACACCAAGATACCAAAATTTACTAAATCCTACTCTACAATGATGGTTTAATCTGGCTTGTGGCTACATAGCTCCACTATCTTTTGAATGTGCCTTATATGGAAGCATTGTTATTATTTCTGGTACTTATACATCTCTATAGGCATGACACACAAAATGTGCAGTTTGATTCCTGCTACACTTCTCGCCCATTTTATTTTCAGTCTATCCAGTTCACCAGGAAGTGCAAAGAGGAAGAAGAAAAAAAACTTTTTCCTGAGACGTGTCTTTTAGGATTCTCATGTAGTTCTGCATACCATAGGGAGAACAGTAATTTACACTGTAGCGTCTCCTCAGGCCCAGATAGTAAGTCAGACAGAAACTTCTGAAATTCATGTTACTAAAAGGACATGTTCACACAGAAGTATAATTATAAATAAGATCCAGGGATGTTATCAGTGTTCCCAGATACCATTCTGACTTTTTGAAAAGTTGTCTGAGATTGTAAGTCAATTGCAGGATATATCTGCCTGACTTTTGGTACCTGGCAGTACTCAGAAAAGGAATTTTTCCTTCTTTCTGTCCATGGCAATTTCTGTTGTGAGGAACTAGATTTTCAGTAACAACTATTGCTGATTTGCTGAACTCCAGTATATTTTGAGGTGGCGGCCTGAAAGGCTGATTATTTTTGGAAGCAAGAAAGACAAGAGAACACTTTGCAGCAGCAGACGGAGGGAAATGATCCCTATCAGTGAGGAAACAGGCTGATAGGGCTTGTCAGTGCCATCTGGTGGCAAAGAAGTTGAGGAGCTCAAACCTGGGCCATTCACCATCCACACAGCTCAGACCAACAGTGAAGAATTTTTTTAAATGCTACATTTGGAAAAAAACAAGCAAAATGAAGCACAGTACTTCCTTAAATTGCACTGAAGGGAATACTTACAGACTTAATAGCAGGAGGAATTCTTTTCCAAAGATATCGTGCATTATTCCTAACAAACAAAGAAACCTCAGTTAATATTTTTAATTATTTCGTTCAAATGTTTACAGCTAGAAACCTATGTAGAGGACAACAGGATTAAAGAAGTCTTCAGATATAAGTGCTACACTTAATGAGGTGAACAAATCAAGCATTTAGCAGCGTAATACACTAACTTAGGCTATGCACAATATCCTCATAATGCTTAAAAATCTGAAGTATGATGGCTTTATATTGAGCAATTTATAAAAATTCACCCAAGGAAGTCATTTTGAAATAGCTGCAATCCAAGGACATAGTAAAAGCCAGTGTTCAAAGAATTCTGTAAAGATCATATGAAGTTCATATTTTGGTCTTAAAAGCTTAAGTTTTGACATTTGTCAGGTAGCGATCATTTAGAAAAAATTCCCAAAAATATTACATTTAAAATGAAACAAGGTTCAGATAGGAATATTACCAGAACCAATAAGCCTACATATCAAGGGATCAACATAGTTCAGCTCCAGGTTTAGTGATGTGGGTTTAGCAAACCTAAATTGATAGACTGTCATGACATTGAAGTTGAATGAAAACATTCCCTGCAATATTGCAAATACAAACAGCAGCATGTGATAACATCAAAGAGAAACTGAAGTCTATTTCCATTTATCCAGACTAGTGAAATGCAAGCAGCAAGAAATAAACAAGATGTAAAATTCTCACCTGAAATGGCTCAATATGCTATTTAGCAATATAGGTATTTTTCCCCCTTGTTTTTAAAGTGCCCACTAAAAAATTCATAAGCATTTTAACTGGGAAGTTTGTACTGACCCTCCTCTCCTATCCGCAGCCAGAATACTGATACCACCATTTATCCACAGGATTGAAGATATTTCTCTGAACTTCCATTGTCAGTAAAGGTAAATACAGCAATTTCTGATCTCACTTTATGGTATCCATGGTTAGAGGTGGATTTCTTGAAACACTAAAAACTGTATGTGTGACCCTTGCTATCAAAAGTCTCAAAGCAGGATCATTTCTAATTGTGCTTATATACCCGTAAGAAAAATGCAGATCAATGTAGTGACATTGTATACACACACACTGTAAGGCTAAGAAGCAAAGACTTACAGATTTTATCTATATTGTTGGTCATCTGAACAAGCTTACAGGATTTTCCAGCAGCAATAAAAAAGTGTTAAGTATAATTTGAAAAATAACCAACAGGTCCAATCTCCACACTGTCATAAATTTCAGATTAATGATTAATAATTTCAGATCCTGTGTTTACCAGATCAAGACTTGAATCAGGGCTAGCTGGGTGGCAATACAGACAAGATTACAAGTTACCATTTGATGACTGGGCACCAAAACAGTCAGAAGAACTTATGGGCACCTACCAGTTGCAATACAGGTTTGCAGTCTGTGGGGGATCTCATTTCCCCTCTCTAATATTTAGGTAGCCAACAGCGGTCAATAATATATTTCCATGCACAGCTGACTAGAAGGTTGAGACCTTTTCTTTATTACATGGATCGCACCAATTTTCCACGGTTATCCCCAGAATAGAGCACAGTAATTCACATTACATTGGGCTATGCTGGAACACTTCTTTGGAATCTTCAGCTAGTGAAAAATACAGCCTCTCCCAGTGGGTGGCAAGTTAGAAACTGTGCTTCCTGCGTCGCGCCTGCTGCCAATCTGTTTCCAAATACAATATAAAGCTTTAAGTGGACTGGGTAATGTCTGCTCGAGAAACTGACTCTTTCCTTGCATGAGATCATAGCTAGAGTTCTTGAGAAGAAAAGTCCTCTGAACCAATTGCAATGAATATGAAGACAGGACATTTCAGCAGAGATTTGTCCATTAACTCTGGACAACTACCAAACATGAGCCCACAGAGCTGTGTAAAAGGAACACTCTAAGACTCATCTGATTTTCCAGACTTTCAAGAAGGGGCAGGTGAGAGAAGAAAAAAATAATTATAGGGCAGTAGGATTTATTGTCCTTGACAAGTTGAAAAGGAAGAAGAGAATTATGAGATCTACAACATGCCATTAGTTTATCTGTAAATTTGCTGTTATTCTCATATACATGTGCCCAGTGCTTTGGATAAATGTATTTTTGTAAACCAAACAATTAACACAACAGTTTCAAACAGTTCTGACAATTACAGGTCAAATTCTAATTATGACAGAGTTTCTGTACATATAGATTTTAGGGTGACAGTAACTGCTACTTACATGTCATTGTGCAGCAGGTATAGTGCTAGAAGCTGACCATAAACTGGTGGTGTTGCAATTCCTCCAGGGGCCTTAAAAAACAAACTCAACTCACTTGATTGGATTACAACATTTTAAACAATTAAGAAAGGAAACTGAAGTAATTTTTAACTAAGTACCTCTGATTCCAACTGGAAAGAACCCACAATTTTAACCTAACTCATAAAATTAGCTGTTTTCCACCTCAAACAGATTACCTGTTCATCGCCATTCTCTGGCTTTGTGATAATTACATAATACACAACATTAATATTAAGGTTAAGATTTTAAATTCCAATAAATCAGTAAATTCCTAACTAAGTTTTCTGCTGAAACCTTAGTTCTGGTCCCTAACATGGGTGGATTACAATAAGCTTATGTTCCAACATATCTGTTAGTCTATAAGGTGTCACAGGACTTCTCGTTTTTAATAAGGCCTTTTGTTATATATCAATTAAAGCACTGACATTAGCAGTAGCCATTATTCTTTAAGATTCCAACAGTTCCCATCCAAGCCCCGTTTCTTAGGTTTTCATGTACAGCAAGGTCAAGACATTTGCGAATTTAACGTTTGCAAATTCAATTATCTGTGAACGATGGCCTCCTCTGTGTGGTAGCAGGACAGGAAGGTGTCTCACCCGGACCCTCCATCGTGCGTCCGCCAAAGCCCCCCACCAGTCATCACTCCATACCAAAGCAGCCTGCATGAAGAGGCTTCTTAAGGAAAGGCCACCTACAAGCGATACTCCCCGAGGACGCACCCCCCCCCCAATGTAGCGGCAGAAGTGCAGGTCCTACATCAATTTCATTCCCATTCCCCCAGCATAAACCCTTCGGGATCTGGGGACTCAGCTCAGCAGACATGCTCCATCGCACTGCGCGTGACTGCGTTCCAAGGAAATACCGTACGACCGTTAGGAACACCATCCTCACGAGCAAGCGGCAGCGCGATGTGAGCTCGTGTCTCGGGCCTGCAGCTCCATCATGAACAGCATGGGGAAAGCATGCATGGAGCTAAAGCATGCAGCTCTTCAAGTGCTGCCAATTTTGTATACAGGCGGGACAGCTGGGGGAGGGGCTGCCTTTGGCTTCCATCTGTGGGCAGGGGGTAAAACAATATTCATGAAATTCAACATTTGCAAGGGTTCTCAACACCGAACCCTTGCAAATGTCGTGACCCTGCTGTATAACCTTCCTAACAAGGCCTTTAGTTTCCATGTAGAACTTTACTATGCTTTAGTTCTACATGAAAGCATTGTTTTTATTTTATTTTATTAAATACAGGCTGACCAAAATTCCTCTGGTAATTTTGGAGATGAAGGGAATTTTTTTCCATTGATCACCAACTGAGCTTTGTAACTTCAAACATAACAGGCAATATGATAGCTGCACACTGCTAAGCTTGACGAATGTTTTTAAAACAAAAATCATAAATTTGAAAACATGGACCTCATTACACACATGAAAAATATTTAAAATTTCAGTTGTGCTGTGTACAAAAGGAAAAAATGCTTCAAGTATTTTTATGCAGACAATTGCACAGCTACTTGATTTGGTTAAAAAGATTTAACAAGCCCATTTATTGAAACACAGCAACTGAGAATTAGTTGCAGTATTATGCTTGAAGTGCAGGAGAAAAGGGGTAAGTCATCCTTCAGCTCCTCAGATCTGATGCTAAGATAACTTACAGCTACCTTAAATTTCCTCTAAAGTTTATGTTGCCGCTGAGTTCCAACAACTCCATGCTCCCAACTGCAGTAGGGGAGGGCACAGAGTTTGCTCAAGCTGCAGTAGAAAAAAAGTTGACCGCAGCCTTTCCAGCTTCCACTGCTGTTATTCAGAACATTAAGTATAGAAGTGAAAGTGACAAGATACTCATGATTACAGATAAAATGATTAATCCTAGGAAGTAGACCTTACCCATGAAAGGATGTGATGAAGTGGGTCTGTCCCACGAAAGCTCATCACCGAATAAATCATTTTGTTAGTCTTTAAAGTGCTATATTTCTGCTGCTTTGTTTTGTTGGCGGACAGACAAGCACAGCTACCTCTCTGCTACTAGTAACTTTGTTAATCTGTAAGGTGCTACATGACTGCTTGTTGTTTGTGAAGCTACAGACTAACACAGTTACCCCACTGAGATGGATTACAGGCACGAACAAAGCACATACGGAGCAGGACCCAAAAATACACAGATGGTTTTATTAGTAGAGAACAATTTGCTGTAGTCCACAGGCTTTGGAATGTGTGGGGGGGAAAAAAGAGAACATTCCTTCTTCCAAGTGTAACCAACACACCTACGTATGGTTTATATTGCTCCAGGTAGGTGCACCTACACCACTTACACAAAGAAAGAATGAGTCTTCTCTATAACCTTAGCTGAGATCCAGGGGGCTTTTAGCTCAAACTGGAGAGGCCCTGCACTAAGCTCCAGAGATCCCAGGTTTGTCTGCCTGTGGGCAGTTACACATGCAACTACCATCGGTTTTGGGGGCGGGGGGAGGGAAATTCAGTTTTATTACAAAAGGCCCAAGGGATAACCCCGTGGAAGGAACTATTATTAGTAGCACCATTATGGTAACAGATCACAGAATCACAGAACACTAGACCGGAAGGGACCTTGGGAGGTCATGGAGTCCAGTCTCCTGCCCTCAGCAGGATCAAGCACCATCTAGACCATCCCTGATCAGTGTCTGTCTACTCTGCTCTTAAATATCTCCAGTGATGGAAACTCCACAACCTCCCCAGGTAACTTATTCCAGTATTAACCACCCTGACAGCCAGGAAGTCCTCCCTAATGTTCAGCCTAACCCTCCCTTGCCCGTTTAAGCCCATCGCTCCTTGTCACAACCCCAGAGGCCAAGGAGAACGGTTTTTTTTTCTCCCTCCTTCTTGTAACGCTCCTGTCGGTACCTGAAAACCACTATCATGTCCCCCGTCAGTCCCCTCCCCTCCCCTCCCCTCCCCTCTCCTCTCCGCTCAGCGAGCCCCGTTCTCTCGGTCTCCCCTCAGAGCCCAGGCTCTCTAGACCGCCAATCACTCTCGTTGCTCTTCTCTGGATCTTCTCCCTTGCCAGGTGGGGCCCGGAACCGGACACACCACTCCGGCTCAGGCCTGCGGAGCGCTGCGCGGAGCGGAAGGGCTCTGCGGAGACTGGCGCCGGAGCACGCCGGGCCCGCTACGGACACACCCGGGCCCGCCTGCGCGCTGCCTAGGACCACTCCGGGGACACGACGGCCGGCCGGGGGCGGGGCTGGGGGCGAGGAGAAACAGGCGCACACAGAGATCTCAGGAGCGGCCCACCCAGCCCCAGCCCCAGCCCCAGCCCAGCGTGCGATGCGCTCGGCCGCGCTGAGCTGCTCCCCGGGAAGCGGCGGCCCCTCGCAGCGCCCGTGGCTGAGGGGTCCCCCCGCCCAGCCGGGCCCCGGCCGCTACCTCCAGCTCCTGCGTCTCGCACTGCTCCAGCAGCTTGCGGAAGCTGAAGGCGGGTTCCGCCATCACCGCCACTGGCATCTTCCCGCCCGGCCCGCGAGCCGCCCCGCTCGCGGCCCTCAGGAGGCGGCTGGACGCGCACCAACCCCCCCTCCTTCCGGCCGCGGCTCGGCGCGCTACGCACTTCCGCCCACGCCGAGGGGGCGGAGCGGTGGTCGCTCTATCCCGCCCGTCTCGTGTGCTCTGGAGGACTGGGGAGGAGCTGGGGGGCGTTACTGTAACGGAGGCGGGTGTTGGGGAAGAGGAGATGGGGGTTGGTGGGGGGTGTTGGGGAAGGGGAGATGGGGGTTGTGGGGGAGGGGAGGTATTGGGGGGAGGGGGTATTGGGGGGTTGGTGGGGGAATGGGAGATGGGGGTTTGTGGGGGAGGGGAGATATTGGGTTGGTGGGGGGGTGTTGGGAAAGGGGAGATGGGAGTTGTGGGGGAGGGGAGATATTGGGGGAGGGGGTATTGGGGGGTTGGTGGGGGAATGGGAGATGGGGGTTTGTGGGGGAGGGGGTATTGGGTTGGTGGGGGAAGGGGAGATGGGGGTTTGTGGGGGAGGGGGTATTGGGGGGTTGGTGGGAGAGGGGAGATATTGGGTTGGTGGGGGGGTGTTGGGAAAGGGGAGATGGGGGCTTGTGGGGGATATTGGAGGGTTTGTGTAGCCAGAGGGAATATTGAAAGTGGCTGTTGGGAGCGGGGGTTGTGGGGAAAGGGGATGTTGGGGGGTTGGCGTGGAGAGGAGAGGGATATTGTGGAAGTGGCGTATTGAGGGGTTGATGTAGAGGGAGGTAGGAGATGATGGGAACAGTGGGGGGTGGGGGTGAAAGGATGTTTTGGTGGGTGGATACAATACTATGTTTAGACAATCCCAGCATTTCACAGACATCTGTAACACTGAAGTCCGTAGCACGTGGATCTCCATTTCCTACGCTGAGAAGCTCAACGTGCAAGATCAAAATTCTCTCACTAACTGCCTCCCTCTGCAGCCTAGAGCCCCCATCACCCCATAGCTCTGTAGGCTAATTCCCCCACAGCAGGTATGTTTTTTAATTCTGGTTTGTTCTTTTTATGATTTATGAAGAAGTTCTTCATCTTGTTAAGGGTTCTTCCTGCCCCCAGCTCACCATCTTATTTCTAACCATATTGGACATCAATGTTTTATCTGCCTTAGGATTCTTTCAACAACAAAAAAGAGAAACATTACGACATCTTGAGTAACGGAAAGCTTTGTCTGCACTCTCGTATGAAGGTCTTGTGCTGCTTCCACAGTCTCCCACACATGGATACACTTCACACTGTGCACAGTTCCAAGGAACTCATCCATCCAGCTCAGAGACCTGCCAGCCTGGATCAGCTTCTGGATACAAGATGGGTTATAAGATGCTGAGAGCCATCGCCTACTATGTCTGTGTTTCATATTCCCATCCTCTGCTGGGAATGTATTCACAACTCCATTGTAGCAGGCTTCCTTGTTCACCTCCTTCATGTCATTCCTGATGTCATAGTCCATTCTACTTTGCTTCTGCTCCAATGCCAAGGAAGAAAAATACAATGCACTCAAGTTACTAACTTTGCGTTCGATACTGAGAGGTGCCAAGTGTCCTAAATTCTCATCAATTTCCACGTGGCCCTTAGCTACTGATCCTACCAAGACTTATGCATGTGTACAGCTATGGGCACACCTATACTTACCTGCAGATCAATACTCAAGAGGTCAATATTTCAGAGTCAGATTTAGTGTATTTCGTACAAACATGCTAAGTCAAATGTTGAGGGCACTCTCATAGACTCTGATGCTCCTCAGGAGTAAGGGAAGTTGATGGGAGCATTTGTCTGCTGTAGGGATGGTGCCAAAGTTTGAATCAAGGTACATCAACTCCAGCTTCATAATAAATAACAGCTGGAGTTGTATATCTAAATTTGAATTTATCCCCTGGTGTAGACCTGGCCTAGGTAAGATTGGAGACTATGACTAGCTTTTTCAGGGGCTTACAGCTACGTCTGAAAAAACCATGCAGTGTTACAGTGCTATGTAAAAAAAACTGGAGAGAGGCAATTTCTGACAGCTCCTTTGTCCATGTCTTCAATATATTTTTATGCCTAATACTTATAGAAGAGTAGTCTCTGGGCAATATGTAATAGTAGTGTACAACAGCGGAGGGGGCAGTTTTCTTTAGGAGAGCTGGCTGCATTGAAGGGATATTTGAATGTCTGACCATCAGTGGCTGCATTTGCTCAGCGAGAAAGTTGGAACCCACCCTGGGATTTCTGCTTAGAATTTTCTTTGAGTAGCTTCTCATCTTTCTCTCAGGTGGTGGCGCTGCTGCACTGTCTGTTGCCATCTTTCCCAACTTGTGTACCGCTCCGCAATATTCCTAAGTAAATGCTGACCTTCCCTTCATGCTCTCTGTGCCCAGTGTCCTTAATGATCTGGCTTTGACTTCTTCAACTCAGTGAACTTGCTGCCACGTCTACAGCAGTTGCCTGGAAATTCAGACATATGGACCCAAGTTTTTCTAGTGTCTCTTACAATTTCCAGTTATGCACTGGTTAGTCAGGTCATCTCATTCAGAGCCTGATCCCACTTCCATTTCAGCCAGTGGGAATCTTTGAGTTGACATCCGTGGGGTTTGGATCAGAGGCTCACTAGCTGCCCTATGACTCCTAACTCTTCTTTCTTGCCTTGATTTTGGAAAGTATGTGTTTCATGTGTTTAAATGCTTTCCTGAATGTACTGAATCAAGGCCTCCAACAACACGCTTGTGTTTCACTGAGATAGATTGTGAGTTTTCTGTTGGCCTAAATCTCTGTTGCATTTGATTTTGGCACAGATTAGATGAGATCTGTGTGGCTGGATGATATAGGCAGTGGATGGCCCAGCAGGAGACTACGGGGGCCAGGTGCAGCTTTAGATTATATTACATTTCCTTAGTTTCCATCCTCGTGGGAAATCTGTT
The DNA here is from genome assembly GCF_033958435.1 of Carettochelys insculpta. Lineage (NCBI taxonomy): Eukaryota > Metazoa > Chordata > Testudines > Carettochelyidae > Carettochelys > Carettochelys insculpta. Next base: position 4,393,563 of record NC_134144.1, on the reverse strand, counting down.
CCAAGGTGGTCCCCAGGGTATCTGCTGACTGAAGTCAGAGTGGGCTCAGGCTCTGAATGAGCTAACCTGACAAACTGGTGCATAAGCTACCACCATGGCTTCATTGGAGCCTCAGCACCAGTGTGATGCTTGGAGCCTTAGCACCAGCATAGGGGGATGGTGTCTTCCCACGGAAAGCTTGACCTAACTGATGCCCAGCTGGTCATGCCCCTGCCATCCCTCCAGGGCTAAATCTCAGCAAGGAACGCCTCATAGCAGCTTCTCACTCTTTAACCGCACTTCTTGTGGGAGGGTGTAATCTGGCCAGTATCATTAATGAGCAGCTAGGGCAGCCATATGCAGCTGCTTGTCAGCAACTGTGTTAGACTAGACCCACTCTCCAGAATACTTTTGCCTAGTAGGGGTGAAGTTTTTGAATGTCAGGGTGCTGGATAAGCTAGTCAATATGTGACAGTTGATCCACAGTGCTATCTGACCATGCCCCTCGATGACTGTTGTGCCATTTGAATGGACCAGATTGCTCAGGAAGCCACAGACTGTGGTGGAATTGTGACCAGTATTATCTGGAGATGATTTTTTTTGCTCATCGGTGAAATCCTCTTGCACAGCACTGCATGAGCACATGTACTGTACAGCAGCGACTTCTGCTTATTTAATCTTACCACTTGTTGTACACATCTCTAAACCATTGTAATTTCAGTAGTCAGAGAAACGTAGCAAATGGTTTTCCATAACTTTTGCTGCATGTATTGTATTATGGAGCAATAATAGACTTTACTGTGTCTAGTGATGCAGAGATTTTGGGGGTTGGGAGCAGCACGTGTTGGGGAGTCATCATGTTGCTAGTATTAAAGATCTCACTCTGCAAATGAGTGGATGTAATGACACCCACATTTTCTAACTGTCCACTGATTTGCATGCCCTGCTTGAGATAGCTTGGAGCTTAGTTTTCAAACATACTGCAGCACTCCCCTCTCCAGTTCATAGAATCACAGGGATGGATGAAACCTCAGGAGGTCAAGTCTAACCCCCTGTTTAAAGCAAGCCCAATCCCAACTAAATCATCCCAGCCAGAGCTTTGTCAAATCAGGACTTAAAAACCTTAGGGATGGAGATTCCACCAACTCCCTCGGTAACCTGTTTCCATACTTCACCGTCCTCTGGTGAACTGGTGCATCACCAGCTGCAGTCAATAAGAGCAACAGGTGCTCAGCTCTTGGGCTGAAGATATCTGATGTGAGACACCTTAAATCACAGGGAACTTTTATGAATTTTGATGCAAAAGTATTTTGAACAAGTGTCATCCACTCTGCCTTGGGCTTGGAAGGGCTCATGTGCACATGGGCTGATCTTTCCCAGACTGGGAAGGATTCACCACATGCACACGTTACTTGAGTGATCTTTTGTTATGGCCCTGCTATAGCTTGAGCACCCAAAATGCTCACTGACTTCAAGAGGAATTTGGTGTGACTTGATTGCTTACCAAATACAGAAAGTGTGCTCTGCTCATACGAAATATTAGTAATATTGTACAGAGAGGCTCATCAGATGCTACGATCACATCTCCAAAATCAAAAAGATAGCTACGATATTTCTCATAATATGCTTTGTACATGTAGCTAACAGTCTTCAGGTGTATTTGCATCCATATGGTTTCCTTACAGGACTTTATTAACTGATGACTAGTGTATTTCCCCAGAGCTGGTTCTTTGGGGAGACATATCAAAAAGCAGTGTTTTATGAGCCTGACCCAAAGCTCACTGAACTCGAAGGGAGTCTTGTGATTGACTTCTCTAGGGTTTGGATCAGACCCTGGGTTCTTTACAAGACGTATCATGGGCCAGATTCAGCAAATGGGATAAAATTTATGCCCTCTTATGCCAGCCATGAATTAGGTCATGGAGGATATGGGGGATACATTTGCTGCACAATTAGGGCGGCCTCTGGAATCTCCACTTCAGTGCATCTGATGAAATGGGTCTTTGGCCATGAAAGCTTATGCTCCAAAAAATGTATTAGTCTTTAAGGTGCCACAGGACTTCTCGTTGTTTATTCTCACATTGGACAGCTGTTCATACAACGAGAAGGGGAACCAATATTCTTTTAAAAATCAAATAAATAATTCCTTTATCAATTGCAACAATAAAGGTCAGAACGAGTTCCTGAGTGTCTGTAGCATGTAATTCACTTTATTTGCTTTAAAATAAAGTGGAAAAAGTTAACTTGAAGCAGTGATGAAAACTCACCACAAGAGGGTAGTAGTTGCAAGAGAATTTCACAAAGTAAATTTGAAACAAACAAACTAAAAAGCTCTTCTGAGGCATATGAGTTTTACACTAGCATAACTCACTTGAATTGATTCTCCTCTACTTGTCTTTGAAAGAAGAAGCAAGCCCATGACATACTTTGTGTCTTTATTGGAGCATCATTTAAAATTACACCGCCCCTTCAATGCTTGAAAAAAAGAAGGGTTGTTTTTCTTGTGTGTTGTTCTCTTTTAGAATAAACTAGGAAGTAGGGGTCTGACTTTGGATGAGCTCGCTTCCAAGGTATTGGCTGAACATTGGCACTGGTTATTCCAAATAATGAGAAAAAGGCCCTAACTATCTAACTCAGTAGAAAATACCCATCTTCTCCGTTAAAGACAGTCCTGAATTGCCTAGTTTGGGTATGGATCTGAATCTCCCAAAAATTCAAGGGTGTTTGGTTCTAGGATTTTAGTTTAGCTAGTTTTACAGATAAAAGAGGCCATCTAGTAACTCTAGAGCCAAACTTAAAGGCAAGGAGTCATTGGACCTGGGATTCTGGTTTCACCCGATCTCCAACCTATATGGAATTAGATTATATTGATCATATCAGTGATTAAATGTCCACTAGATCATATCAGTCAGTCCTGCTTTCAAGCAGAACTTGGAAAACAATTATGGAACGAATTGTGAAATAACATGAAAAAATCAGCAGTGCAATAGCTCAATAGGCCACCGATGCTGGCTCTGCGGCAGAACCATCCACCCAGGGGAAAGATCAGCAAACCACATAAACTGAAACCACACCAGCAGGCTGCAATTCCACAGCAGGGAGTTCCTGAAATGAACTGGTCAGGGGAAGGGAATTTAAGCAAATGATCTCACTGCCTCTGTGCAGCTCTTGGCTGTTGGGATAGCACATCTCTTCACTCATCACACGCAACCCACAGAGGCATGGCAAACTTAGGGCAGTGGGAACACCCTGTGATACACCCACTGAGGAGATGGATGAACTGCTGCCCAACTGTTCTCTGGCTGAGATCAAATTTTTTTGAGAGAGCTGACTGTTCCTCACCGCTAATTTCCAAGGAAGATTTATTTTCCATATGGGTGGCAGTCTTGCAACATTGTTTGTGTCAAGGGCTGAGGAAGTCATCCCAGCACCACCACTGAACTCTCAGCCTGCTTTCGGTGATAGCTCCTTCACATTTCTTCCCGGGCTGAAATGGAGAGAAACTGTCTGTGGAGAGAAACTTGCTCCCACATAAGACAGTTGAGGATGAACAGGACAACTGAATCTCACAATTGTCATTCCTGTGTGGTACCTGAGCTAGATATAGTCTAGCACCAAAAGCATGTAATGTTAGTCAATGACTCTTCCCCCCTTGTGTAGGCTGACCTCACAGCAATAACAGCCAGCTATTTAAATATGTCAATATGTTAATTAACATGGCTGTTTATGTAAAAAACAAAATGGAGGAGGTATGAACAAACTGGCGTGAACATATCATGTTAACTCCAAGCAAAGAGGAGGGGGATCGCCTCAGAGTGGTAAACTAGAATCAGCTCTAACCAGAATTTCCCACATCGTGTGCTAGCTCCTGAGAATCACCTCAGGAGTTTATATCCCTTGCTGCTGTCTTCTGAGTGGCAGTGTTTGCTGGGGGTCACCAGCTTGGAAGAGGACATCCCATCCTGTCTGTCATCTGCCTGCAGTCCTCTCCAGGGTTCCAGCGCCATCAAAATGGGACTCCACAGCATTTCTCCCTGCCAATCCGCCCAAAGGCAGAAGGTCCTGAGCAACGTCCCTACAACCCCGCCAACTCCAGCCCAAGATGTGGTGATGTAACCGTAATTTGGGGTTATAACTTACCAGTTTATTTTCACGTGTAAATCCAGTTGGGAATTTTAAGAGTTTGTACTGTTCACTTCCACTGATTAGTTAAGAGTCATTAGTTTGCAATGGGTTTTCCCCTCACATTTCCATTTTATTGTACCAAATTCCTTAACACAATTTACCTTGTTTTCAGCTCAATCTGAGTCTGTCGTCTTTCCCTTTTGGGCCTAATTCATGGGTGATAGATACCGAGGGAGGGTTCAGAATTGTGCTTCTGACTGGGGGGGTTACACGCACCTTGTTATCCTAGCCCCAGAGGTAACACTTGAAACATAAACCAGCTTCTTTCACCCCACAGCCTGTGAAGATCACTGACCCAATTAGAGAGAGCTGCCAGGGGCACTCAGTCCTGCTAGACAGAGCCAGAAAAAACAGGGGCAAAAAAGGATATAGACTGTTGGACATAGGGCCAGGTACTAGGAGAGGTGGGTCCATCCTGGAGGCCAGGCATGGAGGATAGATAAGGGTTGGGTCAGGTCAGTCCCATCCCCATGTGAGAGAGGCGGGTGGGTATGTGTGTGTGCCACACTCCATCTAATTAGAGTTTCCTTTCAACAAGGGCTCAGTCAGCTAGATGTTAATTTGAACACTGGCACTGTGTAGTTCTGAATGATTGCCACTGAACTCACTCGAATATGAGTGAATACATATTCAGCATTGGGGAATACAGTCACCCTAGTTAGGTCTGAAGGGTTCACAACTAGCCATCTAACCGTCTGGAATGTCCAGAACATTTTGTTACCTCTTCTCCCACTGTAATTCCTTAGGACAGTAGAGCCCAGATGTTCCACTTGTGTTTGGTAACTCAGATGCCTTCACTTCAATGGAGCTCCTGCTGGATCATACCAACTGAGCACCTGGGCCTATTTGTCTGTGAAAATGCTTTTGAGATCCTTGTATTTTGGGTACATATTGAAGGCCAGATCTTCAGCTGGTGCAAATTGGTGTAATTCATTGACATCAACAGCTGAGGAAAATAGAGAATAACAATGAAGATCCTGGGGTGGAAGAGACTGTCTTTTGTTTTACTGACAAATGAAATGTATCCGGTGTCCAGCTGTTTTCCAGAAAGGACAGTACATCTGGGAGGCTTGGATGGTATCCCTGGCACTGATTAGAACGACATAGGTCAGCAGTTACCTTGCCAAAGTTTCAACGTAATGAGTCCAGTTGCTTTTCCTTTTAGTGTTTGTTTGTCATGCATCACTTCTGACTCATAGGTGTGCGCTAGCTTTTGGCTTGATCCAATGATCCTGGAAGCCTACGGCTGTCTTCTATTTTCGGTTTTAGCTCCAGGTGTAAAATTTAGGGATGATCAGATCCCCGCTGATGTTTGTTGCAACAATTGGAGGCAAATTTCCCCGCTGTTTGGGGATGTCTGTATCTGGGGGGTTGCTTAGACCCTTCCCCAGCTTTAATGGTTGGGGTTTATGTAGGATGAAGGTGAGAATATGCCCTCTATTAACTCTGCATGCTGAGTGTAGGAGTTATATGGGCCCTCTGTGACCTGCCAGGGAAGCCTGAGAGGTCAGGTTGCTCCATTCCAAGATTTTGTGTAGCAGACGTGGCCTAAAGGAATGGCAGAGGAGGTACTCGCTGACAGGAATGGTGCCAGGATGCTGGTGACTCTCTGGGAAAATCCACACTACTGTTTCTTTACGGGCTTGGGATCAGAAACCTTCTATTGCAAGACGAGACTAGGGTGCTTGTTCACACCACTGCCCAAAACGAATTGGGAATAAGGGACTTTCGAAGTCTGGGGCTTATTTTGAAGTTCCTGCATCTACGGGCCCAGTTTGCATTTTGAAAGCAGCACTTTCAAAGCACGGCTGACTGCCATTATGCTTATGAGTCCCTGAATATTCATATCAGCACCTCATTAAACAGTTCCAATCCGTGTCATTTACGTGCCCCTTCCGAAAGGGAGGGCCATGCGTAGACATGGCCAAACTGCATTTCAAAACATCGCTGAGCTATTTCAAAATATAGTGTCTACACACTTAGGCCTCATCTGTGCTATAGCCATCTTTTGAAAGATAATGCTTCAGAGGATCTCTTCCAGAAGATCTCCTTTCAAAAGAGCGCGTTCACACACAAAGAAGTGAATTGAAAGATTCATCCACTCTTTCCACAGAAAGCGTCCACACAGCCTATGATCTTTTGAAAGAATGGGGCAGGGATCAAAAATTCCAGTGCCATTAGGACTGCTCTCAAAAAAAAGGGCCCACAGAGCATCTACACATGCTTTTTTTTTTTTTTTTTCAAAAGAAGCTTTTGAAAGGAGGCGCTCATCCTGATCTGGGAGCGGAAGAGGGCTTCTGGAGAATGAGCCATATCCTTTCGATGTTGGATCGAAAGAGCTCATTTTGTGTGTGGATGCTTCTTGTGTTTTTCAAAAAAAGCCTGGTTTTCCAAAAGATCTTACTATTATAGATGTGGCCATAGAGCCTATTTTGAAACAGAGACATGAGACACACTATGGCTTATTTTGAAATAGGCTCTTTTCCCTGTCTACACAGCCCCTATTTTGAAATAGATATTCCAAAATAGGTCAAAATAGGCACTATTCGTCTTGGAATGAGGTTTACCTATTTCAAAATAAGCCAAATACTATTTTGAAATTATTTCAAAATAGCAGTTGCTCTGGGTAGATGCTAGCAAAGCTATTTTGAAATCAGGGCTGTTATTTCAAAATAATTTTGCTGTGTAGACATACCCAAAATCAAAAGCCAAGCTCCCATTGACTTGAATGGATCCAGGATTTCATCTCTGATCCATAATGCTTGTCAGGCACTTTTAGATAAGATGTAGAAATATTTTATATGATAATTCTATTCCTATTAAGAGCTGAGATAGTCACCATGTGAGAATCTTACAAACTCATTTATGCCATACATGTATTACATTTGATTATAAGAACAGAAATGAAATTTACCACTGCACTAGTGAACAAAGAAGGCATCCAGCTTTTTGTTTTCCAAGTCATATCAAACCATTGTTCTTGGGAAAGATTCGTGGGGCGTGGGGACGGAAGGTGCTCTGATTTAGTATGCTGTCCAGGATTTTAATTTATTTTCCAGAAAGCTGATTACAAAAAGTTTCTCACTTTCCACTCTTTCATAAGGGAATGAAAATCAACTACACAGAGGAATAAAGATTTTGTTCCACGATAACGGTGGGGAAGTTAACATAAAAATTAAACAGATTGTTGATTTTAAGCCAAGGTTAAATCGTACCCCTCCCTGCCCTATCTCCTTGCTATCCTGGTTTATATTTGTTGTGTCTGTGTCTGTGTCTCAAGGGTTGAACTACATAATTTCCTTCCACAACATCAAAGCTTGTTTTACATAAGCCACGGTAATCAAAGTGGAACAATGCCCATTTTTTTTATTGCTTGTATACAACAGAAACAAAATGATGTGAATCTAACATGTATGTAGCACAAGCAAAACAAAGAAAAACAACTGTCTTCCTGCCTATCCTTTCCCAAGGGTTTGAAGTAAGCTGTGGAATGTAACGGGTTTCCTTTGCCAGTACTGTTGTGATATTACACAAAAATCTAAAGTTCATCAGTCAACCTCTCGATGTTCAAATCGACATGACTTGGGCCTGGGATTCAGCAGTGTACTTAACTATGAGACTAACATAGCAAGCATGTGAGTTCTCCAATTTACTACACTATAAAGTGACTCCTGTGCTTAAAATTAAGCACATGCTCAGTATCTTGTCTGCCCTTATATCTGCCCTATAGAAACACACGAGAGACTTAGAAATTTGAGATGAGCAGTAGCTTATCTGTTGTGAAAAATGAATGTTTTTTTCCATGGAAATATTTCTCTGGATTTTTTTTTCTTTTTTTTTTTTTTTTTTTTAAATAAAGCCACAAACCAGAACTTTAGTTTGATACTTTTTCCAATAAAAAACCCAAACATTTTCAACAGGTAAAAATTTTCCCCAGGAAACACACCCCTCGGTTTTGTCAAAGTTTGCTGCAACTGAAAAAAGCCCTTGGCTGTACACTTTGAACAGCTCTGTGAGGCCGTGAGGGAAAGCCTGGCTGTGCAGAGGCTAACAAGGCTGTTTTGCCCTATTAGCCCCACCTCTTTGCACCTGCAGCCAATGCCAGGCCTGGAGAGAGAATAAAAGGCAGGAACCTGACTCATTTAGGGGCTGACCAGTGAAGGGGTAGGAGTTGGTTCTGCTGTCTGTAGGATGTGAGCCAGAGCTGTCTGCTGAGTTGGTTGCAGGAAGATGCAACCTCCAAACCCTCTTCCAGGTGCCAAGGGGGAGAACTCCAAATAAAATCTTACTAAGGAGGTGGGAATTGGACTCTTGGGGCTGTGCCCCAAGCTGAAGGAACAGATTTTTGGTAAGTGGCTGGAAGTCTCACCCCTGCTTTCCTGGCCCTTCAGCTAACACTGGGACCTAACTACTAGGCCACCCTGCTGCCTGGGGGACCCAGCTACAAGCTCTTCTGAAAAATGTGTTTGAAACACAGTGGATTGTATTGTAAAAGTAATGGGCATTCAGATAGTGCTGTTCAGTAAGGGTCCGAAAGCCCTGTACAGCTATGCTGCAGACTGCTGCTTTTTCTGGGCACTGCGGGGCCTTCTGCTGCCAGCAAAGAAGCAGGGCTCGGCAGGCTGGAAAGGCACAGCAGAGTACCGCATGGTGAGTATTTGAGGGCAGGGGAATTAAAGAGGCTGGAGAGAGGCAACCCTCTGGGGCTGCTGCTGTCTGCTGTCCGCTCCCTACCCCAGGTAATCCCTGCCCGAGGAGGGGCCAGGGTGTGGGCTGAGCAGGAAAGAGGTGGGGCATATGATGGGGGGGAGGAGAGTTTGCCCCAGGCCCTGCCACACTTCTTGCGACAGCCCTGGGGAGGGGTTATGTGTTTGGATAGGAAGAAAAGTAGAACCCAAGGGAGAGCCCCTGTTAAGGCTGCAGTGAAGACAGATCTTAGCAGAATTTGGCAATCAGTTCAGCTGTGCAGATGAGCCAAAATGGCTGTCACTATTGAACCTGTAAGAGATGCTGTCCATCTGCTTTCATTCCCTGGAGGCAGGTAGATAGGCCCTGAACGGAGCAGGTGGCTGAGACTGCGTCTCTGTCAGCACCTGGCTGGGCGTAATCCTCCTCTCACTTGGTTCAACAGACTGCATCCTGGGATAGCCCTGGCTTCAGCCTGCGTCTGTCTCTGTGCTAGCCAGCCCCTACTGCAGCCCATGTCTGCTCCAGCCTCAGGCGCTGCCCACTGTCTCTGCCCAGTCCTCTCTTCCTGTGACCTTGGATGAGTTACTTCACCTCCCATGGCCCTGTGTTCTTCCAACCCATCTTTTGTCTTGCCCTAGAACATTAGCTCTTTGGAGGCACAGGCTTCTCTCTACATATCTGTACATCACACTGCACAATGGACTTCCAAGTACAGCTGGGCTCCGTAGGTGCTACTGTCCTATCAATAAAGGTAATAGGGCTATCGGCCCAAGCACTGCAAAAGAAGGAGCAGCTTATTTGTCCCAAAGTGGAAGGTCTTCATGAAGAAGCTTCTTTTCCCAGGCAGGAACATACCAGTCCCTAACAGGCGTATCATACATAGCCCATGTCTAGGGACTCATTTTAAAATCTGTTTAGCTAGTGTAATTACATGCATGTTATAAACACCTGTCCAGCCAACCGAGCCACAAGAAAATGATGTGCATAGGTGATTGTAACACTTGATGGAATCAGAAAGCCATGGTTCGCTCCACAGATGTGAAGAGACTCGGCCAGCTGCATGTAAACCTCTCATACACGTTTAAACGTAAAAACACCCTCGGGTAACATCAGAACAGTGAAGACTTTATATTTGTATCATCTTGATACAGAATTCTCTGCCATCGCCTCCTGTCGGCCACATAGCTGGCACTGTCTTGAGTTACTAGTAACTGTCGCATCACTACCACTGGTGTGGGAGAGTTGCATTTCACACCTCTGACACTTTCTGACTGCTGTTTGGCTTTATTCTCAATTACTTGACATCTTGGGAGCAATGGCTCCTTTGTCCTTGCACTTTCTCCTGCAGACAGCTGGCTTTTCCATTCAGCTTTGTTTCGGAAAAGCAGCTCTTTGCTTTTTCAGGTGGTGTGCTGTACGGAAGACACTATTTCCTTCTAGGGACGGGATAATCCAGGGCCTATGATAAAGAAGAACTTGCTCAAAGAAACAGGAGCCGGAGTCTTACCTGGTGTACATAGCTGCAGGCCTCTTCATTTGTACTGTGGTAGCAGCAAGGGATCTCAGCGACACAAAAAGTGCAGTCCAGGCCCTTCTGAATAGGGCCCTACTAAACTGATCATCCATTCTGGTCAATTTCACAGTCATAAGATTTTTCAAAATTGTAAATTTCATGATCTCAGTTATTTAAATCTGCTGTTTCATGTGTTGTGATTATAGAGCACCTGACCCAAAGAGGAGCTGAGGGAGGGGCAGGGGTAGCCAGGTGACTATAATGGGAGGTAGTGCCACTACCAGAAACAGCACAGAATTAGGGACGACCTGGTCTTGTACTGTCACTGTTACTTCTGCATGGCAGCCTGCAGAGCTGCGCTCTCCCTCAGCACCCACTACTCTCCATCTGCCCAGCTCTGAAGGCAGCAGAGCAGAGGTAAGGATGGTGCTGTGTAGGGTATTGCCACCCTTCCTTCTGTGCTGCTGCTGGCAGGGCAGCCTCTTCAAAGCTGGATGCCTAGCCAACAGCTGCTGCGCTCTAGCTGCCTTGCTCTGAAGACACCACAGAAGTGAGGAGGGTAAGACTGACACCTCTGCCCCCGAAATAAACTTGGGTCCCTCCCTGTGAATCCCTTTATGGATCAGGACTTCCAGTCCGAGCCACGCCAGTCTCCACCTTGAAATGTCTCTTGCTGAAAGCACGCAAAGGACCAGATTTCACAGTCTGTGATGTGCTTTGAATGGCCCTGAATTTGGTGGGATCCCACTTACAAATGCACAGTCTAGAATACAAGTACCCCAGTGAAGGACCTGGCCCTTGGATGTTCTAAAACTCAGGCCTCTTTATACCAAGCTGAGTTGTGTGTTCTATTTGCAAATAGAAGGAAACGTTTTCAGTGAGCTCAAAGCCCCATGGGCATTCTTTTTTTTAAGTTAGTGATTTCGCCACTCACTGAGGTTGGGCCTGACTGTCCCCATCAAAACCAGGCTAAACCTGAATGCATAGGGCTGTGACCTGGCACGTGGCCCTTGCAACTTGGACCATAACCGCTGAGCAGAAGATGCCATGCTCCTCAGAAGGTCTGATAAGCCACCTCCCCAAGGGGGTATCTCTCTCCTTCCTCGCTGGAGAAGCTCTGTTCTAAGGGAGGCTGGAGCAGCGCTGTCACACAGAAGCTGTGCCAAGTGCAACAGATTGTCTTGAGGGGCCTCTACATCAACCAATCATTGCAGGCTAATGAAAGCAGCTGTACCCAATGTTCACTTGAGTCAATGAGTCCGTCCATCCACTTCTGTAGGCACGGATCAAATGAGGGCAAGAAGGCGCCCTTGGCTGTTTCGTACAATCAGCAATTGATGCCTCTGTCCAAGCTCTCATGAGTTTTCACCCCTTCCTGTAATCCCTGTGTTCATTAAAGCACCACTGCATTCCTTCCCTGTGTAGAGGCAGGCACTTCTAAATAAGTCCCAGACTTTGGAATTCCCTTATTCCCAATTTTTTTGGGCAGTGGTTTGAATTAGCTTCATGTGTGAGTGGGATCACATCCTGACAGCTGCAGGGCCTGCGTGCTCAGCCCCGGCACGGAGAGCAGGACCTGCCATGGGTCTGGAACACTCTCTCCATTCAAAGGAAGACTGGAGCTTGGGGGAGAGTCTGGGTATGTCTAAACCACGCGGAAGATCAACCCAATCAGGATCGATCTTCCAGGGTTTGATTACATGTGCCTGTAGGAGATGTGCAAAACTGAATGATCTGTGGTGGACGGTTGACCCCTGTACTCCTCAATATCATGAGGAATACGGAAGGTCAATGGGAGAGTTTCCTTTGTTAACCTTCCTCTGTGAGGAAGGCCACATAAGTCAATTCTAGCTACGCAGTCGCGATAGCTATAACTGTGCATCTACAATTGATTTACCTCCCTAGTGTCGACTTGCCCTCTGAGGGCAATCACTGCTTTACAATGCAGGTGTTTCAGGGAGGCTCAGTGCTAGTCAGATGTATTGACAGAGGGGGGAAGGAGGAAAGGATATCTAAGGAGCCTCCCCGCTCCTCCCCTTCTCCTTCAGACATCTGTTGTTATGGAATTAGGCAGCTTTTAGCTAGTTCAAAGAACAGTACTTGAAAGGCGCCTGTCTTCTCTGAATCACAAAACTAGCCAAGTCATAACTTCAGTGGTGGTGGCCAGTTTTTGTCATGTCAGTTCAGAGCTGTGTGCAGAGTCTAATGACATGTGAGGTAAATATTTGGACTAACTTCTGGCCTGAGATCATGTGCTTCCTTCCTTGGCTGTCCACCAGGGGCTGAGGGCAGCTTAGAACCCATGGCAGTGGAAACGAGCTGAAACAAAGAAAATAGGAAACATGAAGAAAGCCCTGAACTCTGATCATGGGGGAAAAGGGGAGATCCTGCTTATGGCGGTAGATTGTGGCAGATGGAGCCATGACAACTTCCTTGGCATTGATTTCAATGGGGCTCTGACAATTCACACCAGTTGAAGATCTGCTCATGTCATTAGAGACCAGCCACTGAAGTTCCTCCATAATTATTTATTATTTGTGTTGCCTACAGGCCCCATTCAAGGATCAAGGCCCCACTACAATAGCTGCTATACACAGGGTACAGCTACGCCACAGGGAAGATCAACGCTACCGGGTTCGGTCTTTGGGAGATTTGGTGCCCCTAGTGGGGATGTACTAAATTGAATTACAGGCACCCCTGTCGACTGCGGTACTTCTACTGTTCCGTTAGGAGTAACGGAAGTCAACCTCCCTTAGTGGAGACGGTGCAGAAGCCCGAATTAAGATATGTCAGTTTTAGCTATGTAATTAAAGTAGCTGAAATTGCATACCTTAATTTAATCTTCCCCTGTAGCATAGACCTGCCCTCCCATGTTGTCGGACTAACAGTTCACATGCTAATCTGTTAATTAAACATAGTGGATTGCTAGGGAGAACCTGAGTCTCCAGCTAGAACTCAAATTAAATGAGACAAGGGTCTAGCTGGAGGCTCATATGTTTGGCTAACATTAAAATATTCACACCCCTTTTTGCTTTCTGGTATTTAACGAGCAGTGGAAGAACAAAAATATCCCATGATATGTCTGTTTGTGTCTAGGAAGCCTTGCAGTCTTCTGTGAAGCTCTTCTGATTGGAGCAAATGTCTAGGCAAGAGTTTATGGACAGCCACAATACCAGTTCAACTTGTGATACAGGTTGAACCTCTCTAATCTGGAACTCTCTCATCTGGCAACTTCCATAATCCAGCATGATTTTCGTGAGCCAGATGACCACTAATGTGGACAAGTTTCTTGTGGCCCTATAAAGTTTGTTTCCAGCCACTAGTCCTGGCTCTGTGTTCTGTGCTGTTAACTGTAATTTACCCACAAATGTCATCCAGGAACCTAATCAACAGTGGAAGTGTTGGTAATGTGCTAGAAAATATTGACCTACCATGGTCAGACAAATTCTCTCCTCCAGTACCACTCAGGACCTGAGGATACCGGACGAGAGGTGTTCAACCTGTACATGTTCTTGGTGGGCATTGAAGTCTCTGGGCCAGAGCATCAGCAGGTGTAAATTAACAAAGCTCTATTGATTGTGGGTCTACAGAGATGAGGACTTGATCTGCTGTGTTTTGTGAACTTGGCAGAAGTTTGTTCATGTAGCACCAGATGGCTGGATGGCCAATCTCCCCACCCACTGATGGCCATCCTTTGATTTTTTTTCCCCTCTGCTGCCTCCTGAAGCCAGGCCAGATTAAGGAAGGGGCTTTAAGGGCTGTAGCCTGGGGTCATGGGCTGCCGTCAGTAAAGCCACTGCATTCTGGCTCTGCCTGGCAAGGACGCGGTAAGTAGCTCTGTGCCATTCCTCCACCTCCCAGTCCAAGCCATGAGCACTGGAAAGCTCTTTCCACACTGCGCCCCCCTCCCACCTGCAGGCTCTGCCCCCATTGCTCCCATTGGCTGCAAATCACAGCCCATGGGAGCTGTGGGGTGGGCAGTGCCTGCAGGCAAGTGAAGGGCTGCACCGAGCCACGTGTTGGCAGCTGTTGGGGGAGCAGTGGTGGGACCCCAGCGTTGCTGACTGGGCTACACTGAGGGTGGACCACCCTCGGCTCTGCCCCTCCCACTCTTGGCCCCGCCTCTTCTGGGACAAAGAGCTAGAGTCCCCTTCCCCCTTGCGCCAGGGCCTGTGGCAATTGTTGGCTCCACTGTGTACAGCCTGTGCCCCACGTAACTTGCGCTCTTGGCCTATGACAAGGAGGAACAGGGAGAGGGAACAAAGAGCAAGAAGTATAGGCCCCTCTGTCTGTAGGAGCCTTTGACTTTTTCTGGGAGGATTTTTTCGTGCTGCAATCTGCTGCCAGAGACTACAACTGCCATGATGCCTTGGGAAGAAAAAGGAAAGGTGGCTTTTTGGCCAGGCTGGGGAAGAAGATGGTGGTCTCATTGTTTTGGGGAGTTAGGGCTGCTGCAGCTGTGATCAAACAGAGCACTACAGGGCAGATGCGGAGCTTTTTAACCAGCCAAGGAACTGCTTTGGGAAGCTAGAACCTGCTGATAACGGACTGTAATGATCAGTGCTTGTTAGTGCCAGTGGGGGACAGCTCCAGTGTCAAGGGGGACAGGTCAGCTTGCTGCCGTGCCTGGGCGGACACACAAACACCACTGAGCTGTAATCCAGTGGAACACCTGTTCGCGCACCAATGCAAGCGAGTATCTGCTGCTCTGGTAACGCAGGAGTGTGTACGCTCTGGGGCGGTGTAACTGAGGCCAGTGTGCGTACTAGTTAAGTTTAATTTATCTCTGTGTACGTCATTAATTGACTTTGTTCATGTTTAGTCTGTAACCGTGGTTCCTTACGTTGTTAAGCAAAGGTGTGTGTTAATTCTAATTGGATCCATTAGATACTATTTATAATTGCTGTTTGGGAGTAAAACCCAGATTATAACGGGAGTAAATAGTGCTGGAGGTTCCCAAGACACAGCATGAAGTGTGCACAGGGGCTAGCCAGGTGGAGGCACAGCCATTTTAAAGAGCTTTAGAAATAAGGGACTGCAGCAAAGAAGGGGTATTTCTGACCATCCACGATCACCACGGGGACACCCAGGATCTCCTTTAATATTAACCCCGTCAGGCATCAAGCACGTGAGTGAGTGTTACCTGCTCTTGAGTAATCCAGGGAGCAAAGAAAGGGGGGTTACATAAGTGCTGGTGTTTGGATGTCACTTGTCGTCTCTGCCAACTGTTCTACCAGAGAGGAGTTGGGCAAGGATTCTACTCTGGATTTACACCTGTGCAAATGACAGCAGGACTTAGGCCTATGTAAGGGTCCTGCATGCTTTACCCACACCTCTTCAGCCCCATTTTGGCCCCTTTGCGACACTGACTGATTCTGGGGGACCAGCACGCTCAGAAGGATATGCATCACCCCATGTAGATGTCTCCACACACAGACTGCTGTTTGTGACTGCTGCTTCCTGGTAACTCAGTCCAACCTCATTCCTGAGGCCAGGTTTTTGATCAGGTCCAGAAGGAACATGCATCTAAAAAGCAGCGTCTGTACCTCCGTGTAAACAGTGCTGCTTTTCACTCGTGAAGTTTGGTTCCATAAACTTGGAACAGCTTGTCTGGAACAGCTGTGTATTGGAGCAGGTAGAAGTGGGAGAGCCAAAGCCCTTGAGATTACTTTGTAGAGGAAAATCTTGTTTTGTTGGGGCCAGGGAAAATAAGCAATGGGTCCTTTCCATCTCTGATTTCCATGGGTCATGGAGACAGGGCTCTGAAAGGAAGCATCATTTTTAAAATAGCTTCTGGTCTCTTGCTTCATAGTCTTCCTGAGTGTTAGAATAAAGTGTGTCTGAAAAGGAAGCAAGATGGTCATGAAACAAGAGAAACTTCCATAGAGAAACTTCACCCAGCCAAGCAAACCACATGGAATAAATATTCCAGACAGAAGTCGGACACCACCCATCACGTTCTATTAAATATCCCTGATAACTGGTCAGCCTTTACCTCCTATTTCTTGATCATTTCCTGTGTTAAGACATAGGAGGTCCCACGCACACTCTTCCCATCATAATCAGGACTTGGCCTGGGCCACCAGGACTTCATAGGTTGACCATCGGTGAAATATTGACTCCTCCAAAGACAGAGGATTCAAAGTTCAGAGGAAACACCTTACAGCAGCTGGCTCAGGGTCAATTTTCCACTGAGAAGCAGGATTTTAAAAACCCTGACATTGCATATCCCTTAGGGAAGCCCGCCTTTCAGAGCAGGGTTAAAGCAACAGGCAGCCTGATTCCCTGCACTTTGCATGGTCAATTTCACTCCTGCAAAAGAGATGCAACACTCGATGAATATTCGAGCGGTGGAGTCTCACATCTCCTTTGCACAGCTGTCAGTGACTGTAGAAAGCGCAGGGCTGTGAAGAATCAAGCCCGTGACATTTAGAACAGCAAGAGGCCACTGCAACTTGATGATTTTTTAATCTCGCTGAACTTTCATAATGGTAAATCCAGGTAAACAAACCCACAGGAAGCCAATGCAGAGTTTTATTGTTTGTTAATACAATTGAAATGCTTTCCCTTAGGTACAGTTCATTTTCCCCCCTGGGGCTGATTGAGCTGTCGTCTGCTTAGCCATGCAAAAGCTTTCCACGCCACTGTGTGCAATTTCTTTTCTTAGCTTGTTTGCAACATGCCGGATCCCACATCCAGAATTTAAAAAAAGCCATGTCTGAGCCTCAGACTTTACCCACAAATAGGAAAATGTGCAAGGTCTCAAAAGTCCCATGCTGATGGTGAGGATATAATGACTGAGCTGTCTGCTGGCCTCTTTGGCTGTAAGGTACAGCTGAGCACAAGAGGACTCGATAGTGAGCCTTGGTTCTATTCCTGCCTTACCGTGACCACAAAAAAGTCACAACCCCCCTCTGTCTCATTTCTCTTTGTTTGTTGATAGCGGTAATGGGTGGAGCAGGGTCAAACTTTTTTGTCAGAAAACACTTGTCAATGGATTTTTTTAGTCTATTTTTTAATTGAAAAAGTAAGGATTTTTGTTCTGGGGTCATTCTTTGTACTCTCCATCATGGAAAAAGTGAGGAAGTCACTTGGTTGCGGTGTGCTCCTGTGACAGCAGACGATGCTCCTCAGAGGGGTTTAGCTGTGGAACGTGAAATCCTGTTGTTTAAAAGGAGTCTGTAAAAGACCCAGAGCTGGGAAAAGGGCACTATTTCCAGGAGGCTGTTGTGAGCAGAGCTGGTTGGAAATATAGGTGAAAGAAAAGAAAATCATTGGCAGTGGAAAATTTTGAATTTTCATTGAAAAAGTTGTTAGCTTTTTGGAAAAAAAAATCATTTTTTTTTCCAGGAAAAGAGAGACTTTCTACAAAATTCACTTAGACTACCCAATTTTCCATCAAACCCAAGAAATAATTAAATTGGAAAATTTTTAACCAGCTATTTGGTGCTGGAGCTGCCCCAGAAGGTCACAGGTGAGGAGCACAGACACTCTCAAGTTGTCTGTCCTTCTCCCTCTGTCCTCTTTGAGATTGAGCTTCCCTTCACTGCCTCTTTTGCTCTTTGAATCTGTATATTGTTAAAAAAACTTTCTGTGGAACAGTGAGAAATTAATAAGGGCTCCACCTGTTCAATGAAATGTCCCGCTTTATTCCTTTTAAATATACTTTGCTTTATTCTCCCGCTAATCTTCCATGCGAGCAGTGGATCTAGACACTCAACTGAAAGGACTATTCTGGCACTTCTTACATGCAACACAATCTTCTTTCTCCTTTCTTCTGGGAGACTTCTCCTGGGAGGATTAGGCCAGCTAGCTCCTCCTATCCAGGGTGCTGGATAAGATCATAGAATCATAGAACACTAGAACTGGAAGGGACCTCGAGAGGTCATCAGATCCAGTCCCCTGCCCTCAAGGCAGGACCAAGCGCCATCTATACCATTCTTAATAGAGATCACTCTAACTTGCTCTTAAATATTTCCAGTGATGGAGATTCCACAGCCTCTCGTCGAAATTTATTCCAGTGTTAAACCACCCTGACAGGAAGTTTTTTCCTAATGTCCATGCTAAACTTCCTTTGCTGCCGTTTAAGCCCATTGCTTCTTGTCCTATCCTCAGAGGCCAAGGAGAGCAATTTTTCTCTCTCCTGCTTGTAGCACTCTTTGAGGTTCTTGTAAACTGCTACCAGCTCCCCTCTCCATTTTCTCTTTTCTAAACTAAACAAGCCCAGTTCTTTCAGTCTTCCCTCATAGCTCATGTTCTCTGGACCTTTAATCATTCTTGTTGCTCTTCTCTGGGGCTCTTCCAATTTCTCCATCTTTTTCTTGAAATGTGGTGCCTAAACCTCCACACAATACTCCAGTTGAGGCCTTATCAGCACAGAGTAGATCAGAAGAATGACTTCTTGTGTCTTGCTCGCAACATGCCTGTTAATGCATCCCAGAATCATGTTTGTTTGTTTGTTTTTTTTTTTTGAAACAGCATCACACTGACTCTGTGTAAAGGAGAATTCTATCGAGCAGATTCCAGTTTAGACCTTGTACTGAATGCCCTCAACTGCCACAGGAATCTGGCATTTTAAAACCATCTTCAAATTGACTTGGAAATGTGGTACAGAGATTCACCCTTGGAAAATATCCCTAACCTATTTTGCCTCAAATTTGTGAGTCTTTACTCATGGATTTGTGCTTCAGAGCCCTAGTGAGCGGGTCTGGTTAGATCAGTGAGTCGGGAGACACTGAGGAGTGTTGGAGAGAAGTCTCAGCTGGCCCCAGAGTTCATTTCTCTTGTAAGGTATACAAGGTCTGGCATCCTCACTTCTAGAGGTGAGAGGAGGCCAGCTAAATGAATCCACTGTGATGCTCAGCCAGCACAGATTAGATTAGATTAGAGTTTAAATACCAAGATAACTAACCTCTTAGAAATACCATAGAAATGTAAATGTCACAGAATAAAGGCCTAATTCCATATTTAGACAAAAGCCTGGCTTTTTCACAGCTACTGAGCACCCACAATTCCCACTGAAATCTGTCGATTCTCTCCACCTGTACAATGGTGTACATGGGAACTAAATCTAACAACATATTTGCAGGTATTTATTGCACATGAGCAGGTTCTATCTATTTAAGAGTCTCAAATTTGGCCTTAAAAGGACCAGACACTTTCTGGTTCTTTATTTTATATGTGACCAAGCTATTGAATGCACGAAACTGAGGAAAAAGCAAATACAGGAAGAATGGCAGAGAGACCCATAAGTTTTTACAAGCCTTCAGGATAGTTTCCCGGTTTAGCCATTTGGAATCCGCCAGTGTAGAAAACAATAGCGTGTATGAAGTAAGAAACAGTTCCTCACTGTCCAGCGTTGGCCAGATGACCTAATAGGTCCTTTTAATCTATATGATATAGCAGGTCACATAAACTGTAGCATGAGAACCAGCCAAAATAACGGAGTAGGTCTGACTCCTGCAGATAGATAAGCAGCTATTCCTGGGAGGAAATGTTTGCAGAATTGGGGCCATATTAAACAGGTTTCATGATAAAGGCTGGGAAGCCAGGAATCCAAAGCGAGCTAACTCTTAAATTTCTGTATTGGTTTTATAAACTTTGGCTTGGCATCTTGCGAGTCCATCACTCTGTGCTAATTATTATTCCAGCTACAGCTGTTCACGGAGTTAATTATTGTTTCCCTGAGATAATGAAATACTAGCATGGCAAGGTGTTGCAGCCAAAACAATTATTCACAATAGAGTAACTATCCCTCTGAGAAGATATTACTGCCTTGGACTGGGTGAAGCAAAGGACAAGCATGATGACAGCCAGTATCAGGGATAGAAGGCCTTGTCGACACTGGAAAGAATTTGCTGACATAGCTATAAGCAATGTAGCCTCTGACCTCACATTGGCTACGTGAATTCTGGTTGCAAGATTTTTCTTGATTTAATACTACTCACTGGTTTACTACTCTTGAATATACTATGGGAGCTGGTAGACAAGAATATAGAAAGAAGGTTTGGTTTTGTTTAATTTAACATTTTTGGGACGGGGAAAAAACAGATCTTAAGCTACCTCTTTGCTTTTCATCTCTGATGGGAGGACATAGCTTAGCTTATTTGGTAAACTCTCCTAGTAGATGTAGCTTATATCGGCAAGAGTTTCCTGAGCAAAATAAGCTACACTGCCAGTATAACTGGGTTTGTTAGGGATTCTGCCAGCCCAGCTATGCCGGTGAGGTAGCTGGCTATGACCACAGGGAACAAATGTTCTCTAAATGTGATCCTTAAAATTCTTTGGGGCTCCCCACATCCCCCATCTGCACACAAATCAGGCAGATAACTCACTACTTCATTTACTTCTGTAAATCCTTTTTTTTCCCCCCACCCCCATGTCCAAGTCATTGTATTAGGAAACTGAGGATATAAAAGCCACTGAGTCACTGGGGAAACGTTGGTTTTCAACAGCTCAAAATGTGACCCCATAGAAACAGGCAATAGTGGCTGAGATTTAACCCTGACAAAATTCTCAGCAACCAATCATATACTGTGGCACACATGGATATTATTTTTCATCTCTGAACATATAAGTACAGGTGGAACCTCTGTAGTCTGGCACTCTTATTTGGCAACATGCATAATCTGGCATGACTGGGTGCAGCCAACTTTTCCAGGGTCCCATAAAGTTTGTTTACAACCATCAGTCCTGGCTCTGTGTTCTGTGCTGTTATTTAGCTCTAATTTACCCCTAAATGTCTAAGAGCCCAGTAAGCAGTGGAAGTGTTGATAATACTGCTAGACAATACTGACCTCCTGTGGTCTGGCAAATTCTCTTGTCTGGCACCAGTCAGGTCCTGAGGGTGCCAGATGAGAGAGGTTCAACCTGTACAAGCCTCTGTGACTGTTTAGATTAGGAGCCTCATGGGTTGTTTCTGGAGCTGATGTCAGACAGGCAAATTTGGGCGGTGTAAAGCCTTTATAGGTTTTGACAGCTGTGCATTTAAAATGACTTATGTGTTTTATTTAGTCCATGTACTATTCCTGTAAGAACCTGTTCCTTTCACAGCGGTTTATTTATGGGGACTGAGCTACTCCCATAAACATGCATACTCATAAACATGGAAGGAAGGTAATTATAATGGAGCTTAGTGCACTGTGAAGTCCAAGATGCACTACCTGCAGCTCAAGGGCCTATAAAGAGATTGGCGCATCTGATGAACTAGTGCTATAGTTAAGGCTATGACGACACTTCTGTTATAACTCACTCTTTGTGGATTCTCCCCGCTCCCGCCCATAAAAGTTCACTCTTGGATGGAACTTGGCCCAAGAGGGAATAGTCTGGGAGCAAGTTGGAGCTTTTCCTGTTAAGTGCACAAACGAAAACATGTTTATTAGACGTAATGGGTTTTGTGTGTGCGTTAACACAGCATTGTTTCATGAAGGAGGTTTCACAAGCCATTAGTTTTCAACTGAACTAGGTCTCTCTGTATCCATAAATCAATCCAGGCGGCTCCTTTTAAAAAGTAGCTGCGGAACCTTCTCCCCTTGGGAGCTCAATCTTCACTACAGATCATAGGTAGGTAGAACCTCTCAGGAACACAGATGGTTTGTAATGCTGAACAAAACAATAGCTGTTCTTAAGCTTGCAGCTGAACGCTGCCTTAATACAGCTTTGAAGCTCTACCATGCAGAAGGAAAATGCTGCTTTCCCTTCATTTTTAGTAGTTTGTTTAGCACAGTGCTGTTCTGTATTTGCACTTTTTGGTGTGTCTGACTCAATGCCGGGAAACTCAACAGACTCACCAGGCCCCTGGGCAAATGGTGTGTGTGGGAGGGAAAGGGGGTCTGGCTCCAGGCTCCTGGAAGGGGAGGGGCCTGAGGTGGAAGGGGTGGGGCCAGGGCCTGACATGCACCCACTGCCAGCCCTCAGCCCTACCCAGAGCATACCGCCGAGGACTCTTGAGGAAATTTAAAGGACCAGCTGCGGTCTGTTGCAGTAGAAGCAGCTGGGAGCCCTGGGCCCTTTTGACTTGTCAGGCCCTGGGCCAGTCGCCTCTTTTGGCCCCTCCCTCACTCCACTGGCAGTCCCGCCAATCGCTGCCTCCTCTTTGTGGCGTTACAAGCAAAGTGCTGCTTTAACCCATTCTGGCTGCTTTCTACATTTCCAGAGCTGTAGCTCTGGTGCTCCATTCTTCCACCCAGCTTTTTTAGTTTGCCCTCCTCCCCAGTACCCATTCAGTGCAGCGGGACCGTTCAGCATCTAGGCATTGGTGTTTGCTAAAGCTCTGCTGCACTGGAGTTCTCCTTCCAAGTGACTGTGCGTAATAACTCCGGTGTCCTACCCAGACTCTGACCGGGAAGCGCAGCCCTTAAAGACACAATCCACAATAACCACACTCTGTGATCCCCGACCGCAGCTACGCAGGCTATTTGATGGGCACTGAACTAGTTCTCATGAGACCTGAGTTCTTTTACTGGCCTTTGTTGGCTATATTCATCTTGGCCAACTCACACCCCCACCCGGTGCCTCAGTTTCCCCCCATAGAATGGCAGCAACGATGCTTAGTCTCTTTTGTACAGTGCTTTCAGATCTGTAGATGAGACATTGTTGTCAGAGCAGGGAGTTGCCCACACTGAGCCTTCAGCTGGAAACGTTCTCTCTACTGAGGGCTCATGTTTTACCCCATTTCCAAACAACTCTGTTTTGCATCTAATGAGGAAAAGAGTTAGACTTAATAATTGCAGTGAAAGATTCATTTGTTGGTGTGGCACCATTTACAGACCTTAGGGAATCCTGAAATACAAAGCAGCTGGTTACAATAGGAAATAATAAAAAACAATAGGGTTTTCACTGCTTTGCGTGCTTTTATAGCCTGTCCAAGGATTTTAAAATCTGGATTTAAAAAAAAGAGGAAAATTCCAAACCACAAACTCCATTCACTCTTGCATACCGATAACAACAACATTTAGTACAACAGGGACAGGGAAGTTAATGAAATTCCTGCCTGAATGAGACTTTTATTGTGCTGCCTGTAAAACGTCCAACACCCTATAGAAAAGACACTGTTCGTGCTATCAAAACATGTCTCATGTAGATTAAAGTAAGGATCAGGAGCAGGAAGAGTGGCATTTTAAAAACATAAATAACTGAAAGAGGTAAAAATGTCTTGTTTAAACATCTCATTATTGCGTTATTGGAGGACATGAATTTTCAAACTTCAAGGGATTAACCCTGGATGCATTACAAAATAATAGAAATGGGCTCAGGATCAAAACCTCATGCCTAGTGCCACTGACATTTGCTGTGCTCAGAATGCGCGTTTTACAGCTTGATTTAGTCTCGACAAAAATGTCTGATTTTTAACTTTTAGGTTACAGTTAGAGGGGATTGGAAAAAAACTGTTGGCATTTTTCCAGAGAGATTTCAAAAGATCAAAATGAAACTTCTAGATGGTGCTTGGCCCTGCTGTGAGGGCAGGGGACTGGATTTGATGACCCCTCGAGGGCCCGTGCAGCTGTAGTGTTCTAAGGTCTGTTTGGTAAAGCAGTTTGCAGTAAAAATTTGGTTTTAAAAACCAAAAAATGGAAGAGGCTTACCCAAACTTTAGAGACTGGGGTGAGCGGACGCGGTAGATGGCTAATATTTTTTTTTATCAGGGCCAACTTCTATTGTTGGGAGAGATGAACTTTCAGGTCTTGTGTAGTTCTTCAGATCTGGGAAAAGTACTCCCAGAGTCACAGCAAAATGCAAGGTAGATTGGTTAGCACAATATTATAAGGGGTCTATTCAAGGAGAGGACAGTAGCTCATTACAGTTGCTGTACTCATTAAACCTGACTTACTGTACTAAGTGCTTTTGAAAATTCTGTATCTTTTACCAGCTGTGTTTACTGCCGCTTCTCCACTTCCAAACAGTCTTTCGAGAGGAGAGGTGGGGTAAACACCCTAACTGGTTTTAAACTGGAGCTCGATAAGTTTGTGAAATCAGTTATATGATGGTGTTGCAAGTGCTGGCAGGAAACTGGATTCAAGCCAGAAATTTCCTTCTAGCCTTAATACTTGTTTAATGGAAGACATGCACCATGTATTTCTAATTTTCTTGTGACTCAGGCAAGTTTGAGGCTGAGAGAGCAGGAAGTATAAATTTTTAGGTTCAGGTATTTCCACTCTCCTCACATCATTCACTTTCTAATGCTTTAAAGCCTTTATTTGGGATTTATTTTAAGTTCGTTTGCAAACTTAATGCATTTCCTGCGCAGTGACTGTGAATCAGGCTCTTTTTTTGTGGTGTGGATGGAAGAACAGGCTTTGTTTGTGTGGGTTTTTTTAACAGGTTTGCAACTTAGACATGAAAGACAACAGGCTGAAGCCTGTAGCGGCATTAGTGGCGCTGCCCCAGTTTAAGTGAGGTGTGGGCTGATTGCACACACGATTGACTGTGAGAGCTGTGTGCTCCTTCCACATCCAGCTGAAGTGTGGCTATAATTCAGTCGGCACACCCCGTAAAGTGTAGGCACCCACGTGCAGTGAGCAAAACTGCCCTGTCCAGGGAGACCATTTTGACTATGACAATCTTGTAGTCCCCTGAGATGAAGTGGGGGCCACTCAAATGGCCCATTCGCTAGCCTAGGCTGCCCATTGCTTGGTTAAGCAACTTGCCCAAGGTCTGGTTAGACCAAGAGTAGAGCCTAGACTCCTTGACACCTGCTGCTATGGCTGAGCTACTACACCAGTGTCCTCCAACAGAGTCAAAGGTGGCCTTTTTATACCCCCTAGATAGTGCTGTAGAGCTCATGGCAACCTCCCAAAGAATCTCTGCTGTATTGTGCTGCACGAGTGCATTGCATGCCCTGTTGAAGTCTTAGTCAAACCAGACCTTGAGCAAATCACTTAACCCAGTGAGAAAACAAAAAACCAGTCCAGTAGCACTTTAACAAAATAATTTTAGGTGATCAGCTTTCGTGGGACAGACCCACCTCTTCAGCCCATAGCTACACCAGAACAGACTCAATATTTAAGGCACAGAGAACCAAAAATAGTAATCAAGGTTGACAAATCAGAAAAAATATTACCAAGGTGAGCAAATCAGAGTAGAGGGGCAGAAGGCGGGGGTGGAGTCAAGCATTAGATCAAGCTTTTGCATACTTGGCTTAATCTAATTCTTGACTCTTCCTGCCCCCGCCCCCCCCCCCCCCGGCCTTCTGCCCCTACTCTCTGATTTGCTCACCTTGGTAATATTTTTTCTGATTTGTCAACCTTGATTACTATTTTTGGTCCTCTGTGCCTTAAATATTGAGTCTGTTCTGGTCTGGCTACGGTCTGAAGAAGTGGGTCTGTCCCACGAAAGCTCATCACCTAAGAAATTATTGTGTTAGTCTTTAAAGTGCTACTGGACCGCTTTTTTTGTTTTGATAGTCTATAGATTAGCACAGCTTTTGCTCTGTTAACCCAGTGACGGGCAGCCTAGGTGAGTGGCTCATTTGGTGTGCATTGCATGTTCTGTTATAGCAGGGTGAACCCTTATTACATCTTGAAAAATGAGGTCTTGGGGCCCAGACACAGAGTACCAACAGGCAGCTGATCAGTAAACTCCCTTAGCACGTCTCCAGGAGGGATTCTGGCATTTGCATGGAGGACTCTGCTTTGGAGACAGCCACAGGAACTAACATGTAGAGGGGCAGTGCCGTGGAAGTGGGGAAATGTGGTCTGTCTAAGGCAATGTAGTTGTCATCTCTTTGGAAATACTACAGCAAGCACAGGAACGCTAGTCACAGGTGTCTCTGCAACACCTCATATTTCTTCCTGCTGGCTGCTTAAACTGCTGGGAAGACTTTCCCAGACTTCTCTGTCACCTCTCAAACTACCTGCGTGTGAGCCTGAGCAGCACTCTTTATTAACGAGCCGCAGTCCCTTCGCATCAGAGGAAGGTTCCTCCTGACGATTGGCACGTTTGCGCAACAAAAAGGACAGGCCTACACATCTTCTATTGTCTCATCAATAGCCCCATCAGCCTCTATCCTTAGCTCTTCCAAACTTTACCACATGACTTGGTGAAGGAGTTGTAAGGAAAAGAAATGGGCAGCTCTGTCCACAAAGTGCAGGGTTCATACCTTGGGAGAACAGACCCTTGTATTCTGGGACAGGACTTGCTGTGATCAGGTGAGATTCCAACTCTTGTAAGGATGCAACAAACCTGCGCCTCAGTGAGGACATGTGACAGTGACAGGTGGGACTCCTGAGGTCCATTCTTAGCTCAGTCACGTCTGTCCAGCATGGCCTCCGCCAAGGTGTTTCAGCCTAAACTTGCAATGATGGACACTGAAAGTTGTGTGCCCAAAATTTAACTTCTTGCCTCAGACTAGTATTCCTCAACCTTTTTAATAAAGTACCCCTTTATAGAGACCAGCCTTCTCTGCACACCCCCAAGGGCACGTGTACCCCTTGTTGAGAAGGGTCCTAAAGTAATCTGAAGTCTTTAAACAAGTGACACTCAACCTTTCCAGATTACTGTACCCTCTTCAGGAGTCAGATGGGTTTTGCATACCACCAAGTTACACCTCACTTCAAAACTACTTACTGACACAAACATGCAAAAATACCTCAGAAGACTATTACTGAAAACTTTTGACTTTCTACCATCTTACTATCAAATAAATGAACTGTAAGAAAAATACTGTACTCAGCATTTCAGTGCAAGGCATATGAAGCAGCAGAGATAAGTGCCTGAATGAACTTTCAGCTTGTACTGACCTTACTAGTGTTTTTATATAGCCTGTTATAAGCCTAAGCACATATCTAGTTGAGTTGATGTACCCCCTAAGGGTATTTATATCCCTGGTTGAGAAACACTGCCTTAGACCTTTTATGCCTCAGACATTCAGCTGGTATAGTAGCAGTTCTTGTGTGGGAGAGTTAATGAATATGTGTAAACCCCTTGAGTCCTTGGTAAAAGCAGCTGAAGATGTACGAAATATTGTGGTGGTGTTAGCATATTTTATGTCGGTCCGGAATCTCCAAGAGGCTGGGGGTAAGGGAGAGGAGGGAAGGCGTTTTAAATGAAGCTGGTTTTCATTCTGTTTCTCCTTATTGGTCTGAATTATCCATGTCTTTCCTACTACCTCACATCAAGTCCAAATCATGACAGGAATGCTTCTGCTTGCACTGGCCAGAGGATGTTCGGATACTGATGTCAGCCCAGTTCTGCTGGCAGGAATCAGTGGCGTCTCCAGTGTAAACACAGAATTCTTCTTTGCCGCCAAGCTGATGTGCATTTTTGTTAACTGGAAATGGAGCAGCAAAACAAAGGCCTAATTCTCCACCTTTGCAGGTGACAGAACTGTTTATAAGTGAGGATTATCCTGACTGACGCTGATGGCCTTAAACCAGCTGCCACTGGAACTGGCCAGGATCTCTGCCCAAAGCATGTTCTTCATCTTAACAATGGAGCCCTGTCATTACTAAAAAAAAGTTTTGACAGGACAGCCAACGTGAATTTTCTTGTCAGATTTGAACCTGGCACCTTTCTAGTCAAGTTGAGTCTGCATATAAATTCCAGTGGGGCATACTTAAAATGGCAGCCGCCACTTGTTGCTTTCACAGAAAGACTGATTTCCAAATTTCCTCTGCTCTTTCCATTTTTTGTTTCCTTTTGCCCGTGGCACATGGATTTGCAATTTGTGTCCTAGTCACTGTAAGCTCCCCAAATCTGTGCTAGTGCCACAGACCTACGGCTAAATGTTTGCTATCCCACACACATGAAGAATTATTCATTTTGTCATGCAGTGGAAGTCACAACGGCTTTATTCTGCATGTTGCTGTCATGAATTTCAGTGAGGCCAAGCTATGGTGTCCCTCCCCCGTGACCATATGTGCACAATTTTTTGGCAACAGGAGCAGCATACCTTCTGTTCCATTTTTTAGGGACTTCTGATGCAGGTCCGCTGTGGTTGCAGCTGGAACACAACTCTGAAATTGGGTCTCGATAGAATAACACCAGAGGAACTTTCTACTTTAAAAATGTAAGTGGCACTGTAACTTTGTCCACATAACGTGTCCATGAGCCACTCCGCCTGCTGACAGCATATGGATTCAAGGGAAGGGGTCCAATCTTCAGCATCTCCTAGCATCTCTACCCTTAGTAACTAGCTGACAGCAATATGGGTCTAGAGGAGCCTGGGACACCTATAAACGAGGTGACCATGCCTCCAAAGAGCCCTTGAATGTGGTAGCCAGGCCTCCAGCATGCTTCACAGAGCATGCTAAGGAATGTTAAACCCATGGCTTTTTTTCCCGCCCCCAGTACACGTGTGTTTAGGCAAGGCAGAGAGAACTGGTACTTCCTTGTCCCCACAGGTACGTGTGTCCTTTCTTGTTTCTGATGACGCTGCTGAACTCTGTGGGAGTGGTTCCAATATAAGTGAAAGGTCTGAGAGCGTCCTGTCCCCCAACCTGTGTGTTCTTCACATCACAGTGACCATGAGACGGGTCCAGTGTGGATCAAATTGCAGAAGG
Source organism: Carettochelys insculpta (assembly GCF_033958435.1). Lineage (NCBI taxonomy): Eukaryota > Metazoa > Chordata > Testudines > Carettochelyidae > Carettochelys > Carettochelys insculpta. Next base: position 4,364,700 of record NC_134144.1, on the reverse strand, counting down.
CAGGCCCTGGAGGTGAGGGACCATTCAGAGAAGAGCTGAACTTATTTCTTCCACATGACTGAAGCTGCAGAATGGTTTTTCTTTGCTAACCGGCAACTGTCCCAAAGTTATTGAAGGCTCACTGACGGCTGTGTTCCTATGAGGTTTTTAAATAACAATCATGAGAAAGTACACAGTCACTTCACTCTGGCTTCTGAAATTCGTGGGATATCTGATCTCATTCCCTAGGCTTGGTGAACCAGTAGCCTTCCCTTGTCTAGCACAGAGTTACATGAGGACTAACAGTGGTGCCTGATTTTAACACCTCAAAGGCCTCCTCGAACAGCTGCCCCTCCTTCTGGTCACCTTGTCTTTCCCCAGGGAAGGGCTGGGGCTTAAAAAGCATTAGGGTCACTGACTCAATCACACTAACACCTCCTGGAAAATTCATTCTAGGAAATTTCTGCAGTGGCACTTGAATCCCCGGCATCTGAATGCACAGGCCACCAGAGCACAATCTTACCTCAGGCTCGTACAAACGTAACTCAATTCCAACAAGCTGCGCTAAGTCTGAGGAAACGACTTCCCCTCTGTTACTCTTCCAATAAAACGATTTACAGTAAAGTGAGCCCATGACAAAGCTCAGTCCAGCTTTTCTTACAAGGGTTGGTGTCTGTGCCTATTTCCACTCCAGAGGCTCCAGCAATACCCATAATCCGGCATGATTTTAGCTAGCCAGATGACCATTTATCCTGGATGTGGCCAAGTTTCCTGTGATCCTATAAAATTTGTTTCCAGCCACCAGGCCTGGCTGTCAGTGTTCTGTGCTGTTATTTAGCTGTAATTTACCCCTAAATGTCTTCTAAGAGCCCAGTAAGCCGTGGCAGTGCTGGTCCTGTGCTAGAATATATTGACCTCCTATCGTCTGGCAAAGTCTCTCGTCCGGCACCAGTCACGTCCCGAGAGAGGTTCAACATTTATGATAGTCCACCATAGGACCTCTGTCCCAGGTAAGAACTGTTACCTAATTAAAGTATCTTAAAGTGGAGGCTTCCACCTCTGCCTTCAGTGGATGGGTATCATTGAAGACAGTGATAGCTGCATCAAAGTTTGAGACATGTTAGTGCTGCAGTAATAAGGGCGAGTTGCGTTCTTCACTTTAAAGCTGGGATGCACCATCTTGGTGTGAAGTCAAACAGCAGGACTTCCCCCAAAGTACAGGACAGTGAATTTTCTGCAGATTTTTCAACTACATTGCTTACTTCACTGGGTTGAAATTCAATTAAAAACCAGGCCCCTGTATTTCCTTTTCTGGACTCCTTTTGTTCACAGTTGTTTTCGTATTATTCAAACTGAACAGTTAATGACACTCTCATCCATGTGTTCACATGAACCTCTTAGCCTGTGTTGACACACAGACACAGGCCATTTGCTGAGGTTGTGATTTAAGTTCTGGACCCATTATGCTGTAAGAGAAATTAACATAATGTTCCTTCTCAATTTCCTTATCACTTGGGAGCAGAAGGAAATTCTCTGAAGATTTTGATTTATTTTTTTTCCAGGCAGAATGGTACTGCATGGTCTTTGTGGTACAGTTCAGAAGAGGCTCATAATTTGGCATTTCCTTGCTCTTAAGGGTCTGTGATTGGTGAATGCTGTAAACTCTTTCATATCTGGCAGCCCCGGGATGGGGAGGTTGCCACATATTCAAATAACCTGGGTAATAGAGAGGTATACCTAGCAATGCATAACACTAATCTTGTTTTTCTTTAGATGTTAAGAAACCAATAAAAATATATGCAGAGTACTTTATTTAACAACAGTAATATTGGACACTGTAAACTTATTTGCTGTATTTATTTGTATTGACTTTCACTGCATTGTACTCATGGAAAATTTAACTTAAATTGACTTGTGGTTAAAATGCCAGTTACTAGAGCTTTCCAGATGAAGAGTGCTGGATATGAAAAAGTTCACTGTATTATACTTTAATCCCTCTCAAAGCAAGGCATCGTCGTGGAATTAAATATAACCCTTAAAGAAACCACCCATAGACACCTAACCATGACCCTCCACTTACAGGTCTGGTTTTGTTAGTTAAAATTATACCCAAGGTTTTATGTAATGTAAAATGGCAGTAATCTGATGTGGGGTCACAATCCCTCACTGGCCAATCATCTGCCTTTGTGGTACAGCCTATTTGATCATATGTAGCATTCCCGTAGCCATGTCTGGTGCAACCTCATGGACTTCAGTGGAGTCACACCAGAAATGAATTTGGGTCCTCACCTTTAGAGCATGCAGCCCTATGGGAATCGTGGAGCAGGCCTTCCATTCACTTCACTTTACTGAGGGGAAAATAGCGGATGGGACTACAGCAGGTTGAAAAGTGAGCATATGATGATATTACTGGCAAAACCTCATACAAAGGCCTTTCCATGTTCACCTTTACTGCATGTAGAGAGCAGGGCAAAGTATTTAGGGTGAATAATTTTGTCTCCAAAATATGGATTTTGAGGCGAACGAAAACTCTATAAATTCAACTCAAATTTCTCAAGTAGTTTTGGTCCAAAATCTTGACACAAATTTGCCAAGCAGGTTCACCCAAACATTTTGGGGGGCTATTTTCCTAAGAGGATTTAGGCATTTTGCCAAAAACAGCTGTAGGAGGAGGTACTAGTGTGGGCCATTGTAATAAAATAGGTATATTTCTCCAATAAAAATAAGTAGCTGACAAAAGAAACTCACCATTTTTTTGATAAAATATATTTGCTGATATCCCTTTGGCAACTTCCCTTCTTAGGAAGCCTTTAGATGCCAGCTAACAATTAACACAACAAGAGACTGCAGGTGCGAATTTAAGGTTGTGGGGTGATATAGCTTTCTTCATATTTAATAAGGATAGCAAATGAATAGCGTGGACCAACTAAACTGAGCGGCAAACTTCCCAAAGCTGGATTGACCCAAGGGGAAGATTTATATTGCTGTTAACTATTCAGTTCCTCACTTTTAAGTTCTTGAGCCTGGGACTAAGACTGGGTGGTGGTGTCACTTAGCAACCTTGGCAAGGGATAAGTGACCCTTCTTCCATTTCCACTGTGGCTTTCCTCCAGAACATTTCTTTGCATGACAATATGTCCTGTCAGCTTTTAGCACTGTAAGATGGCCACATGTCAGTTTGCTAGGGAACTATGTCTTCCGGGATATTTATCTGAGCAAAATCTATTCCCCTTACATTTGGAAGGGAGGGGCGGCACTATGGAGGAACTTGCAAAGACTACAACAACTGAGTTTAAATGCAAGAGAGAGCCAATACCTGGGGCCACGTGGAAATATTTGCACATATGTGAAACAATTTGCACAGACATGAATCACACTCTTGGCTAAATGCTGCTGTAAGAAAAGCAGAGAAGAGATGTAAATTATTCTGAAGACTCTCCTGTGGTGCAGAATTTGCAGACTCACCCCCCACAAAGGATGTCTTACGGTTGTGCAGGAAAAGGGGCATAAGCTGTTGCATGTTGGGGTGAAAGCACTGGTGGGCAGGTCTTAGCCCCGTAAGCCCCCCAATGTCTCTATTAGTGCAATCCTCATGTAATCAGCTGCAAGCAGCCTTGTCTGCTCCTGACAAGCAGAGCCCTAAATGGACACAAAATGTGTATCTGCATCAACATCCGTTTCCACAGATGCAGACACCTGGGGCCTTAAAGCAGATAGCTGCAGATTTGCAGGGCTCTACTGAAAACCACAGACTGGATGTTGAGGAGACCCAGCGATTACTTCTTTGGGCACTTTGCCCCTCTGTCCTTTCGTCTCCTGTTTCCACACATCCTGGGGGTCTCTGATCTTAATTCTCCATACCACACAAAGACAAACAGGCTGTGATCTGTATGGTCCAAATGCTGGGCAGTAATGGTGTGTAAAAGGGCCACACAAGATGGGGAACATAAAAAGGGACTTACAAGGGGACTTTTACAAAGCCCAGACGTGCAGATGGGCACGGGCAGACGGGGTTACTAAGTGGGACCCCAGTACAATAGTTTTGCATAGATGAGTAAAGCAACTTCAGGGTTACGCTGGGTCACATGAGTCACCAACTTTGCCAAGCTGGAGAGCAAGCATAGCGTAAACTGCCAGCAGCTAGGCCTCTTTACACAGAAAACACTAATAAGGGAGGTCAGGAACTGAACATGAGAGCTTGGGAGGGAATGAATTTCCCCTCCCAGGAAAATATTTGGGATTTGGGATTTGGAATAAGTTATTCTGTCCTTAATGAGGATGAAAAGTTGAAATCTCCAAAATGTTCACAAAGCCGAGAAGAAAAGAAAACCAGTTCAAGCCAATGGAAACATTTTGTTTTAATTTTTGCCATTTTTGTTGTATTAAATTTTAATGCTAGTTGGCTTAAAATTCAAAAAGGAAAGTCACTTTGAACCCCCAAACTGGAATTTTCCATGTAAAAAATGTTAAAACAGGCTGTGTGCACAACTTAAACTTTTTTCCAACTTTTTTTCACGCTGAGAAAGTAGTCCAAACACCCTGGTTTCCCCCACAACTTTTGGTTTTGAAGACCTGACAGTCTTTGACCAAATGCAGTTTTATCAACAATTTCTCTGTCCGTTCTACTACAGACAAAAGACAGCTCATACCTCTGTAACCAGAATTCTGCTGGGGTAGCTTTAAAGGGGGTTCAAAAGGCAGCATATTTAGTGTATTTATTAGGTAATGAGCTTCAGTAGGTGAGACCTGTGAAAGCTCATTACCTCATAAATAAATTATTTAGTCTGTTTTGTGCAGCTGCAGACTCTCACAGTTACCCCTCTGAGACGATATACTCAGCGTAGTATATTCCCGAGTATCAATTAGTGCATGGAATCTGGGAGTGAGCTTCAGGAATTTGAGCTTCATGAGCCTTCCTCTGCTTTGCAGTGTGACCCTGTGCAAGTTCTTCCCCCTACCCCATAAAATGTCGATCCTGATCTCAGCTTCTGCCGAGATTTGTGGGTGAAATGACTGACGTAATGGTTTAACTGAATCCATTTGAAACTATACTTCAACAGGTGTAACTCCCAGTTGGCCCTTCCCCTGAGTTCAGAACCTGTCTCCAAAAGTGAATGTAGGGAAGATATGAATAAATTCATTTAAGCAAAATTAAATTAAAGCACCATGTATGAGTAAATCCCTGGCAGGGATGAATTTACCTTTTGAATGTGTCTTTCCCCTCGTGTCTCCTTTCTGGCTTTATTTTAATGTGACATCAATTAAGACCTTTTGAAAATTGAATGGAAACCATTTGGAAGAGGACTAGATTAGATTTTCTCTCATTAACACTGCAGGCTATTTTTCCAGCTGTTAACAGACAGCTGCCTTGCACGTGTAGTGTCAAAACTAGGCTACCCTTTTATAGATGATTTTAACTAGTTTTGCCTAGTGGTACAGGCAAAGGAACGCAGGCAGGTCAAATCCTCAGTTAGTATAAATCAATATTGACTTAGATAGAGAGAGGCAGATTCAAACCAGCTGAGGATCTGGCCCACTTCAAATTTGGAAACTCATTCAGCACCTGTTTAGTTCTTCTGGCTCAGATAGCATAGCATCCTTTTAACGAACAGGCTGGCCAGACCCATTGAGAGTTTGTGCATCCTAAAGGGGGATTCCCAGACAATAAAAGAATTATTGTAGCTTGGATGTCTAACAAATTGCAGCTCCTTGGTCAGGGGCTGGCCAAATCTCTACCCCAGTACTACAGCCAGCAGATAAAGTTTGTTTCAAATTTATGTTATTGTTGGCTGTCTGTGATGCCGTTTCAGGGAGTTTTATTTCAGTGATTGTGTTAATTGTGGCAGCCCCAATCTGCTGGCTGTTGGTAATTGGAATTTCCCAGCTTGGCCTCAGCTGTGACAAGACTGACCTCTGCCTGAAGAGAACAAAGGAGTCAGCAACAGGCAGGGAGTGGGTAGGTGGATTTTGCTGCTCGGAGGCTGACTTGGCAAAGGTACTGCTGTCTCTCCAGTTCTGGAATGAATGAGCTGTTATCTGACTGGCAGCAGGAGAGCCGGCGAGATGGGACTGGGATTTATTGGTGTTGTCCGCACAAAACCAAAAATCTGTTTTCCTTGGATCATAGGCATTGGAGTAAGTGGAGGGGGACGAGTGACTGATAAAGTGGAGATGAGTAGAGGCAGGTTGTGAGATAGGACACAAGTTACTCAATGTGTGTAGGTCCCGATTCAGGAAGAACACTGCAGCTCAAATGTAGATTTAAGTCTCAGAGGGGTAGCCGTGTTAGTCTGTAGTTTCGCCAACAACAAGCAGTCCTGTAGCCACCTTAAAGACTAACGCACTTATCTATTAGGTAAGGAGCTCTTGTGGGTAAGGCTCACTTCTGCAGGTTTTCCGCTGCTACAGAGCTACTTGGTTTAGATTTAAGTGTAAGTGGTATCCAAGGCTTTCCTGAATTAAGGCCGCAGTTCCCTGTAAACTGAGCACTTGGGTGGCCATCCAGGAGAGATCCAGGTGCTTCCCAGCTGATCAGCAGAGGGTCTGCAGCATGTGTTTCTGCTGGTGGTGCACAGCCAAACATGGCTTGGTGCACATAAAATTTATTCCACCCATGGATGGCAAAAATTAGAGGCATCCCGGATCCAGACCATGATGCTTTTCATCTTAAAGGATCCCAAAGCACCTCTAAATGGTATACAAGTAGCGCTGCTGAGAGGCAGCCTCCCCTGAGATGGGAAGTGCACACCAGAAGCATGCCTGCAAGCACAGCACTGGAGTGCAGGCAGGGTAATGTGTTTGCGGAGACTGATACTCCAAGTCTAAGCCTATAGCTTCCAAGGGAAGGAGCTCTCTGCTATTGGTGAACTGGAATTAAAAAACAAGCAGCCAGACTTTTATTTGCATGTTTGTTACTCACCATGCCAGTATGATCATTTGGAAGCTTTGTTACAAAATCTCTTAAGCTTTGGGTGTGAGGGGAGTGAAATGCTTGTTGTCTGTGTTGTGTGACTCCTGGCTAACAGAGAACGGTACTGAATATGCCTTCAGGGGTCACCCCAAACGAGGTGCTGTTGGGTAATGGAGGTTGGTCATGGCTCAGGAGAGCTTCTCGTAAGGGGGATACGCAGGATTTTTATGTGCTGTTTACAGGTCTCTGCTAATGATTCTGTGAAGAAAAACTGACAGGGGAACAACAGAACTGAGTGAACTCTGGGGGAAGCTATCCTGGCCCTCGCAGAGCTGAAATCACTTTATCTTCATCAGGGGGCAGAGCCTCAGGATTGGGCCTGGAGCCTCAGGGGTGGTATCGTGAGAAGATACCGTGCAACAGAGATTTTGCCATCAGGCAGTGTCAAGAACTCTGGTCTGGCTTCTTCTCCCCAGCACCAGCGAAGCTGAAATCACTACAGCTAGGATGGATGCAAGGGCCTCCACGCCACACCAGACCGATGTCCTCTCAAGCTGGAGATGGACCTGCCCGAATGCACTCGCAGGCCTGAGGAGCTGCTAGCTACTGACAGCAAACTGTGAGTGGGGCTCTGGGGAACAGGGTTGTGGAAAGTAAGGGGATAAATGGACACTTGATCATCAGATGTTCACCATGGTAGGTTGAGAACAGCGGTGAGGACACTGCTGGAGATCCTGGGGGGCGGAAGTGTTACCGATAGTGTGAATGAACACATCGGTGCTATGCTCTTCCAAGCTGATGTTTTGTTCCTTGTTCCATTGTTTCATATACTGTGATGGGGTTCTGGGGTCCCCAGTGCTCTGCACCCTGTCTGCAGGCAGGAGAGTCTCTCACTCAGCAGGAAAACAGCGGGTTTATTAGCCGACAGGACACAGCATCGTTCAGAGGAGTCAGTACAGCAGGCAGAGACAGCCAGTCCAATCCATGTTGGGGAGATGAGGCCCCACGGGGCCCCCAGAGCTGGGGCCTGGCCCCCTCCTTTGTCTATCTCTCCCAGCCCAGACTAACTGCTTCCAACTCCCAGTTCCAATTCAAACCCCTCAGGCTCCACCTCCTCCTTTGTCTGCAGTACAAAGGTGTTACCTGGTCATCAAGGTTACCCTCAGCAGGAGCCCCACACCCTCTGTGAGCCACTCACACACACACAGGTATCCCCCACTCCATCACATCTACAAACTCTGTGCTAGCACCAGAGGAGGCATTGTCCGGTAAGGGCGCAATGGAAAGGCAACTTCTGGGGCTTGAGCTGTTGGGTTTGCTACTTGACGTGTCACTTGCCTTGCCTCGACTCTCGAGTTTTAACCATGATTTGCTGAGCCAGTGCTTTGTGTGGATTTCCTATAATTTTGAATAAGCTTTTTGTATTGTGGTTTCACACTGTAAATGTCTTTTTGTCTGACGTAATGGATGGCATCTCTTCATGTGGATGCGGCAATGTACTGTCTGAGAAATAGTTAAGCAATTTCATCATTTGTTGTTAAGTAATTTAGGGAAAAAAAGGAGCCGGGTAAGGTCTGGAATGTGCAGCAGGCAACTGAGAACCTATCCTGCTCACACCATGCTGTGCAAAAATATTAGAGCTTTGGGGCCCAATTGCAGAACCCTCTAAGCAGTACTAGTTGAACTCAATGAACCTGTTCAAAAGCTCCTGGAAACCAGTGGAACGATTTGTACTGACTTTAATGAGCTTTGGATCAGGCTCAGAGAGAATGCTTGTCTCAGTAAAGATCTCACATGTGAGTAAGATTATAGGATCAGGTGTTCAAACTATGCGTTTCTGTGTGTTTGCAGCATTGTCTTGGATACCCAATATTTTAAGGAGACTGTCATCCAAAGTGACCTATAAGCTTATGAGAGCTATTCCTTAGCCATGAGTGAGCAATGCAGCTACAACAGTGTGTCCGAACTGAGCTCTGAGACGTATTAGAACGCGTGGTTCTACCTTGGAGAATTTGTACAGAAATCAGTTTTTGCAGATACTTTGACTATTAGTTGGTCTTCATATAAACTCGCCTCATCATCTGTCACTGGCTAGGAAAAGGCCTCTCGATCAGGCAGGCTGGCTTGGCTCGGCTCCCATCACTGAACAAACACACGTATTGAAACTATGAAGCTACTTCATCACAGCAATTGTTGAGTCACTCCATAGCATCGGTTGTTTTTTTTTTTAAAAAGCCATTTGGTTTTAGAGAGAGAGGTTAGTTCACAGCCACCTACAGAAACATCATCCAGAGAACTGAAGTTGCCCAAAGAATCTAGAGATCTTCCATTCTTGGAGTTCCTGAGAAGTTGTCTCAGCCCACGGCCTGGACAGGAGCATAGTCCCACTGGTGTCCTGGGATCCACTGAACTGCATTTATGCAAAATTGCAGCCTCTGTCCTGACAGAGCTGGTCATACACCTTTGGCTGCCTGACCTGCACTCTAATACAGCTCAGGGTTACACCCCAGAGCCCCACCTGTGGGCTTATTCTGACATTCTACATGCAAGGTATCTTTCAGACAGTGGCAACCTAATAAGAAAATCTCCTAGAGAAATGTTTCTTTCTCTGCTCCCCAATTATCACGTCCCACCTACCAGCCCCAAATGACTCTTGCTCAGAGCCCAGGTAGAACAAGGCTCCGTCCCGCACCGCTGTCTGGTCTGAGGAGTGGCAAAGTGAAAAACAAGTATCACAGAGGTAACCGTGTTAGTCTGTATCTTCCAGAACAAGAAGAAGTCCTGTGGCACCTTAGAGACTAACAGATACCTTGGAGCAAAATATCTGTTAGTCTATAAAGTTAAAAACAGGTACTCTGATAGGTGAGCTCTTGTAAAATTAGAGGTATTTGATTTTAAACAGTTTATATTGTGACACTTGGATAGGAAAAGATTCTAGGTCATTTTTAGAGGATTCTAAAGTGTATTGATTATCTCTTTCCCTGCTTTTGGAGGCTTGTACAGGAGGATGCTTGGTAACTAAGGCATCAGACTTTACAATAAGATGGATTTTTAAAGAGAGATTGTGACACTTTTTTTTGTTAGTCTAAGCTACCGAGGTTTTCAGTAAAATATACGGCATCTGAAGAATTACATGATAACAGGCTGTGGTGTAAAGGTTTTATTGGCACGTGCTTGGACTGGTTTGCATAAATCAATGCTGCCAAGCTGATTATATTTTATAATCTTGGGCTACGTCTACTCTAGGCAAATTAAGTCGACCACAGATACACAATTTTTGCTATGGCAATTGCATAGCTAAAAATTGATGTATCTGCACTCGGCCAACTTGGCTGTCTACGCTGGGGAAGGGTGACTGGAGAGTTTCTCCCATTGACCTCCTTTATGCCTCATATCTCATGAGTAGTATGGGGGTTGACTGTGACCCCTGAGAGGTTGATTTCGCATGTCCATACTAAACAAAGGAAATCGAACCCCAAAAGGTTGAGCCAGAGCAGGTCAATCTTCCAGGTAGTGTAGACATAGCCTTGGTTTGAGTTGCCTGAGAGCAGTTCCTTGCCTTTGTCATTGCTACTTCCATATGTTGTGTAACCCCTCCTGTCCACTAGCCCAGTGTGACCCAAGGACCAGTGCATTTTAGCCCCAGTCCTGGGAACTACAGTTGTTTACAGCAAAGCGTTTTGGGTAAACACTAACAGTACTTTTTTTAATCAGATAGGTGAGGTCACGTCATTTATTCGAGCCGCTGCTGAGGGCGGAATGTACAAGCTTTCCAGCTCCATTGATGTTGTTCAGGTCTGGGGGAGAAAACAAAAAAAAATCACTCGTCCTTCCTACTAAGAGAAGTTGGTGCAATACAAGATACTATGTCACTCTTGTTTCCTCTCTCCTATTCCCCTGCAAACAATCTTCACGTAAAACTTTTACAGGAGAAAGCGTGTTCTGCACTAGCTGGGACAGCAGATTAGACTTAACACATCTCAATTTATGGGCTGCTGTGCTGGGTTTATATTGAATCCCTGACTAAGGCATTCTTCTGCACCTGATTCAGCCTGGGGACAGGGGCCAGATGTATAGATCTCTCTGATGTGTTACCCATCTGCTCAGATAGATTAATTGTCAGCAAGAAGGTGCTCCCTTGGAGCTCATGCATGCCAGGCCTAATTATTCCACTTATTAAAGCTATGCCAGAGCGTGACAAAGTGTGCTTTGAGTTTGAATCCCTTCCAGGCATTCTCTGTACTGCTCCCAGCTCATGGCGTAAAGGCGTGGCTCAGTTTAATCAGGAGGAACTGTGGTGCAGTGGAAAAACTCATCATTATTTCCTGCTCTTAATCAGACTGGGAAAAGCCCAAGAGCAGTTTTTCTTCCAGTACACTGACAGTTTCACCGCTCAGCTGGCCAAGGAAGAGCACAGATAAAATCAGTAACAGAAGAAACAGGGAGAGGGCTTTATGAAAGCGTAAGCAATGCATGGATCATACTGGGTTACAGAGTGGATGGAAGACCTGGATCGGCTTGTTATATGACTCAGCTCCCACATTTCTAACTTTTGCCCCATATTGGATCAGAGCCCATTTGTACCATTCTTCAGGATAAGCAGGAATAACCTTCTCCCATGTAATCAAAACAAAAAGGTAGTCAAGTTGCACTTTAAAGACTAACAAAATAATTTAATTTATTAGGCAATGAGCTTTCGTGGACGGACCCGCTTCTTCAGATGCCAGCCATCCCAGAACAGACTCGATATTTAAGGCACAGAGACCAAAAATAGTAATCAAGGTTGACTGTGCCTTAAATATTGAGTCTGTTCTGGGATGGCTGGCATCTGAAGAAGCGGGTCTGCCCCATGAAAGCTCATCACCGAATAAAATATTTTGTTAGTCTTCAAAGTGCTACTGGACTGCCTTTTTTGTTTTGATAGTGTATAGACTAGCACGGCCATCTCTCTGTTACTTTTCCCATGTAGTGTTTGCTCCGTATCACAAGGAAAGTATTCTTGGGTGGGCATTGGCAGTAATGCACTGCAGGTTCATGGTCTAGTCGGTGAAGCAGAGAGGAAGTGGGTTCTATTCCCACTTGACCTGCTGAGACCTTGCACAAGAAGTCAGTTTGCCTCTTTTAGGCTCCCATCCTAGCCTTTGCGGTTTGCCGATGCCAATGCTTTAGAGCAGTGGCCGTGTTTACATTGTACAGTCCTTGCACAAACAGGGCACAGCCTGGGTTGCACCATAAGATAAATAACAGGCTTGGAATTGCCATCCAATGGGAACTTCCAGGATTTTAATGTTTGGTTTAGTCTCAGAAGGGAACAAGAAGCTGAAATCTCAGAGTGTTGTCACAAAAGGACGTATTTTTGTTTCGACCTAACCTGAAATATTTCCACTACTAAAATCTAGAACATGCCCAAGTCAAAATGTACCATTTGTGACCTTATGGAAATGAAATGTTTTGATCCTTTCCAGTCAAAATGTTTGCCTTAATGGATTGGTTTCTGTGAAATATGTTTGTTTTGGTTGCGCGGGCATTTTCCAAGGGCAAACCATCGTAACTGGGTGTGATGAATAATACCAGTTAGGGTTGTGTTTAGACTGTGCAGTCAGGTAAGTACAAGGTAGCTGTGCTACACAGGCTATGAATTACTGCCCGAATCATCTGGAAAACCCATCCCAGTAAGAAGAGGAGAGAAAGAAGCATACAGAGCAATGAAGACAGAGATGTGCTCACTCTGCACAAAATCCCTGCCATGAGCATTCCCTGACTGACAGACTGTACTTTATCATCTTCTGTTCTCCAAGGAATACGTGTATCACATTGACAACATGCAGATACAGCTGGGTAATCCCATCCACCAGCTGCAGATGTCTGCGTAAGACCCATCCGTCTCTGCCAAAGAGCAAGCACTGGCTGGTAAATGCTCCTGAGTCATCTGAAGGGTCGATCCTCCCAACAGGACAATACCTCCGGAGTGCCTGACTGAGGTCAGCCCCAGTGAGGTTCTTAACCCTGTGTGGGGCATGATAGGCTGTCAAGGAAGCTAGACTGACCTCCAGGATGTGTGAAATTAGCCAGAGACCCCTTCCTGAATTCCCCTGAGTGAGATATCTCCCAGTCATCACTGAATGGGGCTGATCTTTGAGTGTGTCTGCTCTGGAATTTTTCATCAGTGGATCTTAAAACACTTCCCAAGGGAGGTCAGTATCATTCTTGTTCATCTGCAGATGAGGAAACTGAGGCACAGAGAGGGAAGTATCTTGCCTAATCTGACCAGTGGCAGAGCCAGGAACAGAGCCTCCATCCCCTCAGTGACAGTAATGCCTCATCCACTGGGTCACAGTGCCTCTCTTTAAGTTTCTATGGTCACATTACTACATCTTTGCCTTCTCTAGTCTAGTAGTAATAGCTAGCTCTTTTACAGCACTAACCTACTTCTGGTCCCTTTTACTCCATCTGAGTAGTACCTTATCCTACAAGTACAGAAGTCACTGGCACTACTCAAGGAGTATAATACTATTGAATGTGGATATGGGTATGAAAATGTGTATTTTCTTCCCTGGTGCTGGCTTCACCAGGAACTATATTCAGGGCGGTTCTTCACTTCCCACCAAAGCTAACAGCCAAAACAATATGATTTCTTTCTGGCTTTGATCCTGGCCTATTATAGAATTGATGACTTCTTCTTAGAGAAGTTGCGCACATACCAAGACATCCCATCCTCCTGAATCCCCCAAAGACAGAGGGAAAAGAAATTCTTCTTCAAGAACATTATCTGCTGCATCTCAACTAGCTATATCTAGATTTAGGGAAAATGTCTCTCACTGGGTACATCTTCCACAGGGACAGAGAGTGCTCTTAACTTAGGTTACCAACTGTATGGTAATGAACATGAGGTAAAGACAAGGGAGCTTGTTGTTTTAACATGAATTAGCATGACAAGGAGAAAATATGTGGTAGTTGAAGGTTTACCAGCTCAGAACATTTCCCCTCCCCAAATCTAAATTTCTAATTAAATGCATCTTTTGGATTTTATTGTTTTATTTTTGGTCAATCCAAATTTTAATGAAACATTTCTGATCTTGACTTTTTAAAAGTTCTAGCACCATAGTATCTGAATACATTATTACAATGGTAACATAAATACATTTCAAAAAGACTTTGGTCTAAAAAAAAAATCAAAATGCTTTTCAATTTATTTCTAAATCAGTTTTTTTTTTCGAAATCAACACATTGCTGTGGGAAGTTGCCAGTGGAAAACACACCTTTGGAAAAATTTCACTCTCCTCTATTTGTAAACTGTTGAGCTTTTCAGTTTAGGGATTGTTATGGCTACGCATGAGAAATTATATGTAATTTAAGGTAAATGTTCCTATCAAACCAGACCAGGAAAGTGTGACGGTTGGTCATCATCCGAGGGCATTTCTCTTTTGCAAGTCATTGGGGTGAAATACAACAAGATGAGAGGAGGGCTATTGCTCAGTCTGGTAGTGTTGATGAAACCAAACAGCGATGGATTACTGTCCAATGGAACACAATTAAAGGAATTTGCTAAACAGACAATGTGAAAGGGAGGAAGAGGCAGCTTATGTATGAGAGATTGCTGAGAAAAACTGAGGCAGCATAGATGAGGCCTCCAAATGCGCAGCTGTAACAGGGGAGTCCCTGTTAAGCAGAAGACAGTAACAAGTAGGTTGTTACCCATTTCTGCTTTTCCTGCCATCCTACCATTTCCTCTAGAGTTGCTTTCAGTGACTAGACAGAATGTGGACTTGGGTAAAGATCCGGGACATGTGCAGAAGCAACCGGAAGGTAGGACAGCGGTGGCTTGTTTGTGCTCTTGCCTGGCCTTCTCAGAGACCCAGAGAGGCCCAGCCATTTCCAGCTTTTGAGGCCCTGGGCATAATAAAAATAAAAAATGATGACACGCAAAAACAAAATAAGGCACCAACAAAAGAGTGAGACAACATTTGAATATTTTTTTATTTAATTTTTCGAGCTTTTTCCTGCACAACTGCACTAACTACTGAGGGATGCACTAAAAATGAGTTGCAAAACTTCTCAAATACCAAAAAATTAACAAGTGTCTAAATTTGAGGCTTCCTTTGAGCTCAAGACCAACACTTGTCATAACAACCAGCTGCATTCCAGTACTACATTAGTAATATGACTAACATCTGCCATATAGAGTTCATTCACTTTTATCCCCTCTTCTGAGGGAAAATTGTACATGCCGAATGGCATTTTATTCTGGTAGATTCCTTTTTTGCCCCTCTGTGTGTAATCTGCTCTGTATTTTATATTGAAGTAGTCTAGTCAGGGAAGTGCACTTTCTTCTGGGAGCAGAAGATGCTGAGATTTCTGATGGTCTTCATTTTTTTTGAGGTGCTCTTTCCACAGTCTGAAACCAGCTTCCAAGAAAGCTGCACACAAGCTTGTAGACAATTCCGTTGAGCTTGAGATGTGGCATCATCAACCATGAGTATTATCATGGAGTTTTGGCAGATTTTTTTTTCCAAGGTCATTGAGCCCTAGGTAGATAAGCTTGAGACCTTACATTTAATTTAATATTTTATGGGAAGCTAGGAGTTATAGATCATAGAATCATAGGACTGGAAGGAGCCCTGAGAGGTCATGTTGTCCATTTCCCTGCACTCATGGTAGAATTAAAGTATCTGAAGGCTAGGGCAGAAGTGATGTTATTAAGGTAACAATGGATCCCTACATATTTTTATACTGAGGACTTCAGAAAAGGCAAGCTTTGTAAGGAACATGGGTGGCATTGGCTCTGTTAGGTATGAAATGTATGAGTATAAGTTACAGGGTGAGTGGCTGGAACTTGTCAAGCAAGGGCAATAAGTAGAAAACCCTTGTAACTATAACGGCACATCTACATTGGACTGAAAGTCAATACTAGATATGCGAATCCAGCTATGAGAATTGTGTAGCTGGGATCAGCTTATCTAGAGGATCAACTTATCTGGCCGTCCTCACTGAGAAGAGTTGATGGGAGAAATGCATCCGCTGACCTCCCTTATTCGTTGTGATAATGAGGAATACAGGGGCTGACTATCAAACCCTGATAGTTACATTTTGTGTGTCCCCACTAGATGCCCACAATCAGACCCTGAAAGTTTGATCCTAACCATTTCAATGTCCCAGTAAGTGTAGATGTATGCTAAGAATTTTTGCATGGTTCTATGATTGGATTTTCAGAATCTCTCAGCATTGGCCTTGGTTTGTTCCTTTTGAGCTCTGTGACAGTTTTACTACTGTCTTTGTTGAACACTTACGAAAATCTTAACTCATTTTTTATTTTTCTGGCTTCGGTCTGCATGTATAGCCTACTGCATCTGGATAAGTGTATTGTTTTCTAGCAAAGTGTGGAGGATTTCTCACAGGTCTAATATACTCTATTCTGCAGCAGATCACAAAAGTGTCAATGAAACATTACCAAACTTGCTGACCTGTTGAACTCAAATTGTTCCTGGAGACATGACAAAATGCAGGAGGACTCAGCCAAGCAGAAATCTACCTGGTTTCCTGCTAATTTTGCTGCCAAGCTACCTCACTGAGAATTTGGAAATTTGTGGATGGATGAATGAAACCACATTTTCAGGTGTCAAAATCTTCTGCACATCAAAATCACTGTTCTCTGCAGAGTTTTAGTTAATCATTTTTCCAAGGAACCCTGAAACACAGAGGACTCAGATTAGCCTCCACTCACGGTTGCAGTCCTCAGTCTTACAATGTTAGGCCCAGCCCCTAATTCAGGAAAGAATCCTATTCATAAAGATTCCTGTTCATGACATCATTTAAATTAACAGATAAAATCCCAAATGAAGCCAGTAAGATTTAAATATATGCTTAAGTGCTTTCTTGAATCAGGGCTTGAAACTGATAAATGCCATATGAGAGATTGTTCAAGGCCTGTCTTCAGACAATGCCAAGATTTGACATAAAAAATTAAAAAAAAAATTGTCAGAGCTGCAAATTTTTAACTCAATGGTATAGCAATGGAAGGGGGACATTAATTGCCAATAAATGTCTCTAATTCTGTAATATTAGCAAGATTAAGTGGCCCAATGATTATTATATTTTTCCCCAAAGAAATCTTTAAGAAAATGTAAAGGTGGGAATTATAAACACCACCTTCTAAAATGTGAGTCGACTGAGCCAGCTGCTACACAATGTAGTTCTTAGAAATATGATTAATTTACAAAGCGGGGTTAGAAATGCTTCAGATCCATTATTTAAACCATCTTTGCTCAACAGTCTCTTCTATCAATGCTGCTTGTAAATCAGACTGAACAAATTGGACTTTGCCAAAGGACTGCAATCTTTTGTGAGTGATATCTTTCATTTTTGTCCTGGAGTCTCCAGAAATTAAAGAGTAATTTTTAATTAAAGATTATATCAGGTGATGAAACCTCCAGGATTATATGCAACCCAAAACTGGCAACCCTACACTCACATGGGCAAGTGTTCAGTAATTTATCCTGCTTTGATTGAAACCTGATGATACGCATCCCACGGCTTTTCGTGGTAGAGGGCCAATCACAATGCAAATTCAAAGCACCATGCAGGGTAAGGAGGCAAAGGAGCTTAATCATTGTTCATTTTGGATGTCAACTCTTTGTAATAAATAGGTCCAACAAGAAGCATGTGTCTGTACTGAGTCCAGCTCTGGAATACTGAGAAAAATATATGGCTTCAATGTGAAAGGGGAGCTAACTGGCGTTATGATATTGGTTTCATGACAGCCCAATTCCCCTGAGACTGTTCCCATTGAAAAAAATGTGTCACATCAAAACATTCTGCTTGGCCCAGTCTGCATTTCTGATTTTTTGGGCTCATAAAAATGTTCAAGGCTGACTTTTTGTCCTGCTTTACCCTGGGAATTTTGGGGGTTGTTTAAAAAAAAAAATCTGAAGAACGCTCATAGGACAAGAAACCCACATTCAGCACAGCTCTAGTGTTGTGTGAAGTCTGCTTCAATTGCAGGCTCTGACAAAGGAGTTGTCCTGCTTGCCTGCAAAATCTTTGTTCTCTTGAGCAAAGCCAAACATTTTTTGGTTTGTTGGTGCTTCTGTTGTGTCCCAGAATGCCCCTGTTCCCTTCCCAGGTAAGGCAGCAAAATGAATCCACATGGGTTTCGATATGCAACCTTGGGCCTGAAGTCTTCCTGCTAGTCACCAGGAGCTGCAGGAATGTACCATGTGTTCAGGTCAGTAAGGTGCTGGGTGCCCTCAGCTCCTACCAGCTCCACTGGAGGTTGAGAGCTGTCATTCCTATGCTGTGCCATCACCCATGGGCCAGGCCTCTGAAGCCTGCTCCGACTGGGGATAGGTGGCCAAGCCTGGGCCCAGTCCTATGGGGCCCTACTGGGAGCACAGAAGGAGTCATACCTGCGCTGATGAAGTGGGCCTTTGCCCAGAAAAACTTACAATCCAAAATATCTGTTAGCCTATAAGGTGCCACAGGACTTTTTGTTACACCTGCTCTGTGTGATCCTTTGGGAGCAGCTCCTAGCAATGACAGTAAACCACGTCCCTGCTGTGCTGTCATTGGCTACAGGCCCGTCCCAGTGCTCTGTCGCCCCTCCACTGTCATGAATGAGAAAGCTTCCTGATTCCCACTGTAGGTGCCGATAGGTCAATGGAACAATTCTTCTGTTGAACCCAAGCTGCAGCAAGTTGGAGAGGTGGCTGAAAATTATTGATTGGAAAAACCTTTTCCAGCACTTACAGGAAACCTGTGCACGACAGTGAGTCAACATGAGGGTCATCACTGTCCTGTAGCTCTCCTTTGGGAAAACATTCAAAGTTCATTACTTAATAAACAAAATTGCTAATCTTTAAGGCACTACAGAGCGTCACATGTAAGGCATTTCACCATTGGCAAATAAACAGGCCTGCATTGCACCCAGCTGTCAGTCAACTTGTGAGCCTCCCCCTCCCTTAAAGTAACAAAGGTCTAAGAGGGCAGTTACCACAGGGCCTGGCAATTTAAAAGGTCTCCAAGCCACCGTCACTGCTACTGCAGCATCAGGTCCTTTACATCCCTAACGGAGCCTTGCACAGCACAATCCATGTGGTGCTGTGAGCTGCATGGAGGAGGCTAGACACCCCCCCAGCCCCGCCCCTTTCAGCCAAGGCCACACCCCTTCTGGTGCGAGGGGCCCAGAGCCGAGCCATCCAGATGGTGTGTAGGACCTGAAAGTCTGTCACCAGCCCTGAAATAACATGATCGCAGCAAACAAAACAAAGCTTCCATGGGAAAATTCAGAAACAATGGAAGAAAACTTCCAGGACTTCTATCTCTGAGGAATAATCATGAGCCTGAATTTGCCCACCAGACATAACATGGCCCAGAGCCCTCTTATAGTAGATCACCATGGTCAGTAATCTGAGGAATTTTCCTGGCAACAGCAGCCCAGAGTTGTAAAGAAAAACTTTAAAATTTGCTTCATTAACAGGCTCATTTTTCTCTCGCTTGTTCTTTTTAAAAAAAACAAGAAAAACTCTAAGGAAAGGGAAACCAAGGGGGCCAGCTCCTGACTAAATTGCTCCTTCATGCCAAAATCCTCCAGAGACATGAGTTCACCCCTGTCACGAAACAGAAAAAATATTTACCTCAGCTGTGGCCAATAAAAGATTTGTGGCCTCTGTGTCGCATAAATGGATCTTTGGAAGGACTGACACCAAACATGGTGACTCAGAACCAGGATCTAGCGTATGCTGTTGTAACTCATTAATATAGTCTATATCCATAGAGAAGGCAGTGGTCGATCTGTGTGAGTTACAGACTGTATGGTCTGACCCTAGCACAGATTCCCAGCACAAACTAGTTCAAATAGGTCACAGAGAGAAGAATTAATCTGAAATATAATCAAAAGCAACAAATGTGCATCTCTAGGAAGTCTCCCCTCACCCCCAATCATGTGTTCAGCTGAAAATGCCCCTATTTCTTCCTCAAAAGGACTTTGAGAAACAAATATACTGTGCCCCCTCTGACAAGCCTAAGTGATCTTTCCCCTGAAAACTGCAAACAAGAAGAAATGGGCCAATAGTCCTCTAGCTTCTTCACTGTGTTGACACCTTCTGAAGGTGGGATTCTTTGATGGACATTTCACCTTCCTACCAATTTCCTGCCTTCCCTGCAGGGCCTCTAGTGCTCAGCTGGTTTAATGATATACTAAAATGAAGACACTATTAAAGAGCCAAAAGATAATCTTGGAAATATGACCACTGTTGGGTGATCTCTCACCACTTTGATCTGTGCTGCTCATATCTTCCTGGGTTTATAGAAAGTACATTTATCAGTAGCTGAGCCTCTGCTGCCTTAAGTTCTCTAATTTCTCCATTGCAGTTTGGTTCTGTCCTCTTGAGTGTTTGCCACCTGTTCTATTGGTTTGAATTCAGTTGTTACTACAAAGACTCGCCCAAGAACAACAAATCATGAAGCAGCCATGCATACAGGCACTTTTAAAACAATCCATTTAAAATAATTTCTAAAAACCTTAAATATAATTCTGGAGATAGGCTACAAATAGCAGGAAGCTTCATAGCTCCAGGACTGGCAGATATCACTACTGGGATATTCACAGATTTATGGATTCGGAAGTACCCCACAAACCAGCAGTGGTTTATGGGCCACAGACTGAGAAGTATAGAAACAGACCCAAACCATTCTAGGAAAGAGATGGTAGCATTCATATCCAAATGGCTTCCACAAAAGCTATTCTCACTCCCAGTCACATCTCAAATGCTGTCTTGTTTCTGATGTTCTCTGTACGAGGATCTACGTTGCCCTTATTTGTTTCCTATGACAGTGGGACTTCAGCATGTGCTTAGACACATGCTCAAATGTTTGTTGGGACAGGTCTGGACCGCTGAAGGAAACAGATCCATGAGACTCAAACAGGAAAGATTCATTAAGAACAAAATCATACCAAACAGGCCAGTTTGATATTTGAACAGTATTATGAAACTGATCAATAAAGGGAACACAAGATGTAATGCACAAGAGCTCCTTGCACAGTAACCGAGAGAAAGCCGTGCTAGTCTATATACTATCAAAATAAAAAATCAGTCAAGTCTTTAAGGATCTCCTTGGTCATTCATATCAACCATAGGAAGTCCTTGCAAACTGTTAACAACTGTATATCAACAATTAAGCAAAGCTATAAGAACAAAAAAGCAGGGATAATGCATTGCCAACATACTTTCCTCATTGTAGGTTGTGGTTTAGTTTATGACACTTTTTCAGATCAACATAGTGAAATCTTAGTAAGATGAGACACTATAAAGTTCTGCTAGTAATCGTAATCTGCTTGAAATCATAACAAGGTGTCCGCTGGGAAGACATCCGCTTCGGTGGGATGTACAAGAGCTTGCCCACTTTTTTCCAGTGGAATAGTTTTCCATCCAAAACCACCGATTTATCAAAATCAAAATGTTCTGGTAGCACATGTCAATTTTCATAGAGTGTCTCTTCAGTTTCTTCAGTTTTTCATTTGCAGCCTTTGTGTTATATCATGCCTTCAATAACACCTTAAAGTTGAAATTAAAAAAACTATTTTGCTTGACCTGAAAGGATTGCCGGGGAGGCAGGGGGGTGTCACAATTTTTATATACAGGACATTTTGAAATGTGATCTTTTGTTCAGAATTGGAATTAAAGTAAACTCTCAATTGTAGAATTTCCCCGAAAAATGGAAATTCAGGCTTCTGAAGAGCTGTAGTTTCCACTGGTTTAAAACGATTGTTAAGAGATGCTCTGTCAAAGGCTTTGCAACCTTAATTTCAGTTTCCTTGGACATGAACAATGCAAAGTAGTCTGAAAACTAGGGGACTAAGCAAAAAGTCCTGCTAGTCAATGGACTACTGAATTGTTAGAGCTGATATGCTCCACTTGGAGGTCAGTGTTAGGTCAAGTTTTAATGTCTACATTAATGATATGAACATGCAACTTGGGTGTGGCAGCTAGAAAGAGACCAATGCCTTGAGTCTGGGCAGAGAAGCAAGAGTCCCATGATACAGTTTTGAGACGGTGCCATAAATAGTGAGTCCACCTCTGGTCATGTAAGCACCCTAAAGCAGCAGAATGTTAGAGAAGAGCAACAAAAATGAGGGAGATGGAGGAGCTGAAGTAAAGGGTAGAAAGGGCAGTAGTCTCCATTTAAAAAATTCGTAGAGTAATAGAACATTAGACCTGGAAGGGACCTCAAGAGAGGTCATCAAGTCCAGTCACCTGCCCTCACGGCAGGACCAAGCACCACCTAGACCATCCCAAATAGACGTGTCTATGACCTGCTCTTAAATAGCTGGAGATTCTATAACCTCCCTAGGCAATTTATTCCAGTATTTAACCACCCTGATAGGAAGCTTTTCCTAAGGTCCAACCTAAACCTTCCCTGCTGCAGTTTAAGCCCATTGCTTCCCCTCAGAGTCCAAGGAGAGCAATTTTTCTACCTCCTCCCTGTAACACTTTTGATAAACATCAAGGGTGTATCCTGGCCCTATTTAAATCAATGGCAAGACTTTCAGTGACATTAGTGGACCCCAGCATTTAACCTCAGGAGGAAAAGGAGTCATTTAAAGGTGTTTTGGAGCAATGGGATGAAGTTAAAGAAAGCAAAAAGTAGGCTAAATAGCCAAGAAAACTAAGCTCGAGAGTTGAGGCTTGTTTAAAGGCAGTGAGCAAAGAGATGCCAAAGAGAGACCACTGCCCTGTGTGACTCTTTAATTAAAACAGGGATAAATAAAACTACGATGAAAACTGCAGCTCTGAAGAGAGAACAAAATTGTCAGCTAACAGCAGCTTTGCTAAACCCCCTGCAGCCAAACTCCCAACTGTAGCAAGAAACAGATTCTCTCCAGATAAAGCACAGATGGTTTGATACGGAAAATGTAAATAAGACGTCACCATCTGTTTAATAAACTGGCAGCTAGCTGGATTTGGCTACATGTCCCCAGATGTTTAAAAATAGGCTCTATGTAACTAGGATTTAAAAACTTGATCTCTTTCCCACTGAAGTCCACAGAAAGTCTCCCACTGACTTCAAAAGGCCATGAAATGTGTTATGTGCCTACCTTATAGAACAAATATGTGTACGTTCAACCACATTTCATTCAAGCTCCATCCTCTGTGTGCAGAAATAGAACCTGATTTTACTGAGAGGTCACACTTTCCTCCATCTTTGCAAAAGCTTGGGGGGAGTGATGACAGGAGGATGGAACTGGCTCCTGAAATCTTTAGAGCGTGTTAGTAGTGGCTTTGTCTAATAAGCGAGTGGACCCTGATCCTGAAGTGATCTGGTGTTTTGCAGTCCATTAGTCTGTCTGGGTGAGAAGGTGATGAATAGGTTAGACACTAGAGATGAAAGATGGACAAGAATGTCAATAAGACAAATAGAAGCACACCATGGGTTACCTCCAATGCCCTTGAAAGTCAGTGGAAAGGCTTGCATTGACTTGAACAGCAGTTGGATCCAACACAGTGCAGCCAAGCATATATGGTCTTTTTTTTTAACGTCAGAATTTCCTAGACTTTAAGGCCAGCAGGTTCTGTCTCTCCCAACCAAGTCCATAACACAGGCCATCATACCGTGTTAAGAGATGGTTTCTGTGCCTAGTCCAATACTTGTGGTTGAACTACCTCTTCGAGATATTTAAACTTGATTTAAAGGCTCTAAGTGAAAGAGAAATAGAACCTAGGTTGCCAAACTCTGGCCAGTCCGGGGCACTAGCCATTAGACTATGCTACCGGAGTGAATCTTGCAGACAGAATAAGCAAAACACAGCCGGGATGAGGAAAAGTGAGCTGATGTTACTTTTATTTTCCATCTGTAGGTTGCTTAGTTGAAAAATCTTATTCTCCGACTAGATCTGTATGTTCACAAGAGTCATGCACCATTATGTATGCTGGTTTGGTAATCTTTTCGTTTGCAGTGATTGGCAAAGGGGTTAAACAGTAGCAGCTCCTTTTATCCACACAGCTCAATGGACTTTTGCAAGCATCATCAGTCCTGTTTCACAGGTGGAGAGACTGAGGTGCAAAGAGGGACATGATTTGCCCAAGGCCAGCCAACAGTTCACCAGCAGAGCCAAGATTAAGATCGAGGTCTCCTGACCATGGGAACAGGATCTGTTTGCATAAGATGGAGTCACTTGTTAGATAACTGTGGGGACAAGGTTGGGGGAGGTAATATCCTTGATTGGCCTGACTTCTCTTGGTGAGACAGAAGTTTTGGAGCTCCTCTTCAAGTCTGAGAAAGACACTTGGGTGTCACAGCCAAATACAAGATGGACCAGATAGCATAAGCAGTTAGCGCATATTCTAAGGCAGGGGTAAGTAAGCTTTCTCGGCCAGGGCCCCATATTTTGTCCCTGCAAGTAGGAGCCTCCGCAAATCCAGAAGTCCCCTGGAAGTGGCATGCCATGTTCTGTCAGCAGTTGCTGTGGTGGCGGCCACGGGAGCAGGATGGGAGGTGGCAGAGGCCACGGAGGGGGGAGGCCAATCACGCTACATCTCCCCTTATGAAATTTCAGCCCCCCCCCCCAAACGGGTGGCATCTCCCACTTTGCTGCCATTCGAAGGCACCCTTCAGAGCAAGTAACACCCACTATGACCAAGACCTCAGTGTAGCTGACAAGCTTGTCTCTCTGGCCAACAGAAGTTGGGCCAATAAAAGATATTACATCCCCCACCTAGTCTGGTTAATATCCTGGGACTGGCATGGGTACAATGCTGCAGATAACCAAGGAGAGAGAGATTGATCAGGAGGAAAATATACCAAGCCTAGACATTTTCCATATTTGTGAAGCAGAAGGGATTGTTCCTCAAGCAGAAGCTCATTTTTGTTGCTACTGTATTTAGATTAGCCATATTTTAATAGCACACAATCATTCATGCAGCAGCTGCCATTAGCTGCAGACATAACAAGGTCCAAAACAGGTGTCAGAGCCCTCATCAACTAAATGTTTAGAGTTCTTTTGTGCAGAACTTGGAGAGCTCCTCTTATTCCCTGAATTAGGACACGCCCCCTTTTCCCACAATAGGTTCAGTATTTGGTGTTGAATTCACTCCCTGCTTTAGAAATTTTATGTAGACCATCAGAATTCCAGAAGTACATCCAGAATTAATCCATCCTACCCAATAGGCTGGTCATGGTTAGGAAAACAAAGCATAGAATGAAGAGATAACAGTTGGATAATTG
Organism: Carettochelys insculpta; assembly: GCF_033958435.1. Taxonomy (NCBI): domain Eukaryota; kingdom Metazoa; phylum Chordata; order Testudines; family Carettochelyidae; genus Carettochelys; species Carettochelys insculpta. Next base: position 4,339,595 of record NC_134144.1, on the reverse strand, counting down.
GTAATGAAACCAAAGAACAAAACCAAGAAGTTGAGAAGAAGATAAAGACAAGGAAAGAACAAAATAGCACCCAACGTTATGTCGTGAGGTACTCAATAAGGTACTTAACCATGTGCCTAAATTTAAGAAGATGACTTATCCTGTGGAAGTGACCAGGACTACTCTCATGCTTAAAGGTGCATGATACAATATCTGGCAGAATCGGGGCTTTAGAGATGGTTGAAAATGGTTGCAAAACCATTGATTTGCTGAATTTGGGCTTTTGTACCATCTGCAAGTTGACCATGACTTAACTAATTGGACTGTTTTCTTTTTTGTTTGTTTTAAGAATAGCTGCCATTTTTAAACGGTCTGCTTGTTTCTGCAAACCTCATTTCGAACACACAAAACCAGGGTGTATGCACACGTGTTGGCTGGGTGACCCGCTCCCAAACAAACACACCTTTAGAGCCAGACAGCAAGTGTACAGCATGACTTGCTCTCTCAGGAGACCCTAGCTTGTGAACAGGGATGGGCCTCTCCATCAGTGTGCTGACTGGGTGTTGGCATGGAATTAACACAAAGGCCTTCTGAACAGAGATGGGCAAGGGCTGTTGAGTGACCAACCTGCCCCCAGTGACTGGTACTCTGGGAGAACTGTGGCCAGTGCCCTCTGCCTTCCGCCTTCTGTCACCACAGTGGCTCTTTGTACAAGGTGCTGGGCTTACACAGTGATATGCCTGTCCTGGAAACACCAGCATTTCCTGTAAGCTGGGCCTTGGATGGCCACCCAGGAGAGATTCAGGTGCCGCTTAGCTGATTAGCAGAGCACCCACAGCAGGCAGCAGGTGTTTCTATGGTGGTGCACATCCATGCATGTTTCAGTGCACGAAACAAAATTTATTCTGCCCAGGAATGGAAGAAATTAGAGGGAGCCCTAAGCAAGACCATCCTCCCCTGGTAGTTTTGCCTGTATGGGTGCTGCATGAGTGACATCAAAACTGATCCTACATTCACTTGCCTGTGACTCTGTACAGCCGGAAAGCGGGCCTCAGCCGAGTGAGCCTTTTGTAATGTGCGATAAATGCAGTGTGAGCGAGCCGAGTGCGGCATTGGGTGTCTTCAATCTAAATTTTTTGGCTAAATTCAAAACCAACCCCCAAGTGTTGTTTTAAGATAATTTCTTGTGTCTAGCTATTTATAAAATGCTGCTTTTAAATGCCCTTTTCTCAAAAAATCTACTTATTGGAAAATATCTCGTAACCTCTCCTACCTTTAGGAACCTCTGCTAACTGTGCAAAACGGTCTTGCTTGCTGCCATATCCCCCACGCTGTCTCCCTGTGTGGGGAATGGATTTATTTATTTCAGTAGTGGCTAACAGGGAAGTAACATAAGGCTATCGGGGTGTCAAGATTTAGGTGGAGGGGTTGGAAACATTTCAGAGGTTTATGCTTGTTCCAGGCACATCGGGCGAGGTCCCACTCACTGAGGTAAATGGGAGCAGTCTCACAGAGCAAAATTACTTCAGTGGGGTTGCATCATGGGTGGTGATTTGGCTCTCATAAGCTTATAAACCACATTGGAATGCAAAAATTGCTGCCTCCCAGCAAAATTCGAGAGACAGCCATTAATGTAACTCGGTTTCCACAGCCAAGGTATTAGGCACCTGCTTTGAATATGACTGTCAAAAAGTCTGTCTGATCTGTTACGCGCAAAATCATGTGCAGTCACATGGAGACGCGGTCAGAATATTTTTGACCAACACTATTTTAAAGAAAAATGACTTTCTGACCAATAGAAAAGTTGCTTTTTAATTGAAAATTATCACTGTTTGGATGGAAAACCAAAAAGTGCTTGGTTTTGCTTTATGTCCCCTCCCTTATTTTCCCTGCTCTTCGCCCAGCTTTTTGGTAATCGTTGGAGATGGAGATGGAGAAATTAGGACCTAAAATACAGGTTGAACCTCTCTAATCTGGAACTCTCATCTGGCAACATCCATAATCCAGCATGATTTTAGCTAGACGAATAACCTCTTACCATGCATGTGGCCAAGTTTCCCATAGTCTCATAAAGTTTTGTTTTTAGCTACCAGTCCTGGCTCTGTATTCTGTGCTGTTATTTAGCTGTAATTTACCCTAAGTGTCTTCTAAGAGCCCAGTAAGCAGTGGCAGTCTTGGTAATGCTGCTAGACAATTGTAACCTCCTGTGGTTTCATTTAATTAAAATCAGCAAAAATAATTCAACCTAAATGAAAATGAGTAGAAGAAAATGTTTTGACTAGCTCTAATCACATCTGCCTAGAGTGGTGTTTGGGGTGGTGTTGTACCAATTTCTGCCTGTCTGCATTTATTAACCTATTTGCAGTTAATATAATTTAGTTGCCTGTGCAGCAGGAGTCCTAGTCATCATAATGCTTTTGAAGATGTCTTGAGAGAATGACTTCCTGAAAACAGTCCTAAAATATTTTTTACAGATGGGGACAAATACAAATTAGGTATGTTGTGGTGGGAAAAGAAACACTGACCACCCATGTAGCTTCATGGTCAGGAAGGGATATGGTAGAGTGTCTTTCTACCACACATTGCCTTTTCTTGGGACTTCTCTCTGCTACAGCTGGGATCCATGCTGTGGCCCTTGATCCGCCGAGGCTTGATTTCGTGGATCTAGTTAAGACTCACTAAATCAACCACCAATCACTCACATATCGACTCCAGCATTCCACCAAAAAGATACGAGTAAGGGGAGTTGATGGGAGAGTTTCTACCATTGACCTAGCATTGTGTGGTCAATCCAGATCTAATCTAATCTATTTCCCGTGGTAAATAGGTTTAATCTATGTTGACTTGAGTTGCACTACAAGTTGAACCTCTCTCGTCCAGCAACATCTGTAATCTGGCATGATTTTAGTTAGCCAGATGTCCACTTATCGTGGGTGAGGCCAAGTTTCCTGCAGTCCCATAAAGTTTGTTTACTGCTACCAGTCCTGGTTTTCGGTGTTCTGTGCTGCAATTTACCGTACGTGCCTTCTAAGAGCCCAGTAAGCAGTAAAAGTGTTTGTAATGTGCTAGGCAATGTTGATCATCTGTGGTTCAGTGAATTCTCTCATTTGACACCAGCCAGGCCCCAAAGATGCTGGCCTAAAGAGGTTCAACCTGTACTTATGTAACTCAAATCACACTGCTTAGATCAACTTGAACCCGTAGTGTCAACCTGCTCTTATTATCACTTTGCCCGGCCTAACCAAAAAGCAGAGTGTCTTACATAACATGACTCCAAAAGCTGGGACTTTAATAAGATCACAACTGATATGGCAAGACTCTCACTGAAACTGCAGCAGAAGGTAGAACTGCATTTCAGAAGAATGGGTGAAAATCCAGCTCCAAATGTTTGTGGGCTTTAGGTAAGGGGAGATTGCTCTCATTAGGCTGTGCTGGTCATGTTTTAGTGCACTGAAAAAGGCTGTTCATTTCATTGCTCCCTCTGGAGAACAGGTAGAGGAGAAGCTCCTGGGTTCCCGGCGGGGTGGGGGCAGCCTGTGGGAACCCAGGAATCTGTGGGGATCCAGTCTCTTAACAGAGAGCTGCCAGTGGACCTGGGAGATCAGGCTTTCAGCTCCCACATGGCCCCTTTAAGTCAGTGGAAACACCCCTGCTGAGGACACGCACCACCGACAGAAGGTGGGCAGTGTGGGCCTGAGTCACTGGAGTAGTTACTGTGGTGGCTATAAGTCAACTTGATACAGATTGATTTAGGTTTGTAGTGTAGACGTGCCCTAAGGAAGCTGAGGAGGAGGAAGAAACTCCCATGGGTAGAGGGAGTTGGCCTGTAAAGAGAGAAGACGTTGGTGCAGGTTCATCATTTTTTCGATGGGGATGGGGAAGGCTTTCCCGGAGGGTGCAGATGCAGGGCTGTGCACTGGGGTACAGTATGTGGTGGGTGTTTGTGGGGTGCTGGGCTCTTGGGACCGGGCTCTGGGGTTATGGCAAGAGGAGGAGTATTGGGGTTCTGGACTCACAGGGGGCTGGGCTCTGAGGCACACTGTGTGAGGAGCAGTGTTGGGGCATGCTGGGATCATAGAGGTTCACGTTTGGAGTGGGTATAAGAAGTCAAAACGTTCCTCTGTCTTACAGTGGCCTCACTAGCCCGTAAACTCATTTGCCGTAACCCCGACAGCAACTGAACAATGCCTCTCTCCAGTCACACAGGGATCCTTTGGCAGCGGGAAAGGACTGGGTCACCATGTGCCCCGTGGACTGTTTCCTGGCCGGGATGTTCGGGGGAAGGATTTAAGGGCGGATCCCAGTCTAGAGGGGATGGAGACAGACGCGGAGTGTGACAAACTTCTGGGAGGGGGCAGGCGGGGAAGCGCGCGCTGCTTCTCCAACCACTGTCCTAAAAGGAAAAGGCCTGGCTGGGAGCGACACAAAATCACGGGGAGGCCCTTTGTCACACGAGCACCTTCCCTCCATTTCTGGGAGCCTTTTGTCAGAGCTTGGTAACCCTGTGCTCTTAAATGGCTGTACTCTCCTTGCAGACAATGGTGTGCGTGCCCCGTCTTGCTTGGAGCTTCCCGCAAGGAGCGGAGTCACAGGGGTTCAGAAACCAAGTGCTGGGGGGGTTGTTTTTTTAAGAGACCCCTCAAGTGAGGAACAGGCATCAGGCCCCCACTGATCCCTCTGGGCTGGCACTGCTTCATCAGCAAGGGGCTTGGCAAGGTTGGATGTCTTGGAGCCAGCGGCCTCCACAGCACCTGTTGCTGATTCTCTGTGATTCAAGCCCTCTTTATGCCATCAACGTAGTTAGTGCTTGTTCCCATCCTGGCTTTGCTCTTGGCACCTGAATGGTCCATGTAACTGGTCTGCCCTGACCTTGTGTTTTTGTTTCCAGAGCCCTAAGGTCACTCCTGAGGCTACTGAATCTCCCTTCATACTTGGCGCATGTCTCCAGGTGGCCCCCAGTCCTTCACACACTTACCGGATGGTCCCATTTAAATCCACAGGATTACCCACCTGAGTGAAACGAAGCCCATGTGTAAATGTTGGTCAGACTGGGGACTTAGGCTGCTATGCTCTGCATTTCCCCAACAATCGTCAGGACATCCTTTGTCTCTCTTGATGCCTGAGTGGTAGCCTGTCATTCATGTTGCCTTTGATGGCCCTGCCTATCTTCTGCTCTATTGAGTCCTAAATTGAAGTCACTTTTCTCCTCTCCTTGTTGAGAGCTTTCTTTTCAACACTTGCATCAGACTCTTGCTTAGCTAATGCTTCCTCTCGTTCTTGTCGCCTTACAACTTCTCAAGGCCCAAATATCTACTGTCTGTGTCTTTCTTGACTTTGTACAAAAATGTACATGTGATGAAAAACAGCACCCTGACTCTTTTTTTTTTAAAAAAGGTCATGTTAGTAAAAGTCTAATTCAATGAATATCTGTAGACTTTGGACCCTTTTGATCCTAAAAGATCTGGTTAGCAAATCCCAAGATAGAGCTGTCAGTCTTCCCTCAATCATCTCATTCATTATACATGAATGTTGAGTGACTCATGTTGAAGTGTTCCTGGATTAGAATGACCTACTTTTTTTTGGCTGCAGTATAGTTCGTTATGAATTCCTAATGATTTCATTGCAGCGTTAAACTAAGATTGTCTCAAAAACTTCAGAACAAGTTGGACATGAGATGAATATATCTGGCCTCTGATTTCTGCTTTTGTAGGACAAACAGGAAACATTGATGAAGAGCTGTTAGTGTATTTGATGTTGTGACAACTTAGTCATTTGTTTATAATCAGCCAGTTCCAGGACCAAGTGAGCAGTTGATTGGGAAACACATGAACCCTGAGTGGCATGAATAATGTCTCTGAAGTCGATGTGCTTAGGTCTGCATAACATGGCATCTTCACAGCAGTGAGAAGACAGCTGACTCTCCAGTCAATGCCACTTACTCGCTCATTTTGGTGGCATACTGGAGTCAATGGAAGAGCACTCAGTGGTTGATTTATCATGTCTACACTAGACATAATAAATTGACACCTATTGGATAGATCACTGCCCACGAGTTCAGCCCATAGTGAAGACATGCCCTGAGAGATGGTACTTGGTTCTGCCAAGAGGGTAGTGGACTTGACTCGATGACCTTCTGAGGTCTCTTCCAGCTCTGTAAGATGTGAGAGTGGAGAAGGAATCTGAGAGAAACAACATTTCATACATGTTATTCAAGATAGGAAAAAGGTATGGCACAGTTGCAGATAGATGTAGTGAGAAGTTCACAGGTTTAGCCCAAATAATGGTACACCTGCAATGGGAGGCCTCCAAAGTTCCCACCCTTGGTCTACCACAGGTTTTGCATCACCTGTTCAGTATTCTATAACAAGGCAGTAAGAAGATCTGTCAATATATAGCTACGACCAATGGAGCCAGTACTAATGTAAAAAGGCCTCCCTGAATGTATGAGAGAAACTAGGCCCAGAATTTCAAAGGTATTTGGGCACCTAGCTCCCCAGGTTAACAGACTTGTCCCTGAATCACCAAGGTAAGGAAGAACAGACTAATTTGAAGGCCTACTCATCTCACTTTTAGCTTCTTGATCACAAAATTGTTCTATCTGGGATGTGGTGTAGGCCCAGTGTGATGAGTTTTGTGTTTCCTTTGCAGTCTCCTCTCTCTTTTTCCTAGCCTATAAGAACTCCTTTGACTTTGGTAATGAAGAGATGAATTTGCAGTTACCCACCCCCAGGATGAAAATCACTGAATGACTCTTATAGGCCAAATAAATCTAGTGTTGTAAAGAATTCCTGTGTTAAAAGGGCTTATATATGCCCTAAAAATTCAGAACCCTGTGACCATTCAGTGGTCAGACATGTCTGTGAACCAAGACTTTGGCAGCAATGGGAAAAGGTCTGATGATTCTCATGTGATCGTCTCCCAAGCATAGCTTGAAACTCATTAGTGATAATCAGTACACCTATACATGCGCGCTAAATAGTCAAAAAGCATGGCCTTTCAGGACAAACTAGTCCAGTTACCTGGGCAAAGATGCAGACACTGAGTCTTCCATTCAGTGGGAAAGAGAACTAAAGAAGTAGGTAAGACTGTGAACAAAACAGAAACTGACTAAATTCCTCTGAGGCTGTAAAAGCATTTAGGAATTTTAGCAAGAAATTATCACTGGCACCCCTGACAGTTCAGCAGTACCAAGAGCAACACTGGTGGGTCCCAACGTAGACAAGGCTGGGCGCATCTTAGTGCTACAGGTGCCAATCTGAATTAATCCAGCCCTAGACAATAGTTAAAAGAGCTGCAGAAGGTCCACAGCACTGCTCGCAGCCTTGGTAGCACTGGTGCTAATGCAATTGTAGGAGAAGTCCCTAAAAATGTCAGTGTGATTGAGGCATAGGAGAGAAGGTTGGGAGTGGAGGCCTGTCTCCTTTTCAACCAATGCAGAAGTCTACTTGTCCATATGTTGAATAGTAACAGAGAGGAAGCCGTGCTAGTCTATACACTACCAAAACAAAAAGCAGTCAAGTAGCACTTTAAAGACCTAGCAAAATAGTTTATTAGGTGAGCTTTCGTGGGACAGACCCACTTCTTCAGACCATAGCCAGACCAGAACAGACTAGAATACTGAGTCTTTTTAAAGCTGTCTAGCCAGCAGAGCAGGACCTTTTTTCAAATCACATCATCGCTTTCCCTTTCTCTTGTGCGCTGGAGGACATTGCCCAAGGTTAGATAGCAGCCAGTGGTGCAGCAGGTTGTTAACCCTGGGTGTGGCTGTGCTCTTTGGCGCTCCTTGCCAAGTCAGGGGTGCCTTTCTGTCTGTCTTCCTTTTGTGTGTTTTCCCCTGTGTGGAAAAGCTTCTTCTGTCCTTTGCCAGCTGGGAAAAGTTAGATTACAAGTATGCACAGATCTAGGAACGGCAAAAGAGAAGTGTGAAAGGAATGTTGGCTCCCATTTGAGAAAAGCAAATATTGTTTTGCATTGTGGATGGTCACACCAGACGTACCGGAATCTAAAAGGTGGCCAAAGGTCCCTTGACAATTGCTTTGGATAAACTCCTCTGCGGTTGGTCTTGATGAAGCAAATTGCAGGGAGCTGGAACAGCATAGTCCTGACTGATCATCACAGAGAAATTACCAGCTGCAGAAATTCGGGGTGCCCCTCTTCCCTCACTGATCTTTCCCACGGATGCTTCCGTTATAGAAGATCAATGGGGAAATCTGATCCCTAGTTGGATGGGCCTACACCATCTGCTGCAGGAAAACAAATTGTTTTGGTTTGAATTCTGCTAAGTGGCCCTCCAGGTCAAGTCCCAGGTTAGTATGACAGTGGTCTCAAAAATGCAAGAAATTAGCAGGTTTATGGCTGGCGTATTTGGTTGGCTAGTGTGCACAGGATAAAGCAGGAGGAATTCCCTCAGGGGGATGTGGGGCTCAGGGGGATTAGGCAGTGTAACTTTTCCTATGCTGCATATCAAACACATCATTCCTTGGGACCTTCTGGTCCCCCAGTAAGTGGGTGGGACTTCCTCTTTCCAAGCGTGCAAGGCAACCTGACCGGATCAACAGACCCAATCACATCACCTCCTCTGCTGACTTCGGCTAACTCCTGAACAGCCCCTGGATGATAAGGACGGGAGTCTTGCTCTCACCTGCACCATTTGCCTTCTTGTCCCACCCCAGCGCGTTTCTCCTCTTTGCTCTCTGTCCAGCTGCAATCTGGAAGAGCCAGCCAAGAACCGCCGTGAGCCTGTGATGGGAAAAGGCAAGGCCTTATACTCCTCCATGTGATTCTGAGTGTGCTGGGTCTCCAAGCAGTTCATAAGACCATATGCTGGGTCTGGTTTTCTCCAGCAATTCAGGATGCACATGACAATGCTTCACAGAGGAGCTCGATCTCATTATGCCCCTTTAACAGAGGGGAAAACTGAGACTCAGAGCAGGGACCTACATTGTCCAAGGACATCCAGCAGGGCAAAGAGAAATGAGCGCAAACCTCCTGAGTCCCAGACATGCTCTTTCCAATGACGTTGTATATTTGCTGCTCTGTTCCACTGGCATACGCGTACTTCTCTTGTTTTATCTTAACGGAAGCAAAATTTGACCTCAGTAACCCCTTGAGTTCTCTTCCCCCTCCGCCCCCCAAAACAGAGTACCATCTTTAAAACCAGCATCTGTTGAACAAGGGGACTTCCTCACAGAAACTCCACACTTAAAATGAAAAAGGGACATGGTTAAAATGAAAGCTTCACTTAACACTTCACATTTCAAATGCTTCAAGTGTTCCCTTTTTCTGTATCTTTAGTAGGAGGTTTAAAAGCTTTTTCTAATGGTGGTTGTCACCATTAACACAAGTCAGTGATCGCTCACCACAAAGACCTAGACCAGACTTAATGGTTTAATTTTCTAAGTGGGAATGAGTTGGTTGAACCGCTCATCCCTCCTTGGGCCTAGCCACCCTCTCTTCAACACAACAGCATGTGTGGACAGCTGATGCCATTTCAGCTTGGAAACTAAAATAGCACCTGTGTGATATGGTCCGTGTTGCAGGTGCAAGTGCGGCAGAGGTTGATGTTTGTTTGTCATAATGTTGGTGGCTAATAGGGATGTGTAAGCACGGTTTTCAGTGTTTATGGATTTAAATGTTCACAGCTGTGGGAAGCTGGGGGGGGCAGTTGTCAGGTAGTAATTACAGTAGACATTGACATTCAAACATGAACACTTCATACAGCAGCTGTTTTGCAGCGTTCATTACAACACATTTCACACACGTTAAGTTCTCAAGCAGCACTTTTCTTACTTTGCCTGACGGTACACATCAGTTATTCTTGCTGGGTATATTTTGTAAGGCTCAGGGGAGGTAAGGGGTGAAATCAGCATTTATCAATATTAGATTATTTTTAACCCCTCTGAAGCCTACGTGTGCCACCTCTGGTTGGAAGAGATGGATTCAGGACACAGCTGTTGGGCAGGCACCCTGTGAAAACTTTATGTAATCAGGCTTTGAGGGGTGACTTATTTTTGCACCATCATGTAACCAAAGAGAATTGCAATTGGAATGAAAGTACAGGCCAGTCTTTTGAGATCTTCTCTGTCTGAATGTAGCCAGGTGGGTTCATGTGAAACTTTTTGATTTTGGCATCAGAAACAGTGGCTCAGAAATCTCTTCCCACTGTAGCAACAGCCTTCTTAAGTGGTCTTGGCCAAATCCATTTCTCCCTCTATTTCGGTTCCTCAACTGTCAAGGGTGGCATTCTGCTCCCCTCTACCCCAGAACTCAGGGGGAGGGAGGGCCGTCCTTACCCAGACACAGAATATGCAGCAGTGTAGGATACCCCAAAATCTTGGGAACCACCAGGTCTTAATGGCCACCCACCTGACTCATTCTGTCCTAGTTCTGTGGCTGCTGCTGCCTGGGAATCCCTCCTCTGGGAAGAGTCTAGTTAAATTAAAAGTGGAAAGAGACTGCCAGACCTACCAGCAGAATACTGAATTTGTGACAGAGACATTCAAGTGATAATAGAAGCCTTTTAACAGGTGTATGCTCTGTTTCTGAATTCACTGTTAGTCTACAGGACCTTAGTTTAAAATTTGTTTTAACATATTTCATTACCGCATTGCTGACCATTATAAAATTGCATCTCTCAGACTGTCATCCCCTCTTCCCCGGCCTCCCTCCTCCAAGCTACCATTGGGCATAGGATCAGCAAGAGAGGTGAAAAAGTGCCCAAAAGGTTACTTGAGTAAAAATGCAGCTGCTTTGGGCAGAATGTACTTACGTACAAGTCACAGGTGTCCCTCTGGAAAACTACTTGAGGAAAAAGCACACACACACACAAAATCATGTCTAGATTGCCCTCAAGTAGCAGAAGTGAACGCAGCTGCGCATTTACTCAAGTAATTCTTTGGGTACTTTTTTCTTTTCCCACCTCTGGTCACCGGTTTAATAGTACTGCATAGGGCCCCATAATTGCTACAGATGGCCCTGACCAAAGAGATTTCCAAAGGATAGATTTATTAGTATTTGTGAGGGGCTATCAACTAGTACAATGATTGGGGTCAGAGAAAAAAATTGTAAGTATTGCGAAAGAACATAGCTATGGCATGAGTTGAACCTAAGGTCTTCATAAATGATAGCCTGGCCCTCTAACTCCTAAAGAAACTTCAGCCTAACTCCTACCTCTTTCCCTCCCTTTTTAGGGTTCCATTCTAATTTACTAAAGTAATGATTTGAGGTACTTCCCCTTTAATTGAGTATAGTCTTCTCCATCCACTTGCATAACAGTAGCCCTATGAATTACACAGCTGGCTATATGTGCCCAATTTAAACCTGTGCAAAACAAATTGGAGTAAGAGAGGCAGCAATGAAAATGTAATGAAGGAAACCCATTAGTAATGCAACAGCTTGTTGCAAGACCCATCGTGGTTTCAGGTCTTCTCCTGTGCTTTGATCGTCTCACAAGAAATATCCTTTGAGTCTCTGACAGAATCTGGTTTTGAAAAACGAGGTAAGAGAATGAAAAACTGCATCCTCGCACGCTCGTTCTCTGGAGCTCAGAGGCAGAAAGGCACTTTCATGTGTTTGGAGTAGTTAAACGAGGAGATGAAAGGACTTCTCATGGCTGGATCCTTTCAACAGTGGCTGGACTTTTTCCCTGTTTGTTCTATTCTTTCATCAAGTTCCTGCAAGTATGCAGGCAAGCTGGCGTGGCTGATGGTACATGTGATTGGCTGGCACGTGCAAGTAAACACACAGATTCTGAATGGTCTGCTGTGCTTGTACACATGTAAGAGGTGTTATGAAGCAGCAAAGTTCCCTAATTAGTGTGTGCAGAGTCTTTGTCATACTGGGGCCGCAGAAAGCTAGGAGTGAATGACGCATACTGGGGTTGCTACTGTTGTGTTCTTAAAATATATTGAGAGCCTGGGCGATATATTCAAAGGCATGGGACGACTTGCCCACCATCCCTCGAGTGGATAAGATGTTCTTGGTCGTTATAATAGCTATAAATCCCCGTGTGATGGTGTGTATGTACAAACCCTCACGCTGGAAAGAAAAGGGTTAAAGAGTTGCTCTGGGCCCAGCCCTCTGCACCTGCAAAGCACACACAGACTGTGGAAGGAGCTTGTGACAGAGAGGGGGGGTTTCTGTAAATACTTTGCATTACTACTGTGTGCCTCAGTTTCCCTTATACTGCACTGCCACCTAGGGGGTGGGAAAAGGCTCTTTATTCTCAGACGGGTTACCACACTGGTGTGGACAGCACCTTGTAGGTAACACTTTGGGGCCCAGATCCCTAGAGAGACCATGAAAAAGCCAACCCCAGGGACACTTCCTACCAAAAACTAATCAATTTGGCGTCCCCCTCTGCAAGAAGCCAGCTGTTTGACCTGCAGAACAAAAAAGGGCTGAAGAGGTCCCAGGTGGGACTGACCTGGTTAACAGTAGGGGCCACGTGAGGGATCCCACTTGACTGAGACTCTGAGATGACCAGAAGGGACTCTGCTGTAACTTTCTCTTCTCTGGGCAGACCCAGGACTTTCTGCATGGTGCTCCAGAGTCCACTGCTGTCACAGCCCTAGCGGGTAGTCACAGCAGATGCTCAAGGCTGGTTCCCTGGGGATGAACAAGTCTGTCACAGGTGGACACGCTCATGGAGTGAAGTAGGGGCTGAAGGCTCCCCAAGGAGCTGGGAAAGCTGAGTGGCTTTCCCTAGTGCCAGAGCAAACTGGCGCCCTGAAGGGCTCCTCTCAGTGGCTGCTCCAGAGCACCGATCTTGAAGGGCTGAGGCAGAGCTGAGTATTGCAGGGGCAGGCGGCCAGGGGAGCTGAGCTGCCCTCTACCCTGAACTCCTGGGAAGGAGCACCTCAGGAGCAATTCTTGTTCAGAAGGGGTCCAGGCAGGCAGCCCCACTGCACCCCAAGTGCTGGACTTAAGTGCCTGCCACTGGGCCCTAAACAGGAGAGTGGAGGAGAGGGTTGGTCTCCTATCAACTCATACAGAGGGACAAATACCTAAGTCTAGTCCCTGGTTGGGAGTCTAGCTGGGAGGAGACACCCTAAAGATCAAGAATCTGGACCAACGTTCCCTCTAATCTTTTCCAGCCTTTTTCCAGTTTTTTTTTCCACCCATGTGCGGAATAATTGTATCTGTGTGCACGGAGGCATGTGTAAATGTGTACCACCAAACCTAGCAGTGGGCACTTGCTAATCAGCTGGGCAGCCGCTGAATTTCTCCTGAGCGGCTGCACAAGTTCCCAGCTTCCAGGGACCACTGGTCTGGCCCACAAGCCCCTCTGCCAGGGAGGAAGCCCTGAGTCCTTTGCTTAAGCCCAAAGGCATCCCCGTTGTTGGACTCTGTCTGTACCTGGAAAGCGGTGCCTTTGAGCACATGAGCTTGCCCGAGGGCTGAGCCACTGAAAAGACGGACCACTGCAGAATGGAGTAATAATACAGAAGGGGAATATGTTGGAGCAGAACAACCTGCTACGCCCCAGTCTGTCCATTGGGCATTGGTGGTGAGTGTCCCCCTTTCTACCATAAAATACCTGCTTTGTATTGATCCCCACCGGTGCTGTTTTCTTTGTAAAGCTGTATTAGGACAGTTTCCAGCACCCGTTCTCTCCAGACCTCTTCAAAAGCATTATAACTCTGTCCCCGCTGATCACTAAATTGTATTGACGACAAATAGATTTTAAACAGGTTGTTTGTTTGTTTTTTTTTTAAAAAGTTTCTTCCTCTAGTTATCTTTGTAATCCATAGGAACGGCAGATCCGGTCTGGATAAATGTATGCCCTTTCCATTCTGCGCAACCCTCCTTGCAAGACACAAGCTGTCTGATGACGCAAGGTGTGGGCTGAGGTTTAACCCTGTTCAGTTAATTGGCTGGAGAGAATCATTTCCCTTTCCCATGCAGACAGCTTTGTTGCCTTCTTCCAGCTGCTGCCAGCTGTAGAAGGGTCATGTCATATCTCGAGAAAGGCCACTAGCCATCTCCTGTGTTTCCCAGTGTTGTAGCCACAGGGAGACCGAATACAAACTTTGGGTACTTCTGTAAATGACACAACCTCCCGGCCTGTTGCACACTTTTCAACTAAATTTGATCCTGTTGTGGATGTGGGGACCATAATATGCCACCGATTATTATTATTATTGTTATTATTATTATTTGAATTGCCCAGTGTGTCCCATGGGGATTTAAATTGGATGGAATGAGCAGGCTTAGTATTTCTGGGAAATGCACATCAACCAAAGAGCAGCTACAGCAACCCTGTAACATAGCACATTGGTAAGTGTCCACTCCTGTGCAGAGCTCCAATGAATCAGCTTGCTCAGAGCCTGTGCACTAAATGTGACCCAGCACACAGGACGGGTAGAGACCTCATCAGTCACAGAGTGCAGTGTCCCACGATGGTGTGACATAAGGGCCATAAACAGGGTTCTTACTAATTTTTCCCATCCATGGGAAGAATAAATTTTGTTATGTGCACCACGGCATGTGCATCACCAATAGAAACACACGCTGGTGGCTGTGGGTGCTCTGATAATCAGCTGGGTGGCACCTGGTCCTGGGTAGCTGCGCAAGCACTCATCTAACAGGGAACCCTGGTCATGAACCCCAAGTAAGGACCCTGCAAGTCATAAATGGAAGCACTGGAGAACCCAAAGTGTCCTTGGATTTAGGTTTGGTAAACAATGTCCTACAGAATATAATAGGAGTTTGTTCTCCAACCAGTCTGCATGCCTAGTTCCCAATAACCCTGATAGAAGTTACACATCTGCAGGCATCAGCCAAATCCCAGACCTCTGAGTGCACATATTCCGAGCACAATATCTCTGTTATTTTTGGTTGGGAGCTTGGCCATCACTTCATAAATAAACACCCTGCTATCTTGTTTGTTGTGCAGCTGGACAGTTTCATTTGAAACTATACAGTACCAGAGACCAGAGCTTCCTCTCGTTATCTTAGTGCACAGTTCATGTCAAAACCTTGTTTCGGCTCCTTAAAGTTATTATCTCTCTAAGATAGCTTGTCCAGAACTGAAGCAGCCCTGTTCAGATCTTTGAAAGTTAGTTAAAAACAGTACCTTAAAAAAAAAAAGAGGTGCCGATACTCAGCTGGCTCCCTGCCCCCATGGCAGGGGCTGTTGAGGTGCCAGTACTCAGTACCTGCAAGCACCAGCACAAAAAAAAAAGCACTGGTTACAAATATAGTCTACTTTTAGCCTCCAGTATAACGGGAGCTTAAAAAAAGCTTTTAAGCATACTTCCTGGTATCCGAAGTGCTAGAGCTTGAAAAAACAGATGCAAGTACATAACTTTAAGTGTATGTATAGTCCCACCAACTTACTTACGTGCTAAATACATTCCACTCCCAATAAATTGCCAAGGGAGGTTGTGGAATCACCATTGTTGGAGATTTTTTTTTCAGAGCAGGTTAGACAGACATCTGTCAGAAATGATGTACAGATCAGTGTTTGTTAAACTTTTTGAGACTCTCTTTTTTAATGTGGAACGCCTATGAAAATTTTCTTGGAAAAAAAAAATTGTGGTCAGACACAAAAGCAAGCAGCCAACATATACAGCAAAACCAAATGAAGTCATTTAATCAGGTATCATAGCAACGAAGTATAATTGTATCTGGTTTTAATATCAGAAAATATACACTAGCGGTGTGTTTTTTTCCCAAATGCTGGTGGCACACCTGGGGGTCGTTCATGCAACAGCAGTGTTCCGTGGAGCGTAGTTTAAGGAACATTGATCTAGGTCGTGCTTGGGCTTTCTGTGTGGGCCAGGAGCGGACTTGAACTCTCAAGGTTTAGGTCTAGTGTGCTATGATTAAAGTTAAGCACATCCGTCACGTTCTGCAGTTGAGGTGCTAGTCTGTTACCACTTCATTGTTTAGCTGGAAGTTGGATAGCAACAGAACTTCCCTCATATCTGAACTTCTCAAATGTTTCAGCTACTCATTTGCATTCCCGGCAAATTTCTCTCAAGAACCAATTATAACATGGCCTCTTTTTAAGCAGAGAATGTTAATTTCATGTTCTGCAGAAAGCCGGTGCTCTTCAGGGGGCAGAAAATCTTCTGACAATTTTGCCATGACTTTTTCTTGTCCCTGGGCAGAAAGTAAAGATCAGGTGGTTTAATCCCATACTGATTAGCAAAGAAGAAGTAAGAAAATATAAAAGGAAAACTATTCCTTTTAAGAGCCAATGTACTGATGATGAATGAGAGAAGCAATCCTTAAGAAGTGGAAAATAGATGTGATAGTCAAATGGAGGCCAAACAAATTCAGTATGATCCATGTTGCTACAATGACTCCACGCTGCAGATCTTTACAACTGTCCTGTCATGCTCCTTCCCTTGAGGTTTGAGAGCCAGCATTGCTGTTAACAGACTTCTATGTGAAAAAGGCCCCCGCATAAGATTTCTGTTGCTTTTCATTGGAATGCTGCCATTGGGAGACTGGAATATTTTACTTACAGTGCAGCTGGGTTAGTAGCAAAGAGAGATAAAACTTGACAAATTAACATAACATGTGCCAAACAAAAAAGGTGACCTTTGGACTTCCATCTTGCAAATGGACTGTGCACCGCCCAGAATTTAATTCATAGCATTGCTCTGGCCTTTTATTCCACATAGCCTCACATTGTTCAGAGCAACAGGTAGGCCAGAGAGCATTAAATGCAATCTCCATTCTCACACACACTCAGTGCTGTGGAAAAGGCATTTTACAACATGAGCAGGTCTACTTCCTAGTGTAACTCCCAGACTTGCATACAGAGCTGGCGGGGGAGGAATTGTGTCTCTTGACAGAAGTCTTTCCCTCTGTTTTACTGAGAAATTCTATTGACGTATGAAACCAGCGCTATCCACTTTCCAAGTACAGGTTGAACCTCTCCAAGTCTGCACCCTGTCTAGTGCTGAACCAGAGAATTTGCCAGACCATGGGAGGCCAATATGGTCTAACAGCATTACAAACACTGCCATTGCTTACTGGGCTTTTGGATGACATTTAGGGGTAAATTGCAGCTAAATAACACAGAACACAGAGAGCAAGGACTGGTGGCTGGAAACAAACTTTCTGGGACCATGGGAATCCTGGCCACACCCATGATAAGTAGCTGTCCAGCTAATAAAAATCATGCTGGGTTACAGATGTTGCTGAACAAAAGTGTGTCGGACTAGAGACGCTCAAACTGTACTATTTTCCCCTGTGCTTTGGGTTCTCCTGTTGCCTCTTTCATCCATCCTAGAGATATCGGGAAGTCACCTAACCTTCCTCCTTCTGAGAACATAAGAATGGCTGCACTGGGCCAGGCCAAAGGTCCTTCTACCCCAGTAGCCTGTTTTCCGACAGAGGCCAATGCCAGATGTCCTAGAGGGAGTGAACAGAACAGGAAATTACCCAAGCCATCGCTCTCCTGACATCTATTTCCAACCTCTGACAAACAGAGGTGAGGGACACCATTCCTACCCATCCTGGCTAATAGCCACTGATGGACCCAACCTCTGTGAATTTATCTAGTTCTTTTCTGAACCCTATTAAAGTACTAGCCCTCACAATCTGCTCTGGCAAGGAGCTCCACAGGCCTACTATGTGCTGAGGAGTAGTAGATTTCTTCCCTTACTGAATGCAGTGAATATTTTTCCTGAGGGAAGGACAACAGGGTTGTGTTTAAGTGTTGCGGCATCTGTGGGCAGCAGAGAAACAAAACTTGATGGCAGTTAATATCAACAATAACCACTCTGGCAAAAACTTCTGAAGTGGCGTTTCTATCTCTAGAGCACAGAATGGTTCAAGGTGGCTATTTTGGCATAAAGGCATCCCATGGCTTGTTCAACTAGCAAAGCCAGCGCACTGGAGTGTATGGCAGCCAGCCGCATGGCCATCGAGATGCAGATGGGTGATGTGCACGTATTGGGAAATTAACTGAAGCCATCTTCTTCCTGGAGATAGTACAAGAAAAAGACAGTTTCTCTTCCTCCTATGGAAATGCTAATCAAGTTCTTTCAAACAGAAACCAACAGGGCAAGCTTTGTATGCTGCATTCATAAAAATGGAATCTGCCTTTAACTGGCACTGTAAACAAACAAAACGTGAGTCAAATGATTCACAAGTCTTAATTTGAGTTAATTTTGGAATATTTCAGTCGATTTATAATCAGTTGCTCTTTTGCCCCCCCTTTTTCCCCACCCTCAATCATTTCCTTGAAATAAATTGCTTTAGACTCCAACCAAAATTCTAGATTCAAATTTTGTGGTCCAAACTTAGTGGCAGGCCCCACCTCAGTCAGGACAGACACTCCCTCAACCCGATATCTGAAGACCAGCAAATTCTGAAGAAGTTTAGATCGGTAGCAAATTTCAAGGCCAGCCCAAGTGGCAAAATCAACATTTCTATTTTCCATGGTTTGTTAGTATGAGTTTCATGAGGGTAATTCCCTTTACAGGGAGATCTTTTTTTAAGGAGTTCAACTGGAATATTTAGCTTGGTTTCTAGACAGTAAAAATTAAATAAGATTGGGACCCTACTGCGGTGGTGGTGGGTGTTAAATAGATTGCTCATGGCTACTTAGAGACAGTGGTGACTGATTGACTTGGATTTCTCCTGTCAAATATGTCAAAGGGCATGTTAGAAGAATGAGTATCCTGGTTAATTACTGGTGCTAAGTTTGTTCAGGTTGGTCCCATTAACTAACACAAGATAAGAAGAGGTTAGTATTGCAAACAGTTAGAGAAAAAGCAGATGTGCCCCACAAACTGTTTTGTACATATATTCCCAGGTATCCCTGGGAATCTTGACATGAGATATCTAATGTCACGCAATAGAGCTAAGGACACTTAATTTTCCTGGCAAGTCTATGGACTTTCCCCTCTATTCTGTATGTGTAATGATTCTACAGCCTGCTAAGAGAAGACCCCCATTATGTGTCTGGGGAATCTGAAATGCACCCACCTGCTGTTTGCTTGCCAGTTAGAGCTGGGGAAAGAGCTCTCCTCCAGACAGGTGGATCTCCTTGGCAGTCCTTTGCATGGGTGCCATAAAGATGCAGTGTTATGAAATGGGAGAACAGGACGTGTCTGAGGTGTGCTAAGACCAGAGCAACCTGTTGAATAAAGTAGAAGCAATGTTGCTGCACCTTTTATTTCAGTGAAGTACGCTTCCCAACTCCTTCCCTCTTCTAGCGCAGCTGGAGAGCTGAATTCTTGCCAGGGCAGGGCTGGGGTTGAATTTGCTGCTGTGCAAAAGCCAAGCCAAAAGCTTCTACACTGCACAAATCCACAACATAGGGGGCTGAACTAGCAGAAAGACCTTTTGCGGACTTCTTAGGTGGGGCAGATTTCACCCCTAAGTTGCCTAGCACCACGCCCCCTCTGTCATAAACTAGACAAGTGACTACATTTGCCAACAATTCAGTTACAAGACAGTCTTGTATTGTTTGTGCCATGGGCTGCGAGAGGCTATGAAGGAAGTGCAGGAGAGGGCAGACACAATGGAAGCCTCCTCCCAGGGTAGCTGCATAAAAGCTCTGAACATCTCTGGTGCTATTAACTCTAAAAATAGAACAAACTGCAGGCGCCTCTTTCAATGCTCCTTTTGTTGTGATTCTTCTTTTCACAAGCCATAAATAAACAGGAAGCGATGGCCACACAGCAGGGATCTGAAAACGTTCGTAGCCCAAGCCACCGATTATCTTCTAAGGTGTGCTGATAAAAAAATACCAAGCCATATTGACAGCCTTTGTTTAGTCCATGCTTTGTGAACCCTGGCTTATCCTGCAAAGTTTGGACAGTGTCTTGGTCTGTTTTTGTTTGTTTTTTTAAAAGTTCAAGTTCATTTGATAGCTTGTTTGTCTTCCACTGAGCATTGTCATTTCAGGGTTGTTTAAGAATTAAGTGAAGACCCTTCTTTCCTCCTCAGCAACTGCTGGTTTTAAAGAAAAGCTTTCCTAAAAACATTTCAAATGACAGTGGAACTTCTATCACGTTGCAAAATGCAGCCACAGGAATAGTAGTGGAATGTATTCGGGGGGTGAATTTATAAGTCAGCCCTGTGGAGATGGGACCTTCCCTGGGTTCAGAGGCAGATGTTTGCAATAGCGTTTTCCTTATGAAATATTAGGAACATAATGTGGGAGTCATTACGGTCCAATTTTTGCATTTACCTTGCATTTCTATCAATGGGACTCCGTGGGACTCTGATATCACTGTGTGGCACTTAATAATCACAGTTCTCTCCTCAATATGGTACAGTGTATATGTCCTAATGGCATATCATTTCAGAGAAATAATCCCATTCCAATTTTGTGACCCTGAACCCTTTCAAAAATAGGGTCTGCTCCTGACTATTTGGGCAGTAATGATACTGCCAATGAAGCCACAAGGAAATAACACCATGTGATTCAGTTGGGTCACATTAATCTTGACTGACCTCAGTGCAGTTATCCCAGGGACAGAAAGAAGAAATGATAAACTTGATCAGAACCATAGTCTTAGTCTAGTATTTTTTCTCCACTGGTGGTCTATACCAGCTGCTTCAGAAGAAGTAGTAAGAACCCCTGCAGTAGGTATTTATGGGACGACTGGACCCCTGGGAAAGTTTCCTCCTGACCTTCATTGTCTAGAATTGGTTTATGTTCAGAAGCATGAGGGTTCCTCTGTATTATAAGACTTTTTCGTCTGTTGTTTTAGTGTATGGGTAGCAAGAATATCCACGAATAGTAACAGAGAGGTAGCTGTGTTAGTCTGTACTACAGCAAAACAAAGCAGCAGAAATGTAGCACTTTTAAAAACTAACAAAATGATTTATTCGGTGATGAGTTTTCATGGGACAGACCCGTTTCATCAGATCAATATCCAGTGTTACCATAAATAACTGACCAATCAATTTTTTTAAATCCTTGCAAAAGTCTTGTCCTCAACAGTATCGTATAACAATTAGTTATGTGGAAATTATCTTGTGCAAAATAGTCTGGGGGTGATCTTGGCTTGTGGTTTTTCTCTAAAATCTCTCCCTTGTCATTTGTTCAAACCATGAATTAATCTCAGCGGAATGAGGTGCTGAGAGTTTAAAAGTTTCTTTCCATTTTCTTAACTCCAATGTATGTGAGATAGAAAACTTGATCTAATTTATCAACAATGATTGGTATTTTCTTTCCTCCAATCACATCTGTTCATAACATTTTCCTTTCCAAACACACTGTAGCACCAGAATTTAGATTTTTAGTCATAGCTTCATTCTATTGTTCTCATTTCTAGTGCTGAAGCCTTCCTACCATCCTATTTTTGATGCAACATCCTTTTGTGCGCTATGAATCCCCTCAAGAAAGCCCCTTTCAGCACTTTTTCAGTTTTATGGGGTTCTTTCAGGCCCCACAATAGGTCACAGGATTCTGCTAGCTACTTTCATTCCTTCTTTCACATGCTATTTGGCTTGAAGAAGAAGAAATACCATGTGTGACAGCCAAAGCTTCACTAAGGCTATTGAAAATCACTTGAGCCAGACCCTAGTGGGGCGAATTGTCATTGTCCCATTGTCATAGCTTCAGTAACTTCAATGGAGCTAGGGAGTGTACACCAGCTAAAAATCTGTCCCCTTGTTACCACTGCATTAGGCTAACATTTATTCTGCACCAACCCTGCAATATAGGCTGGTTTTGATGTTGAGCAGTCTCTCTCTAATGGGAGTCTTTATTAAACACACCACAAGGGTGATTTCCCCCTGCCCCCTCTTTTTGCTGCAGTTTGGCTGCAAATGTCCTTTATAATCTGCCATGGCTTTACTCATGCCCACTTTCAACAGTAAGGTAGCTCAGCTCTGATTTCCCACACACATACCTTCTCTGGGAAAGACTGGGGCAACAGGTCAGTTGTTCTTCATTAGTAGACTGTTGCCCTGGACTTTAAAGGGACTCTGCAAACACAGAAATCCACTTTACAGAACAAATTGCAGGATCAAGGCCAGGGTCTGTCACAGGTTAGCCCAAAGGCTAAGAACTTGGAGACAAATTAACCCAGAACATTTGGTGATACACACTGAACCTCTCTCATGCGGCACACTTGTGACCTGACCATTGCCTGATGAGAGAATTTTCCGGACTACAGGAGGTCAATATTGTCTAGCAGCATTACCAACACTTCCACTACTTACTGGACTCTTAGAAGACACTTAGGGATAAATCACAGCTAAATAACAGCACAGAACACAGAGAGTCAGAACTGTTGACAGTAAACAAACCTTATGGGACCATAGGAAATTGACCACACCCATGATAAGTGGCTGTCTAGCTACCTAAAATAATCCTGTATTACAGATGTTGCCAGATGAGAGTGTTCCAGATTAGAGAGGTTCAACCTGTAGCTGTTTTTGTTTTGAATTGGTGTTCAGGCAGTCTGGGACAAGGACATTTTTGATACCAATGACTATGTTCTGTTCTTGAGACAGTTTGGTATTCAGAACCCTTTGGCCTTTGTGGGCTTTGAAAAATTCAACCCAAGGTAATATAAAGAAAAGCTCACCAGAGCCTGCCTGCCAGAAGAATATTTTCTCAATCAATAAAGTTAATGCAGATTCTAACTCCAGCCAGGGATGGAGCAGCCTCCTTCAAATTCTGCATGACAATTAGACATGCAAAAATATTTCTGGTGGTCAAACAAATAAAAGTTGTCAACAGTGGCCTTGCTAGGCATATTCTATAAGGAAACTGGGCCTGGAGAGATGTCCTTAAAAGGTGCTGGCATAGATATGTCCTGGTTTTTATTTTCATTGCTTGTTGTGGTACTGGCAAGATTTACTTTGCTGATGCCGAGAAATTCCAAGGCTGTCCCCAGCCCCCTGGCGTCACCCACTGTAAAGAGGATTCTAACAAACTCATGACATACACTTGAAATAGACTTGCCCAACTATGGTTTTATCATCCCCGGATAGAAGTTGTGTTATTACAGAGCAGAAGTTCATCTTGCCCAATATTGGCCTGTGGGATCCAAATGGAATTTTTTCCTCTTTCTCAGCCAGGTGGGAAAACACTTGCTGTTGTTTATACTGGAGGAATTCTACATTTCAGTGTTTTATATTTAGACTTTTTTTTTCTCCCTCTCTCTCTCTGCCCAGATAACTCAAAAAAGGGTGCTTGCAACCTTCGTTTTGTTTATCCCTTTAAGAGTTTCTGTTCTTTTCCTCAGTTTTATTTTTCTATGCCCTTCAAATTTAGGCTTTCTTTTTGTCTCCCTCCCTAGGAACCAATATGCTTCGTGCAGAATTCCTAATCTCACCCTGTCTCCACACATGAACCAGGGGCTCCAAAGCCAGTTGAGTGACAGCAGCGTGAAGCAAATTTAAATCACAGCATGGCTCAACTTCTTCTCCCCCCACCACACCCAGCATGGGCTGGGAGAGAATCACTGAACTTTATTCACAGCATCCTTGATGGTGGGAAAACCAAACAACCCCATTGGCAATCAGAGCTGAACGAACTTGCAGCAAACCATTTTTGAACCAGGCTATGTCTACACTAGCCCAGAAGATGGACCTGCTCAGGGTCGGTTGTCTGGGGTTCAATTTCGTGCATCAAAATCAACACAACATCAACCTCTAAGGGGTTGCAGTTGACCTCTGTAGTTTTCATGAGATGCAAGGAATAAGGGAGGTTGACTGGAGAAACTCGGTATGGACAGTCAAGTAAGCTGAGCACAAATAGGTCAGTTGTAGCTACACAATTGCCATAGCTAGAGTTGCGTATCTGCAGCCAATAATAACAAGTAGTCCTGTGGCACCTTGTAGACTAACAGATATTTTGGAGCATAAGCTTTCCTGGGAAAAGACTTATGTATCTGACGAAGCGGGTCTTTGCCCAGGAAAGCTTATGCTCCAAAATATCTGTTAGTCTATAAGATGCCACAGGACTTCTTGTTCTCGAAGATACAGACTAACTCTGCTACCTTGCTGATACATATCTGCAGTCGACTTACTTTGCCTAATGTAGACAGAGAGAGAGTGGAATATGGTCACATAAAGCATTAGTGGAAGTACCTCAATGTTGAGCAGATTGATGACCTCTTCAGTCACAATTAGAGTCTGGGAGTTAGGGGACTTATTAAACCTTGAACTAAAACTTCTTTCTATCCAGCAATCACCCTAGTAAGCCGAGAGTCTCTTTTTGAGCATTGTACTTCTGATCTAGCAGCCTGAGGTAAATACATGCTTTGAGGCGCTGTTTATGGGTCTTCTTACTTTGCCCCTGCCCAGTGCCAGATAGAGCTAATGATATCTGTTCTTTCTATTAAGAGACACAGCTTGGTACTAGTGCAGTGAATGGGAGATAGTTCCTAATGTGAAACTGCTCTGATTTATTCTCTTGTGCAAGGAGAGTTTGACCTCCAGTGTCTGGCTCCAAGTCCATTAGAGCTGAGGGTTTTCTCATGCCCTGTTATCAGTTGTCTGGTGGGACTGATTCTGGGCCCTGTCCTCTCAATAGGGTGCCTATCTATATTCACTATAAAGGGAGCTACAGGTGGGTGGGGGTAATCTCTTAACTTCATGGGCAGCATTGGTTTTGTGCACTGCTGTTTGCCCATCCAGGTCTTAATTTGTTTGTTAGCACCATGGGCTCCGACCTGGCATGTGAGTATCTCACTGACATCCAGTTAAGCATGCACATGCTCACCTTGAGGTCAGTGAATGTACTTACAGGCTTACATTTGAGCATGTGCAGGACCAGGGCTCTAAAAAAGGAATTTTACTGCAGTCCTGCCTCCCCTTCCCAGAACGCTTTGCTAAAAGAAGATTTGGTATGCTTTCTGTTCTCTACTCTTTCAGTAGTGAAGCCTGATATGAATGTAAGAGCTGTCAGACCCTGGTCCGTATTGCCCACAATCCTGTCTCCAACGCCTACCAGAGCTTTCAGGGGAGCATACAAAACTCAGTAATTATATACTCCTGGTTTCTGATAGTCAGAGACATGGGTTGTCCTGACCATGAAGTTGCATCCCTGACCATCTTGGCCAACAGCCGTAGCTAGACCTATCCTATGTACGTATCTAGTTTGTTTTTCTTTTAACACACTTTTAGTTTTGACCATGGAAATAGCCCAGAGCAATGAGTTCCATGGGTTAATTGTGCATTGTGTGGAAAAAGTATTTCCTCCTGTTGATATTTTGGTGCCAATTAATTTTATTATGTGAGTCCCAATATTTGAATTGCATGAAGGGTAAATACAGATCTCCATTCACTTTTCCAAACTATTCATGATTTTATAGACTTCTATCATGTCCCCCTCCCCCTTAGTCACAGCTCTGATTGGTTTTCTCCTCTTTTGGTAGCTATGGCATACTCTTGATCATCTTTATTGCCCTCCTTTAATTTTTCTGTTCTGATGTATCTCCTTTCCTCTCCATGGTTTGACGAGAACTAGCCACACTGTACAAGCATGGGTAACCCATGGATTTATATAGCATTATGATACTTTACTGTCTTGTTATACAGCACTTGTATAGTAGTTGCTAACATGTTAGCCTTTTTGACTACCACTATTCATTGAGCAGAAGTTTTCAGAGTTTTCAGGAACTCAGCAAACATGTGGATAAAGTGATTCACACCATACCATGTACTTGGATTTTCAGAAAGCCTTTGACAAGGTCCCTCAGCAAAAGCTCTTAAGGAAATCAAGTAGCTGGGGGCAAGAGAGAAGGCCAATCACTGAGGGGTAGGAATAAATGATCAGTTTTCACAATGGAGAGGGGTGAACAGTGGGGTGCTAGGATCTTTACAGGGACCTGTGCTGTTCAACATGCTCATTAAAGATCTGGAAGAGAAAGTGAATGGAGAAGTGGAAAAGTCTACAGATGACACAATATTAGTCAACATAATTACATCCAAAGCAGTCTGCAAGGAGTTATAACATGATCTCACAGGAGTAGGCCACAAAAATGGCATATGAAATTGGTAAATGCAAAGTGTCCACATGTTTGCTGAGTTCCTGAAAAACTCCCACAGCTCTCTTACAAAACTGATATGGACTCCTCCCCCAACCAATGATGCTGACCATGTCTCTGATAATGTTGCTCTTTACTGGAATATTGTTTTTCCCCACTTGCCCATATGGAAGTTACATTCACTGGCCTGCAATGGCTAGGATCCCCTCAGGAACCATTTTAAAAATTAGAGTTACATTAGCTACTTTCTCGTCACCTGGTACAGAGGCTGGTTTCAAAAAAATTACATTCTACGCTTAGTAGTTCTGTGATTCCATAAGTGAGTTTCTTCAGAACTCTTGGGTGAATGCCAGCACCTTAGGGCTGTCCTACAGGTAAGTCTTGTCTACACTTCCAGGAACATTGACTTGGTCAGGGTCAATCTTCCATAGTTTGACTTCATGCATGTGGTAAACATGCATGAAATCAATCTGTCTGGAGTTGGCAGTCATCCCCTGTACTCGCTATCATGAGGTAAGGGAGGTCAATGAGAGGTATGCTTCCGTTGACCTTCCTTCGTGAAGACAGTCACAAGTCGATTTCCAATACATCGATTTTAGCTACGCACTTGCTGTAGCTAGAATTGTGTGTCTGAAACTGACTTTCAGGTCTACTGTAGACCTGGCCTCACTTGTGGGTCTGTTTTTCAAGAGCTACCTGGATATAAGGAGAGGTTAGATCCCACCTTTGTCCCAGAGTTCCAGCTCTGGATCTGTAACAAACAAAAGGAAGGCGTGAATCCAGCTTACTAAAAAAACCCACTTTTTTTAAATCTTCCCAAAGGATCCTTCTGAGTGGCAGCTCATTTGGTCAAAGATGCAAATACAACAGCAGAGGAGAATCTAAAACAAAAGGCACCCACTGGTGAATAAATGGAATTGTCTTGGTAAAGACTGTCAGATTGTCTCCAGCCATGATGTAATTCTTACATTAGAATTACCTGCGAACATAGACTCCAAATTACTTTTCCAGGGTGTGGCTTACATTTCTGGAAGTTTGGAGGCAGCCAAGTTTCACTAACTCTGAAAGCCAAATTCTTTCACACCACTAAATTGCCCCCCACCCACCCAAAGACCAGAATGACCCAGAATGTATTGTGAAATCATATGTCTGTGTTTGGTTAGGATGTATTCTTGATCACTGGAACCAGGCCAGCAATGTTAGAGGTTTCAGCTGTCAGATGCAAAGATTAATGCCTTTCTGAGCCTGAGGAACAACTACTTGGAATGATGTGCACTTTCCACATCTCTTGGCTTGAATCAGAGTTCCTGTGTTGCTACAGGTGTGCTTTAACCTTGAGCAGCCCTGCTTGATCTGAACCTTCCTTTCCTATGGTCAGTGAAGCTGTTTAAATTTGATCACTTAGATTCTTGTGGGTTTATTTAGGGCAGAATTTGCTAACACTGGAGAAGGTGCAGTAAATAGGATCTTGAAAAGCATGTAACCTTCTGAAAATCTGCTTTGTGGAAGAATTTGTGATGGGCTTCGATCTGAGCAAATAGGTCAAAAAACTACTTATGAACACTCACTTGGATTTGTAAGTGCATCGAGTATATTTGAGTCCCTTTTGCTATCATTTTCCATGGATCTCCTAGTAAATCAGGTCAATCACAGGAATTTTTACCAAAAAGTGAAGTTTAAGGAAATATTGCAAGTATTCAAAGAAAATAAACCTTAAATCCACATTTGCACTGGAAACCTACACTACCTGGAAGATCAACCTGGTCAGGGTCAATTTCCAAGGTTCAATTTTGCACTCCTAGTGGAGACATGCAAAACCAACTATCAGGCATCAACAGTCAACCCCGTACTCCTCAATCTGTTGAGGAGCAAGGGAGGTCACAGGAAAGTTTCTCCCGTCGACTTTTCTTGGTGAGGATGGCCAGCTAAGTCGATCATAGATAAGTCAATTCCAGATACACAATTGTCATAGATGGAATTGTGAATCTACAATCAACTTTAGGTTCCAGTGTAGACCTGGCCTATGAGTTCATCTAAAGCAATCAGGGAGCCGTAGTATACCAAGTGACATGTATGTAGTCGAAACAGTTCAAATTTCCGCCTGCAAATACTGACTAGTACGCTGTATAGTTTAGGAATAAGCTTGATTTCTAAATATGTTTTGCCACATCATATCTGTGTGTAGTTTTCCCTCCATTCTACAACAACGTTAGTAATAAGTCTTCTTTCAAGCTCACTTTTAAGTGAGTTAAGAGCACACATCTCATTGATTTTAATTAATTATCTATTGCGAGAGCTTGTCCGGCATGATTCTGGCTTAGGTGTGTTAGATAGAGAACATGTAGGCTGGAGGTACAGCTAGAAAGGTGGGAAAGGCCAGTGATGTAACACTTCCTCCTCCCTTCTCCCAATCTCATAGAATTCTGTTTGCGAAGGCTGGGTGGAGATTAAGCTTTGTGTACAGGAAGGGACAGGGAACAGGGCAGGGACATCTACTCTCTTCAGCTCCAGGGAGATTCCCGTGTAACATCATCTTATGCTGATTCCCACACTCAAAGCAAGTCCCTTTTCATGCCTAACAAAGGGGGTTTGTTGCTGGCATTTGTGGGAAGCAGCATCCTTGTTCACTCATTTGCAGAGGAAGGCCAAAATTACAGTTGGTCAAGAGGGTGGTGATAAAATGTCAGTTCTGATAAAGTTTTGAACTTGAAAATATGATAGAAAAGTTTAAACTTGTCAGGGGTTCATATTGACGTGTTCCAAAAGAAACATTCCAGGGTTTGGTTCAAAATGGTTCTTTTATTTTAGAACTGAAGCTCATTGGGGGTTTTAACCTTTTTTCTTGTTAAACAGTCACCATTGAAACAAAATATTGTGATATTATTGAAGTGAAAAATTTGAGCTGAGTCAAAAATGAACTTACATTTTTAGAGTTTTCATTTCCTGGAAAATGTTGAGATTTTTGACTTTTTTTCACCTTGGCTCAGGTTGGGAACCCTCTGAGGTTTCAAATGCTTCTGGGCTGCTCTCTGCCCAATTCTAGGGAAAACATCATCTATTCATTGCTGCCCCTCAACCGAGAAGGTCTGTGAATTGAAGTTCTGATGTTTCTTCTCCCACCTCCATGTTAGACGTCTGAGGTCCAGAAAGGGATGGTTCCATTAGCTTTGCCCTGGGGGATTGGACATTTTCAATATGTATTTTTTTTCAAACCAAGGAAGTCAGACACACACTGGGCAACGCACAGGAGCAGGCCAGTACCTGGCTGAGCCCCCTCTTCTTCAGGAAGGTTCTGAGTTCTGTGCCGTTCTCAGCTCCTTTTGTCACTACTCCCACTGTATCCTACTGTCATCCAGATGGGCACCATGGCCTATGTGCGGCACAACTAAAGCTCACCTGACTGTGTGAACCAGGGACGTGAAGATGAAACCATCCTGCCTGATAGCCAAGAGACAGGAAAATATGGAGGGATCCTTTCCTCTGTCTGCTCCACTCCGAAAGTTCACCTAATAAATTGTTAGTCTTTAAAGTGCTACTTTACTGCTTTTTTATTTTGATAGTGTATAGACTAGCCCGGCTTTCTCTGTTACTGATCAACACGCAAGGCACTACATTTAGCCGTTTGGGGTGGAGATCCATCAACTACATGAAACAACTCACCCAGCTCCAGACACACATCATCTTCCTCTCCTACTAGTGTTCATTGTGGCCTTTTAATACTACTAGGCTCTACCTACCCAAGGCAACCTCTCAGGCCCGGCCTTAGAGCAAGGCAGTTGCCTTGGGCCCTGTGTCTTTAGGGTACCACATTCCAATTGACTGTAGCATCCACCACTCACCAGCTGGGCCCTCCGGTCAATGTGCAGCGCTGGGCCCCAGTCACCAGCTGGGCCCCGCTGTCAGCATGCCACCTTGGGCCTGACTGCAAGGGCTGGTTTATGTTCAGACTGAAAGAATTAAATCTGTTTCAGTTCTCCCCTTTTGTTATTTCGGTCACGTGACGTACTAGAAATGGTTGGAATACAAAGTGACAGCTGTAATATTACGCGGTCTCCTGCTCTGCATTACTTGTGGAGTCTGTGTGATCTGATGTGTGTTTGCAACAGGCCAGCCTGAAACCAGATGGGTGGAGTAGCAGGTATGCCATGAACATGAGAGCTAGAAGTGCATCTTACTTTAGAATAACAGTGTCCTGTTTCAGTCTAGCATAAGTCACTAGCAAAACTGAAACAAATCACTTCTCTTCTGAAGAGACACTGAACACAGACCTGCACCAAAATACTGAGAGGTGTGGAAGAAAAACTGTTGCTCCTTTAGTGCAAATTTGTGTATAAACAAGGAGACACAGTCCTTGCACTGATGTGAACCCTGATCTACAACTCTAAATTATACCAAAATAACCATCTAACAGGGAATGATTTTTGTTTTGTCAGTATTATTAGCCTGGTATAATTAATTCCATCTTTATATCAACACAACTTGATCCACATTTTAACTCTCCCTATGATAAAATAGGACAATTATCTAGTGTAGCCAAGTCTTAGTTCCTTAGTTAGGAGATTCCTATTTTTTTTAAACCCCACTTGGTTCCAAAGTAATTCTTCACATACAATGTACAAAACAAGTTCATTGGCCATTTAATCCCACTTATTCCTTGCCATCAATTCTGACTTCACTGCCAAAATAAGCAAACTGCCTAGCATTGCATTATGTTTCATTTCTACCTTTCTGGTTGTCCCTAATCACCCTTACCAGCACTACAGTCCAAAGTGACTGAATACAAATAAATCAGCCTTTGCCACTTGGTGAGCTTTTAATCAAAGGATTTGCCAGGCTGCTACAGTACAGGACACCTTACTAATAAGCTCTCACCTTCAGAAAAGGTGTCACCCTTTTAATCATAGCTTCGCTTAATGTCAACAGATTGTCTGCTGCCCCCAGAGCTGGGGTGCACCTTTCTGAGACAAGTTTTATTTTAGTGGGAACAAAAAAGTGTAACTTGACTTGAAAGGGTTTAGAAATCCGCAGGAGGAGATTTGTCAAAGAAGGAACTGCCTATTGGAGATTAGAGCCTAATTAAATTTGTCTGTGTGTGTGTGTGTGTGAGAGAGAGTGAGTGAGTGAGTGAGTGAGTGTCTTTCTTGCTCTTTGTAAAAAGGCAAGCTTATTAAAATTCAGGGAGAGCCCAACACAAAGGACGTGTCTTAGGGTCCAAAGACTTGCGTATTAATGCAGATGGTTTTGATTCAAATGGTGCAGAGCGTGTCACTTTCAGAAGATTTTCTTTATTGTTTGGGGGAAAAGAGACATGCGGATCACTTTCTTTTTCCAGTTTTAATCACAGCAGCTGAAGCAAGCAGGTGCCAGGATACAGAACCACTCCCAAAATTGGTTGGGCAATGGAACAAGGGAAACGCCCCCAGCAAAGGCTTGTCGCCTGACAGATATTATCATTTGGGGCCACCAAACTGTAACACAATAGTCATCAATGTGCACATGGCAGTCAACCTGGAAGCTTGAAACAAATCCAAGAGGGCCACACTATCACAACAAGGTTTAATTTCACACACGCTGCAAGACAATTACAGTGGTATAACCAGAGTGGACACCGATGCGTGGCCAGTAAGTTTAACAAGGGGCCGTGACAAATACTTTCTATCACATATGTGACGTAATCCAGCTCCCTCTGTTGAAGGGAGGGGGAAATCTGACAGAATGAAATGGAAAGACTGGGCAATACGGTTTGTCTTTCTCATTTATAGAAGGGGTCTGCTAACCAATAACCACCCTGACCAAGGTGGTTGATGGATTGTGTCATCTGATCATTATGACAGAAGGTAGAAATATAAAATGTGGTAACAGATTTGCTGATGAAGATCTTGCAACTGTTCAGCATTTGTGATTGAACCAGGACAGAATAGATTTTTTAAAAACTATGTACCAACAAAATACCTTTCTTTGCCCAGAGAGAGAGCACAGTTTTTGAGCACAATTTGTCTCCATCACTGCTGACCAGCCCATCCACGTTAGGCCTAGAGCTGAGAAGGAAATGATTTTTGCACGTGAAATCTTGAGGCTTTGTTAAAATGGACAAAAGGAAATACATTTTTCACAATCCATGGTTAGTCTGTGGCACTGATTTTCTAGAGATATCATTGGTGCCAAGAGAAAAAGGTAGGCCACATATATGGATGTGATCATCTAGAACAGGGGTCAGCAAACTTGCCAAAGCAGAGTGCTGAAGTTTGACCTTTTGACCTGTCTGTACCGTCCTAGTGCTGGGGATACTTTTTAAAGTCCCTGATAGTCCTACGTACAACAGCTTCATTCATAAATAAATGAAGATACAGAGCTTTGCCGTTTAGGTGACAGTTGTAGCATTAGCTGGTCTTTTGTTAATCCACAGGTGGTCTGGCATTGAGCAAGCTCCCACTGCATAGAGTAGGAGGGGCTGAGCTTCTGTCTCACATGCTGATGCAAATCGGCTCACGTACCACTCTCGTCGCCCATTCCGGGGGTTGCCAACACCTGATCTAGAGTGAGATGCATTACAAACCAGTATCTAGTGACGAGGAGGAAGGAAGACGTTTTATTTCACCACTGTCCATTTGAGAATTACAAGCAACTCGGTCAGCTAGGGCTGGCTGCTGTTGGGGAGAAAAGTCAGTGGCCTAGGGGGACCACAGGTCTAAGCTAGCATGGCAGGTCCCATCTCCCTACCACATTGGCAGCCCAGACACACGAAAAATATCATTGACTCTCAAAGATGAAGTCCAATGCTAGATATTCCTACGGGCCAGCAGATGGTGCTCCCTGTATTAACTAACAGTCTGCATACACGGCCTATATTGCTTTGGTATTGACATTTTGAAAGAGGTGGGATTTCTGGACTTGTTGTGAATAGGTGTAGGTCCTTGTGTTTCCAGAATCCTCCTTTCTGGGTATCCATTGCTGTGGAAATAAGTTGTGCTTTACTCCTTATTAAAACTGGGAAAAGATTTGGGACATGGAGGGCTCTAGTGGGGATGGAGAGAGGCTGTTCTCCGAAGTGATGAATGGCAGAACAAGGAGCAATGGTCTCAGGTTACAATGGGGGAGGTCTAGGTGGAATATTAGGAAAAAGTTTCACTAGGAGAGTGGTGAAGCACTGGAATGTGTTACCTAGAGAGATGGTGGAACCTCCATCCTTTAGAGGTTTTTAAGTCCTGGCTTCACAAAGCCCTGGCTGGAATGATTTAGTTGAGGTTGGTCGGGCTGGACTTGATGACCTCCTGAGGTCCCTTCCAGCTCCAGGAGTCTATGATTCTATGTAAAATAAAATAGCCTGTAGCCTGGCAGTTGTGACATGTTGGCTGACTGTCAAAAGAGGCTTGTGCTGTTTTTAATAGACCTCCATAAGACATGAGAATGACGGAATCAGAGAAATGGCAGGCTGGGAAGGACCACAAAGCATCCTGGGTGCCAAGGCAAGATCAAGTAACCCTAGACCATCCCTGCTCCAGGTGTTCATCTCATAGCCCATACTTTAAACGCTCCAGTGCAGCAACTCCTTAACCTTCCCTTGGCCGCCTGTTCAAGTGCTTAAGTCCCCTTTATCATGGGAAAGTATTTTCCAGTATCTAACCTGATATCCCTTGCTGAAAACTCAGCTGCTTATTTCTCGTTCCACCCTGAGGGGACAATTGATCAGCATCCTCTTTATAACCAGTCTTTATATGTTTGAAGACTGCTGTCAGATCCCCCATAAGCCTTCTCTTTTCTGGGCTAAACATGTCCAGTTCTTTCAGTATTTGCTCACAGAGGTTACTAAGGCTTTTTCTGTGTTGTCGGTTTCATGCTCTCTCTCCCCAGTTTGTACATATCACTATATATTCTATTGCTAGGCTTGGTGTAGTACTTGATTTTTTTTTTTAAATTTTGTTAATTATTTGTACAGAGGCTGAGACTTAAAGGAAGGAGAAGGACTGGGGTTAGGTAGGACTGATGTTGAGGTGGCAGGCGATGCCTAGCACTGACAGAGGGACCCAAGGCATCAGGGTGTCAGGTGTAGGTGAGGCTGTGGTCCTGGCCCAGTGAAGCAACGAGCCTTAGCCAGGACTGTGAGGCAGGGTGGAGCTCCAAGCCACAAGGGTGGTGACTCCTGGCTCTGGCAGGATGTGAGGGAGCAGTTCTATGCCAGCGGAGCTGCTGGGTGCTCCTAGTTCTCTGGCAGGGCGGGCGACTCCCACTCCCTGCATGTGCACAGTGCCAGGAGGTCTGCAAACCTGCCAGTCCTTACTGATCAACGTCCTTTTCGTCAATTTTGGCTTGTCGGCTGAAGTCAACACTGACCAACGTTTACTGAATTAAATCCAGTCCTACCAAGTCTATTTCCTAGAATTCAAGCCCGGATCTCAAACCACTAGACAGCAAACCCTGTGCCTGTCGGTTTTCGTGGTTGGGTATTTGTCCTTCCAGGCGAAGGAGAAGCGGCAGGCGTAGCATAAACAGCATCACGAGAGGTGTAACTTCCTTCTCCAGGACACATACCGTTCCAAGCTCAGCATCCATTACCCCCTCCACTTGCATCTCCAGGACTGCCCTGTTTACATTCTGACCAAGACAGTTTTCTTCTAACACATAATTCTGAATTATGCAATCAGCTTGCGGTTTGCATTCCCAGTGTCAGAAAGTTAACAGAAGCTTTGCCAAAGGAGTGTGACCAAACCAGTCTTGCTGTTTTGAGATCACTGCTTGCTTTGTTTCAGCAGCATGCAGACAATATTTACACACAGCCGAGTCTTCTTTCATTTAAACTGGTGTAAATCAGGAGCTGAGCCACTGGAGATAATAGGGTTAAATCCAAGTAAAACTAGCATAAGTGAGAGGAGACTCTGTTGCAACAGATTTACCTTGACTCTAAGACATTTGCATTTGTGAGAAGGAACTCGCCTGGTTTGCCACTGTGTCTGGTTTACCATAGTTTTTGCTGGTTACACATAAGGAAAAAGCCCCTTTTGTTAGAGTCAATGAGTCGCAATTCACCCCAATGCTTGCACCTGCTTTTCGCATTGCCATCTCTTCTGTCTAACCCTCCCTCTGAGTACAGGGTTGCCAACTTTCTAATTTTTGAAAACTAGACACCCGGGCCTCCACTATTCCATGCATGGGCTCACCTCTGCTCTGCCTCTTCTGTTGAGATCCCACCCTCACTTCCTTTCCCCTCCCCTACACACACACACACACACACACACACACACACACACACACACTTTGGAGGCAGGTGCAAGCTGAGTTTTGTGACTCTTTTTCTCCCATGCAGGAATGGAGTACCTGTTTGTCAGCAGCTGGGAATGGATGACAGGGGATGGATGGCTTGTTCTTTTCATTCCCTCTGGGCATCTGGCCTAGGCCACTGTCAGAAGACTGGACACCGGGCTAGATGGACCTTTGGTCCAACCCCGTATGGCTGTTCTTCTGTTCATGCTGTTTGCCAGGTTCCCCTGCTGGCAGGTGAGAGGTTCTGCGGACACAGGCTGAGGAAGAGGTCTGTGCAGCTCTGAAGTTTCTTTACTTCTCCTGCTGAAGCTGGTCCAAAAATACCTTCTCGGAATTGCTCTGAGTTTAGAAAGAGTGATTTGCTCTGCTCAAGCTTGGATTTCTTCCCTGGGTTTAGCATGGCTGTGGCTGGAAAGCAACAGAGGATGAACATTATAAACTCATTGGGCTTCTCTCTTTTGGGATTTGCAACAGCCATGGGCCCAGCAGTCCAAGATCAGGCACTCAGCAGTGTTATTGCAGCTTTCACAGAGGTTCCTGCCAAGGGAGAGATGCATGGGGCCTAGGGTGGGGGTTCTCAAACTTATGTGGTCACCCCCCCCACACACACTTTTTTTTGTCTGTACTCATTTGTACCTATCCCCCACCATACGTCAAGATACCAATTTAACAAAATCAACATGCAACTCTGCCTAACTGTTAAAAACAGTAGAGTATTGATTCAGACAGAGCCCTTTAAGCATACAGAAATGGGCATTTTAAGTGAGGCGGTGCTGATCGACATCACGCTGTCGTTACTAACGGGAGCAGTGCACCTGGTTTTTGGAACAGAGCAATTCCATGAACTGCATAAATGCATCAGATTCCTTGTGAGAGGAGCAACGGCAGAATTTGAGTTGTCAATGCTCACCATGAAACGTGCAAGCCGCATCGCCGCAAACCAATTCTCGTGCAGATGGCAATGACTGGGATTAACATTGGGTTGGCAGAACAGAAATTTGTCAAAGTGCACAGCACCATCTAGAGTCGAATGCACAGTGCCGTCTGAGTGAGGAGCTGACTTGTCTGGAGGAATCGGCATTATTGTAGGTAGTATGTGCACCCTAAGGGTGAGAACTCTGGACTAAGGGCCAGAGCCGTATGAAAAGAATGTGTACAGCTAACATATTGCCTACTGTGCTTCATTTGATAACAACGAGCCCATTGTTGCACACTCACTGTCCCTGTTCAATGATGGTTGTAAGAGCAGGTCCACCTTCAGCAGACTATGGTACACTACTTCAACTACATGAATACCATAGCTGGAGTTGATGAACATGAGGCTGAGCTGCCACAGGGCCTCCATTGCAGAAGTCAATGGGAGAAACTCTCCCATCCACTTCCCTTAAACTTCTTGTTCTGGTGGAGTCCCAGAAGTGATCAGTGGTCAATTTAGTATGTCTTCACTAGATCCACTAAATCAACCCCTGATGAATTGATTGCCACAGTGCCAGGCTCACAGTAAGTATAGCTATCCCCTAAGAGAAAACAGAAATAAAGTTGGTGGCTTACGTACAACTGCTGCTTCTGGTGAGATTGTCCTGCAGCAAGTGTGGAAGATACTTCCCTGGTGGCTGAGCCTCAGTGCAGTTCTTCTTCTGAATTAGTAAGGCTGTATAGCCTCAGAGCACAGCCACAGACTTTTGCTGGATAGGTGCCTGCTGAAATGCAGCGGAGACGCCAGGGGAAGTTTGCAAGGGATGCTGAGATTTAGTGGCATGTTTATGTTTCAGAATGTTGCACATTGTTTAAAAAGAATGCATTGATGTCAATAACAGTCCTGATGGTGCTACAGGCTTGTGCATGGTCTTCCCATCTGCTGTTGTCTTTTGTCATAGATTGCAAGCTCTTTTTGTGGCGATTCAAAGCAGACTTTCATTTTGCACTGCTTCTAGGGCAGGACAACAATGCCTTGACTCAGGACTGTGGAACTGGACAAATCTGCTTTTTAGTTCTTAATTTGCCCAACCCATTATGCTTTGAGCATCTGTAATCCAGCTACAGCTCTCCCCAGGGTCAAACATTTCATCCATCCAATCTTCTGACTTCTTAAGGGACCCGCCCTGACGGTTAGCATCCATAAACACAAGCTTGAACAGAACCGGCTGTTCCAGTAAAGACACTCACAACGATTTCATCACTTTGCAATGCTGAGGTTCATTCATTCTTTGTATTTTGGAATGTAAATGAACCTGGAAGGGGTTATGGGGCTTCTCATGGTAGCTTTCAGCTCCCTGGAACTCAGCCATGTAAGAACGAGAGTCACGTTTTCCGGGGTTGTAAAATAGTGGAGCTGCACTGACTTTATGTAAGTTGAGCCAGTTTCCATGAACAGAGTATTTGGCCCTGAGACCCAGAGAGGGAGTTGATCAGACCCCAAACCTGTGTGAGCTGCCACAGAGCATTGAAGTGACATACAGATACGACAGACTCAGGTCAGCTAGACCTGGTGCTAAAGCCAGAACTGGAGAGATGGTTTCTTGCACCGTACAAACAGGTGGTGGAGCAGCCAAATTTTGTAAGTCAGACTCTCAGTCCTGTTGGCAGCTAAGCCTGCTGCGTGACATGGGCAAGCTGAAACACAGGCTCTTGAGTCAAGCAGGTGAAACCTAAGGGCCCAGAGCCATTCTCCATATCAACAGAAACATGTTAACTGACTCCGGTGTTGCCACATCAGCGTGTAAGAGTGGAGGCTTAGCCCCTGACCCATCTCAGAGGGGGAGCTATGTTAGTCTGTAACTTCACACCCAAAAACCCAAGCAGCCCTGTAGCACCTTGCAGACTAACAGTTTTATTGATTAGGTAATGAGCTTCCATGGGACAGACCCACTTCCTCAGATTTGGAAGGAAAAATGAGAATACAGGCGGGAGAGAGGGCAAGAGATGTCACCAATCGCTACTAAGACCCATGGAAAGAGTCAGTCTGAGTTAAGTGGATGGGTGCCATTGCTGAGAGTATCAAAGTGGGGAATCGTCCTTCTAATATCAGAGATCTCAATTATCCTACACGTTACAAGGACACTTAATTTTCTCTTTCCACAGGTGCTATTAATCACTGGTGACTTCCCCCCACCCTCCCTGCTACACACATACTCTGTGTTCTCATTTTTGCTCCAGAAGCTGGGGAGAGAGTCCCACTCGCAAGAGCTCATTGCCTAATAAATAAAATGGTTAGTCTTTAAGATGCTATAGGGCTGCTTGTTTTTTTCCCTGAACAGTGTTCCCTGAAGGGCTTGGGTGGCCACGCAGGAGAGATTCAGGCAGAGAGCAGCAGGCAGAGTGTGTTTCTGTTGGTGGTGCACATCCTGACATGCCTTGGTGCACATAACAAAATTTATTCTGCCCACGGATGGAAAAAATTAGAGGGAACCCTAGGTTCTGCTACCG
Source organism: Carettochelys insculpta (assembly GCF_033958435.1). Taxonomy (NCBI): domain Eukaryota; kingdom Metazoa; phylum Chordata; order Testudines; family Carettochelyidae; genus Carettochelys; species Carettochelys insculpta. The sequence goes on along the minus strand of NC_134144.1, from coordinate 4,301,007 downwards.
GAGGTGTGTCGTCATCTCCTCCCCATCCCCCAGTCCAGCACCCTGCCTCGGACACAGGCCAGCAGAGCTGATGTTTATGGCAATGCACAGGGGAGCAGGAGGTGAGGAAGACTTCCTCCCACTCTCCTCATGCAGGCCTGATGCCCGGGAGTGCCTCTGGGTGCAGTCCTGTGCTTGGACTGCCTGTGGGCTGGGAGACAAGACTCCACCCTCCCTTGCACAGACTTTACCCTGGAACAGGGTAACTCCGCTGGGCTGTGCCGAGTGCACGCAATTTACTCGTGGGGGAGGTGGTTTTTCCAAAGGACTAGATGCCTCTGAAAAATCCCACCCTGGGATGCTGCTTAGTAGCAGTGATAGGTGCCCGCTCAATGTAAGCCAAAATCACTGGAAAGGAAGCGGGGTGGTGGGGGGAGTCATTGAGAGCCCATGAACTCAAGCAGGTACCTTGATAACCCCTTGCTCATCAAACCTGAAGTTCTCCATCCCTGCAGGAAGAGGGCTGCAGCCACTGTTTGAGATCACAGTAGCAGCTTTGTATGTCAATGGGGTCGGGTCTGGATCTTACCTTTCCAATCTGGCTGTAGTCAACCCCCAAACACCTGATACCTCTTGGCTGAGGTGAATTTCATCCTATGTGGGTGACTCAGGCCACGTGTATACCAGCGAGCTTCCAGTCACACAGCTCTGCCAATGCAGTTGCACTGCTGGAAGATTGCTCTGTAATCAGTCTATGCCTATGGGTGGGAGATCTCCCATCAACAGAACTAAACCACCCCAATGAGCAGCAGTAGCTACATCAGTGGGAGAAATTCTCCTGCCAGCGAAACATGTACATAAGGGGGGAGAGAGAGAGAGAGACAGAGAGAGAGAGAGTGTGTGTGTGTGTGTGTGTTTCCATACCCCTCAGCAACATAGGTTTTGTCAACAATAGCAATAGGGGAGAGATGGTCTAATTTAGCTCCAGTTAAAATTAACAAATGCCGGGTTAACCTAAGATTAGTGACTCTTGAGGTTGCAATAATTGTCTCTGTTCCTGAGGACGGACACACGCACGCACGCGCACACACACACACACACACACACACACACACACAAAAAATTGGCTGGATAGCTGGTGCAAGCACGCACTGCACCCATTAATGTCTGGCCATGCTCAGCGAGAGCTGGGAGTGTTGGCTGCTCTCTGACAATCAAGTCGTTAATCTACAGTAAAGGTCGTCTTGTCTTGCCCCGAGCTCCCTCCAGGCCTGAGCCTGTTTTTGAACACGTTAAATCCAATGTGCTGCTTAAATTTGATTTAAACCCCCGTGAGAAATGAGGTGGTACGTCTGTGTTCCAGCCGAGAGCGTGATTTACAGCGTGCATAGACACACCCCTGCTGGCTTCGCTCTCTCTTGGTGTTGCCCAACCCGTGTGCCGTCAGGCCCAGCCAGGTGTGCGGTGGAATTTTTTGAAAAACTACATGTGAGAACAAAAGCCCCTTCCTGTGTACTGTAATTAGTGTCAGTGCTGGATCACAGCCTGTGGTTTTGCTCTGGGGGATGAGGCCCCCTTCAGATGCTATGCATGTGTCACATTCCATTCACCACAGAGAGGTTAAGATGGTAAAACGTGTCCAGAAGGGTGGGTTCAGGCAAGCTCGGGTGGACGAGGTCACCATCCGCTTCTTGTCTGTCTTGTTGTCCCACCTCCTCCAGGGCACAGCAACCAATCAGAGCTCAGTCCCCCTCTCTTCCCCACTCCCACCCTGTGAACAGCGGATCGTCCCCTTCCCTCCCGCAAGCGCTAGCCTGGGGGTGGTGGGAAGAGATCCTGGAGCCACCCCTCAGCTTGGAAGGGGAATGGGGACCCCCTGTTGCAGGCCTTTGGGGAGGAACTGAAGAAGAAGCGGAAGTGAGGTTGGGGGGTGCTGAATTAGGGAGTGAGGGCTGACTGTGGAGGTGGAGAGACAGAAGTCCTGGAGGTGGAGGGGCCGAGCTGGTGTGAGGTGGGGTTGGGAGAGCTGAGGAGCAGGTGGGGCAGAATTGGGGTGAGGTGGGGGCTGAACTGGTGGAGGGTGAGCACAGAACTGATGGGGGCTGGGAGGCAGAACTAATCTGGAGACTTGGGCACATTTGCCACTGATATCTCATAAGCTCTTAAGCTCACTTCCAGTGTCATTTTGGCACTTCGATCCTTCAGGCACCTTTAACCATCCCAATTTCTACCCCTGCCGTAGGCTTGTATATTGGGCCTTCTTTGCACATGAACTATTGAGTGGGTCACCTCTAGCCACGATGAGAAAGAAAGAGGAGCATGGAGCTATTAAACCAAAAGCTAGGACATCTGTTGCTGCTTTAAGAAGTCCTTTTCAATGCATGCACCTTATTATTGCCAGTGCTCATTTAGCCATTTATAGCATTGGAACAAACCACTCAAGGATTCCTTTTAAGCCCAGATGGACAGCTGGCCCCTGTGTCTAAAGCCACACTTTTAAAAAAAGTGTAGGCGGAGGAGAAGCCATCAGACCCACTGGATGGTCGCATCTGGATCCCATGTGGAAGTCCATGTTCATGGAAAGCTTTCTGACAAAGACAAGCTGAACAATATGGTTCCAGGCAAGTTTTTAAATTTAACTGAATCAGCCTTCAATTTGTTTTTTCTTAGCATTGATGCAATATACACACCATATGCAGAAGATTAAGGAGATGCCGCTATATTTTTATAATAATGGCGGGATTTCTTTGTGTAGTCATTAGATGGTAAAGGTTGCTATGAGATTCCACCAGAGGAGCTAACCTCTGAATAGCTCCAGGCTGCTGGGGCCAAGGCTCCGCATCCAGAGTTCAGATGTGACTGTTTTAACTTGCTCAACATTTTTTTAATGCTGGGTGCAGACTAATTTTATAAACAAATCCCCATCGCCAGAGGTGCGACAAGTACCCCAAAAGTTACCTGAGTAAAAGTGACACTGCTTTCACTTCTGGGTACTGGAGTGCAATCGAGATGTGGTGTGTGCACTTTTACTCATGTAGTTTTCCTGAGGGGATACCAGTGACTTGTACTTAGGTATATTTCCCCCTGCCCTCAAAGCAGCGGCACTTTTACTCAAGTAGCTTTTTGGGTACTTTTTCCACCTCTCCCCATGGCAGTTCTGGCCAGTCTCCTGCCATGGCTATCTGCTTGGACTGGTGGTAGCCAGTCAACTGAATGCATTAACACTGACCTAAACTGTGCTCTATAAGATGGAGGCACCTTCTCAAAGAACGCATAAAACCCAGTTCAAATACTCCTTTGCTAAACATAAGATTCTTTCTTTACCACTCAATCTGTGTTAATTAATACACTCTTAACTGCAGTAGGGGGTAGAGATTAATCCTGGTGCTGTTAAGTAAACCTTGTTCCATACCTCCAGCTGGCATTCACTGGGGAAAATCCCTCTTCCATAACTTCAGTGCAGCTCTGTTTTATCAACACCTGCCTCCTTAATCTACTGTCTGTAGCTCCTACAGACTTCCTGAGGGACCTTCTGGTTTACTGTTCTCAGCCAGGGCTAAGACTCATCTCACAGTGACATCACTCCCTGAGGTCCTGAATTCCTGCAGAGCTGCTACAAATACTTGGGAGAGCAAGAACGTTCAGAATTTTGGTTTTGGATTTTGGTTAGGGTATCGAGGCACAAGAAGTGTTATCGCTAACTCGTTCCTACCCCAGGGCAGGGCCATGGAAATGGGAAGGGAATGGGTGGAGACCTGGTCTCACTCATCTCCCCTTCCCAGGCCAGAGTAGCCCAAGCAGTGCAAAATGGCTTGTAATCCGGAGAATTAGTAAATCTCCCTTCTGAGGTAGGGACCGGCTTTTGTTCTGTGTTTGTGTCATGCTTGCAATAAGGTCACCATCCACACCCAGTATCCATGACAACACCAAGAGAATGGTGAAGTTGAATCCTGTCCTTCCCAGAAGCCTTTGCACAACTAACAAGTGGACAAGAGGACAACCACTTTTCATCTTGCCAAACCCACCAGCTTTTTTTTTTTTTTTTGATGGCAGCATTAGCAAAACTGGTGCCATTATTTGTTTAAAAAAATCCAGCCTGCTCTGCTCCATATAAGAGGAAATTACCTGATAAGTCTTTGATTACCACTAAATATACCAGCACTAGCTTCTGCCTATATTTCTTTAAACTATTGCTTTTCACTCTTGTAACTTTCATGGAGTTTTTTTTCACTCACTCTAACACAGCTTGCAAATATGTAAGAGGCAGGAAATTTAATCTTCCCATCTCTTTTCTTAGACTGCATTATCTTTCTTAGATCAAAAGCTCTTTTTTTGTTAATTCTTTAGGGCAGAAATCATATCTTCTTTTCCTAACACAGTATCACAGTTGAAATAAATACCTCAGACAGTGCTATTTTGACTAATGACAAGATTTTTGGGAGCTTGATCTGAGATACTGTAATGGGGCTTTATTTGCAAAAAGCGTTAAGCCCAAATGCTATGGGGCTATGACAAGGTGTCTCAAATTGGGCACCAAAGTCAGTTGTTTCTGAACGTTTTTATTATTAAAAATAAAAATGTGTTAAAGTGCCTGGACGTTCCCAAAGCTTTTGAGTAAATCTCCAATATGTTCCTATAACATGCACAAAGCATTTCATTTAAACTTTAACAAGTCATTTCCTTCACAAAGTAAAATATGGTTTCATGCGTTTTTGTGGGATCTATTCAGATTTAATATATGCTGTTTAAATAAACCCAGTCCTGCTTGTAACTGTGCAACATATATTAATCATTGCAGACTCTTTTCTGGGACAAGAGACATGATGCCATATAAGCTAGCACAAAAGCATTTAATTAATCATTCTGAGTATTTGCACTTTTATAATACAAAATATGAAATATATTTTAAAAATCTGTTATTGATAAGTTACAGAAGTATGACCTTTTCCTTTCTTTAGGTCACAATGTAACTAATAAAAGGAAGAAATTTCTGTGACTAATAACAACAATTGAAACCAGGCCTGGATCAAGGGTACTCATGTTCTTCTTATGTATGTTTGCAGCAGTCTCCGAGCAATCTGCTCAAGAATTAGATACATGCATTGCCAGCTGGTGGGAGGAGACAAGTTTGCAGGAGATAGGACTTAATTTGCAGGCTGCTTGCTTGTATTTGTAAGAACACATTCGTCTTTGTCTACATTTGGCTGGTGGTAAATTTGACCCAGCTGAAAGCTGGATGAATTGGTCTATGCAAAACATATAACTGTTTAGAAGATTTAATTCATTTTCTCTTTTTACTGCTATCCATGTTTCTAAAGATCTAAGTTTTCCAAGGCAGAAAGATGTCTGGTGAGAGTGCAACGTGAAAACCATTTTCTTATTACTGATGGACCACAACCTGAACTGCAAATCCAAGCTCTTCTAATATTTTGAGCTGGGGACTTGGATTTAAGTCTCTACATCTGAATCATTTCCTACTGTTTCACTTCCAAATTGGTCTAAATCCAGAGTGTTGGTTTTTTTTTTCTAGTTTCAGTTTAAGTGTGGTTGAAATCTTAGGAGAACAACAGACCTCAAGATATTTCCACCATGTGAGATAGCACAAATTCCATTACGAACTAAAAGCCCATGAGTACTACTAGCAAACTCTGGCACTGTTGTATCTAAATAACATTTAAGTCTGATACAGCCATGAACCCACACCCTTGCTGACATCTAACCTGTATCCAAACCTCACCATGTTCTTGTAAGTGTCTTCCTTTTATGGCTGCATCAAACATAACACCTATGGGTTGTTTTGGAAGAGTGATAGTTTGAGACAATGCATTTTCTTTTATTTCCTATTATTTTCCAAACTATCACGAGAAATTAAAATTAACAGAAGTTATAGTAAATAGACAAATGGTTCCATCTGGCAATTTGAGTCACTCTGATGCACTTTGCTTAGTTGGATGCAAATTTCTTCCTTAAAGGAAGATGCAGCTACATTAATGCTCAGATTGCAGTTGTTCCAAATCCATTCACATGGGTGTCACAATCATTTTAATAAGGAGTTGAGTTATGCTGATTGGACTGCTCCTCCCTTCAATTTGCCTATAGAACTTAGATTGGGTCGGGGCAAAAATTCCCACTGAAATATCTGAGGGAAAAAAAATCCAATAGTTCTAGATTTTGTCAAACAAAATTGCAACTTTTGGAGAGGTTTAATCAATGTTAACCCTGTAAGCTGAGTGCGTGGGCAGCTGCCCAGGAGAAACTCAAATGATGCCCAGCTGATAAGCAGAGTACCCACAGCGGGCAGCGTGTGTTTCTATTGGTGGTACACATCCACACGTGCCTTGCAGCACATAATAAAATTTATTCTGTCCATGAACAGAAAAATGTTAACAAGAACACTCAGCAAGGCCAGAAGGTGGGGGTGGGGCAGGCTTTGTGACCTTGGAAGGGGTGGAGCCAAGGGTGAAAGGGGCAGGGCCTAGCACCCCTATGCACCTGCCCTCTTCCCCTAACTCTCCCGTCAGTGTGCCTGGGAACACAGGTGTTAATAGAAAAACTTGAAAACTACACATATATTTTTTAAAATTCAAACCAACAGATCTCAGTTTGGTTGGGCTTTTGTTTGCATGGTTTGTGTTTGAACCAACTTCCTTCTCCATAAGATCTTAAAGAAAATTGGCATTTTGGTCACAGCAACTGTTTTCTTCTCAAGAAAACTTGACGTTTCAGTTGTATATTAGTCATCCAGTTCTAACTCAGATTTCAAGTAGATATGTCGGGACTTTCAAGGCTGCTAAGGCCACAGGTTTAAAGATATTTAGGCACTTTAGATGCAGAGGGGCAACTATATGCCTGCAAACATCCCTCTTAGTTGCTGAACTCCCATTGATTTCAACAGGAGTTAAGTGTCTAAGTGCTTTTAAAACTGCCTCTGGTGTCTATCTGCTTCTTAATCAATTAAGCACCTTAAAAATCTGGCCCGTACTGCCCGAAGGTAATGATGTTCGCCCGTTGTCTATAGTGGCTTTTCCTCAGTGGAGCTCAAAGTGCTTTACAAAAGTGGACAGTATCATTATCTTCATGTTACATATGGGGAAACTGAGGCACAAAGCAGTGACAAGACTTGGCCAAGGATATCAACAGATCAGTAGCAAAGCCAAGAATAAAACCCTGGCCTCCTGAGCCCTACTCTGTTGTAGTGTTATGGTGGGTGTCAAAACTAGAGCTCAATGCATTTTTCCCCTCTCTTGCTTTTTTGACGAGTATGAGACAAATTCTTCTACATCTATTAGGCTGTGTCTGCACTAGAAGCATCTGTCTACAGAAGTTACTGTCAGAAGAGATGTTCCGACAAAACTTCTGTCGACAGACTGCATCTACACATGAAAGTGGATCGATCTTTTGATCCCCTCTGTCGACAAAAGGGTCTCTGGGAATGTCTACGCAGCTTTTGTGTCAACAATTTCTGTTGGCAAAACATGTTTCGTGCGTAAAAGCTCTGTGAGTTTTGTTGACAAACTGTACAAAACTCTCAAGTGTAGACATAGCCTAATTTCTGATGTCTGGCACCAAACTCTGCCCACACAGGCACCCTCATAGGACTAAATTCAATATATTTATGATTTCAGGGGGAGTGAAGGGGGCACAAGTATGGCTTTAATAGGGAGAAATTATCCACATTCCCTTCGATTTTTTGGTATGAATTGATACTCCTGGCAGGATTATGTTTAATATTATGAGCTGTGATTTCTTTATTAAGTATAATAGCGGCCATGGGACATACATTCCCTTACAGCAGTTAAAATCCATCTGACCAGCAAAGTACAGAAGGTTAAGTGGCTGAAATGTGCTAAATACAGTAGCTTGGAACAAACAGTTCCTTCTTATCTGCCGTGTTCCCTGAGTTGAGCCAAACTGCCAGAGAATGTAAAACCAAAATGAAAGATGGGAATTGATTTAAAAGTGCCTTTTGCTGTAAAGAAACACTTGGGAAATATTTGGAAGGGACACTCGTTCCTTTACAGTGATGAAAACTGGCCTCAGCCTAATCTGCTGCAGGGCAAAGAGAAATCCCAGCCTGATATCTGTGGAAATTTGTGAAGCAGAACTCTTGGGAGAAATAAACTGTGTGTCAGCATTTTCTTTCAGTGACTGTTTGATCAGGTGATGAAGGACACGAATTAAGCAGAGTCTTAGCTAAACTGCATTCTCTCTCCAGTTCTGAATGCTCGCAAACACACAGTGTGCATGAAGCTCTGGTACGGCTCTCCAAATTGCTGGGCTGATTTTTGTTAACAAATAAAAAGTTTCTGTTAGCTCGGTTTTGGATACAACACAAAATCGTTAGCAGCAAATGGGGTGGCAGCTGCGCAATTTTGTAAAGGATGGGGCTGGCGTCAAATAGAATTATTTACTACTTTCATTAGATTAAATGAACTCCTGGAAAGTAGACCTAGGTGGATGGCTTGGGGATAGCAAAGGTGTATTATTTAGTAGTATGCATGTTGTACACGCTATTGTTATTGTAACTCAGTCGCCATTGTCATGGATAGTCTGGTCACCTCTGTGTTCTATATCTCAAAGTTTTTTTGTACTAGTATGGTATTTAGACTTCTAGCTATGCTGACCAGATAGCAAGGGTGAAAAATTGGGACTTTTCTTGGGGCAAGCTATATTTGCATATATAAGACAAAGCCCCTAATATTGGGACATCTGGTCACCCTACTTCTAGCATGTGTACATTTGGCATTACACAGTCTGCCTTCATGTGACATGATTGAATGGGATTCCTTTACACGTCATTATTTCTTTGTAGTTTCTACCTGTACTTTATCAGCCTCTATCCTCTGTTCTTTACTAGGATATGGGCTCTCCCCTTTCATAAATCCTCCTGTAAGAGATGGTGTCATCTGTGCACCTCTGTCTCCCTTAGCTCCTCCAGTTCAGCCGCTCTGTCTCAAGAGCACCACACACAGTCCCCCACCACACCACACTATAAATTTCAATTGAGCAGGTACACAGCAGACAAGCAACCCTCAAATACAAAGGGCACACCTGCACTACTCAGTAGATCAACCTGGTCAGGGTCAATCTTCCGGGGTTTGATTTCACATGCCTAGTGGAGAGGTGTGACATCGAATTACCTAGGGTTGACAGTCGACCCTTGTACTCTGTCTCACGAGGAGTAAGGGAGAGTTGCTCCCGGGGACCTCACTCAGTGAGGACAGTCAGATAAGTCAATCATAGATATGTCAATTCCAGCTACTCGGTTGCCCTTGCTGGAAATGCATATCTACGATTGACTTTAAGGTCTAGTACAGACCTGGTTTAAGTGCACACATGTGCCACCTGCCCACAAAAGAGGTAATCAGACATGCTCCTTTGACTGCAGTGAACTGGATAGCCTCCTCCCACACACACACTCTCGGTTGCTGGACATCTGCCCACATTCTTTGTACTTCTGCAGGCTGTGTGTGTGTGTGTGTGTGTGTGTGTGTGTGTTGGGTTTTTAAGGGGTAGGAGCAAGACATTTTAATGACCTCAGTTTTGAGTATGTTTTTTGGTATACCTGGTTCCCATGTTCCCTTGCCAAACTCATTGATTTGCTAGCTCCATTAACCACTTAGGAGTTGGCTTTCTCACCCCATTGTTCTCCCTGAGGTAGCCTGGCCCTCTGGCCAAGGAACACTAATGGAATTAGGGTTGAATGGCCAAAAGGCTGAAACCTCATTAGGAAGCACTAAGAGTTGCCTAGGAAGCTGCTAGCCTCTGTACACAGTCCCCCAAACAGATCACACTATAAATTTCAGTCAAGCAGGCACACGGCAAGCAAGCAGGCAACCAACTCACCCCAAGAGTCATGTGGCTGCTTCTCCTCCAGCTGCTGCACTTCCTTGCAAAACTCCCCTGGCTGTTGCACAAAAGGAAAAATCCCATCTGATAACATGAAGGAAGCAGCACATGGCATCGTAGTACTTGGCTTTGTAAGAAGAAGAATGCCAGGTGAGGTGCATGTATCAGCATTGGTCCTGATTACAACTGCAGTGAAGGCAAGTGAAGGTACAGGTTGAACTTCTCTTGTCCAGCTTCCTTGGGACCTGACTGATGCTGAATCTGAGAATTTGCCAAACCACTGGAGGTCAGTATGGTCTACCAGCATTACCAACACTGCCACTGCTCACTGGGCCCTCAGATAGACATTTAGGGGTAAATTACAGCTAAACAACAGCACAGAACCCTGAGAGCCAGGACTGGTGGCTGGAAACAAACTTTATGGGACCGCAGGAAAATTGGCCACACCCATGATTGGTGGACATCCAGCTAACTAAAATTATGCTGGATTATGGATGTTGCCAGACCAGTGAGTGCTGGACTAGAGAGGTTCAACCTGGACGACAATAGTGGTAATGCAGACGTGAGGAGGAGCTCACGGTGTAGCATTAGGGCCAATATGCACTAGTACTGCATTTGATTTTACAGTAACGGTTAGCATAGTGCAGTTGTGCTTCAGTCTGTGTTGACTAACCGTACCCAGTGATCAAAGGAATTCTTCCCTTTGGCCCCTCTTGAGAAGAGGCTAGGTACTGTGTCTGCACATTAAACCCTCTCAGGAGGAGAATGGATGAAATGAGGATGAAAAGTCAGTTTACAAGCCTCTAGAGGGCCCTGGGAAGAGATTCCTCCAGGGAATAATCACTGTACATTAAAGTGAATTTGACAAAGGGTTAAGGGAGCATTATTTAGTCCAGAGAATGCTATTAGTGACATGGTTGTAAAGCCAGAGAGGTTTTAACACCCATTCACCAGGCAGACATGTAAATATTAACCCTATTTATCAGTTGTTTGTCTGTTCAGTGGGAGCAACAGAAAAGCTATAAAACGAGTTAAAGTGTTTTACAAGTTACCTGTATCTCCTTTTGAGAGGACGCTGCTAGAATTTAAGCTGTTCATAATTAGCTATGCAGACACGATTAAACTTGCATTTTAGCATCTGGGATTTTCTGATTTGTTTTGTTTTAAGACAGTGGTGCTAGATTTGAAAATAATTGGGTGAGCTTTAGTGTTACTGCACCTTTCTCCTTCAGGATAAGGACTTACATTACAGGTGCTCAGAACCTCAGCCTTAGCTCCCAGCAGTAACACATCTAATAAATAGGTGTCAGTTCAAACATCCCATATCTGGGTAATAAAGGTGCTCAGGTCTGTGCTGTCTGAGAAATGTTTCATTGTAAAAGAAACAACAGAACAAAATAAGATGAAGCACAAGCAGGTTTATATCCCTTCCTGTCTACTGTAACTGTAGATGATGGTGTTAAATAATACCTAGCTGTTCTCTTGAACTTTTCATCCAAGCATTTTAACTGGTCTTTTTGGTGATCTTGAGCCAGACACTTCCCTGCCCCATGCCTCTGTTTCTCCATCTATTCAATGGGTCATTAAGTTCTTTTGCAAAGCACTTTAAGATTTAAAGATAAAAAGTACCAGCAAAAAGCTAGGTATTATGTACAAAACATGCCCTTTCATGTACTAAGTCAGGGATCAGCAACCAGTTTTTAATGGCATGCAAAGCAGGAGCCCACCTCTGCCCCTCTTCTCCCTTGCAGCCAGATGCTTGCTCAAAACCGTGCTGCCTGTGGATTAACAAAAGACCAGCTAACGCTACCAACCACCACCTGCATGGTAAAGCTCTGCATCATCATTTATTTATGGATGAAGCTGTTGTAAGTAGGCCTATTAGTGACTTTAAAAAGTATCACTGGCACCCAGCCCATACATAGAGATCAAAAAGTCAAATTTTGGCACTCTGACTTGGTAAGGTCACAGACCCCTATACTAAGGGCTTGACTTCCATAACTTCTGCAGTGGTGAAAGTGTTTACAAAGCTCTTGAGTGTATTGGACAAGAATTTCCTGTTACTCGTTGCAAGTATGTCCCCATTCAGTATCACTGGCATATGGTAGAATCTATGAACAGGTCAGTAGGCATGGGTTGAGTGACCTTCTCTGTACCAGTCACTATTTTGTGTACTTCCATCCTGTCACCTCCTAGTCATTTCCTCTCCAAATCAAACAGCTGTAATCCTTTTAATCACTCCTCCTATGGAAATCCTTCCAGACACCTAATCATTTTAGTTGCCCTTTTCTGGCCCTCTTCTGTTTCTTCTCGGGCCATTTTAAGATGGGCTGAACAGAAACATGTTGAGTGTATGTAAGGTGAGGACATTCCATAAGTTTATAGCATGATATAATATTCTCACATTGTTCTCTCTCCCTTTCCTAGAACAGATGACCATCTTTGTTCCTTTTGCCCTCTTCCGTACATTTTGCCCACACTGGCTGTAGAAGCATTTTAACACATTTTACAAAGGTTTCCTTCAAAGAGAGTGCAAGCTCGGTTTGCTTCATCTGTAAAATCAGCCTAGGGTATTTTAAAACCCATCTACCTACCAGCACTCTCAGGGTATGTCCTGCTCTTTGATTTTGGAGACTGGAAGCATGTGTAGCCTAGCCTCGTTTGTAAAGTTCTGGTACTTGGAAGAGTTCTATCTTTATTTTTCATGTAACCGTATCTGACTTTTATGCCTTGATACTTGTACTCAATATCTCTTCGTACTTAAATCGTCCTTTTTTTAATCAAAATCAATCCGGCATTGTGAGCTGTGTGGGTAACTCCAGTTAAGGTGTCAAGGTATTATATATTACTGCCTCACAGGGACAAAAGACCTAAAACTCTCCACGAGAGAGCTGGAGAACACTGAACGCACATTGGTTTTGGGAGGGAAAACAGGACTGGGAGTGTGTTGGGATAGTGTCCAAGTCCAGTAGGAGCCAGAGTGTGGTAGTGTTAGCTGACACGCTTCTGGGGCAAGGCTGTGTCTACACACAGCTACTCCGGGCATGACCTGCATGCTGTTTGACTGTTTGCAAGCCCCAGCAGCAAAGCATTAGGAGGCAATCCATGTTGCAGGTTAGGCAGCAACACAGCTATTCCTTAGTCAGGATTGAGCCCCAGCATGTTGCAAAACTGCCCAGCCCATGGGCCCCGATGAAGTCTGAACTTTCAGGCACTGTTCTAAGCTGGATTACAGCTGGTTTGTGTTAAACAGCTGGAAGCTAGGGTGGTGGGGGGGAGAGGATTTACCATCCTTCAGAAGGGACCTGATGCCTCTAGGGCTGGATACTGTGATGGTGAGAGTGACGTTCGTTACCATCTGACAGCTGGTCAGTGGTCTGTGGGACTGAGTGAGTGGTTTCAGGCCAATCAGTAGTGGGCAAACATCCACATTGCAAAATCAGCTGCCACAAACTGACAGCTGTTGTTAAGACTTCCAGGAATGGGCATGGAGCCTGAACCCCAGAAGGATGCCCTCTGGGACAAAGCTGAACCACAGTGGTGGGGTGGCATGCAGAGACCGTGCACTGCCAATATCTGGGATGATCTGTAAGTAAACAGCAGCAGTCTTTGACACAGATGTCCCAGCCAGCCACATACGCAATTCCGTATCTTTAATTGGTAATGTACATCCTTAAGAAAGTAAGCCAAGTGAATGACAGAGTGATTCCAAGCCCACACCCGATCCAAATACTCTTGTTTAAATCCTAACGTCACATCCATTCAGGCACAAGCTTAGACGTGGAAGCAGCAGAAGAGCAAGTTAACACGCCACATGACAGTTTGGTGTGCCAGGATGTACTGTCATATAGAACAACATCTCCGCTGATGCAGACCATTTACAGCCAAGTTGAATTTCTAGTGGCAGATAGCCACTAAGTCCATAGGAAAACAGATCACGTACTCTTCAGTGGTCAAGCATGGCAGCTCACTGGCTAATGGCTGGAAATTTCTTACAGCTGTTCCAGTGGTTTCTTGGTCTACAGGGAATTACACGACACTGGATGTACTGAAATTTTGTTTGAGCAGTTTTTGAAATTACATGTATTGTTAATTGCCGTACTAGCTGATTTGCTGGAGAAATGAAACAATGACGTATCATCACCACTTACTTCCTTAATAGGATGTTGGGAAACTTAGTCAGTTGTTTGTAAAGCACTTTGAGCACTGGGCAAAAGTATCGGTGTCTTCCTGAACATAATTTTCAACCCATTTATCTCTAGACCAGAACTTCATGAATTATTTCACAATGTGGTATATCGTGAATTTGTATGCCAGCATTATGATGTTTACTCTTATAATTAATGGTTCCTAACATTCTGTTAGTTTTTTGATGGCCACCTCCGACTGAGCAGATGTTTTCAGAGAACTAACCTCAGTGTCCTCAAGATCTCTTTCTTGAGTGGTAAGAGCTAAGGGAGAGCCCATCTTTTTATAAGAATTATTGGGCTTATATTTTGCAATGGGCATTGCTTTGAATTTTATCAACATTAAATTTCATCTGCCTCTTTGTGGGACAGTCACTCAAGTCTGTGAAATCCCTTTGTAACTCTTCACACTCAGCTTTGGACTTAACTGCCTTGAGTCATTTTGAACTTTGCCACTTTAATGTTTAACGCCTTTTCTAGCTCATTTATGAATACACTGAGCAGCACTCGTTCCAGTAGAGATTCCTGGGCAGCACCACTATTTACCCCTCTCTACTGTGCTGAAATGGAATATTTATTCCTACCCCTTAATCTGGGACAGTTCATCAGTTTTGCTACCTAAAACAAATGGATCAGGCATGGCAAGCTCCTTCACAACCTCTGGGTGAAGACCAATGCAAAGAATCCGTTTAACTTCTCCACAATGGTCTTGTGATCTCTGAGCTCTTCTTTAGCAACTCAATCATCTACCGGCCTCACCTAGGTCAAGTCTACACTAGGAAAATAAGTTGTTTTCAGATACACAATTCTAGCTACGACAATTGCGAAGCTCGTATCGACTTATCTGAAATCGACTGACTTGGCAGTCCTCACTGAAGAAGAGTTTCTCCAGTTGATCTCCCTTACTCCTCATGATAATGAGGAGTACAGGGGTCAACTGCTGACCCTGATAGATCAATTTTTGCATGTTTCTACCAGCCTCGCAAAATCGAACCTCAGAAGATTGACCCAGAGCAGGTTGATCTTCTGGGTAATGTAGACTTGGCCTGAGTGTTTGATAGCTCTTCTGTTTCTGATATACTTTTTTGTTGTGTTTGTTTTGAGTCTTTTGCTGGTTGCTGTTCAGATTCTTTTTTGGCCTGCCTGATTATACTTTTGCACTTCACTTGCCTGACTTTATTCTCCTTTCTGTTTTTCTCAGTAGGATTTGACTTTGTTTTGAAAAGATGCCCTTTTGCCCACCTCTTTGCTGCTTAGCCATGGCAGCATTTTGGTCCTGTTGCTATTTTCATATGTGCTGTGCATTTCATTTGAGCTTCTATAATGATGCTTTTTAAAAGCTTCCGAGCAGCTTGCAGGCATTTTCTCTTGTAATTCTTTTAATTTCCATATAATTAGCTCTCTCATTTTTGTTCCCTTTTTTTAAAGTTACGTGGCACTGTGTCCAAGTTTTTTGGTATTCCTCCACCCATTCCCCTCCTCCACAAGAAGGATGTTAAATTTAATTACATTGTGCTTGCTGTTACTGAGAGGGTTAGCTATATCTACCTTTTGTACTAGCTCCTGTGCTCCACTTAGGACTAAATCAAGAATCTCCTCTCCTATTGTTCATTCCAAGACTGACGCAGTCATTTTTGGTATAAAGAAAAATCATCTCATCCCATCCACAGTAATGTGTGCCCAGTCAGTGTGAGGATAGTTGAAAACCCCTATTATTACTGAGTTTGCTATTTTTATAGTCTATCTAATCTCCCTGAGTATTTTACAATCCTCTTGAGAAGCACCATCCTTGTCAAGCAGTCAGAAGTATATTCCTTTTGCTAGACGCTTATTATTTAAGCATAGAATTTCTATCCAGTTAGCACTATAATTGGTACAGAATATGAAAGCAGTGTTTTGTAAAGGAAAATTGAATGCTTCCTCCAATTGCAGGTGAAAATATTTTGTGTAATAAAACCATGGAATGTCCCACAGACATTGAAGGAGTTCCCAGTGGAGATTAAATACCTTCAGACATGAAAAATGGATCACCAATTGTATGTTCGATGCTGCTTCCAATGATTGCGACATAGATTTTAAGGCCAAAAAGGACCACTAGATGTTCTGTTCTGACATCCTGTCTAGCATAGGCCACCAAGCCTTCCCAGTACCTGCATGCCAAACCCAACATCTGAAATGAAACCAGAGTACAACAGCCCACGGGAGACTAGAAAATATGTGCCACAGGCAGAGAATAGCAGAGATCACGGTGCACCAGTGCCTGAGGTCATAGTGTAGGAAACTGGTCTGAAGGGCCCGTTTTGTTATTTCCAGCGGTGCTGGCTGTATCAGAAGTAATACTTCAAGAATGACAGCATTGAGCGTGTCTGGACAGCTGAAGACAATGGCTATCAAGACATCATCTCTAGTTCACCTCCTATGAATCATTTGAGAAAAATGTTGCATGGCCTTGCATTGTCCATGATCTCCATCTCTAAGTAGCATCCAAGAAATTAGATTGCCTCATGTTTTCACTTGTACCCCTATCCCAGTTCTCCCCAGGCAGTTTACAATTGTATAGGGTGTCTTTCAGACCACCCAGTTTGATCCATAAAACATTCACAGATGGATTAAAAACAACAGTTGTGTCTTAGAGGCTGAATCCCAGGCCAAAAGATTAGTGCTGAGAAAATACTTTCCTAATAAGCTTTGTACTCAAACCGGGCTCTTAGAGTTCATGACCACCAGAATATCCTTATTTACATAAAAACCCTATGTATAAAAACAGAAGAACTATAGGTATTACAACTTCCATGAAATCTTGGCTTTATCCTCATTACTAAAGAGGGTTTGCAGTTAAAGCCGGTGATCCTAGCATGGTCTGAGTCAAACAGCGGAGAGATTAATATATCAAAGTGCTCATGGTAGCTCCTGGTTGCAACAGAGGAGGGAACAAATCTCTTCCTAGTTGCAGCATGGATTTCTATTGTACCTTCTTAACTCAGGGCATTGTCTACACTTTTTCCTTCAGAAAACCCCCTTTTTCTGGAAACCTCCCTTGCATCCACTCCGCAAAGCTTGTTGTTTTGGAATAATGGGGCATTTAACTCGAAATCGTAACTGCACCAAAACGAATGATTTTCACCAATCCCCTCTCTTGCAATTGACTCTGTGTATACTAAGCAGAGGTAATAAGGGTTTAACTGGCCTCCAGGGAGGCATCTCATCATTGCTCTTATTTCGAAATTGGGCTCTGTAGCATGAAATGCTCCATTTCAAAATGCTCTTGCCGTGCGAACGCTCTTTTTCAGACATAACTTATTGTAACGTTAGAACGTCACAATAAGTTGTTTCTGAAAAACCCTTTAGTGTAGATATAGCATCAGTGTCTCATTGAATTCAGAGACAGTTCCATGCCTGTTGTAAACGTGGAGTGTTTAATGGAGACCCACAGACTGCCTTGGAGCCCTGCACAATGGGTTAGTTAGGATTTTTTTTTTTTTTTCCCTTATGGGCTACGTCTACACGTGAAGCCTACATCGAAGTAGCCTATTTCGATGTGGCGACATCGAAATAGGCTATTTCGATGAATAGCATCTACACGCCCTCCAGGGCTGGCAACGTCGATGTTCAACTTCGACGTTGCGCAGCCCAACATCGAAATAGGCGCAGCGAGGGAATGTCTACACGCCAAAGTAGCACACATCGAAATAGGGATGCCAGGCACAGGTGCAGATAGGGTCAACGGGCGGACTAGCGCTTCCGGGGCAACAGCTAGCCGCTCCCTTAAAGGGCCCCTCCCAGATACACTCAGCCTGCACAGCACGCGGTCTGAGGAGCCATAGGCACACAGACCCCGGGCGCCGCAGTCATGGACCCCCAGCAGCAGCAGCAGCAGCAGCAGCAGCAGCTAGAGGTCCACCCAGCCCTCCCGGCAGGAGCAGGGCTTGCCCTGCTCCGTGCCATGCGGGAGGCAGCTGAGCACCTCCTTGCCCCAGAGGAGGAGATGCCCCCAGGGCAGCAGGGCTCAACCCCTACCCCTGCAGCACCCCGCCTCACACGCCGGCGGCTGTGGAGCTACCCCACCAGCACCGACTGGTGGGAGCGGCTGGTGCTTGGGGAGTGGGACGACGACCGCTGGCTCAGGAACTTCAGGATGAGCCGGCAGACATTCCTGGAGCTGTGCCAGTGGCTCACCCCCGCACTCAGGCACCAGGACACCGCCATGCGGCGTGCCCTCACAGTACAGAAACGGGTCGGCATCGCTGTGTGGAAGCTGGCCACTCCGGACAGCTACCGATCCGTGGGGCAGCAGTTTGGTGTCGGCAAGGCCACCGTCGGGGCTGTCTTCATGGAGGTAAGCGAACCCACGCGGGGAGGGCAGGGCAGGGGGGCCAGAGCAGGGCGGCCAGGGCAGGGCAGGGGGGCCAGGGCAGGGCCGGGCAGAGCAGGGCAGGGCCACGCACACCCTGCTCACCCCTCATTGGTGCTGTCCCATGTGCTTTCCCTGCAGGTCGTGCGTGCCATCAACGCCATGCTCCTGCACAGGCTCGTGAGGCTGGGGGACCCAGATGCCACCATAGCCGCCTTTGCCACCCTGGGCTTCCCCAACTGCTTCGGGGCTCTGGATGGGACTCACATCCCCATCCGCGCCCCGCATCACAGTGGAGGATGATACCTCAATCGAAAGGGCTACCATTCTGTCGTCCTCCAGGCCTTGGTGGACAGCCGGGGACGTTTCCAGGACATTTACGTGGGCTGGCCTGGCAGCACCCACGACGCCCGGGTTTTCTGGAACTCGGGCCTGTGCCACCGGCTGGAGGCGGGGACCTACATCCCCCAGCGGGAGATCCCTCTGGGGGACACCACCATGCCCTTCTGCGTTATCGCAGATGCGGCGTACCCCCTCCGGCCGTGGCTCATGCAACCCTACACGGGCCACCTCTCCGCTAGCCAGGAGCGCTTCAACGAGCGCCTGAACCACGCGCGCCAGGTGGTGGAGCGTTCATTTGGCCGCCTGAAGGGACGCTGGAGATGTCTCCTCACCCGCCTGGATGCGGGCCCCAACAACATCCCCCAGATTGTGGATGCCTGCTGCGCCCTGCACAATTTGGTCGAGAGCAAGGGGGAGACCTTTTTCCAGGGCTGGGCTGCGGAGGCCGCCAGGGCACACGTCCAGCCACCTGCTGCCCCCAGTCGGCAGGTGGACCCAGAGGGGACCCGGGTCCGGGAGGCCCTGCGGGCCCACTTCGACGAACAGGCCGCGGGGTGAACTCTGCCCAGGCCCCCTACTGCCCGCCCCTTCCTCCCCCACACTCCTGCCCCAACGCCCACACCATGGAGCACCCCACCGCCCGCCCTCCCACTTGTCCTGGACAAATGACAGCACGCACTTGTGGCTGAACGTAAACTTTTTTTTGTCTTTCAGAACCTTTTTTTTTGTTTATGTAAATAAATATGTGAAACACAAACCAAAAAGTAGGGACAAACGTTCAACAAAAGCAATATGTACAAAAATAAAACAATACAACAAAAGAAACAACAGTGCGCCATAAAAAAAAGAAAACCAGGGAGGATAAAGGGGAGAACTATGTACATGGGGGGGACGGGGCAAACGGGGGGCCGAAAAAAACAGGGTCCAACTATATACAAGGGGGGGGGGGCTCGTCCCGGGCCCCTCGCCCCTATAGCCCGGCACTGGGTGTGGCCGGCCGGGAGCCCCACCGCGGTCGCAGCCTGGTCCGTGGCTGGGTGGGAGCGGGCTGGACCGGAAGGTATGGTGGCCGGCGAGTGTCAGGTGGCTCCAGGGGTCCCTCGGCGCGCCGGCCCTCGCCGGTGGGTGGTGGGGCGACGGCGGACAGGACGGCGACGGGCGGAGCAGCTGGTGCTGGGGCTGCAGGAGCAGGCAGGGCGGGCGGTGTTGCGGCCGGCGCAGCATGGGGGGCCAGGTAGTCCACCAGACGGTTAAATGTGTCCATGAAGGCCCCCCATGCCTCCTGTCGCCAGGCCAGCGCCCGCTCCTGCAGCTGGAGGTCGCGGAGCAGCACCTCCAGCTGCCGACGGTGGATGGCCAGCAGCTGGGGGTCTGTCGCCGTCGGCGGTTGGAGGCGCGGGGTCCGCCGTCTAGCCCGCCGTGGGGCCGGTCGGTCCTCGGCCGAGGGGCTGCCCTGGAGCGATGGTCCCGGAGGGCTCTCCGGGACGACTGACGCCTCGCCGGCGCTCTCTTCCGGTCCTTCTGATGGTGCAGGTGCAGGACACAGGAGAGGAGGGGGGAAGAAGAATGGAGACAGGCGTTAGTGTGGGCCCCGAGCCGTGGCCTTTGTCCCCCCAGCCCTGTGCTGCAGGTTGCCCATCCCCGTCCCCGGGAGATGCTGCTGTGATGGATGGGGTTCGGGGTCCCCCTGCCCTGCACCCCGTCCCCTGGTGGAAGCGACTCTCACTTCACCCTGCAGGGTCTGAGAGCAGGAGAGGTTTCTTAGGCCACAGATGCCCAGTTTCTGCCAGGAGTGACAGCACCAGCTGTCAGAAGAGACAGTCCTTCCAACCCGTCGTGGGGAGAAGACCCCAAGGGGTGCCCCTCGGGGATGCAGCTTTCCCCCCTCCTCAGGCTGGCTGCCTTCCAGCTCTCCCTTCCCCTAGCCTCTAGCTGTGGGCCCCGCCCTCGCCCCCCAATTCCAAGCCAGCTCGGCTCCTCCCTCCTGTTTGTTCAGGGCAGAGGTGTCACCTGCCAGCTGTAGCCCCAGGATCCTCCTTTGCCCCTGGGAGCTATTCGGCTCTGGTTGCTCATATGTAGCCTGAGTCTCCCTTTGGCACTCCCCCCACTCCATCACATGCTGCTGCTGCGGGGTGTCCCACACCCTCCTCCCGGGGGCCCCTCGAGGTTCCACTCCCCTCTGGCCCGGGGATGGGGCATGGCACCGTCATGCGGGGTGGGCGGGGGCAGGGGCTGATGGATGCAGTGCTGTGGTGAGGGCCATGGCCCTGGTGTCCTTGGGGCCATGGCCATGTGAGCATGTGGGGGGCCCTGGACACATATCTCTTACCCCCGCCCCTCAAGCCCAGGGGTGACCACCAGAGGGGGGTACCTACCTGTCGGTCCGCTCCCACGGTCTGGAGATCCCCGGGGGGCGGAGGCCCTGCTGCTGCTCCGGGATGGCAGGAGGAGGATCTGTAGGCTGGATTCTGCGGAGGAGGAGCCCCCCTCCTCCTCCTCCTCCTGCCGCGATGTCCCGGGGGTGGCCTCCAGGGGGGGCCTCCGGGGCGGACTCCGTCTGCAGGGCCTGCTGGGGCTCGTCGGCCGAAGTGTCAAGGGTGGCCGGAGGGGAGGAGGTGTGCCGGGAGCCCAGGATGTCCCTGAGCTCCCTGTAAAAGGGGCAAGTGACGGGGGCGGCCCCAGATCGGCTGGCCGCATCCCGGGCCCGGGGGTAACCCTGCCGCAGCTCCTTGACCTTACTCCTGACGTGGTCAGGAGTGCGGGCAGGGTGACCCCGGGCAGCCAGCCGAGCGAACGCATCTGCGTTCCGCCTCTTGCTCCCCATTACCTGGAGCACCTCCTCCTCGCTCCAGAGCCCCAGCAGGTCCCGCAGCTCGGCCTCCGTCCAGGAGGGGCCCCGCTGCCACTTCCCAGCCTGGCTGCCCTTCTGGCTGGGCTGGCTGCCCTGGCTCTCCTTGGGGGGGGTCCCCTGGGGGCACTGGGGGGGCTGCCGGGCAGCCATCGCAGCTCTGTGGGGCTGAGGGTGGTGCAGGCTGGCCGCGTGTGCAGGCTGCAGCCTGCACGTTCCCTCAGCTTCCTGCAGAGGAGGGGAGGGGGAGGGGACCTTTAAGGGGCCGCTCCACGCGGCCACCAGTGAGCTGAGGGGCTGGAGAGAGCATCTCTCAACCCCCCAGCTGATGGCCGCCATGGAGGACCCGGCAATTTCGACATTGCGGGACGCGGATCATCTACATGGTCCCTACTTCGACGTTGAACGTCGAAGTAGGGCGCTATTCCGATCCCCTCATGAGGTTAGTGACTTCGATGTCTCTCTGCCTAACGTCGAAGTTAACTTCAAAATAGCGCCCGATGCGTGTAGCCGCGACGGGCGCTATTTCGAAGTTAGTGCCGCTACTTCGAAGTAGCGTGCACGTGTAGACACAGCTATGGTGAGAAATGAAGGAGTTTCACGTTTGTCATTTCTTCTTTCCTCAAACCTTCACCGGAACATCCGGGAGGCAGAGATGGCAGTGGGATTTTGAAATGATTTCTTTGACAGGAGTTTGCCACCACAAGATTCCACTGGCAAGCTTGGAGTGTGTGCTAAATTTGCTTTCTCTGCTCTTCAGAAGAAAAAGAATCCAGCTTCCAATGAAAACAATGGAAGGGCTGCCACGGGTTTCAGTGGAGGCTGGATCAGTCCCAACAGTGAGCCTGTTAGGACAGGTTAAAGCTTTTGGTCTCTATGATAGGATAAAACTGGTCCCAAATAAATCATAGAACACTAGGGACCTCGAGAGGTCATTGAGTCCAGTCTCCTGCCCTCATGACAGGACCAAGTAGCATCTAGACCATCCCTGATAGATGTCAATCTTACCTGATTTTAAATATCTCCAGTGATGGAGATTCCCCAACCTCCAGAGGCAATTTATTCCAGTGTTTAGCCACCCTGACAGGAAGTTTTCCCTAATGTCCGAGCTAAACCTTCCTAGCTGCAGTTTAAACCCATTGATTCTTGTCCTATCCTCAGAAGCTCAGAAAAGCAATTTTTCTCCCTCCTCTTTGCAACACTCTTTTAGGTACTTGTAAACCACTATCATGTCCCCTCTGTCTTGTCTTTTCCAGTCTTTCCTCATAGCTCATGGTCTACAGACTTTTAATCATTCTTGTTGCTCTTCTCTCAACCTTCTCCAATGTCTCCACATCCCTCTTGAAATGTGGTGCCCAAAACTGGACACAAAACTCCAACTGAGCCCTAATTAGCACAGAGCAGAGTGGAAGAATGACTTCTCAGGTCTTGTTCTCAAAACTCCTGTTAATGCATCCCAGAATCATGTTTCGTTTTTTTATGGGTTGATGGACTACACTTGCAGTTCATCGTGGAAAGTGCTCAAGACCAAATGAACTGTATAAAGAAAAAAGAGTACAATTTAAAAAAGGAGCTATCCATAGTCCTTCTAAGAAGCAATTCTTATCCTGAGGCATATTCCCAGAAGGTGTGCTCCAGCCATACACCTGCAAATCTAGACCCATGTGATTGGAAAGGATCGCAAGGGTCATTTAATATGACTTCTGCCAAGTTGCTGGATTCATGGCTGTGTACAAGTATCAAGGCACTTCTTCTATCACCCAAGATCACCCACCAGCTCATTGTTCTGCGTCTTTCCTTATCTCGGTTTTGGATAACCCATTCTAAGCCACTTGAGCAGATGCAGCCCAGCCTGTGCTAAACCTCAACATTCACGTACCTTGGCTTTTACAGGCTTCATGTTTTCTAATGCCAAAGCTGACCGCAGTTGTGCAACGTGTTGTGTGATACTTGAGGTGAATGAATAGAACAGTGGGAAAGCCATAGCTTGGTCCCTTATCATAATTTCCCAGCACTTATGAACATGGTGTTCATATAATCTATCTTCTATAATACATATTCATATGATCGATACGGTATTGAATACATATGTGGGCTGACGTTTGCCTGTGACTCCTTTAAATCAGTTTGGGGTTTATAGGTTTGTATATGCAGAGGCAGATGCCCCAAATGGCCTTTTGCCCATTCAGCTTCAACTAGTTGTAATCACCCTCACTTGTATCACTTTAGGCTTAGTTTCGTTGAGGGCTTTTCACACTGATTTAGCTCAGCAAAGATCTGCGTGTAGACAGGCCCATGGAAATGCTTTTTTTGTCTGTGTGGTGAATTACACTGGCCAGAGATGGGGAAAGGGAAGTGATTTTTCTTCCGCCTCCCAAAGTAAGTAGAAACTCTGGTTTAGTGGCTCTGGTAAAGTCATGTGAAAGCTGATGCTGCGGTTTGTAAGAATTCCTGAGTCTTACACTTAAACCTGCCAAGTCTGTGATATTCACCAGCATGCTTTTTCATATTTAATGGGTTTTGTGACTCTATAAATGTCCCCAACAACAACTGTAGACCCATATTCAATACAGTTTGGGCTTTAATTTAACAAAGAGAAATTATGCTGGAAAAAAAAAACCTCCATAGTAATCTATATTGTTGTTGATAGTCCAGTGGTACCCAATTAAGAATCAGGGCTCCTTGTGGACATAAAAAAAGCCACACTGGGTCAGACCATAGGCCCCTCAAGCCCAGTATCCTGTCTAAGAAAAAACAGTACAATTTAAAAAAGGAGATATACATAGTCCTTCCAAGAAGACAAAAAGCATTTCCATGGGCCTGTCTACAGGCAGAGCTTTTCTGAGCTAAATCAGTGTGAAAGGCTCTCAACCAAAATAAGCCTGAAGTGATACAAGTGAGGGTGATTCCAACGAGTTGAAGCTGAATGGGTAAAAGCCACTCAAAGCAAAATAAGACTCCATAGGGATTGGCATTGATGGGAATTTGGGAGCAGACAAATGTCTTTGACTAAAGAACATCCCAAGTTTCTTTCCAAAAAAAGAAAAAAAGACCCTAGAGCTTCAGCCTGAGGATTCTGTCTGACACTTTTATGATATAAATATGTTACTTATATGACACTTTTATAATATAAGTATTTTACTTATATGATACTTTTATGATATAAGTATGTTACTTCTCACAGAATTTTTATCACCTGGCATGTACCATGAATGAATGGGGCTGTCATACTGTAGACATTCGACTTCCTCTGGATTTTGCATTTGAGATTTGCAGCTTGTGCCTCCCAGTGACCAGATGTTTGCAGGTTTTGACACAGAAATGCCACTTTTTTAACTGGAAGCTGTGGGAAAGGACCCCTTTGGAATATCAAGGGTGTGTAGTGAGAGGTGTATGCCTTCCCTCTTTAAAAAACCTATCCCGTACAATTCTGTCCTCGCAGAGGATTATATCCGTGTGTAGAACTTATCGATTTCAGAGGAGCTACTCCTGCATTATACCAAACTAAGTGAGAGGAGTGGGGGGTTGAGGGGGAACTAGGTTGCCCATCTAGTCACTGAATCCCATTTAAAGCATTAGAACACACAGATATCACAGTATTTAGACTGTGAGCAGTAGACGTGCTTCAATAGCCACGAAAGCAAAACCAGAATTCCACAATGAGGGCTGTACACAGGCTAGTCCATTCAGTTCTACACACAGGTTCCCTCACATGGCCTTTGAATGTCTTGATTTTTGCAGGTTTGCCCGGATCTGCATTGTTAAACCAGTTTCATGTATTTAATTTTCTTTATTACAATAACATGGCTACATCCGGGGGACTTTTACACTCCCGCTAATGAAGCTACTCTCTCACTGAGAATTCCCTGCTACCTTTCATTCCCTTATCTGGCTTTTCCATTAATTCACACTTTTAGCCGTCCCTTGGGAACCAATCAAGACAGATTCCTGAGCTATATTTCCTAGTGCAATAATATCTCTGCCTCTATCCCCCCTTTTTCCCCTGCTGCCAAACACTACCACCGAAACGTGACTTGCAGCATCTACCATGCTATACACAAGGGCTAAACATGGGTCCTTACTGAACAGTCTTCAGCTGGTGCTTTTGTTGCCTTACATATAACTGTAGCTATTTGAGTCAAACATATAATGGAGCAGGAGAAGAAGGATTTATTCATATGTGTACAGAGCAGAATTATGAAAAGGTTGAGCAATCAAGCCAGAAGAGGGATGGAATAGCCTGGGATGCTTCCATGCACAACTTTGGACCCAGACTACTGTGGATATCATCATGTGAGACCAACAGAGAGTGGATGCAGCAGGGGATCTGGGCCACTGCGTGTTTCTGACATACCAAAGGTACGAGCCAGAATATGAGTAGCTGTGTCCCCTGGTCCTCCAACTTGGGGTGCCCTTTATGCTGCTTTTCTGCTGGAGCCTCTGTCTGGACTGTGGCACCTTGTAGACTAACAGGATTTTTTGAGCATAAACATCTGATGAAGCAGATCTTTGCCCACAAAAGCTTATGCTCTGAATACTTCTGCTTGTCTATAAGGTGCCACAGGACTTCTTGTTGTCTTTGCGGATACAGACTAACACAGCCACCACCCTGATACTTGTTTGGACTGCTTAGAAGTAGCCTTCCCTAGGCAAGTGCCTCCAAGCTATGTCTGTGTGCTGCAGCCAGCCAGCCAGACCTGGGCTCTTACCAGCCTTAGCTATACTGTAAGTGACCAAAATACACACCCCATCTTCGATTTTCCTCCCCCACAAATGTCTGCACTGCACTGCCCAGCCCACTCTTGAACACAAATTGACAGTCTGTTATTGCTCTAAGAGAAACAATATCCACTTAATTTGGCACCAAAATGGAGCATCCCATGCACTTCAGTTCAAACACATTGGAAGTTTATCAACTACAGAGAGAGAGAGATGTTGAGAGCAAGTCATGAGCCGTAGCAGCCAGAAATGGTTACAAGAAAAATAAAGGTTAAATTTTAATGGTGCCTAACTTACCAGACTATGTTACACTCAAAGCAAGGTTTTCTTACCACACGCTTCCAGCTGTCTTACTGACTGAACTTCTCGGTTCAGGAGCCCTTCTCCAGCTCAGTGGTTGCTTCCTTTGTCCCTTCTGGTGCAGCATATTGATAGGCACAGAGAGAAAGAAGAGGGATGGCTTGGGGTTTCTGCATCTTCTTTTTATAGTCCTGTCCCCGCTTCCAGAAGCATTTCTAGCTGTCAGCAAGGCAACAGGTTGCTGCGTAGAGGAGAACTCCATGTAATTTCTTTGCGAGGCTGGAGATTTTTGCCCTGTCCCCTTTTCTGCAAAAGAATGGCCAATGAACTGGTAATGGTCCCTCAACCTTGTTTGTGTAGCTGAGGCATCAGCTCAGTTTTTGTGTCTGAGGAACTGGTTTGACCACTTCACAGATTGTTCTGGAAAGTGTATAACTTCTCAGATAAGGCTGCTAGTGCATTAGTGATCAGCAAATTATGGCATACTAGAACTAGAAGGGATCTTGAGAGGTCATCAAGTCCAGTCCCCTGCCCGCATGGCAAAACTAAGCACTATCTCTGTCATCCCTGTTAAATATTTATCTAACTTGTTCTTAAATACCTCTAATGGTGGAGATTCTACAACCACTTAAGGCTATTTATTCCATTATTTAACCACCCTGTCAGGAAATTTTTTTCCTAATGTCCTAATTTCCTAATCTCCAATCCTTGTATGATTATGACAGTGTGTAGAGTGTGAACACAGTGGTACATTCTACAACAGCACAAAAGCTGGTTGGAAAACTAGAACATCTCGTGGGAAAACTTGAGACAATTCAGTTTTGACTGGTGTATATTTTGGCCGAAAGCAGGCCCGCATAAAAAGCATCAACTGGAATTTTGTTGAGGTGAGTGTAGAAACTAATGGACCAGAGATCTCAATTGGCATTTTGTTTTGTTCATGGCCTGCAGATAAGCATTTGAGTATTTTATGGTTTTCTCTTTCTGGAAGTCCGCATGTTAGCACTGTTGTTTTATAAAATCCAGAACCCTACCCACACAAGAACCAAAACCAGAGAGGAAAAGAAGCAGATTCTTTCCTTAAGATGAGAGGCACAACTCACTCCACCTGGAGCTTTACCGATTAGTTGCAGAAGAACCAGCTAGCATGATTCCCTATGTAGCCTGCAAAGAGGATAGGAAACCCCTTAAAATTTATAGTGAGAGCTTGTGATTTTAAACAGTTTTCAATACCCCATTCATTTTACAACCACTTTGCACAGAGGCACTTTACGATGCAGAATGCAAGGCAAAAAAAAAAAAATCAAGCCCTCAGGGACTGACTGTACATGAGTAACTTTACCAAATACATCAGTACTCACATTGAAGTTAAAGGGGCTACTCTTCTGAATAAAATTACTTGCCCAAGATCAGGCCCTTACTCAGGAAACTGCCTTAAAAATGAGGCTTTGTCCTCTGTCGTGCTCACAGCTACCACTCCTGAACCTGTTAACAATTTCCTGGTTTCCTGTTTCCTGGAACTAGTGAAGGATTCAATCTTTTTGATGACTATCCAAGGAAATCCTAAAACCTTGTACAACTCAATACCGAAAGATTTTTTTTTTGCAGTCAGTTTTTCCTGCCAGACACTCGAAACTCGTCTGGAATGGCTAGTCAGTTCCGCTTTTACTGAGCCAACGGATTTCAAGTTCCGGATGCTTTTGTTCTCAATGACAGAGAGACTCACTATTAAGGATAAGAAGTCCTTTGGCAACTTATAGTCTAACAGATCGTTTGGAGCATAAGCCCACGAAAGCTTATGCTCCAAATGATCTGTTAGTCTATACGGTGCCAGAGGGCTTCTTGTTCTCGAAGATACAGACTGACACAGCTACCTCTCTGATACTTGTCGTCATGAATCACCCCTGAGACAAGTGGGGTAGGGCTCATGCCCCCCAAAAGCCATAAGCAAGAGGGGCAAAGCCAGCCAGCCGGCAGCTAGTGGGGCCAGAGCCTCTGTGCATCTGGAGTGATTAGTGGAGGGGGGCCTGGCACCTGCAGCATGGGTCCAGCCTCCCTGCATTCACCACCAGCAGCAGGAGAAGCAGAACCAAATGGCACCCTCACAGTCAGGAAGTTGAACAACACAGCTGAGGGAGCAGAGCTAGCTGGGGCTGCCTGGCTGTGCTTCCCCCCACTGCTGCTGGTGGGGGAAGGGGCTGGACCCCCAACCCTGTTTCTTCCCCAGGCCACAATTCTCGTGGGAGGCAGTCGGGGAAGAGGTGGGTGCAGGAACAGGGAGAGACAGGGCCTGGGGCAGAGAGGGGGTGTCCCAGCCCTTCCCTGGGCTGGGGGGTGGTCATGTGGCCAGTGTCACCTGTCGCTAGTTGCCTCTCTTCCGCCTGCTCTCAGTAAGTAGCCAATGAGCTTTCAAAACAAGCCGTGGGATATCAGAACAATGTGTTCACAGTGACATCTGCAGGGGTGCTAAAAAAACATAGACTGTACCTCCCACCTTGAGAGGGGGTTTCCGTTTGGGTGGAAATTATTGCATAACTATGGCTGCTCTCACTTTTCCAGTTATTTATCACTTAGACGTTTGCACAATTAGTAGCTGTTCCTTGTTTATATTCCACTGGTACCTGGAAGCATTGGGTAGGGATCAGGGCCTCATTACACTAGAAACTGACTTTAAACACAGACAGATACAGTTCCTGAAGAATTTGAAATCCAAGTAGACAAAAGGCGGCAGAAAGGAAATATTGTTCCCAGTTCACGGGTGGGTACTGAGGCACAGAGAGATTAAAAGACTTGTCCGAGATATCACAGGCAGTCTGTGGCTGAGCTGGAAATGATTCTGTCTCAGTCACCAGGTCAGGACTCTTTCAGAGCATCTGACGAGGTGGATCTTTGCCCACGAAAGCTTATGCTCCAAAACATCTGTTAGTCTATAAGCTGCCACAGGAGTTCTTGTTGTTTTTGAAGATACAGACTAACTTGGCTACCCCCTGATACTTTTCAGAGTGTGGTTGTTCATCCTTTTCCTGTCTGCAGCAGAATACTCACTACTTTGTCCGTCTTGCTTAGGTACCCATGTATGGCCTGAGAACCCTACATTGTACACACCCATATTTGAGCATCTCAGCCATAAGTTGGTGTATTCCATTTCTACCATTGGAGAGCAGTCAACAGCACTCAGACTTACAGCACTACAGTTTCTTCTCCTCAGGGCTGACTGCCACACTGCACAGTGGCAAAAGATTGCTATTAAACCTCTTTCCCAGCTGTGAGCTATCCCTGCATGAAGACATTACTGAGCCACAAGGAACTGTATTGTTCTGTTGTGTCTAACCATGCCTGACACTCACCAGTGCAGCTAGGACTGTTGATGGTTCTCTGTGGGCTCATGAACCTATGAATTCTACCTAGGAAACTGTAAAATGGCTGCCATTTACAAGCCTTTATTGGCCCTGCATACAGCAGAAAACACACAGATTCGTTCAAGCTACTTTCCCTGCAGCGCACACCCAGCCTTTCTGCTCTCTCAACCCAGAAGTTACTCATTTAGCACGTATTTTTTGCCAGACATTATCCCATGCAAAGGCCCCAGTGTACCATTCCAGGAGTATGAAGGAAACTGAAAGCACAGCTACAGTACCTTGCCCAAGTCAATTATGTTACTGTAAATCTCCTGTATGTATTTATTTACTGTAACTCTCTATTATTCAGATACGATGCCACCATTACAACACTTGGCAAACATAAGAGAAATAAAGAGAAACAGAACTATTGGGTGGCCTGTGTCTCTGGTGGCTGAGAGGCAGGGTTCCCTATAAATTGTGCTCTTGGACAGCTGCCCAAGAGAGAGTCAAATGCTGGCTGGTTGATTAGCAGAGCACCCACAGCTAGTTTTGTCTTTCTGTGGTGGTGGTGCACATTTGCACGTGCCTTGGTGGATGTAAAAAAAATATTCTGCACATTAATGGCAAGAAATTAGCCCACGGCTGGGAAAGATTAGAGGGAACATTGATCAGAGGTTGGATTTTCAAAAGCCCCATTTCTTGACCAGCTTGAGCTGAAGTGTAGTTTGTCCATCTAGGGACACTCCCACAGCTGATCAAGGTGAACAGTACCAAGACAGTATGCTGTAAAGTTTCTAAGGCTATGTCTACACTACCCTGGAAGATTGACCCACTTAGGGCTGTTCTGCCAGGTTTGGATTTTGCACGTCTGGTAGGGATGTGCGAAATTGACCTCTCAGCGGTCAGCAGTCACCCACTATACTCCTTGTGTCTTGCGAGGACTAAGGGAGGTCAAGGGGACAAACTCTCCCAGCAACCTTCTTCAGTGAGGATGGCCAGGTAAGCCTAGGGCAGATATGTTGAGTGTAGCTACACAGTTGCTGTCGATAGAAATGTGTGCCTGCATCCAACTTATTTTCCCTAGTGTAGACATAGCCTAAATCTAAACCCAGCTTCACTTTCAAGAGAAATAAGAACTAAATGAGTGGGGAGAGAGGAGGTGATTTCTTTTTAACAGGGCAGGTGATCAATCAAGGGCACAAGCTGTGAAGGCAAATGGTGGATTCTTCCTCCCTTGATGCCTTCAAATGAAGACCGGATGTCTTTCCAGAGGCTGTGCTTTAGTCAAGCACAACTTATTGTGCTTGGTGTCAGGGTAATAGATGAAATTCTCTGGCCTGTTAAGACCAGATGATCCATGGTCCCTTCCAATGGGTCCAACGGACACTGTGTGCCTCAGCGCAAGGTGGGAAGGGAGCTGGCTCCACTCCCTAGAAGGAGTGGGGGCAAGGGTGGAAGGGGTGGGGCTTAGGGCAATTAACCTTACAGCTTCTCAGACCATGGTGCTGGTCTCCTCCCTGCTTTGTTCCTCAGACCAGTCATGGTAGCCGCGGAGACAGCCAGAGTAATCGAGTTCCTTCCAAAGGCCAGGCCCCAGGTAACGGCCCCCTGTTTTGCTCCACCTTCTGGTCCCTTCTGATCTTGCAATCCATGAAAAAATTACAAGAGTCATAGATAAAGAGAAGAGAATAGGAGGAAAAAAAGAGAAGGGGTGGTTGTTTTCCTGTGATAATGTATTGATAGCATGAGTCATGTAACTTTGAGGTACAACAGGTGATTTAAGGTTCACGTGATTTAAGGTCTTTTTGGTATATAGATCTGAGAACCTCTACCGTTCAAGTTCATGTGTGACATACAACTTCATTATACTTTTAATTTTAAAATTCCAATGCTTTACTTTAACAGGACAGTCTTTTTTCCAAACAACCCAACCCAAAGTTGGCCTACCATAGGTTTACATTTGAACTTGTAATCATGTGAGTTCACCCAATGCTAATATATGGCTACAAGTTCTAGTGTTGACATGACTGAAGCATTAATTTCCTGTCCCTAGTAAAGTTTACAACCACGTTACTCAACACAAAGAAGTCAAATGTCAGTCTGTCCATAATTAATACGGGCTATGATGTTCCTTTTCATCACAGCCAAGAGCCACTCATAACTGTCAGTATTAAAGTGGTGGGTTGGGGTGGGGGAGGTTAACCAGGCAGGGGTTGGGGATGGGGGTTGTTTTAACTGATCGTTGGTGAAGAATTGAGCGAGTAACCACAAGAGCCGTGTGTGTTTTATTAGTCAATGGGATGGAAAATTGTTCCTCTTGTAATGAATACGTTTGCATACACACACTTGGCGTGGAGCTACAAAACAAAACGTGCATATTCTTTGTAGCTGGCAGCCTGCTGTAGAACCCCCTTGAAAGGAGATATTTCAGAATGCACAAGCGCCAAAAGCTGCTGTGTATTTGCACAAAGGCACCCTACCGAAGTACCAAGCCACAGTTCCATGGACCAGGACTCAGCACTAATTTAACTCCCTTGAAGACTAGGGCATGAGGTCAACGATGAATGTGGTTCAGCTAATTTGGGTCACTTCTACAGCAAGTGACCTGTTGACCTGATTTGGTAAGTGCTCCCATTAGAGCCAAAGGAAATTTGGCTCTTGATTCTGAAGGGGTAAGTTTGATGGCAAGGGATCTCTTCATCTAGGCAGCCATCACTGTAGCATAGCTGATGGAGAACTGGGAATCAAGAGAGCTGATGTAATACCGACAGGCGGAACTGAACCTATCCATCATGGAGAAGCCACCGAAACCTCTGGTAAATTGTTCCAGTGGCTAGTTACTCTCATGGTAAGAATTTGTGCTATAGGCCTAGTCTCAATTTATCTGGTTGGAACTTCCAGCCATTGGATCGTGTTGTACCTTTCTGCTCTGTACTGCAAAGCTCATTGCTCCCACGTAGATGTTCACAGACGATAGTCAAGAAGGCCTTCTAGGTTTGTTAGTAAGCACAGTGATTTGGAACTTGCTGATGGGGGTGGGGGAGCACAGTTGCCCAGGGCCTCACCACTCAGGCAGTTTAAAAGGGCCTGGGGACCCCAGCCACCATGGCCAGCTGCACAGTGGGGCTAAGTCAGGCTCCCTGCCTGGCGCACACATGATTCACAGCACTCCAGCAGTGGCAGGCACTATATTCCTCTAGCTCCAGGGAGTATCTGTGCACTGCCCCCACCATGAATGCCGACTCTGCAGCTCTCATTGGCCAGGAACTGCAGGCTGTGGGAGTGTTGTCTGTGGGCAGCAGTGCTTGGATAACCCTAACCCCACAGCCTAGGAGCTACTGCGAGAGGGATGTACCCAAGGTAAGCACGGGGGTCCTCAGTCCCCCCCACAACCTGCCCGCAGGCCCTGCCCCAGCCCAAGGCCTGCACCCCCTCCTACACCCTAAACCTCTGTTCCAGGCCCTTAGCCCTGCCCCTTCCACCTGAGGCTCCACACCTTCTGGGTGTGTGGAGCCAGGACCTGCACACACACGCCTTGCCCCCAGGCAAGAGGTAGCTGTCAGCCCCACTGCCTACGTTCTTCATATATTGGTGTGGGTTAAATTTAAAGGTCTCCCAGAGAAGCACTATATCTTTTAGCTTATTTGTAAAGATCCGTGTATAGCCATGGTGCTCTATAATACCATTTTATTGCTATTTATTTAATATTAAAAACACCTTACAACAGTTCTCTCAGGCACCAGATATTTTTCTTTTGTTTATAATCTAAACGCTTTCTCCTATGATTCTGATTGTTTATGTCTGGAGGGAACCATAAAACGGTCATTGTTATTGGCAGAAGGCAATAACTTTTAAAACTCTTGCTGTGGCTAAGAAGCTACCCAGACAACAGCTCATTTATTGTTTATTTTCTAGTTTAAGTCTGTAAGAAATCTTGATGTTAAGTGGCCCATTGTGAGTCAGTCAATTGTTTCCACAATGCTTATGGAAGCGCATTCAATATGTAAAGCTGGTGGACCCGAGTCATTTGTAGAAGGGAATGAACATGCGACCTGAGGGGCTTTACCCCATGGGCTAAAAGCCAGCTGGCTCAGCCAAGGCTGTAGAACAGAGACTTCACTCTACCTTCTCAGTGGGCTCTGGGTTTACAAATAGATCATCAGTTTTTCTAATAGGAACAATATGGCTTCCCCTGTGATTCTGGCATGGAGGGGTTAACAGTGCTGGCATAATACAGGTCAGGGCAGACAGGTGCCATGCATCCTTTCCTTCGGCAGCAAGTTTGACTGCTAAGCTGATGGTGCATTTGCTAGTCTTAGGGTTTGTCTGCAGAACAGTCCGAAGTCTGATTGTGGCATAGTCCCGAGCTGGCTTTGATCTTCTCCGTTGAACAGCACCAGCAGTGAAGCGGCAGCAGCATGGGTGGCTTGTGACCTTTGCTGCACAGTTGAGCATCTTGTCCCCTGGTATGCAACCACTTCTGAAGCAGTAGCCGCCCTAATGGCTGTTGCTATAGCAAATAAACCACGTTACTCTGAAAATGTAAATAGTGTTGTGAGACTCTCTGAGCATACCAATTCTTATCTCTTAATCCCAACAGAACACGTTAACATGGGCTTTAATCAACAGAAATCATCACATGTCGTAGAAATTCAATCAGTGGGATGCTAGCCAATATTTTAAAGAACATAAGAATGTAAGAATGGCCACAGTGGGTCAGACCAAAGGTCCATCTAGCCCAGTGGCCTGTCTTCCCACCATGGCCAGTGCCGGGTGCCCCAGAGGGAGTGAACAGAACAGGTGATTACCTCTCCTGTCATCTATTTCCAGCCTCTGACAAACAGAGGCTAGGGACACCATTCCCACCCATCCTGGCTAGTATCCACTGATGGAGCTAGCCTCCATGAATTTATCTAGCTCTTTTTAGAATCCTGCTAAAGTCCTGGACTTCACAACCTCCTCTAGCAAGGAGTTCCACAGGCCCCCCATGTGCTGTGTGGAGAAAGACTTCCTTTTGTTAGTTTTAAACCCGCTGCCCACTAATTTCATCTGGTGCCCCCTAGTTCTTTTGTTATGGGAACAAGTAAACAATGTTTCCTTACTCACTTTTTCCAAACCAGTCATGAGTTTGTATACCTCTGTCATAGCCCCACTGAGCCTCCCTTTTTCTGCCGAACCTCTGAAGTCAGGCAAAAACTTTTCACTGACAGCATACCTCAACTGAGCCTCCATATTTTCGTCCAGTAATCATGACCGATACTTTGACTGGATGTAGGTCATGACAGAAAATGATGCTTCACACAGCTGCGTTGAACCAAACATGAAAAAAATGTATAGCACCTGCCATTTTCAAAACAGCAAACTGATTGTCGTAAAAATGCAGCCCACAGGGTCAAAACCGATGCACTTTTTGACTGATGGAGCTGGGTTTGAAGTGTGAGCATATTGAAGCTATTCCATGAACTGGCTGAAGTCTGCTTCCAACAGATGGGTCAAATTAACAGAAAGTGGCTTTAGAATTCAGAAAGTTTTTGTGGACTTTTTTTGCTTTAATTCACTGGAAATTTTTCGTGTTTTTCAAGAAACTCTCCACTGGTCCAAATAGTCATGTTGTGGCTACTGTGTTGGACACACGAGTCTATCCCATGCTGTTGCAGCTGTGCTGGCTTGCTCTATCTGTCTGAGCTGGGCTGCAGTCACAGCTCTGCGCCTTTAGAGTGAAATTCTGCCCTTGGAGGTGTTTGCACAGCTCTCACTAGGAACTCGGCACACAGAGGACAGATGCGAACATTGACCCTTTGCAGAGAGTTAATAAATAAGCTTTCCCCTAAGGAGACGTGTAATGGGGTGGCCGTGCTCCATCTTGGCCACACCCCATAAGTACAATTTCTTTGTGTTCTCATCGGAAGGTTTTAACATCATCCATTTGAATGTCAAGCCAAGCACCCAGGAGAAAGGTGGAAAGCTTCACCCATGTTGGAGCGATCTGACGGAGAATTCAAGAAAATTGGCTGAAATGGGAAATTACCATACAAAAAAAATTATGCTGATCTCAGGGCTGAGCGTTCGCAAAAGCTGCCTATGGTCTGGGCTTCTCTGCATTTTGTGTCACTGCTGAAGACACGGGCATGGCGCATGTTCCCTGAAATTAATCTGAATTATGGCACAAAACAGATGTGCTCCCTGGTGCACAAACAACTTTCTTGTTTTAATTTCAAAGCAGCTGCCGCCGCATCAGATCCAATCCCATTAATAAACACAGTGTTGGCTGACATGACATAATGAGTTAAGACACGATCATATATCATCCAGGGTCACGGTAGTAACTCTAATCAAGTTAGGAAGCACAATACCGCTGCTCTACCCAGGAGCAGGCTTGATGGGGAATTAGGGATATTGTCTTGACAATACAAAGCGTTCTTTAAGGGTGAGATTCCCTCCCAGCACAGAGGGCCAGCAGGAGGCCGAGGCACCACTTAAGACCTGGAAATTAAGAGGTGCACAGGAAGGGGAGTGGAATTAATCGGTGCACAGCGAGGAATTTTCCCTTTGGGACAGATTCCCAGCTTGGATAAAACAGCGTGGATTTATTCATAGAGTCTGAAGCCAGAGGGGACCATTGTGGTGGTCAACTTGTCTGGCTTCCTATGTAACACAAGCTGTAGATTTCACCCACTAATTCCTGCATCAAATCCAATAACTTGTGGTCTAGTTCAATGACATCTTTTACAGTCAGAAGTCGAATCTTGATGTAGAGGCCCCCAGCTTACCACATCCCCTGGTTATCCGTTCCAATGGTTTGTCTGTTCAAAATTTGCACATGAAATCCATTTGAATTTTTTTCTGACAAACTTTTCACCATCAGCAGTTGTCATGCCCTTTTCTGCTAGCTTAAAGAGCCTCTTTGATCAACTCCTTTCTCCCTGGGTCAGTATTTATAGACTGATCGACATCACAGATGACCTTTCTTTCAAGTTAAGGGGGCATCTACATAGGCAAATGTTTCCATGAAAGAGTCAGCTTTCTACATGAGAGGGAAGGTCTTCTGGAGTTTGATTTTGCACATGATCCTGTTGACCTTCCTTAGTGGAGAAGGCGCGGAAGCCTGAATTAAGGTACGTCGATTTTAGAGAAGTAATTAAGGTAGGGGAAATTGTGCTCTTAATTCAGCCTTTCCCTGTAGCATAGACCTGACCTAAGCTAGCACAAATAGAGCTCCGACAGTGTTCTCATAAGCTGTGCCATCCAAATATGAACCATTCGTACACTTCTCTCTGAGCCCTTCTCAATTTTGAGAGACCCTTTTAGAAATGCAAATACCAGACCTGAGCACAGTCTTCCAATACTGGCTTCACCTGTGCTGCACATGAATATTAATATTAGCTCCCTCCCAGATCCATCCTGAGGATTTATGGGCCCCTGCGCAGTAGTATTAAACTGGTGCCCCTAGGCCTGATGGCAGCAGGGTGGGGAGGGAATGATGATTTTTTTAGAGATGTGATTTTTTTTTTTTTTAAATTTTCAGCCACACTAATGAAATATTTTTCAAGCAAATTTTCAACTAGGGTCCTGTTGACTAACACGGTAAATTCAGAAACGGACAAGGGCTGGCAAATGCCTTTTAGACGGCGTAATTGCCACTTGACCAGCTCTTTCACAGGTTCAGTGTTCTGCTAATAGGTGTGTCAGGCTTTTTTTCACTTTCAAATAAGCTAGATCCTCCCCGAAGGAAGCAGAGCCACTGAAGAGGGATTGGAAGAGGCAGGTGGGTGGACGTTAAGATGCAGCGGTGCCCCAAACTTTCAGGTGCCCTACAGGCTTTATTACCTCCTGGCACACTTCAGCACTCATTATAAGTTCACAGCGCATCCAATATATATAGCACAAATCCCTCCCTCGCACCCCAATCCGGGCAACCTCAGGTCCCCACTCTAACCCAATCTTCCATCCCTCCCCCAGAGCCCACCACCTGCTCTAACTCAATGCTGGCGACTCACCAAATCCATTCACACCACTGCTGCCATGCACTTCTCCCACCAAGTAGTGAGGCACGAGTGCAGAGTGGCGGACAGCATTCGTGGTGTGTGGCTCTGAAGCGTACCAAGTGCCACTTTGTGGCATACCAGTGTCACAGCGCACAGATTGAGGAGCACTGCCCTACAAGTTACATATTCTGCATACGGGTAAGGACAGCCCTGCTCCCTCCCTATTCCTCTCCCAAGCTACTCTGATTTTACCCTCGCTGAATATCTGCTTTTTTATAGTGTTGCACTGGGGTACTCATTGTGTCATATACCCCCCAAAAAAACTTTTTATGGGAGCCCTAATTATGGGGAAACAGTTTGACCATATAGTAAAAACTTTTTATTTAAGACAAAATATATAATAGATTAAATCATGAAACTAGTGTCATGAAAAGTTTTCATCCCCACCCTCCATGGAACAGACTTAGCGTGTAGTACCTCTTATATCCGTTTGTTTGTTTCTCTTTTCCTTGCATTCAGAAGTTCTCTCTTCCTTTCTAGGAAATTGTGTTGATGTCTAGCATAAAGTTTTTATTAGTTTATTAAAGCAGGTAGAATTAAACCTGGTATCTTTACTGGCAAAAATATTCACAAATTGTTGTGTTTTCCCCCCGTTTACTATGAATGTCAAGTTCTCATTACTTATTGTTTGACTGTTCAGCCAGGCTTCTGTTCAGCTACGCATGAATCGCAGAAGTTCCATGAATTTTAATGCAGATCATTATTCAGGTGAAATATTGTATTTGAAGTGCCTTTTCTGTCCGTTTATAATGTTTTACCCAGGCAAGGCACAGAAAAAGCCATATGAATTAGCAGATTAACCCTACAATATGACTAACGAACATCAA
Organism: Carettochelys insculpta; assembly: GCF_033958435.1. Lineage (NCBI taxonomy): Eukaryota > Metazoa > Chordata > Testudines > Carettochelyidae > Carettochelys > Carettochelys insculpta. Next base: position 4,262,219 of record NC_134144.1, on the reverse strand, counting down.
CAACTGACGAAAATGATGTTAGCTTTTCAGATGAAGTATTTGGCAAATGTTTACAAGTACTGAAGGCAGTAAAGGAAAATCAGGATGGGCAGAATGAATAATTAATATTAGTCCTGAGCAGATAAGGCAGCCCCCGATAATTGATTATTGGAGGGATCTAGGCACAATCAACATAAACATACAGAAGACAGAAAGTCTCAGAGAAGTAGCTGTGTTAGTTTGCAACTTTAAAAATAATAAGCAGTCTCACGGCACCTTAGAGACTATCAAATTTATTAGGCATGAATGGTTAAAACCCACTTTATCAGATGAGTTGGAGTGCAAAGTATAGAATCCAGGGTATATATTGCAGCAAAATACAAAAGAAGTTACCTGTCATTAGCAGGGCCACTTGTTAATGAAGCAAATTAGGTCTGGCTGGATGCATCTCATTCATAGCATGTGATGTAGAGATGCAAATATCAAAGGCAGGAAATTGCCTTTGTAATGCGTTAACCAGTTACAAGCTTTATTCAGCCCTAAGTCGGTGTCAAATTTGCTTGTGAATTCCCTCTGTAAACTGGAAAAAATCCAGCATAACACCCTGCCGACAAAGTGGTGACTTCACCGGCAGAACCACATTTACACGGCATTCTTTTGTGCCGCCAGCAGCGTCTGCCAGTGAGCAAATATGCAAATAAGCATCCATTTGCCTTTTTGAGACTGCTCATTTACATACTGCTGTTATCGGTTTGGGTCAGTGTAACGATTGCCTTAGTGTACACCAATAAAGAAACATGAATGACAAAACCAGAACTGAGCCAGGTTCTTGGGAACTGAGGTGCAACAATCTCCAGAGAAAATCCCAATACTGGAACTTGGACATCTAACAATTACAGTGCACCAGTGAGTCTTGGGCATGACGGGTCACCTTGCAAGCTTAGAACCAGCAGGCAACATTGTCAAAGGCACTTGCTACATAGGTGGGATTTTCCAAAATTGGCTTCCACCAAAGTCCATGGCAATTATCTTTCATTTCAGTGGAAGCAGCACTGGGCCCGCCTTGAGCAGTTGTGAGCACTATTGACAGTCCTAGCCTGTACTTCCACATTGAGGGCAAATCACACTCAGGTTTTGAAAAGAAAGAAAGAAAGAGAAACTCACCAACAGTATCTTCTGTCCTTTCTTCCTCTCCCTTAAATATACTCTATATTCCCCACAATTTAACTAGCTTGATCATTCACAAATGTTCTACAGCCAATGAAAATAGTTCAGCTGCTTTGGTTACGAGAGCCAAAATTTTATATGGCATTGTGTGTGCTTCACATTACATTTTGTGGAATGGTGGTTTCTGGAGTCACTTAGCATTTCATTTCCTTTATAGGAAATATTAAGAACAATACAGACCCCACCTCTTTTGGAAAAGCGAATGTTGCAAAAGTGGTCTCAAACCAGCACAGTCCAATGCACTTCTTCTATTAATGCTTCAATATAATCAATCAATCAATCAATCAATCACCCTGCCTAGAGCAAAACATGAAGGTTGTCGTCTCAATTGTGCCCTTATATATTGTGTTGGCTAAGCCAATGAAAATTAGCATATCATCTCCATGTAGCAATTTGATGGCTGGGTGATCTTATCCACACCTCACAGGCCTGTAACTCAGTACATTTCCTAGAAACTGTGCAGATTAAAAGGCTGGTAGAAAAGCATGAAGCAGGGGCATGTAACACAAACTCATGTGGCTTAGGTGCATTTGATTTGGCTCAGCATTTTCAGCCAGTGGCTGCACACAGAGATATAAAAACTGGATTGTTTCACCAACATCATAAGTGGGTTTACTTGCAGGAAGCCCCCTTCTGAATCTATTTCTCAGTCCATCTGCTTGCTCATAGACAGCGTTACCAAGAGAAATGTACGCATTAATGCTTTTAATGGGCGAGCCAGGAAAATCAGCTGGGAGCTCATTTCAAAGAAACGTCCAATTATCCCCTAAAAGCATTTTAATTTGCAGCCATTTTTTGTTCGTCAGTACCTGGCGTCTAATTTAGGGGGGAATGTTTCTTTAAGATGGCCATTAAAGAAACAATTTAAGGTTAAGAAGGTTAGGCATTACAGCCTGATTAGTATTATCAGATGACCTGAAGCAGAGGTTACATTAAAAAATGCCTTCATTAAAACAGGTCAGAACCAGTCTAAACTTTCAACCCCCAGTGCTGTTCACTAATTGGAAGGCTGATGCATGCCAGAAGAGACAGATGATTTTTATCTGTATCATAACATCACATGAAGAGTTGTTACTTTGTCAGCACTGCTGCTAATGCTGTGCCTGAGGAATGAGCATATGTCACTCAAGATTTCACTCTTGTCATCCATGTTTTAAGCCACCTCTAGTTATTCTAAAAAATATTAACAGCCTGTAGGGCATTAAAAAGAGCCTATATTCTTCCATGCTAATCCAAATTCTTCTGTCCCTGGCTGGCTCTGTGTTGTGAGGGTCGCAAAAAATGTTAGACACACCAAAGCCAAAGATTTGTCCTGAACTTGATCCAGTATGCTAGGAAGGAATGAACCTATCTCTCTGAAGCCAGTTTAATTGTCTTCTGCATTTCTGTTGAGTCTGTGTAGCTTGGATTCAGTTTGGTCTTCCAAAGGCTCTTCCAATTTACAGGCTCAGTCCAGCATGGCACTCAACTGCGAGTTTTAACTTTCAGCAAGTGCAGAATTCCATCGCCTTGGAGAGATCAGACGTGCTTCCAGTGTGGCACTGTGGCCAAATGGGCTCGTGCGACTCTGGGATGAGTACAGGGGGAAATGCTGAGCAGGAGTAGAGCGATTAGGTTATCTCTGCATTTGGCAGGGGTGTGACTGAGCCTGGAATGCTGCCTGTCATCCTGGCGCTCACAAGAGACAATGGACTTAAACTGCAGCAAGGGAGGTTTAGGCTGGACATTAGGAAAAAGTTCCTAACTGTCCGGGTGGCCAAACAGTGGAATAAATTGCCAAGGGAGGTTGTGGAATCTCCATCACTGGAGAGATTTGGGATGGTCTAGACAGTACTTGATCCTGCCATTGTGGCAGGGGGCTGGACTCGACGGCCTCTCGAGGTCCCTTCCAGTCCTGGTATTCTATGATTAAATGGTGACGAGACTGAGGAGGGTCCAGCAAAGAGCCATGATGAAAAGACGGGAAAACCTGCCTTTCCATGACAGAATTGAGGCACTCGATCTTCTTCATTTAACCATGCGATGGCTGAGAGGTGACTTGCCTGCAGTGTAGAAGTATCTGACTGGGGATACAGATGTAATAATGAGCCCTTCAGTCTAGAAGAGGAAGGTCTCACATGACACAGTGGCTGGAAGGTGGAGCTAGACAACTTCTGCACGGAAGTAAGGTGCAAGCTCTGCACAGGGAGAGTAATTAACCATTGCAACAACCAGGGCTGCAGGGGGTGGGGAGGCAGAAGGTGCAGCTGCCCCAGCGCTTGGTGATTCCATGGGAGGAAGACTTGTGCCACTCAGGCGAGGGCCTTTTCTTGCAAAACAGTTTACCAGACTGTTCTGTTCTGCAAACGGCATGAGCTGGGCTGTGGGTCATTCAGTGCCACAACAACCGGTCACAAAAGCAATCGATGTGTATTAGTTCCATTGTTCGCCATCCCCACATTTCTTAATTAAACAGCAGTAACGCTACCGTCGTGTTTCGTAACATCAGGAGAACGTGGCTCTTCCCTACTAAGCTTCTGACTTCCACCTCTCCTGAGTGCCCAGCACTGCAGTCACCTTGCAGAGCTGAAATAGAGGCTGAAGAAGAAAGCTGGAGGATCCCTTAGCAAAGACTAAGTCCATGTTAGCAGCAGGGGGGTGCCTATGTCTTCCCTTTAATCTCCCTTTGTAAAGGTTGCTGTGTCCAGGGGGATTCCAATGCCTCAGTGTAAAAGCTGTCAGCCAGTACATCCCTCTCCTGCCCTGCAACCCCTCTGGACGAGTAGCCGGGAGAGATGCTCCTCCCTCTGGTCATTCCTTTGTGCTTGAGTGTGGTCAAGGCAGTTCTGGGCACCACATTTTAGGAAAGATGTGGAGAAATTGGAGAAGAGCAACTAGAATGATTAAAGGTCTGGAAAATAGGACCTATGAGAGGAGGTTAAAGGAATTGGGCTTGTTTAGTTTAGAAAAGAGAATTTGAGAGAGGACTGGATAGCAACTTTCAGGTACCTAAAAGGATGTTACAAGGAGGAAGGAGAAAAATTGTTCTCCTTCACCTCTGAGGATAGAACAAAGAGCAATGGGCTTAAATTGCCGCAAGAGAGGTTTAGGTTGGACACTAAGAAACATTTCCTAACCGTCAGGGTGGTTAAGAACTGGAATAAATTGGCTGTAGAATCTCTGTCACTGGAGATATTTAAGAACAGGTTGCTTGGTCCTGCCATGAGGGCAGGGGCCTGGACTTGATAACCTCTTGAGGTCCCTTCCAGTTCTAGTACTCTAGCATTCTAGTATCCAGTTCAGCAGGGGCTCTCAGGCACTATTGTAACATACCGTGTACCATATGAGAATGAAATCCTTCCCTAATCCCCAATTTCTGAGGCAGAAATCTCAAGTCTATCCAAGGACATTACACATGTAAGTGTCCACCACACAGTAAGCTGAGAATACACCACTGGCAAGACAGCCCCTTTACTAATGTGCATACAACAGTCATTAAATGCTTCATTTGCTGAGAGCCTGTCAAGGCAATAACATCTTTTTGCAAGGATGTCTGTGGAAGTAAAACCTTTCAAGGAGTTTCCAAGAAAAATATTTATAGGCAAATCTTTTAAAATACCATTTGTGCAGATGTTCAGTTCATTTTCCATTTAAAGGGTGGCACGCAAAGGCATAAAAGAGAGAGCGGCACATGCATTCCTCTGCTAGATTTATTAGTAGACAGCAGCCCTCTTGGCAAGCCCGAGGGATTTCTGTTCCCGCCACCATCTCCAAGCTGCCTGTTTTCACACATTGTGTAAATCCACACCCATGGCAACAAGACGAAAGCATCAGGGTATTAGAGGAATTAGAGATCCTCTGACACTCAGTCTGAGCAACCCCCATTAATCTGTGTACCAGGGCAGACTCCAGCCCTTAGGGCACAGGTTTCATTCATAGAGGTGTCAAATACAGATAACCCTGTGGATCTGATCTTCAGGAGGTGTAAATCCATATAGCTCCTTTGAAGACAATGGGAGCAGTTACATTTGCCCCAGCTGAGATCTTTGAGTCTGATCTGACAAGGATTATCCACATTTAACACAGAGTAGGCACAAGCCACCTTAAAACTGAGCGCGTGTAACAGATGGGTGCAATTCAAGTGGTAAGAAGGAACTCGGGCAGGACTCAGCGGTAACTGCAGAAGGAAATGAGCCTTAACAACTGCAGAGAAATCCCACCTGCCCTTGACTTTTGTTTGAGCAAATGCTGATACTCTGGAGGACAGCATGGCAGCCACAAGAAAGTAAATCAGAGACAACATAAGCAAAGATGTTCAGGCTCAGGAGGGGTCTTCCACAGAGAATGTTGATGTGTGGTGATAATTCAGCTACTAAAAGGAGATGATTTGGAAATGCTGGTTAGTGCATCATGGAATTTCCATTCTCCTATGCAGAGCAGGCTGTCCTACAGGGAAGCAATTCATCATGGGAGATGTAGTTCAGCCAGGGCTCCCAGTCCATACAGAAGAGTGGGGACCTGTTAAGTGAAGCTACAATGCCCATGCAGCACAGCAGCAGCCTATCCAATTTGAAGTATTTCTGGTTTCAGCCAAAGGTTGTTGGGGGTTTTTATCTTATCAAAATCTTTTTTTTTCCTTTTTGCAGAAACCAGACACCGTTCATGAAATAGCTTTGATGGAAAAAAATCTGGAGATGTCCTGGACACAAACAAAGCCAACTCAATCTCAGAGCAAAATAGCTCCAGCAATTGGATACACAGAAAAGAAGTAGACTTATGTTTTGGAGCCTTGAGTTTGATCTCGTCACAGATAATCTGTCGTTTGATCCCCTAGACTTTCATCTTAATTTAGAATTTCCCAGTTTTCACATATACATCTCATTAATTGCCACAATCTAAACGTTTGTTCTGATAAATCTATCTGGTGCATCAGATATGAATACTTAAGTAGAAAGAAAAACCTCAAATACTTTGCTTCCAGAGGCCTCAGTCCACCAACATCTTTAGCGGGCGCTTATCTTTAAGCATGTGAACAAGTTCCACTGAGGTCAATGGAACTACTCATATGCTTACAGTTAAGCACATGCTTAAAGTGCTTGGTTGGATCAGGATCTCTCACAAAAGAAACCATCCCCATGAGAAAACAGTCAACCTTTCTGCAAGCCAACTTGACTCTGAAAAGGTAATAGTGTCAGAGACTTGAAGGGCTCCTCCGCCGAAGGTTGAACTATTGATTTTCTGTGGTTGGTGCCCGGATACTAAAGTGATAGGAAAGCAGTAAAATATCCTAAGGTATGTATCATGCTGCACAAAATTTGCATAAAACTGAAAAGCACTGATTTGCAGAAGTACACCACCACTCATTATCCAAACTCTCATACCTACCACACCTTTCCGACAGCTCACCATCTCTCTTAGAAAGTAATCCTCCAGACAAGACTACCCAGGATGACTTTCACATAAAGGTTTAGTCCAGACAGAGTTAGAAGAGGATTGAAATTAGTCTTATAGAGGAAAGCTGGCTACAGCATAAACTATGAGTTCAGTACAGCTGCTCACAAAATTTGGAGACACTAGAGAGTTTCAAACTTTGCAATGCTTCTCAGTTTCCCAAATAGAATAAGTGACACTAAAAATAGTCCAACGTAACAGCTCAGTCCATGATCTAATGTACAAGAATTTCTTAGACTCAGTGCTAAGCCAATCTTTTTCTAAAATATCTTCAGACCCCCTAAATGCCCCAACATTTCCAGCTCAGAACCTGAAGTAGATGTGGTGAAACTGGGCAACTTTGTGCAACTGAAAACAAACAGTCTGTAGCACCTTAAAGACTAACCATTTTATTTATTGGATACAGGTTGAACCTCTCTAATCCACAACTCTCTTGTCTGGCAAACTCTGTAATCCAGTATGATTTCAGTTAGCCGGACGACCACTTACCATGGGTGGGGCCAAGTTTCCTGTGGTCCCAAAAAGTTTGTTTCCAGCCACCAGTCCTGGCTCTCAGTGTTCTGTGCTGTTATTTAGCTGTAATTTATCCCTAAATGTCTTGTAAGAGCCCAGTAAGCAGTGGGAGTGTTGGTAATGCTGCTAGACAATATTGGCCTCCCATCTACTGGAAAATTCTCTTGTTTGGCACCAGTCAGGTGCCAAGGGTGCCAGATGAGAGAGGTTCAACCTGTAATGAGCTTTTATGGGTAAAGATCCACTTTAAGGTGCTATAGGACTGCTTGTTTTTGGTGAAGCTATAGACTAACAGCACTACCCCTCTGAAACTATGTGTGGAACTAAGAAAACATTTATTCTGGTGTTACTGGAGTGCAAAAATTTGTTTCAAAACCCATTAGTGAGAATGGGAGTCTTTCCACAGACTTTCATTCATTTCTGGATTATGTCCTAAATATTTATTTACAAAGCCTGTGACAAGGCAAAATAAAGTCACCTTTTGCCTGATGCACTCTTGCAAATCTTCTGGTCAGAAAAGCAAAATAAAACTCATGTGTCACAGCTGTGGGGGAGCCTATGAAGAGGTGAAAGGCTAAATTCCATTTGCTGCTGTGTGTTTTCATCATCTGCATCTTCCTGTATTGAAGGGAAACACTGAAAGAGATCAGTTCAATCCTCAGAATTTGATTCTAAAAAATGCAAAGGTCCCCCCAAAGTATCAGAATCTTTGGGGGTTTTTACCTACAGTGCTGAAAGTTTCAGAGATGCAGATGCTGGTGTGTCTTGCTCCATCTTGCTGTGATACAGTACAAGTGCACCTGGTGTCAGAAGCTAGACAAAATCGCTTCTTTTCTTAGAGTCTCTAATGTCACTGGTTAGACCCCCAAAGTGGGGAAGATAGGAAGGGAAATAATAAACATGTTACTGCTTTTAGAACCTGCTCAGCTGAGGTTTCTCTAAAATTCTGGGTTTGAGGTTTAGCCGGTTTATCCAGCCCCGAGTTTTCTCGTCTGTGGTGAGTCCATCAGGTGTACTGGGGGTACCACAGGTGGCTTCTCTCTCCCACAGCAAAAACTTGCATCGTAAGCTGTGGGGTGAGGAGCACAAGGCCCCGAGTCCCTCTGCACTCAGTATTCCTTGGGTTAGAACTCAGTATCCTGGAAGTCACATTGTTTTTTCCTGAGAAGTGGGTAGGTTTTTCGCCCTTAATCGGGGGCTGCTTCACAATTCTTGTCTTCCAAAACATCCCTACTATGGCGTTATATCACTCATGGGGACGCAGCATCCTATAACAGATCTCTGCCCTCTTGCCCCTTGGTGGAGAGCACACAGCAGGGACCCTCATCATTGCGACGGTCTTGGACTGCTGTCAGAGGCAAGCCAGGACTCTGGGTTAGCGTGCCTCCTCTTTCTCATCAGGGCAAGAAGCTCACGCAATCTTGACCTTCCTGGATCTGATCTCAATGCATGCAGCATCCCTTTCTACACTGGGCACTCCCCACAGTGAGTTTGCCTGGATGGGATTCCAAGGTGGGTTTATTTAGTCAACAGATCTTGTTAGCATAGAAAACAGGAACAGTCAGTAAAATCCATCTGAGGGGAGGAAGCCCAGAGCCTTGGCCTTCCCTGGCTGCTCCAAGCCAGCCGAGACTGACCCACTTCCAGCTGCCTCATCCCTGACAGGCACATTGCCTCTCCTTTGGCCTTTTTCTCACTTCACAGGCCGAATCACCTGGCCACATCCCCTTCCTGGGGTTCAGGGTGTGAAAGGCTGGCGACCGAATACATACAAGCAGCTGGAGCAGCCTGTACAAAGCACACCTTTATTCCCACTATTAGCCATTGGTGCAGTGCACAGGGAAACTGAGGCACATACCGTATTCATTCAAATCAGTAAGACTCTCATGGAAAATCCCACTTTGTCACACATGCAGTTAAACAGCCTGTCATTCTCCCATTAAAAAGCACAGGCTAATTCCTCGTCGAGCTGCAGATGGAAAGCTTGCTGAATATAGCTGAAAGTTCACTGCTCTTGCATAATGCTGTGGAGTGACTCAGCTTGGCAGTTGCAACAACTAATATCTTGGAATGTTCCTATTAAAAACAGTTAGCAGCACAAAGCAGCGGTAGCACAATGCGAGCAAATGGGAGGATTAATCTGAACTCGTTCCAGCACATACCTCATGAGTCCTGCACAATGGCGTTTTATTGAAACAGAAAAGGAACAGACTCCAAAGAATACCCATACTTAAAATGCACCTAAGCTAGCTTTCTAAAACCCTGATACCTTTTGTCAGTCAGATAAAGGAACACAGTGTATTACTAAAGGAAATAACCTAACAACAATTCTGTTTGTTGCTCTGGGGAATAAACTCTAGTGCAGGTTGAACCTCTCTCATCCGGCATCCTCGGGACCTGACTGCTGCCAGATGAGAGAATTTACCAATATTGTCTAGCACATTACCAAAACTTCCACTGCTTTTTGGGCTCTTAGAAGACATTTAGGGGTAAATTACAGCTAAAGAACAGCACAGAACGCTAAAAGCCAGGACTGGTGGCTAAAGACAAAATATACAGGACTGCAGGAAACTTGGTCACACCCATGATAATCAGTCATCTGGCTAATTAAAATCATGTTGGATTATGGAGTTTGCCAGATGAGAGAGTTCCTGATTAGAGAGGTTCACCCTGTATTTGAAAAATAGGCTTTTCAATCAGACTGTGCTAAGCCATTGGCTAGTCCAGTAGGTCTTTCTAGCAGAATTATTTTGGTGAAAGATGGGCCACCTTGAACCTTCTAAATGTTTCTGGATGGGAGATTATGCAATAGCCTGGACTTTATTTCCCATATTTAATCTGGGTAACCTAGTGGGCAGCCCGACGCATAGAATGTCAGTGTGGTCTGGCAGTGGGCTACAGGTGTTTCAGATTCAGAGCCTCTCAAATATTCCTATCCTGATTGAGCTCTGAAGGCTAAATCTTGTCAAAACTTGACAGACAACTCAAAGCGCCATTGTGCTCTGATTGGTGTTCTCCCCAACAGGCATTCCTTACCAGTGCTTTTGGATGCAGGGCTATTAAAACTCAACCATTTCACATGAAGGGAAGCAAAATTAGTCTGAGACATTTTGCTGAGTATCATTTTTCCACAGGAAAGGCATGAAGAATGCTCATTGATGTAGGTGCCTGGGTGACTGATCTTATAAACAGCATTCCTGTCACTAGATACAGCCACTTTGTACTCACCTTTCCACTAGACGTCAACCTCTGTAGCTTTTCATGCTGCCTCCTTACATTGAATGATCTATGTCAGAGATTGACCTCGAAGTATATTACTTTGTAGCCCTTCATATTTTATCCCAGGATGGGGAACTGGGCTCAGACAGGCTCACCAGTGGGTGGGGGAGGGAAAGGGACAACTGCATAGGGGCCTGGCGTTTCAAAGGGGCACAGAAATCCAGGCCCCTTTGAAACACCGTGGGAGCATCATTTTGCGCAGTTTCTGAAGGCTGGAGAGGACTCAGTGCCATACTCTGGACAGCGCTAAGGGCTGTCTGCACTTGGCCCTGCCCCTTCCTCTCAAGGCTTCACCCGTTCCAAGGCTTCCCAGCTTTTTTCCCTGGGACGCTGGTGGCTGGTGGCCCTGCTGGGTTCAGATCTTCAAAGATATTTGGGCTCCTAGCATGGGGCCAATTGACTTGCTGGCCTGTGGGCAAGGCGGGATGGTGGGGGTGGCTTCATGCTCCCAGAAGGTGTGGGGCCATGGGTGGAAGTGGCACAGCTTGGGAGCTAACCTCCCCCGGGCAGCCCTCAGCACTACCTAGGACTCCAGTGGTTCTTTAAAGGGCCCTGGGCTCTGCCTGCCTCCATTGCTGTAGTAGCAGCAGCGGTGGCTGGGTGGGGGAGAGGAAATGATTCGGAATCACCAGGTCAGTTGCCCCCTTTGCTCTCCTTTCCCTCCTCCCTCAGCCGCTTTCGTAGATTTCAATTTCCCCTCCCAGCCTTGGTTGGTTTTGACTTCTTTGGAAGTTCAGAGCCTAAACCCCTTGGTCCTTATGACAGCTAAAGCCAAGCCAAGTATGAGAGAACCAACAATACAATTTAAGACCTTGATACTGCAAAGCCCTCATAGCGTGGAACTCCCATTAAGAGGATAGCATCAACATGACAGCCAATCAGGAGGGAGTTTCAGATTCTAGCCTGACCCCGCTAATGATTTTCATAGTTTTACAATCACCTTGTCCGGCTTTTAAAAGAGATTTCTTGGCTGCTTCTGGGGGAAAAAAAGCCATGAATAAAGAACTGAGACTAGATACAGGGAAATTTGAAACAACCTACAACCAATATGCTGTCTTATGCTATCAACAAAGTAAGCAAGAGAGAGAAGAACGCTTCGTTGAAATTGTTTAATTTTAGGAGTCTTATATATTGTGACTTGTCAGCAGATTAAAATTAAAAAAAAAAAAAATTCAGAAAGGCAGCCCAGTCCAGTATCCAGGATTTCTGGGGTTCCTGGTTTAGCCACAAACCTACCAGGTAACTTATTGCCAGTCTTGTTCCTTTAGATTGTAAACTCTTTGGGGGCGAGGACTGCCTTAGTGGGTTTGTACAGCACAGAGCATGCTGGGATGCTAATTTCAGCCCAGGGCTTTTAAAACTTTGTAATATATACAACCATCACTAAGTAGCAATGAGGTTTTTAAAGGAATGATTTCCACAAGCAGAGAATGTGCAGAATTGGCCACTTTAACTGTAAGCTCCTTCAGCTAAGGACTTGTCTTCCAAGGTGTTTTCAACAGCAGTGAAGGCACTTAAACAACATACATAATAAATGACCAGATCATTTTTCTCCCCTAGGGTCTCATCTGCTCCCATCCACAGGTGTTCACAAAAGCATAAAGAGCTTCTGACAGGTCTGTAGGAAGAAGAAGGATTACATTATTAGGAAACGTTTCAAAGCAGTGTGTCTAGATTTAGTCACACTTCTGGTAATGACAGCTGTCTGACAAATCCTCACACTTCAAGATTTTTTCTGAGTGCAGAGGCCTGTAAGTAGGACAGAGCTCCCTAAGTATTTTTCCTTCTGAGTTGCCTCCGTGAGAGTGGAACACACTAACAGAAGTTTATGTTTGCACTGAGAGGAGACCAGGGACCATTTAATTGTTGCAGAGGACGACAAATAAGTTCAGGAGAAACAATGAGGAGAGCATCATTTCGTCAAGTTAAAAGCATAATTGGTCATTTTTTTCAGATGTTACGTTCGTTTGCTGGTGATACAATCTTATGCACAAATATAAAAACCTGACATTGACCCAAATTCTCTGTTCAGTTCTTTTACATCACTTGGGTAATAAGAACAGTGCCACAGAAGTCCTGGTTGGAACCACTGAGACCATTACAACCCCTCTGAGAAAAGCTCTAACATACGTAGCCTATTGTCGCACTTCACCCATTCTCTTTTACCACGGCAAGGCACAGTGACTTGACTTACACCCTTGTACTCCAGGTGGAGCATAGGTCATCTACAAGTGTCCTCCACTTCACTCTGTCTGGTGACAAAATTTCTAGCTGACTGCAGGAGCACCCCAGTTGCTGTTCTTTGATCTCAGTAGACCTTCTCCATGTTGTCCAAAGTCTTCCCCTTTTGCATTTTCTTTGAGGTTTCCATGTGAGACCTTGACGGACTCTGCTGGATGATGCTTTTCTGAGAGTGTGGCCCAGCCATCCCCACTTTCTGCTCTTGATTTGAAGATCAAGTGGTTCTTGTTCTGCTCTGTTCCAAAGCTCCTCTTTTGTGACCAAGTCTTGTCATTTGATGTGAAGGATGTTCTTCAAGCTACTTTTTATCTGTGGCTGGTGACTTGAAGACTTTTTAGTATGCCAAGTCTTGCATCCATACAAGAGCACACTTTTTACATTTGTGTTGAAGATCCGCACTTTCATCTTCACAGATACTATTTGCGATCTCTATGTGGGACGAATAGTCTTGAATGCAGCGGTTGCTTTGATTTCTGGCATTGATATCTTTGTCTGTTCCTCTGTCTCTGCCCATAATACTCCCCAAGTAGGTGAACTGCTCCACAAGGTATACTACACACTTATTAATTCTTTGACCAGGCCAGGAACATAGAACAGCTGCTCAACATTTCTCCTTTTGTAAAAATTTCCCTTAAGCAATTTTCCTGACCAGACCAGACCAAAAGAAGGAACCCAGATGACATTACCATCTCTACTGGCTGTAGCTGAATCCCAGCTACCACCTGAGATGAAACTGGGTCAGACTTTAACAAAAGCAGTAACAGCTCCCATGCGTCTCAACTGACTTCTTCTCTTTTCCCTAAAAAGGAACTTATTGGCTATCTTCAGTACCATGTAAGAGACTGTCAAATGAGGGATTTTTACTTCTAAAAATGTTCTCCATCTAAAGAGAAAAGGAAAAAAGGGTTTTACAGTTCAAATCTTGCTCCATCCTTGCATTGCAAATACACTATCTTTAAAGAGAGGTGGCAAGGATTTTTGATGGTTGGTTTGTTATGCTACTAAGCAGGCTGAGGTTTCTGTCTGCAAACCCTGGACCTTGTTTAAAATGGTTTAATGTTGGACAGCGGCTGGATTATGTTAACAGCTTTAGCCCACAGGCTCCATCTGGCTCAATACACTGGCTAGTTCATTGGCGCTACATCTGCACTAGGCAAAGTAAGTCGACCACTGATACACAATTCTAGCTACAGCAACTGTGTAGCTAGAATTGATGTTTCTACGCTCAGCTAACTTGGCTGTCTCTACTTGAGTATGATGTTGGGAGAGTTTCTCCTGGCAACATCCCTTACTCCTCGTATCTTGTGAGGAGTCCTGGGGTCATCTGCATCCCCTGAGAGATCAATTTCCCACATCCATAATAGACACAAGAAATTGAACACTGGAAGATCGACCCCGAGTGGGTCAATCTTCTGGGATAGTGTAGACACAGCCTTAGGCTTTCCAAAGCTTTCACTTGAGAAAGTAATCCTATTTTGAGAGGCACAGCACAATCTGCCACAAACCGGCTAAGAGACAAAGAGGGGGAATAGAACGTATATTCAAGACTCAAAAATATTTTAAATACACAGTGTATAATTAGTTTGAGGAACTCATTACTGCAAGATATTGAACCAGGCACTTTAAAAGGGATGATACAGAGAAGAAGACTATCCTTCGAAAGTAAATGTTTTAAAAAATAGAGCTTTTTTTTTCATGGACATAAACCCCCAAAATTCAAGGTTTAAGTCAATCTCTCTACTTACTGGGAATTGGAAGGACTCTTTTGTTGGTGGAAAAAACTTGTCCCACAACTGCGAAGAGCAGTTAATATTTCCATGTTGTGTCACAGGTAGATTGTTTTACCATTGCTTCGTAGGAGGCGTCTCTGCATGTGCTTAAACTGAAAGTGCATTAAGTGGCCCTGACTCACTGAGAGGTCACGGCTTCCCCACAAAATACGAAGATGGAAATCACAGTGCTACGAAAGAGCAAAGCAATACAGTGTCACTTCCCCCATTCAAGTATTGCTGAAGCTTTTGGCTTCTGGCAGGAATCCTGGGGTCAGGGTGGTGAACTTTACAATGAGTGCAGCACAGGGGGGAGTTATTTATATTTTAAAAGCCAAGTGACTCTCCAGCTGTGATTGAGACTGAAGGCCTAGCCTAAACAGAGCTGGTGGGGGAAAGGGCATAAGATACCAAAACAGATAGCTAGGTTTCCGATATCAGCTGATGTTTGTTAAAACACAGGCCTCACCCTGGAGACATTTTACTGGATGACTGGTCCACACTGGTAGAGAGCATAAGGAAAAATTGCTGTTAAGGGGCCTGCTTCCCAGCTGATGTAGCACCAGCATAGCTCTGTGTAAGTCTACACTAGCTGAGGAACTAGGCCTTGATGGTCACACATTTTGTAGCATTGTCAGTGTTCTAGGCCCTCTAAGGTAACTTGAATCTTGGCAAAGAGTCTTGCTCCTATTTAGGTAGAACATTCAGGCTACATCTGCATTCCAGAGTTATTTCAAAATAAGATATCTCAAAGCAGCTATTTTGAAATATCTTATTTTGAAATAACACAGCGACAATGAAAAATGTATTTCAAAATAGCATGTCCAGATGCATAGTGCCTGTTTGGAAATAGTGCCACTGGACTCCAGAATGGCTTATTTCAAAACAGTGCTATTCCATGTCTTAACAGCGCCTAGTTCGACCTATTTCAAAATAGGTGCTGTTCCTCCTGACATGAGGTTTACCAATTTTGAAATAACGTGCCCACTATTTCAAATTTATTTCAAAATATCGTGTGTTTAGCGTAGGTACTCGCAAAGTTATGTCAAAATAACTCTGTAGTGTAGACATAGCCTCAGATGTGAGTTTCCATCTCCATTTGATAAAGGATTAAATGCGTCCATCGGGACTCGTAGCAAATGCCCCTTTGGAATCTCTGCTTGGGCTGAATGGTGTGTTTTTCTTGGAGCAGAGGAAACGCAGAGGTTGAAAGGAATATTTAAACAAAGCATTGGTTTTCTTTTTGGAATCTGCTGTGAGTAATACAGAAGATTGTCTAAATTCTTCTATATGTCCCTTGGACAAGAACCAAGGCCTGTCAATACAGCCTCATGTCTGTGGTTGAAATTAAAGCCATGCGCTGCTGCAGGGGTGTGGGTAGTCTCCACTCAGCCTTGCGCAACTTGTTAGCTTCATTTTGAACAACTAGGGCAGATCCTCAGCTGCTGTAAGTCAGCCTAGCAGCCTCTTGAAGGTTTGCCCCATTTCCTCTGCATCCCCATCCTGCCAAAAAAAGCTCCTGCCAGCCTGATAACAGTGTATTTAACAAGGAATTTTCATCACAGAAAAGCCTTGACTTCAATAAATCCAACTGGTGCATGAATCCATTTACACTTCATATGGTTTTTTTTCCATTAGTTCTGCATGCAATAATTTCCAGAGTTATTTGCACAGCCTGCTCCACTTAATGGCATTGCATTTAATCAGGACAGGCCCTTTACTGGGATGTCTCTCTGGGAACACATTTAGACAGATGATAGCGAGTGGTAATTTCGGCTGCTTCATTTGGGTAGAGTTAGCATATAGTCTTCCTTTTAAATAGTCTGCTGAACAGGAATACCATGTTGCAGATGCCAAGAGGTTTCATGGCCTTTAGACAGGTTTTCATAGGAATTAAATTTTAAGCTTCAGTCTCTTGATACAGATGTTACCCTACCTGCTAATGAATGAGAGACAAGGTGAGCCGAAGGGTATATCTACACTGCCTGGTAGATCAGCCTCGTCAGGTTTGATCTTCCAGGGTTCAATTTCATGCACCGAGTGGGGATGCACAAAATCAAACTATCTGGGCTTGACGGTCGACACCTGTACTCCTCAATCATGTGAGGAGTAAGGGAGGTCAATGGAAGAGTTTCTCCCATCGATTTCCCTCCATGAGGACAGACAGGTAAGTCGATCACAGATAACTCGATTCCAGCTATGCAATTGCCATAGAAGAATTCAGCCCCCAGTCCTACAGTAGGGGACCACAACATGTTTTCAGGCTAAGTCAGTCTAACTCCATTGACTTTAGAGGAGTGGCGTGAATTTACAGCAGCTGGAGATCTCCATTGTAGCATATCATTGCTATTGTGCAGCCATTGGGTGATTTCCATTCACCTCTTTGAGCAGCCTCTTGCAGGAGGGGTGGTGCTACCACCTTTTCAGTTCTCAGCTCCCCTGCAGGCTGTCAACTTATCTCTTCGGCTTTTCTGTAGCCTCTGCCTCAGTCATGGCCCCAAACCCGTTCTCAGGAGCAGCAAGCTCCAAGTGGAAGGAGCTCTTTGCCCTTTGGGGCTAGTCAACAAAACAGTTGTTTAGCTTATTAGACTATATGCCCTCTCCAGGTCTGGGTGAGCAGGGTTCTTCATGAACTCCTGCCACTAATTATGGCCAGCAATGGGCCCAGCCTAGTTCGTTTAGCTGTAGCATCCCTCCTTGCATGTCTGGATCCAGCCAAGGACCACTGTGGTGACAGCAGGCATCTCCTTTTATTTCAGCCTGCCAGACCTTGACAGCTTGTTGTTGGTCCTAGCCCTTCTGCACACTGGCTGACCTGATCTCATTGGTTCCCAAATTGGCTGCCCCACTGAGAACTGTCTCCTCAGGAGTGGTGCAGCAGAGCCTTCAGCGAGGAATGGAGGAAAAGATGACAGCCCAGTTTCCAGAAATCACTAACTAAAATTGCTCCCAAGTATCCATTTCCTCAAAGAGCAAAAAGTCTTGAAGCCCAAACTGGGCAGCTAAAATATCAGCCACGTGTCTGACTTGCAGCACTCAGTCTGAGGTTTGGGCAAGACTTCAAGACCTTCCCATAGGAGTTCGTTCAAATCCTTCTCGCTTCTGAGGTGGAGTAATTTGGAAGAGTCTTTTATGCTTCTGTCTGGGATAAGCCAAGAACTATTGTAAATAAATCTGCGGCCAGTCAGACTCAGAGGCACACGGATGCACACGTGTAAATAACCAAAGGCATTTCTCTGTTAGTTTTATTTTTTAAGAAAAACAAATAATGGGATTTTAATATTCAAACAGAATAAGTAACTGAGCTGGTTAAAAAAAAAACAAGCAAACAGGAAATTGGGTGTCCATGACTTTTCAAAGTTTGTGGAAAGAGTTAGACGCTGCAGCCTCTTCTAATAAGTTGTATTCTAGAAAAATGGGAGAAATTCCTTCTACAGGGCCACAGCAGATTAATGGATAGACATGTGACTGTGGCTTTGGTTCTTGGAGTTACGCAATCACACAATTCCTGTTTTCATTAAAAGGTAAGCTGGGCTGGTAGCCTGTATCGTTGAAAAGAAACATGTGTCTATGTTTGCAGAGTCTGAAGCTACAGCCAAGGGATGTTACTTGCCCCATTCATCTTCATGGAGTGTGAATTCTGTAGCCACCACTGTGCTGAGCTTTCCTGCCAACACTACTGCAGCAGGGGATTGTGGGGCAGAGCCCTCGCTGCTGCCCTGACATCATTCCTTTGCTTGGGTGGTGTTGGTAGGAGTTCCTGCTCTCTGCTCAGGTTAATGGTAGGGGCCGACTGCCAATTGCCTGAAGAGACCGATGATCTGGGGCAAAGGAGTAGCTCAGTCCGCCCAGAAGAGGGCTAGTGGGACTCCACCAGCCTGGCGGATGGGTAGCCTCTGCTATCCTGGGATGGGCACAATTTGGGGGTAGGCCTGTGTTATGGGGTAGGGCCTGTGCATGGAGTTCTGCAAGCATGGCTCTTCCCTTGCTACTTTGCCTACCTCAAAGGTCCTGTTTGCCAGCCTGACCTAGACAAGCCAGCAAAGTGTCTGTTGGAGCTGGTGGGCAATTGACCTGCTGAAGGAACACAGACCCTCACTACAGGGAAAAGGTCCCACTCCTTGCTGGCTAGGCCTTCTCAGCTCCTACTCCCACAAGTGGGCAGTTGCTGTCAGCATAGCTAAGCCTCCCTATCCTGTCATGGAGATACACACATCTTGTGGAGCTGGAAGGGACCTTGAGAGGTCATTGAGTCCAGTCACCTGCCCTCACAGCTGGACCTATCACCATCCTTGGCAGATTTTTCTAATCTGCCCCTGACCCTTGGAAGGCCCCCAAAAGGCTCGAACTCACAACCCTGGGGTTAATAGGGCAGTGCTCTAACCACTACACTATCCCTCCCTGTCCACCTGCTGCTGCTGCTTCGCCCAGGAAGGGGTGGAGCTACCATGCTTCTTAATACCTGCAGCAAACAGCTAACTAAACCCCCTCACACTTGCCATCCATTTCTGTGTCTAGGCTCCACACCGAGGTGCCACGTTGGCACCTTCTGCTCAGCACTGTCTTGATTAGAGAACTGATGCAAAGTCTGGGGAAGCTCCTGGAAAAATTCACTGACTTTAACGGGGTGCAGATGAGGCACTATAGGAAATTCTTTCCTTTCCCCCTGTGTGTTGTGGGGCTGAGAGAACAATGCTATTAGTCGTAGTACTGAGTGGTGCTCAGAGGAGGCAGCCAGGCCCCATTTTGCTGGGTATTATGTAGATGTGGGGTGGAGTCCCCAGAGCAAATTGACGTTCTACCTTAAGGGGAGATGCTAGAGTGTGACAAATGAGCAGAGGCAGGGTAAGGTTGACAGTGTTAGGAACATGGACTTACACAGACTCGTTATGGGCGCAAATTAAGAGGCCATAAGAATGGCCGCACTGCATCAGACCAAAGGTCCATCTAGCCCAGTCTCCTGTCTGCTGAGAGTGGCCAATGCCAAGTGCAGCAGAGGGAATGACCAGACCAGGGCAATTTATTGATCAATCGATTCCCTGTCCTCCCGGCCCCGCTTCTGGCAGTCAGGATCACCCAGAACATAGTGCCACGTCCCTGCCCATCCTAGCTAGTAGCTGTGATTGGACCTATCCTCCATGGACTCACCTAATTCTTTTGTGAACCCAGCTATGCATTTGGCCTTCACAACAACACCTGGCAAGTTTATTTAAGAGCTAAAGAAGCATCCATTGGCCCTGCTCCCGGGACACCCTCCACAACCCTGCCAGCACGGACCTCACCTTACAAGCCTCCTCTGGCCATCAGTACTACAGGCTCGTAGCCTATTCAGTAATCTCCAGAAAGCTATTTGGTTGAGGTGTGAGGCTTAGAGGTGAAAGAAGAGGTAGGACGTGCCCAAGACACGGGGCAAAGTGGAGAACTGCAGAGCCATGTAGCTCTCTTCTCTCTTGGCACTCACTTGATGAATAGGATGTCTTCATGTTGCCGCTCCCCAGTTTGTGAGTCCGTTGATGGCCGACCAGCCCGATTCTGGAGCCACAGGTCGTATCTCAGAAGGGGCAGGTGTTGGTAGCTGCTGGAGGGGAGTAGGGCAGTTTTTCCTGCTCTTTTCTCATTCTCTGCCTCTCCTTATCTGCACTGTGGAGGGACCTCTCAAATTCCACCACCCCCTCATGAATTACCACTTTCAACTGGGGATGGTCTGGGCCAGGTTCTCCCAAGTGTCAGCAATGATGCTGCTCTTTTCTGTGAGTGCCTTCAGCACATTCAGCAAGAACAGAGAGAGCCCCCTTCAGTGGGGACTATATCTAGACCTCAGAGTCCAAAAGCATTAGAGCAGACAATCACTGTACTTGGAGGTTCCAGAGTAATAGAATTTGAACTCTCTTTATGGTCCATCCGCCACAGGGTGATGAATGAACCACTCTGGTATCCAGGTAGGTTACGGGTCATTTGATACAAGTTGTACTCAGCTATGAGATGTATGAGCAGCAGTATGACCCTCTCTGCGTGTTTAGTGGTGGGAAACCTCTCCAGTATGCTAAATAGTTCTGGCATCTTGAGAGGTCTTCAGCAGCAGCAGGAGGTAGCATCTTGAGCCATATACCCAGTTTTATCCAGGATGAAGTCAGTATTGAGAAAACCCTCCTAACTGGTGTCTCTGGGACAGGGAGGTGCCAGAATAGTTTTGTCTTGGTGACTTTAATTACTAGCTAACCCTAGTCAAAGTTCCAGCTCCTGATTTTGGAACAGCTGAGAAGCCAGTAGTGTATAGTCATGAGGTTTTTGTTTCAGTTGTACTTTGCATAGTTTGCAGAGCTGTTTATAATGCACATGCTCTCGGGGGGGGGAACCGGTCAGGACAGGGCATGGACACCCAAGAACTACAGCCTTTAAATGATGATTTTCAGAGTGATGTGACAGCTGCTGTAGACAAAGAGAGCGCAAACCTAAAAGAGAAGCTGATGTATATCCAGCAGGTTAAGGAGAAGCAACTGGAGGTAATTACTTCAGCACATTGTATCAGGTTTCCTAATGCAAGTAAAATGTGTGTGTTTTGGGGAGGTGTGAGAATTAATGACAAAATCTCTGATTTTGAGATTGGAAACACTTGTAACGTACAAAGAGCCTATTGAACCATTATCACTTACCAAGGAAAGATAGGGCTCTCATTCAAGGCTCATAAAAGATGGATAAACTTTACAATGATTTACCCAATCCCCATTTTAGGATTAAAAAGGGAAAGAGACTTAGCTCAGGGCTCATGGTTTCTTTCTAGTTGGCAAAGCTGCCCCAAAACAACCTCATGGACTGGAACAAATTAAGGATATTTATTTTCTTGAGGATAACCAAGATTTTCCATAGCTTTGGCACTTCATAGGCAAAGGTATTTTGTGATACAGACACCCCGCGAAAAGCAAGATTGCATCAGGGTTCATGCATATTAGAGGTCAAAGAATTCCACAGAGTTCAGCAACATCATGTTATAATCAGCTATGACCATTATAATCAAAGGTCACACACACTATAAAAAAACCACAGCTAGCTCAGTCCTGTTGGTGGCTTGACTGTGATGAAAAGAACTGTGGCAACAATTTCGTATGCGATCTGTAGTACTTAATTATGTCATCAGCACAGTGTACGTGTCAGAGCATGGTGCTACAGACGTACACTTCAGTAGATCAAAGCAGCTCTTCATTAGGCTGGCCCGCCAAACCTCCTCTAAACCAGGACATCATAGAATCAGAGTCCTAGGGCTGGAAGAGACCTGAGGAAGTCATCGAGTTCAGCCCCCTAACACTGTGTTGTGAGAATGCTAGCAAACACTTTGACACCACACTTCTTGTCTTAGCTGAAGCAGGTTAGCTCGCCACACTTCCTTAAAACACCCAAGTTCAGTCCCACAAAGCAGGAATTCACTGTGGGCTAATGGCGTCACAGTCCCACAACCTCTTTGGCTAACAGGCTCCAAAGAAAGTCCTATTCCACCCTTCTTAAGAAGGGCACTTCAGAACAGTAAGACCCACCTCAGCTGATTGTCAATTTGTTCAGTACCCAGTAGTTACCAGAATAGCAATTTATAATTGACTCTAGAGCTGAGGCTGGGAGATGCAGAGTGATGCTGTTTTGATCCCCAGGGCCTGCAATGAGAGAGCCCAATTTTGATTTCGTCCTCAATTTTTTGGATCAAAATACAGAAGATGCTTGGATTAGGGGTCCGCGGATCTTTCTGAAACCAAACCCATGTGGAACAAATATGCTAGGAACACTGGTAGATGACTCAGAGCAGGCCTATACTTACAGAAAGAGCAACACTCCGAAGGTCGATCTTCTTGGGTTCGATTTAGCACGTTTAGTAGGGACTCGTTAAATCGAACATTCAGGGCATTCCTGTTGACCCCAGGACTATGAAGAGTAAGGGAAGTTGACAGGAGAGTTTTTCCCACTGTGGATGCAGCAGGGAAAGTTGACCTAAGGTCATATTCATGAAATTCTCATAGCTTGTGTTGCATATGTTACGCTGACTTTCTCCCCTGGTATAGACCTGCCCTCAGTTCTCAACTTGTTTACAGACTTCAGAGTTATCTGGTATAGCAGCAACAACTTAGTTTGGGTCTTGGAAGACCAGGGGTCCAATTCCCTGCTCTACCACAGACTTTCTGTATGCCTTGAGCAAGTCACTTAGTCATGCTTCAGTTCACCATTGAAAAGCTGGAGATTATAGCACTTCTCTGCCTCACAGGGCTGTTGTGGGACTGACTCTGCTGAAAGGTTGTGGGGCGTCATACAAGGACCTGAGACACTCATAGATATGGCACATTATTTTTGTGTATAGTTATACTAGTCCAGAGATGTGGAAAATCAAACCCAACATCTCAAAGAAAGATAATAGAAGAGAATAACAGCAGGTTACTTTCCTTGCTACCCTGCACTGGCCAATGCATTTGGGCAAATATAATGAGACTCTTTATAAGTCTCATTCTCAATTCTTCAATGGATTCTGAGAGCTCATTCTCTGCCAATACCCAATAGTGACCTTTACTAACATTCCATATTAGCTGCTGTGATGCCAGTCGATGGATAGGTTAGAAGAATCACCCCTGCCAGGGTTTAAGGTTTATAGGATTACGGAAGGTCAAAGTGACTCATAAGAAGGCAGGAACTAGCCCATTGGGGAACCTGACAAGGAACACACTTTGGATGGATCTGAGAAAGGGATATTTTTGTGTCTGAATCTGTCAGTCTGTTTGATATCCTCAACTCAGAGGAGAAATGCTTTAATGGTGCTGGCAAAAAATAACATCCTTGACCTTTCCAGAAACAGGCTAATTGAATGTGTCATCACCTTAGGAAAGCTGGTCCAGGGGGAACACTCCCTGTAGCTATTCTCCTTTTATTTTAGGGCTGCAATAGCAAGCTGCGTAGGAGAGTCATAATGTGATATTGGTGCGTCCGTCGCAGGTGATATAGTGGGAGCCCATACAGACAACTGGCTCTGGAGTCTAACAAGAAACTTGTCAAGGTGGAACACAGTGGTTCTTTACAAATTAGATGGAGATGTGATTGGAAATACTGATCTTTGGCAATAATCTCATAACTGATTACAACGAATAAGATGATTACTTATATGTATTCTTTATGAGCTATTTAAAGGCAATCAAGCTTAAAGGCAAGTCCTTCTATGACGTTACTTCCCAGACTCACTGCAACAAAGATGGTGATTGTATTGTTCCTATGGTGAAAAGAGAAGAAAAACTGAAGATCACAGCTGTTTTCCAAGAGAATGAGCTGTGGAATATGGTGTGTTATCTTAGAACCTGACTGAAAATTGGAGTTTCCATGCTGCTGAAAATATCTATATATCAACAATTGGTTTTGTCTTGCTTTGAGACTTCCATGATGCAATGCAGCAGTTCAGTCAGAAAGGACTCTGCAGTGCATCCTGGGGCATGTTGTCCAGGCAGTCCACAGAGCCTATAGAAGAAATTGGGACACGTTCCTATGGGGTACTGTGGCAGCTGATAAAAGTAAAAATGAGACAAAGAAAAACACTGTGATTCAGTACAACAAACCCAGATGTGTCAGTTTGGGATGCCACAAAACAATATCAATTTTCAGTTGATTTTTCGGGATGGAAAACCTGAAAAGTTTGGTTTTGTGAAAGCCATATTTTCTGTCAAAGACGTTAACAGAAAATTCTTCACTAGCTCAAGCTGTTTTTAATCCATTCACTAGAGGTCCACTTCAGACCTTCTTAAAGCCAATGAAAAGGGTCTGATTCTGCTTGACCTTAAGTTAATAGGAGTTTTTTCCTTTAACTTCAAGAGGCTTGGGCTCTGAACACCATTGGCCATCTGAAGATTTTGAGTCCTGACCTTACTGCCAGCTCCTATGGGAAAAAGTGGAGGAAATTCTGCACGTACAAAGTTATCTCAAACTCCCAGGTTGGCAAAAATCTGCAGAAAGAGAAGCACTTGGTCTAGCAATATGAAAATAGAATGCACCCGTGTCAGTATCTCATGACATATTGTTCAGTGCCAGTCCTTAGTTGCGAAGTAAAACTGGCATCCTCTGAACCAAGAAGCCAGAGCCATGGTCAAAATCATTTTACCCAGATACACTCTGAAAAGAAGATCTTCAGTTTTGTCATGGAGGGTACATTCCTTCCACTTCCAGATGGGAACACTATCACATGAGGAGACTGCAATGCTGATTTATCCTGCTAAACATATGGATCGAAAATCTCAGCCTAGGTTCTTTAGAGATGAAGCATCCGATTGAAGTGGTATTTGCTCACAAAAGCTTATGCCCAAATAAATCTCTAAGCCTTTAAGGTATGTCAGGTCTCCTCATTGTTTCTTCAGGACAGGTTACCTCAAGGGAATGAATTTACATGGGACTTCCAAGTGGAGTGAGGAGAGCTGGATTTAGCCTTTAAGTCATATGAGAAACAAACATGCTATAGTGATTGTTCAGCTCGGTATGTGCTACAGCCAAATCAAGGGATGGTCCTGCTCCCATGGAAATCCCCAAGAGCCCCACACGTGGTGCTAGCAACAGGGGACAGTTCAAGCAAGGGAGCAGTCTCTCAACTCCTCCAAGCCAAGATCTGTGTCAAGGGTCTGTTTCCCATATGAGCTTCAGCGGGACAATCTGGCACAGGATTGGAGCAAGATTCTGCAGCCCATGCGTGTTAGCTCTACCGACGCCTCAGAGTCTTAGAACTCTAACGAGTGAGGGTTTGAAGGATCAGTCTTTAAATGGAGGGGGAAAAGAGCTCACCTAAAAAGAGACCAGGTGTCCAGGCAGCTCTCTGTTCCCTTTGCTTGTATTGGACCAGCTCTATTCCATGGAATGAACGCTAATAATAAGCAATGATGTAGCAACAAGGGACTCAGTCACTAGCAGTGAAAGTGAATGCCTTGAATACCACAAAGCTGCACTATTCTTCAGAATGCTGCTTCACCAAATACAGTGAGGTCAGCTCACGGCGCCCTCCGGCTCAGCAGTCTGACCCTTCAGCGTCGATAAGAGTTGTCAGACACTCGCTGCTTTTGTCAGACGTTCAGCTCATCCCTCAGGGACTCCTTGACTTCCTGCAAATCCGGCAAAACAAGTCCGACTGCACGTAGATCTGTATGGAAACGCGTCAAGTTCTTTCGCCTGTCACAGATTCACACAAAAGATTCCAGTTCACAAGCATGTAGAATACATTCTGAATGAAGAGTCACAAAATGAAATCCATTCTTTGCTGGAGGCGCTTACCACAGGAGGTTGAGCTGGGTCTAAGTTGTAGAATTATATAGGAATGCAAACAAATTCAGTGTTACCAACTCTTGCAGTACCTGGTGTTTTTCCTTAAAGCCACAGTTCCTGAAACTGTGCAAGAATATGAGAGTCTACGCTGATGAGTCTCTATCCTCAAGTTTGCAGAAAAGCCGTTCTTGAAGATGGCCTGACACCTAAAGGTTCAAAAACTAGAAGACAGAAAATAAAAGAAATAAAACCACATGACTTTTAGCCAGAGTCAAGATTTTGAATGCTTGGGATCCCTAATACAGGTTTAAACCTCTCAGATCTGGAAGGTTCTCATCTGGCAACATCCATAATCCAGCATGATTTTAGTTAGCCAGACAACCATTTATCTTGGGTGTGGCCACGTTTCCCGTGATCCCATAACATTTGTTTATGGCCACCAGTCCTGGCTCTCAGTGTTTGGTGCTGTTATTTGCTGTAATTTACCCCTAAAGGTCTTGAAAGAGCCCAGTACATAGTGGAAGTGTTGGTAATGCTTCTAGACAATATTGACCTCCCGTGGTCTGGCAAATTCTCTCGTCCAGCACCGATTAGGTTCTGAGGGTGCTGGAGTAGAGAGCTTCAACCTCTATTGACAATTTAATGAAAGGAGATACGGCTCCCTTTTTGCTGTCCAGATCTTAGTCTTATACGTCTGAGTAAGAACTGGTACACTGTCACTGTGCCAATGAATAAAGAAGTCTAGAGAGGGCTCACTTTGAGTTTATGGGTTAGCTGAGTTCTTACAAAGATTAATCCCACATTCCCATTTAAAAGTGATACCTCAAGCAGGCTATGTCACCTCTCAGAAGAGCCCTGGGACCTTACGCTAGCTAGAAAGCGTCTCATGATGATCAATGAGATCAATTCAATGCTTAGACTGAAGGCGCATCACCCAAGATGTGGAAAAATTATACAAGTGTACAAAGAGACACCAAAGATCTCCGTACTGATGATGCGTGACTAGAAGAACAGCAATGGAAGAAGAAGGATAATAGGAGAAATAAATCTTAATACACTTGCCATAGTTTAATGAGGTAGAGGGGCAAGAATGTGGCAAGTTAATTGACCTGTCTCATTTACACTGTGGCATCAGATTTCTGTGGTGGGTAGGATACAGCAGGACTGTTATACAAAGGTTTACATTTAAGAAGGCTGTTTAAGATCTCTAGCTTTTATTGCATATTAGTGGCAAACATTTGCATTTTTCAAGTATGATGGAAGCAAGTGATGTGACAGTTCAGGATGGATAACAGGCTGAGAAGCCTTTTGCCCTTAGGAAGCTTGTTTGTTCAAATCTGGCCCAGGTTCAATGAGGACTGGAAATGGGTGTTACCTCACTGCTGTTTTTAACTCTTTGACATTTTAAAGCCAAAAAGCCTAAACATTTCATATTGACTTAAAGCCAGTTTGCTTCTATATCAAAACACCTAAACCGACCGTGCAAGTGGTTTTAATAAGTATACTTACTTGCATATTTAGGTCCTCGTCCTGCAAACTGTTAAGCACATGCTTTAAGTGTGTAGCGTTGGGGCAGTACAATTCTCTCTCAACATATTCCATCTGTCTTCTTCCTTGTAAGGTAAATGGATGAAATATATACCCCAAGCAAGCAAACTAGGTGCCACAGTCAAAGGGAGTGCTAACTAGGAAAGAATTACAGGATACAAAGATTTAAGGCCAAGGCTTTTGGTCTGGAAATTGTCCTTCTACAGATTTTCCATAAAATATTGTTCTCCTGTACTCGTTCTTTGCACAAATTTTTACTGGCTGGGCCCTTCACAGCTCCCTCTAGTTCTCTTGTTGACTTTTCACAGTGCCTTTTCACAGAGCCGGTGCCATCTGGACCTTCAGAACCACTTGAAGTATGTGGACTCTCACTCACTCTCTCTCTCTCTCTCTGTCCTATTAGGCATTTCTATCGCTCCTAGTGCAATGAGGTCCTGATCTCTGTTGGAGCTTCTAAGCCCGTCAAGGCTGTGATGGAAATGTGAACTGCCCCACTCCAGACTTTCCAGCCCCTGCTCTTAATACCCTTAACCAATGTATTTTCTTACTGCTAAAATCCACAGGGCTTTTTTAGAAGTCCAGCTATGTGACTGAAGTAGCACACAAGTGTCTGTCAAACAGTAAACAAAGCAAGGAAAGAAGGCAGAAACAGTGAGTTGTAGACCACCATTTGTGGGTCCTTGAATAGAAGCTCTGTGCTTGACTCAGCTGTAACTTTGAACAAAACTGGAGTCATACAGCTATTTGTCAAGTGTAAAAATGCACAAAAGTTGTGAGAACATGGCCCTTCTGTATAAATGTGTCAAGGACTTTCTGTGGGGCTGAGCTGAGACCCCCTGATAGATTGTTGTACTATGAGTGCGCCATTGTCCAAGGCAATAAAGAGACATCTGGTCAGTTCTCTTTCTGAAAGAATATTCTGGCTCAAGTAGAATCACATGATCCTTTCCATGTATTCTGCACAGGCTAGACAGCCTTTATGTCCCCAGGATTTCCAGTCGTGATCTGTTATTCACTGGTTGTAACTTAGAGCTACCGTTCTTTCCAACTCCAATGTGCCCTCAAAGCATTTTTATTCAGACATTCGGTTTAATAATACTTCAATACCCGCAACATTCAGCCAGTACTGTCGGTTGCCCCACTGATTTTTTTTTTTTTATTGTGGGTTTCTTAAAGACAGTAGTTTCCCTTTTTAAAAGAGTGTTTGTATTTTTACAGCACACATACTGCCTTGTTGGGAGAAGAGGTCATAGACTAAGGTCAGATACTTGTGCGTAAGACGCTTCCCCAGATTAAGTGCATAACAGCTAACCAAGCCGTTCAGAGAAACAGCCGAAAAGTGATAAAAACATTGCAAAAGCTGAAGGATTGGGCTGCTGGAGAAGTCTGTTAACCATTTCAGGACTGAATTTTTTGCTACCACACGCAGAGTTCGGCAGCCTGGGTTTATGAGTAGAACATGGAGGAAGCCATGTATTTGTAAGGTGGAGGGGCAGTATGGGAACAATTTCTCTCTTCAGTCTTTATATGGTCTCCATTGCTAGAGCTTCTGCATGTTTCAAACTCTGAAGGATTTAGCCACGCAATGCCCCCCATGGACTCAAGAAATGCCCTTAGTTCCATTTGACAGACGGGGCACTGAGCACTGATTGAAATTAGTGCAATTAGTAGGGCACAGGTTTAAAACACACAGGAGGAAGCATTTCTTCACACTATGCACAATGAACCTGTGGAATTCCTTGCCAGAGGATACTTGGAGTACTTGGAGACCAGGACTTTAACAAGGTACAAAAATAACTAGATAAGTTCATGGAGGGTAGGTCCCTGAATGACAGGGATCACTTTGATGATTCTGTTCTGTTCACAACTTCTGCAGCATCTGGCATTGGTCACTTTTGGAAGACAGGATACTGGGCTAGATGGACCTTTCCTATGGCCATTCTTATGTTCTTATATGGTGCAGCAGGGTCTTATACCCAGGCCTCTGGCTAGTGGACTAGTTACTGGTTACACATACTAGTGGACTAGTTACATGTCTAATTCAGCCTGAAATTATGATTTAGGTGCCTTACAGTCAAGAACGTAAAATAATTCTAATTTATAACAGCTCATTGACAGGAGCAAGGAATATTTGTTATAGCAGATTTTGACCTGTAAACCATCTGAAGAAATCACGGGCTTGGCCCTCCAGATGGTGTCCTACACCAGGAACAGCCCATGTTCACGGCTTCAGCTTCATGTTCAAAGCTGGCAGAAGCTAGAATTGTTGCCCCACTCAGGGGTGGGAAGTGCAGTTCTCCGAGCTTTAGTTACTTCTGTTTCTGACTCTAGGATTGTACATATGAGCTCATGTCTCTGCCAGGCACCTGTTCTAACCCTCCTGAGTTAGGGACAGCATCATGGATTTGGGGTCACAGTATTCAGGGAACATCCCTGAGGAGGGGAAAGGGGTAGGACAGGAAAAGCTGTATGAGCATTTTAGCCAGCTGCTATATTCCGCAATGGCCAGTAAAACAAGCAGCTCTTTGCAAGCTATCCACCTTCCCGCCCTGTGAAGAGCAGAGGACTGGCTGAGGCATCCAGCCTCCCTAGTACTTACTTTGCTGTCAGAGCAATGAGCTCAGCTGTAAAGGCGCAAGCAGCCTGCACTCTAGAGCCATTTCATGGACCTTCCATGGTATTCCCAGGGAGGAGAGCAAGAGGGGAGGGGAGGCCATCGGTGGAGTAGGGGATGGGGAAGCAAACAAAACAGAAGGAGCAAAAAATACCAATAAAATTAAAAATTACATAGAAGACAAAATTAGTAAATAGAGGAAGAATAGATAGGGGATAAAATACACTGGGGATTGCCAAAAATGCCCATTTTTTGTGGAAAATGTTTTTAAAAATTGAAAGTTTCCAGAATTTCCAGTGAAAAGTTAGTTTTTGGTAAATGTTGTGTCTTTCTATTTTATTACTGAAGTCCCCACCCTCGTGTAATATACTTGTCAGCTCTGGGCTTCCAGCTCTGACAAGTTGTCAAATTGCATCATTCTGTTGGCGGTCCCATGAGGCGTAGAGTAATTAAGAGGCGATACAAGCTGTACGTCAGTTGCCTGTTTGAACCTCTCCTTTTCTGTTTCTTTTATGGAAGGTTACTTAAGAGAAAATCAGAATCCCCCTCTTCCACATGAAGATTTTTCCTAAAAAGGTTTAAACCAGAAAATGATGTTCTGTGTGTATTTCTTTGGATCAAAAAGATATTTTTACTTAAATTCTTGCAAAAGATTTTTCAAACTACTCTAAATCAGACACCATGTGCCACAAGATGGCATGGGAGGTTAAGGGTAAGAAATTGTCCATCCACTAATACACAGGCTCTGTCTACACTAGGGAAAGTAAGTCAATTGCAAATATATAATTCTGGCTATGGCACAGAATCACGTAACTAGAATTGACTTATCTGCAATCAACTTACCTGGCTGTCCTCTGTCCTCACTGAAGGTCGACAGGAGAGTTTCGCCTGTCAACCTCCCTTATTCCTCACATCTCGCAAGGAGTACAGGGGTCGATGCTGAACCCTGATAGGTCGATTTTGCATGTCTTTACCAGACATGCAAAATCGAACCTTGGAAGTTCGGTCCACAGTGGGTCAGTCTTCTGGGCTAGTGTAGACATAGCCACAGGTCTGCTCTACTTTGGGGGGAGTTTTCTGGCCTGTGTTTATAGATGATCACAGTGGTCTCTTCTGGGCTTGAATCTGTGGAAACAGTAAATTAGAAGGGCTACAAGGTAGTGTGCAAACAACAGAGGTAAGGGAAAGACAAGAAAATTATTGCAATCCCCAATGCTCCAGGGGCTGCCCTGAGCAAGCAGGGAAAGTGTTTTAGCCACTAATCACTGTTCAAAAGACTCTCCTGTGCAGGGAGCCATCTGTCATACTGAAGTTGGCAAGGCAAGGTGGGTGAGATATTTTACTGGATAAACATCTGTTGGTGAAATACACCAGCTTTCAAGCTGCACAGAGCTCTTCTTCAGGTCTGGGAACATAGTCCCAGCTCCGTGCAACATGGAACAGATGGTTTAACATAAGGAGTTAACACATGTTCTAAGGGACCATTCAAGGTGCAGGGGCCCATTAACACCTCTGTGGTCACAAGACAAAAAAGAGCGCTAGTGGATAATAGACTGTTATAATAAGCTATAAATCCAGTGTCTTTGTTCAGCCCATAGTTTTCAGTGTCTTGCAGAGTTGTGAATTTAAACTCCCAGGCTCCTCTTTGGGAAGAGATGTGCACTCTTCTTTGGAGAACAACAAGAAGTCCTGTGACACCTTATAGACTAACAGATATTTTGGAGCATAAGCTTTCCTGGGCAAAGACCTTCTATGGAGTGAGCACTTTTGAAAAGAGTTCACCTGCGGGTGAGAGAGTGCTTTTGTCTTTTATCATTTTCCTGCTTGAGTTTGTTCAAGAGTGCATTGTCTGGTCCCATCAACATGGTTGTTTTTGGAGTCTTTAGTGCACCAGACAAGGCACACTTGTTTTACTGCTCATAGGTATGTGTAGGATCCCTGGATCTTGAATGGCGCATTGTGGAGGCGACTGGTTATTCATTATTGCAGCAATGGAGATATGTCTCCAAGATTTTGCATCTCTTCTGGCAGGTTCTGGTGCTGCTTTGAGTTGGTGTGTCTCGGCCTGTGAGGAGCTTGCATCTAATGATGAACTTTGAGAGGCTGGGGAGTTGTTTGAAGGGCCAGAAGTGGGGATTTAGGAAGAATTAGGGGTTCTAGTTATGTGAAGGCACCCTGTACGGATTTGGGGCAGTAGGTAGCAACTAGGAGTGTGTGATTGGAGGGGGCTTTCTGTATTGAAGCTGGTTCTCTCAGGATATCTGAGTGTCCCATTCCATGATCCGCTTCTCTTGTAGCACGTCCTTGTTTGGTGAAGGCGATTTTGGGCATGTTATACCCTGTGCTTTCTCCTGGGAGCATAGTCTGTGGTATTCAGATAATGAGATTTCCTGTTGGATTTTGGGTGGTTACTGAATATCAGGTTTCCTGGCATTCAGACAGGAGCTTTCCTGGTGTATTTTGGGTGGTCGCTAGGTCTATAAAATTAGGTGTGGTGGTCTGTGGGATTTTTGTACATGGTTATTTATGGGGTTCCATTATTGAAGCCAATTGTGGTGTCTAGGAAATTGATGTTAGTGTGGGAGCATGCCAGAAAGAATTTAATGGTGGTTGTTGAAGCTGTGGTGGAAATCACTGAGGGAGTTTAAGCTGTCTACCTGAGGGATGAAAATATCGTCTATTAATCTCACATATATCATTGGGTTTCTGGTGCATTTGTCAAGAAAATCTTCAACAGTAGCCCACAAAGAAGCTGCCGTAAGGGGGACCCATCTGAGTACCCACAGCTGTCCCCTTAGCAGGGGGAAAGCTTTTGTCCTTGAGTGTAAAACTGTTAAAGCTCAGGATGAAGTGAGTGAGTTTGCCCCATGGATTTGGGTTGGTATCTCAGGTTTGAACATTGACTGGTAAATATTTTAGCTGGGCAGCTCTGCCTTTCTTGTGAGAGAGGTGTTGGTGTGCGGGGAAGTGACATCCATGGTGGCCAGGATAGTGTTCTGAGGGAGGTTGCTGATGCTGCAAAGTCTGGGGAGGAAGTCAGTTGTGTGGTGGAGGGGCTCTTGTGTTTGACAGTGAACAGATGTTTCTGATACTTGTGTTACATGAATTCCAGGGGAATTTCCCAAGGGCTTTTTCCTTCAGTGTATGGGAGCCTGTAATGATTTCCTGTTTGAGGTGGGACCATGGGCAGCAGGTACGGTAGGCAGGGGAAAGGCAATGTCTTCCCAAACTGGCTCCCCGGCCCTGATCATGCAGTGTCAGACACCGGGGTGGGCAGGCTGGGGGGTTGTACTGTGCCCCCTGTCCCCTTGGCACTGGGACCAATGGCGTGGCTGTGGGGGTGGGAGGTGTGTTCCTGATCTGGACAGCAGACATGGCCCAAGGAAGCTGGGACCATGTTCCTGCCTCTTCTGTCTAGCACATCAGGGCCAGCTGGGGCAGGATGCAGTTGTACCACCCCGGCTCCTCTCTGGAGCTGGGACAGACTCACTGGGGCCAGGATGGGTTGCAGACAATCCATCCCTCTGGCTCTCTGGGGCTCCAGGGTCAGCTGGGGCAAGCTATGGCTGTACCACCTGCTGGGTTTCTGGAGTCCTGAGGGCTGGGGCTGCACTATCCCTGGCCGGGGGCATGATTCTGGGGCAAAAGGCAAGGTGGGGGGCTGAGCAGGGACCAGCAGTGGCCCCAGATGTGGGGGGCTGGGCTCTGGTGGGCAAGAAGGGAAGGAGCTTTGGCCAGAAGGGCAGGGTTGGTGGAACTTGCTTCCCCAAGCCATGGGGTCACCCACTACTCTTTGGTGGGAAATTCTGCGAGGCCCAGTAAATGGTCCCTCAGTCCTCTGAGGTCAATGTACTGAGCCATATGTCACATTTACGGTTACACGTAGTGGTCAGAGTTCCATATCGTGGTCGACAAAAGAGCTGTGTGGCTGCGCCAGGGGGCCCTCTGTTAACAGACAAGCCTTTCGGCTCAGCAGGCAGCCAAGTCTGCTGTGCTTCCAGTTGGCCATTCTGTCAAGAGAGCGGCTGCGCAGCCCAGCTGCGATCTGTCAGCAGAGCAGCTCGCTTTTTCGACCCCTTGGCTGTCTGACTGCAATCTACAGCGCCACGGCTGGGGGTGTCCTGGAATACGAAGATAGTGACAGATAACCTGGGACTATGTTTAGTCTGCAATCTTCTGTTGGGAGCCTGGAGGTCTCTTGACACAAGTCTGCCACCCCTCTGCCAACATCCCGGTCCTCCTCGTTCCACAGGGAAGAAGGGATGTGTCAGAAAAGGGGGTTTTCTTGACATTTGGCCCTATGCAGACTTCCCAATGAAATGTCGGGAAAGCCCCTTGTGACAGAGCTGTCGGTAGGAGATATGCAAACGTATTGAGCCAATTTGCATGTATTTTGCCAACAGTTCTCGGCAGTTCAGACCCAGCCTGGGTGTTTTAATGTTGACGGCAAGAAGGATCCATCCCACGTCAGGTCATGTCAGCACCCTGGGAACATCTGAATTTGAAAGGGAACTGTCGTCCCCTCCCCGCCCCGACAGAGCAAGTCGAGGAGGTGATAGCTTCTGTTGCTGAGCACTGAATAAGTTAGTAGCTATCTGAGACTCCACTGTCATCGCTTTGCTGTACACCACGGCTGAAGCCTCACAACCTCAAGGAGGCCCGAACTTGAACCTTCCTGTGGTGGAGCCTGAGGGAGTGGGAGGGGCAGAGTAAAGGACATATGCACATTCTAGATAGCTGAAGCAGGCAGATAACAGCTGGGGACGCTCCTAGAACCAGTGAGCAGAGGGGGTTTGTGCAGAGCTGATTGGCACCTAGCTCTGCAAACCTCCCCCGCTCTCCTCAGACCTTTCCTAAGGGGGCCTTTGGTGGCAACTGCTGAGACTGCAGCTACCGTAGGAATGGAGAGCTTTCTTTGCAGCTGCCAGGCTTATTGGTGGGATCTTTCAGAATGACGCACAGAGTTATGGTGGTGATTTAAAGGGCCCGGGACGCCTGCCCCTCTGCCCACTGCCCTGGTTGGCAGCCCTGAGCGCTTCTTTCCCCCTTCACTCCTACACCTTCCCATCAATTTTAAAGAGTTCCAGTGTTCTCCTTTCATTGCACACATCTGGTTCCAGGCAGCACAATGCCAGTGACGCAACTGTAGCGCAGGAGCAAGCGGGCCAGGCCCAATTCTGCATCACCTCACACCTTGTGTAATCCCTGTCCCAGGGCAAAGTCAGTGGGAGACGGGTGCCGCTCTGATGGGCCAGGTTTCTGCACGGATAAAGGCATGGAGCAGTTCCCCAGCTCTCAGCTTCTTTGGAGGAGATTTCTGTGTTAGTCCTGTCAGTTCCTCCCTTTCATTTTCACAGTCATTCCTTCCAATGCTTACATCTTTTTCTTCTCAGGCCGGTCCCACTCAGTCCCTTCCCCAGGGCCCCAGTGCTGAAATCCCCCACAGGCCTGTGCTAGCAGTTGCACTGGCCTCACCAGTGGGAATGAATTTGCTTTCTGTCCCCTGGAGGAAGGAAAACTATCATAGACTTCTCAGGAATCTTCAGGAAGCTCTTTTCCTTCTACCCTACTGCCTGGGCCACACCAGGACAGGAAGGCTCTGTGAGCTTCCACCTCCACACTGGGTCGGTCTGAGCATTTGCTGCCCCCTTCGCACACTGACAGGATCCCCTATCTGTTAGGTGTAAATGTCCCATCGGTGAGAGATTGGTGCATGCATTGGAGAGCATGGACTTCAGGCTGGACATTGGACCTGTCCTGAGGGCACTGTGCTGCAAACTGACCCACCCACCCCTGGTCCAATAACTTACACCCTACAGACCTCCAGCCACCCAGAACACCTGGAGCAGAAGTTCTCGGGGGGCGAGGAGGTAAGAAATAGAGCTGGTCTGAGGATGCCCACCCCAATTTCACTTCAACTTGGGAATCTTTTGAAATTGTTTTTGTTCCTCATTGAAACAAAGCCAGCTGCTTTCCAAAATGTTAGTGACGCAGAGTTATGTCAACCTGGGTCCGTGCCTGGATCTGGACCAGAACTCCTCAGCACAGGAAGGCTAGTGTGTGTATGTATTGCTGATTCAAACACAGCCCTGGGAGGTGGCAGCCTCAGGTTCAAACCCCTGCTCTGCCAGATTCAGAGCAGAATTCCTCCTTTCAGATCAGACTCAAACCTGAGCCTCATGCTCCAGGGCTCAAACTAATTCAGTGTTGCTTTGTAGGATGTAAGGATCTGGAAAATGTCCTGGTGGTTACCAGGGCCAGTGACCCACATCCTTTTAATCATATTAGGTAGGAAACTGGCCCCAGTATGATGAGCTAAAGTTACAGTTTCACTGGACCGAGCCTGTGACTTAGAGTGTAATAAAACAAACCCCAAAGAGAAGCTGGCTTGCTGTCATTAAAGTGAATGGTAGCAGAGGCTACCCTTCACCCCAGGCATGGCTCCTCCCTCCCACTCTGGAAACATCCTCCCAGGGCTCACAGATGGCATTTCATAAACACAGCAGCAGCTCAGCAACCTCCTTGCAATGTAAAATGCAGTAGGGCCCCGTTGTAAGGTTCAGGGCTTCTATAACTCTACTAGAGCTCAAAGAAAGCGGCTACAGAAAGGCACTTAGACAAAGGCAAGGGGAAGTCATCAGCTGCTGTTTGTTCTAAGCTCTAAGGGCAGACAAGAATAGAGGTGCACCAAGCCACAGATTTGGATCAGATTTGGATCCAGATTTCCAGCATCCCAGAGTTAAGATCGCAAGTTCTGCTTTGGGCTTACCCCAATCATTAGAGACAAACATGTTCCTTGCATAAACTATCCATATACAGGAAGCAACAGACTCCATCAGAAGGCACTTGTGGGACTCACAGCTGAGTGGATTGTCTCCCCACAACCAGAGTTTTCCCCTAGTAGGGTAAGAAAAAATTTCAAGCCATGGAGGATGACAGCCACCAGCCAGCCCCGAAAGCCTCACTGTACAGACCAGTGCAGTAGCTGTGCCTTGCCAAACGCTACTGCCAGCCACAGCAGAGAGGCAGGATGAAGGAGCAGAATACAGAGGAACTGAGATGAAGCTGCTCTATTTAAAAAATAGGTTAGTTATTATTTCTGTAGACACGGGACTGCTCATAACTAGCTCCCACAAAGTACCCGGTAATCACACCCCTAAAGCCAGTCTACTTACAGCTAGAGTTTCCTTCCTACCAGAGTGCCCCCTTTCAGGACTTGCTGCTTAGCATTTTCCCCAGCACAGCACCCATCCTGTCCTACCTCAGCAACATCTCGCCTGTCAGTGACAGGAGATGTGGGCCTGCCTTATAAAGAGCCCCAGGCTCCTCCCGTTCTCATCATGCTTTGCTAAAGAAGGTAGACAACTACCATCTCTCCCTTGGCTCTTTCCCTGGGCTGTCGCCACACCCTGAGTCTACTTCCAGAGGCTGATCAACGTCCCAGCACCTAGCTTTAGCCTGAGACCAAACAGTCCCAGTCTGGCAAGGCTGGGGCCTAAAGGGTGCCCTGACACTGCATCTCAGAGGGCTCCATGTCTGGGGCTCTGAAACAAACAAACGCCTTTTTCCTCAGCCTTGCTAATCTCTCCACCATCACAGGCTACCACACTAGCTTGCCTTCCAAACAGCCTGCTCTAGCTCAGTGTCTTCATTAAAATTTGCCCTCCGACACACTTCATGGTACCACAGTGGAACCAGGCTAAGCAGCTGCTGACAGTTTCCCTTGGGTGTTTGTTTATTTGGGGCTAAGGCTGGTGCTGTCACCTCCAGCTCCTACCCGTGGGGCCTCATGGAACCCATGCAGAGACCCATCCATTAAATCCATGTCTGATTGCAGAGCCATCTGACAGCATTTGGCTGAAGGTGACCACTGGAAGTAACGTGCACGGCATTATGGGTCACAAACCAGTAGCATGGTAAAACCACTCATATTTCCCTTTCAGTAATAAAGTCTGCACATAGTACAGCTAAAACTAGCCCTGTTACATTTACTGGTGTGTTTCAGTTCCAGAGTGGCACGCTATTGCGTAAACCAAGTTCACTAGGAGAATGAGGTCTGAGCCACGTGCAGGCAAGATGAAAAACGCCTCCAGCATGCTTTCAGACATTACCACACGGCGACCACAAACAGTGCAGTAATTCATCCCCGTCTGCCGCACAACCTCTGGGCACACTGTGCATTTTACACCATGTTTATTTTTCAGTGCTGGATAATTCAGTGTAAGGGGATCTGGCAGTTCTGGCGAGTAAACAAGAAGGAAAGACGGGCTGAGTGGAGTTGACGCACACAGGAGGTATTCCTGGGGATAGCTCGTTGAAATATTGTCTATTTCAGTTCTCTTTCATCATGCTCACAAGCTGGGCTCTGCTTGGGGAGCGATGACATTATGCTGCCATCTTTCAAGAAAGCAGGGGGAAAAAAACCTGAAGGAAGGAAAAAAGATGAGTTCCTGAATAATGAAGCATTAGTTTACTGAACTGTAACTTGTTTCATGGCCTTCTGAAAGCCCTTGAGCCAGTACTGGTACTCAGCAAATACTAACTTCAGCGGGTTTCTTTATTATTCTGTTTTTTTCTGGAGGGTGGACACTGAGCCTCTAGAGCTCCTGCTCCCTTGGCTTCTGGAGCCCATCCAGTCTGCATGCTCCCAAACCCTGTCTCTGCCACATAATGGTTGACCCTGGAATTTGCCACATCCAGGCAAACAGGGAAGTTAGAGCTGTGGACTGGGGGTCGGGAGACCTTGGCTCATTCCCTAGTGTTACGACAGGCACAGCAATCCATCTCTCCTGTGCCTTCTCTCTGGCCATCCTCTCTCTGGCCTAACTATTTAAATTGTAAGTTCTTTGGAGCACCGTGTTCTTGTACTTTGTATTTGTACGGCAGCCAGACTATGGAGCCCTGATTGCAACAATAAATGGGCTAAAACAAGGGCGACTTCCAGCAGATTTAATTTTTTTCAGCCTCTCCCTTTCCTATTACCCATTCTGCATGCCTGCTGCCCTTGCCTGTTTCCACAGGACCCAGCAAGGCTTTCTGCCACGTTAGAACACCTCTGTCATTGTGTAGCCTTCTAACGTTATCTGGTAGCAAAGGTACATCAAGGTCACAATGTCTTTATGAGTAACACATTACTCCTTCTTGGTCCAACTCTTGGAAGCTGTCTAGAAGATCAGAGGTTTCTCTAATGACCTAAGGAATCATAATGAATCAGCACAAAGTTCAGATCACTTTTTGCAGAACGTGAACGTGGAACTCACCAAGGTCTGCACCCTGAGTCAGACTGGATTGACATTGTGGTTTTCATCATGTCAGACTGCATGTAAATATGACATGAAAGCTAATTGCCGTCAATAATAGCTGAACAGAGCTCACAACCAGGCTGGATGGATTTTTGATTTTATCTCTGTGAGACTTCTGATTTTCCTCTAGGTACCAATACAATCCAATTACCACAGCACCTCACAATCTTCAG
Organism: Carettochelys insculpta; assembly: GCF_033958435.1. Lineage (NCBI taxonomy): Eukaryota > Metazoa > Chordata > Testudines > Carettochelyidae > Carettochelys > Carettochelys insculpta. The sequence goes on along the minus strand of NC_134144.1, from coordinate 4,222,885 downwards.
TAGATGTATTCTCATCACACCCTTTATTATCCCCATTTTACAGATGGAGAACTGAGGCACAGAACCCTAAGCTGTTCGCCCAAGGTGAGACAAAGTCTGTGAGGAAGCAAGGCATTGAATGCAGATCTCTAGCTAGTGACCTAACCACCAGACCATCCGTCCTCTATGGGGCGCTGCTTCTACCATAGAGACAGAATTGAGTCCTGGTTGGAAAAAGCAGACTGTCTTGCAGGGAAAGGGGGAGCCAGGAAGAAGGGGTGGCAGAAGGAAAACCCCCAACTGTACAATTTTCAGTTTTCATTAGAAGAACATCAGAAAAAATCATCCAAAACTTGAAGCACAGAATACCATTTTCCAGCCAGCTTCAGTGACAACCCTCTATCTCGTTGTCTAGGCAGGCATACTCTTCAGCCATCACTTTGCTCTAATCATTGCTGTTATTTAGATCATACTTTGAACAGGTTTGGAGGAATGTCACCTCCACTTCTCTGCTGTGCATTTGAGAGCTGATGACTGTGCTGTTTGAAACAATCTGTCAGGTTTTGCAGCAGACCAAACGCCTGGCACTGGTCTGAGGGAGATCAGTGATATGAACTGTTGCCTTTCATGAAGCTATCCTCGCAAACACCATAGCCAATAAATAACTTGGAGACTGAGGCCTAGCCATATTCTAATACATCCTCACGCTCTAAAATGGAGTTTTGCTCTTTGACTGGCTAACCCAACAAGTTGAAATATCATCATTCTACCAAATCAGCAAGAGCCAAATGCTTTTGTGCAAAATGAATGCCAAAGCTTCTCTTGGTCCCCCTAATCAGTTTGCAAAACCATAACAAGGTAACAAAGTTAACAATCACATAAGAATGCCAAGGGCAGATCTCAAATCCTGCTATGCAGATTTCCCATCTGGTATTTATTAGAAATTAATTGTACTAAGGCATAAGGGTTAGGAAAGGACATAGCCACTGGAGGCATGAAGGGATTAAAATACCTGCTACCTGTATCCACCATCAGGAGACTGCCATTCTAGAATGGAACATAGCTGCACCAGAAGAGCCATATGGCAGGAGAGGAAAGATCATTCACATGTCTGCTAGAAATACTACTTTACAAACTGCCTTTGCAAATACAGAGGAGTTTTCAAATTTCAAGTTGCAGATAGAGAGCAGCCTTCAACCTCCCTGGAAATGTTTGCTTCTCAGCAGCAGATTCCTAACCCATCCTTTCACGCTCACTGAAAACGCCTCCATTTTGCTGCAAATTGCAAGGTACCAAGTTCACTCTGCATATGTCTCCACTGAAGTTGGTGGAGTTAGCCCCAGGGAGACATTTGCCTTGAGATGTTTGGTTTTCAAGGTACTTGGGTCTCCTGGTAATTGCCTTCGCGCTAATAGTAAAGAAGTCAAGCTTGCTGACACCATGAAGGTTTCCCAAATTTTCTGGAGGGAATACAGCATACAAATGTAAGGGCATTTGGCTTGCGTTTTGTACCATTATCATTTCCAGCTGCTAATGTTCTCACACAATGTCCATGGGGAAATCAGCTTTAGTTTTCTTAATTAAACTCAGTAATCTAAACTGTCGTAGTGATGCTCAGATCTTTTTGAGATCTCTCTAGCGATAGCCTAGAGTCTGGTGGAAAAGATGGGACTTCATTTCCATGTCCCAATTAATTGGTACCACATTTACCACATGAAGTGTGTGTGTCTGTGTCTGTGTGTGTGTGTGTGTGTGGTCACATGAGAACTCAGTGGTTTTGTTTCATGTACGGGGTGCTGACCTGGCAAGGTGGGAGAGAGGCTCTGTGCCTCAGAAGGGACGGGCCAAGGGCAAAAGGGCAGGGCCAAGGGCAGACAGCTTTCATTGCCATCCAGACCACAGCACTGGGTCCCCCACCACACACACTCCCTCACAGCCATGCGCAGCTGGAGCCATGCTCTTGGGGCACTTCAAAGGGGCCCACAGCTCCACCCGCCACTGCTGCAGCTTTGAAACATGCGGCCCAGGGCAACTGTCCCCTTACCTGTGCTCCCTCCAGCTGGCCCGTTCATATATGTATTGGGCATTCAAGTGGTTTCGTTCCTCTCACCCCTCTGAAAAGGAGCAGATAGGCCGCCTGACTGCATCCCCTGTCAGCTCTTTGCTAAGATCAGTGATGGTCACAAGGGGACGGATGGAGCAAAACAAAAAATAAAACAAAACCAGAAAGGAGCCCATGAGCAAAAATCCAAGCGGCCTTTGCAAACCACTCAGTGAAACTGTTGGTAACTCTCCGCTAAGCGGCAAACTCCAAGGACAGGGTTTCAGTCGTGAATGCTGTATGAGTGGATGACACACATTAAGGCTGAGAGGGAAAACGTGTAAGGATGGCCACGGAAGTCTTGGGGCAAGTAAATTACTGTTAATTGTGAAATCTTTGATTGTAAGAGGGCCCAGGTGACCAGCCATACGGTTCTGATTATAAAATTAAACACAATGAATAAAAGCAGCATTTACCCAGCATTCTCCCAGCACCAGCTCAGAAACACTGTCTTAACACCTTACGGGGCTACATTACAGTTTCAGTTTGATGAGCTATTCCCTCCTTCTCTATACTGCCTGGGACAAATGCTGTGCTGACTGACACCCTGCATGTCGATGGGTGGAACAATTTTCAACCAAGGGGAGACTGAAAAGCTTAGAATAAGAGAAGATCATTACAGAGAGACCACTTCAAAGGGATACAAATAATGCATGCAAAAGACAAGGGTTTTCCTATTTCATATCTTACTCCCTAGAAAAAGGGAATTATTTACTGAAATTAAAAGGCAGCTATCTGCAAACTGGCACAGGAAAATATTTTTATAAATCCATTATTAACTCTTGGAACTCACTGCCACATGATGACACTGAGAGCAAGTGTTTGACAGGATTTTAAAAAGGACTCCTCCTCCTCCCCGAGGTGGTGCTATTTCCCCACTTGGTGATATATTTATTAATTAATAATGACTGCAGTTCAAAAGGACACTGTACAGTAGGGAGGTAGAAATACCAAGTTTCTAGAGAAGTGAGCTGGGCCTGAAGACACCTGGATATTATTTTGGCTCTGCCCTGGCCTGCTAAGCAGTGTGCGCTCTAATTTTTTCCATGCATGGACAGAATAAATTTTGTTATGTGCATGTGTGGATATGCACCACCAATAGATGCACACGGTGCCGGCTGTGAGCACTCTGCTAATCAGCTGGGCAGCTCCTGAACTGCTCCTGGGTGGCCAGTGGCCACCCAAGCACTCAGCTTACTGGGAACGCTGCTGCAGAGTGACCTTAGAAAACTCACTTCCTAGCTCTGCACCTAAGGGACTTTGTGTGCCGAAGGGGGGCCCTGACACTGTTCTCCTGGGACAAGTGCTTTCAAGAGCCCCCACTAAAAAAGAGCTGAGGGAGTTTGGTCCTTCTTTGTATGAAGTAAACGTCTAATTTTAAACCCGTCAGTGGTGTCATGGAGTTCAGTGCTGCAATTGAGGCGTGTGCGGCTGTATGTTGCAGGACAAGGTTCTAAGGAGCTTTCTGAATGAAAAGCACCAGGGGCAGAGGGTGACCCCATGGCATATGGAAGCAAGACTCCCCACCAGCCATGCCCTTTCTGCCCCCCCACCACAGCCCAATCTCCTCCCCTGACACACACCCAGGCTGGGGCTGCTGGCCCTCCACCCACACAGCTCTGGGGAACTGGCGGGCAGCACGGCTATCCGGCCTGCAGGCCTGTTTGCCTCGGCCTCTGCCACCCACAAGAGCAAGCTGGGGAAGGGAGCCTGGGAGTCTCCAGTACAGCATGGGTGGTACCAGGTGAGGCGGTTTGGTGAGGCCTTGCCTTCCCCCACCTCCGATACCCTCCCCCCATGAAAAGCACATCTACAAATACATGTCAGTCCTTTTAAACTGTGCTCCTTCCATGATTCTTTACATGTATGGTCGTCTGTCCTTCGTAGCTGAAGTAGTATTTCAGGTTATATTATCGCTCATGGGGGGGTTGCCAGTCACCACAAGCACACCGATGTTACCCTTACACAACGTTCAGTTTGTGCTGTCAAGCGTGCTGCATCCTTCGAAGCCGATCGCCCCTTCCAGCCCCTAGGTAGACAGCACTGCTTGGCCTCACAGGATGAGCACCCACAAACATTCAGCTCTTGGGGTCTGTTCCTGTAGGGTGCTGAGCACCCTCCTCGTCAGTTGGCTCGTCACTGTTGCTAGACTGGGCCTGTGGCTCCCACCTACAAGAGTTCTGCGCCTGTGGAATTGGCTCAGAGTGGGAGTCCTGCCTCTTTTTAAGGAGTGCAGGGTTGAGCCAAATAATTGTAGGGCTTTTATGTTCAGTATTCAGCTGCTACTTCATGTTTTACCTGCCGGCTGGAGTGCAGTCAGACCGACTCCACTGGGGGCCCTGCTGTGATCATAGGCACATACACATTATCAGATCATAACACAGAGCTGAAACTAGACACTTGTCTAGTTCCAAGTCTGTCTCGTGCAGATTACTCAGTTATTTAAAGCCGATGAATTATAAATTGACAATAAATACCTATTATGCTACCATAATTCCCACAGCACGGGCTTTCAACTGCGTTCTGAATGTATCAATAACTATCCCACTGCAGCCTGCCTTTCTTATTGTACCTGGCCAGAGCTGGCAGTTGCAAACAATGGACCAGATCTGCTGGTCATGTAAACTAGAGTAGTCGTTTTGTTTTAGCCTTCAATGTCTTTGCTTGCTGGATTCGTTTAGACTGATAAATACCTTGGTCTTCCGCCGGAGTGTCTCCTCATTGGCCTGTGTCCCAAATCACGGGGTTTCCTGGCTTGTTTTTTAATATTTATTGGCAGCAGAGTGACCTAGGGTAGAAGCCAGAGCTAGAAATGGGAGCTGAGAGGCGGTAAGAATGGGGGTAGGGTAAAGGAAAACAGAGACGAAAGGAAAGGATCTGTTCCCATTAACGAGCACTCCTTTGCAGAGATTGGAGTTAAACCCAGATTCCTGAGTTCCAACGTTCCTCTGTTGGCAGCACATAACTGTGATGCCCATTAGCAAAGTATCATCTGTCTGCAGGTCCTTCACCTGTGGGTTAACAGCTTGCTACTGCTACCTGCCCCTCTGTTACCTCAGCTGATGGAAGGCTGCATTACAGATCTGAAGGTTTTAACCCTTCTGCTGATGGAGGTTAGCATGTGTTAGATTTGTTTTTCAATTTACTTTTTTTTTTTTTAAATTTAGGAAATTACATCCAATGTGAAACAACTGTTGAAGTTGCAAAGTCAAGCGATACAAAAGTAGGAACGCCCAGAATTAACATTGCTCGCTCAACCTTCACTGTGACTCCTTGTGAGTATTCCATATGATAGCGGCTTCAACAACATGACAGCACCCTAATTTTTCTCCACAGGGACCCTGCCTCCAAACACAGCACTCTAACAGAGCCTGATTCTCCTTTCACGTTGATTTTATTACTCATTTAGCTTCACCAGACTGGCTCTGGATTTACACTGGCATGAACAAAGAAGCTGCCCCTGGAATAGCTAACACCGTGACTTCCAACATCCATTCCTTTTATCTTCAGGATCAGGGAGCTGACAGACTCCTGGGTCCCTGGACAAGGGGTATGGGTGGGAGGCATTGGCACTGTGCTCCCAGAAAGGGTGTAGCCTCTTGCAAAAGAGGCAGGGCTAAAGGCAGCAACCCTCAGCACTGCCTGGACCCGCTCCATGTTCCCCAGTCCCAGGCCTCAGTGCTGTCCGAAGCATGCAGCACAGGGGTCTAGAGTCTACTGAGAGCTCTAGCATTGATTTGCTGTGTGTCAAGCTATTCAGCACCCCTGCAGCTCAGTTGTCTCCCCTGTAAAATGGGGATAAAGTAACACCCACTCCCGGGACATGTGGTGAAGCAGGTTTCACTCCTCCTTGTAACGTTCTTTGTGATCATCCAGTAAAAAGCATTATTATTGCTACCAGCAGCAACGAGTCTTTGTGAGCAGGGGTGCAAAATTCTTATGGCAGCCTCTGAGCTGAATAGCATGACTTACAGTGGTTGGGGTGAGTTGCTCAACTAGGGCCCACTTGAGTTAGTGTGAGCTTTTCCTTTGGTTTCAAAGGGTCACACCTCAGCCTCAGTAGAGCAGCCATCCGAAGTGGAGGATCCACCCTAGCGTCGTAGTCTAGCTGCTCACCAGCGTTCTGGAGACCAGCTTTCAGCAGACTGACATGCATCAAATGCCTTCTGTCGTGTTTTGCAGAGTTACCCGGAAAACAGCTCTCAGGAGGACATGGAAGGAGGCTGAGCTCAGCCCCTTCATCACTGACCCCCCATCTCTCTGTGGGCAGCGACTGGCAGAGGAAGGATTTTCTGCCACCCCCAACCAACTGGAATGAGAGCCCACCTCATGGGCAGAGAGGAAGAGAGGAAAGATTATCCAGAGTTTCTGGTCCTAATTTTTATCTCTCTTTTTCCTCTTTGAGAATCATTTCCAGCTGGGATTCAGCAGACAGCAAGTCTGGGAGATGTGAACTTCCAGCTGTTTCTTTTGCGACTTGTAAATTTCTCACTCAGACACTTTTTCCTGCCAAAGAATGGTGACTGTTCAATTTCCAGGTCTGAAGCAATTTCCCTTGATTTAGAACATGTCTTATAGTGTAGGATTTTACAACATCACAGACACTGTTGCCACACAGATTTTACCAGGATGTGATGTTCCTCATATTATGAGTTTTCCAGTGGTATCTCATGAGGCATACTTTGCACAGAATTTACCACAGTCTTGTAAAAATGGTGAACATAATAGTACAGACTGCACAGCCAATATCTAAACTAATGGTTCAGATACTCTCAGAGGGCCTTTGTGGCTATATCTATACTACAGAGATCCTTCAAAAGAAGTTCTTCCGAAAGATCTCTTCTGAAAAAAATTATTTTGAAAGAGTGCATCCACAGACAAAAAAATGGATCGAAAGACCAATTCGCTCTTTTGATAGGGAATGGCCACACAGCCCCCACCAATTTTAAAAGGATAGGCCAGGGATCAAAAAATCCAGCACCATGTGGAGTACTCTTTTGAAAAAAGGCCCCTAGGATGTCTACACATTTTTTTTTCCTGAAAGAATCTTTTGGAAAAAGGTGCTCTGCCCCATCTGGAAGGAAAAACGTGGTCTTTCAGTTTCAGATCGAAAAAGCACATTTTGTGTGTAGACGCTCTGCAGGTTTTTTCCAAAAAGGCCTGGCTTTTCCGAAAAAACTGGCTAGTGTAGACATGGCCTGTGTAAATATACGTTGTGCTTTAAAGGAATACACACATTAGGTGGAGCTCCGGCCCTCAAAAGCAGCCACATTATGCGCATGGACAAGTTGAGTGTTGAGGATTTTGCACTCAATTATTTCCTCTCTACCATACAGACTTATGGAGCAAGACCCTTAGATAGAGCACAGCCCCACTGACTTACATGATGTTATGCCAAATGGGGGACAAAGGCTATGATATATAAGCAAAAGAGTTAAGAAGAAGAAAAAAAAATGCTTTTAAAGCATGATTTATCTGTGCAGGATATTCCACTATCCGTCCAGATGTTTCCAAAAGTCAGACACTGAAGCAAAACCTGTAATTTTATCCGAATGATATATTGCTAACCTACTTTGAATTTGCATGGTTTCAACCACAGCTGCAGTAGACAGAACAAAAATTTAAAGACCTGTGAGTTATGTATTAAAACAGGAGAGACGTGGACCATCTCTGGTACACCTCCAGGGAGATGAACAAAGAAGAGGGCTTTGCAGTGTTGGACACAAGGATATATGTATTGTGGCTAGGAGGTCCTATGCAGCCACGGTTTTTGGCCACATTATTTTGAAGCTGTATAGCTAAAGGTCCTTTATAGCCGGCAGAGGAGGCCCTACATGTCTTTTTTGTAACCGGCTAAGGAACGACACCCTAAATATGCACTCCAGTACCCAAGATATACAATCCTTCCTCAGTCATCTTCCACTGATGCTGGTTTGAGTCTTGTCCATGCATGGGTTAGGGTCTGTTTGAACATAGGGTTATTACTGGATGGCACTGTGAGTTTAATCGTACATAGCAGCAGGTTGTGACACCTGGCATGGCTATCCCATCGGGGAGAAACGTTGATCTGAGATGTCCTGTTTTATCAAACGTCACCTTCATGAGATGTCAGTGCAACAAAAATCAGAGCTTATGTTCATTGAAGCCTTTATAATATAGTCTATTTGGAAACTATTGGGTATGAGCTAATATGAGGAATGCTTTCAAAGTTGGGCCACAAACTTAATCCAAACTCCCACTGAAGTCAATGGGGTTTGCATCAAGCCCTTTTCACATAATGACAGCGATATCCTACAGTGTTAGGGAGTTTGTTAACAAAAGGTTATTGTTACTATTTTACCCTCATCCTTTGACTACATGCAATGCACTGAGTAGGAAACTGAGTTAGCTTGAAACACGTGTAGCTCTTGTTGCTCCTTTTTCAAGCTAACAAACTGCTTGTTCCAAGGCTAACCATTGGTGTCACTTGTGCATTTGCTCAGACAAGCACAGAACTGACTCTTTACAAACAGGTAATGGTGTGACCCAGAAGCAGTGGCTGTGAATACAATTCCCTAATAAAGGAACCTATTGCTCGGGGTGGGGGAAGGAAGGAGCTGCCTCTATCAAGTTTCTTCAAAATGCAGCCATGTTTCTTCCAGGCTGATTTTTCTTCCGTAGTTAAGGGTTTCCCCTGTGGATCAGGAAATGAAATTCTCTGATTCCAGCCAGAGAACATCGTTAACGACAGAACTTTCAAGCGGCGACTGAGGTTACACAGATGAGAGTAACCAGGAACCATGACTCTGCTTCTCCTTCACCTAAGGCGGAAGCCAGCCAGTCTCACACAGTGACCTGTAATTCAGCATAATTTAACCTCCTACCACCCTGGCCAACTACTTCAGGCGGAGGCTCCACGCTTAAAACCAATTGGCTCTACCTTTCTCTGAGTCATGCACTTCAACAACAGCAGAAAATGGTTTCACATTAAATGAGCGCCTGAGGGCACTTAGTACAAAAGATGGCCGGGGACCAGGTCACTGAGTGCTGGGGTGGTACAAATCAAAGGCAATAATAATGGAAATCCGCATGCTTTTCATTCCCTTGTTTTCAGCTCACTGCCAGGCGCACTGCACACCAGAGGGCAATGTGGTCCTTGTACTGAGTGGGGCGGGAGGGGGATCAACTTCCTGAACCCTGGTGGACCATCTAGCCCCGCCCCCTCACCTGGCCAGAGGGCAGGGGGCGGGACTACCTGTATAATAGCCCAGTCGGCACCCAGCTGCTGGAGGAGCTGGATGTCAATTCTGAGCTCCCAGACCCCATTCTACCCAAACCCAGAAGAATATGGCCAGCGACAGAGCCAAGTATGAGCCAGAGGGGGAGGATGTCTGGAAGTGGCCCAGGGAGAGCTGGGTCAGCGTGTTGCGGTGTGGATCGCTGCTAACCCTAGAGCAGACAGGGCCCTGGGCTGGGGCACAGTGGAGCGGATGGGCCTGCACCCCCACGTCACCCCAAATTTGTGGGTGGCAGCCTCCCCCACTCACCGTTCTGGGCACAGGCCTGGGTCCTGCAGCCCTCTGCCTGGTGAGGACCTTGCACTAAACAATTGCTGGTTGCCTCGCCCAGAACCAGGGCGCGGACCTAGTGATGCCCGAGAACTGTCCTGTGCTTCAGGACTAAGCCTGGTGGCTGACAATTCTCCAGAGAGACTAGCTGCTTAACCAGGATGGGACTAAGTGGGCAGCTAAAGACAGTGACCCGTTTCTCCCTTGACTACTTGGTGTAAATCAAGTCACTGGCGTAACTCAGAAAACAAAGGCATTGTTCTGAGGTAAGCAAGCGGCCAGTCAGGCCCTGCGTCCTCCAAGGGCTGGCATTGAGAGGAGAAGGTGGAAATAAATGCGGCGTGGCACTGAGCCACGCAGACGGAGAGTTAAACCAGAGGCTGTGGCTGAGCTGAAATAAACCTGGGCACGGCTGGTAATCGGCGGCTGTGAGCGCGTGTGAGTAGAAAACATGAGAAAACAGCCGCATTTTAACGCCGCGTTTTAGCACCAGCCGGAACACAAACCCTTTGTCTAGCAAGCTGAAGTCACAGCTCAGCTGTCTCACGGCAGGGGCTGACAGATGCGGTTGGCAGGTAGCACAGGCAGGGGTTCCCAGGCTGTCTGCTGAGGTCTGCCCAGCTTCTGTCCTAATGACCCCCTCCTGACGGCTCCCACGGGCAGGGGCAGGCAGGTGGACCCGGGGGGCACTGTGCACCTCAGGCTGTGCTGCCAGCTCAGTGCTGGGGCTGGGGGAGCTTCAGCAGGTACCAGAGGCAGCTGGAGACGCTCTGCCCATCCACTGTCCAGCACTCTGGGACTGGAACAGTCAGGGAAGGGGTCTGAGGGGGTCAGGGCCAGCTCCCACAATGGGGAAGGGGCTGGGGACACAAGAATAGTGGCCATAATGGGGGATCTAGGGACTCAAGGGCCAGAAGCCACAATGGGACGGGCTGGGGTGGGATTAGGCAGAAGGGGCACAGCAGGGGGCTAGCCAGAGCCTGCCTCCCCAAGCTGGGGTTCACCCATCACCCGTGTTGATAGAGTCCCTTTAAAGTCATTGGGAGCAGGACTAGGCCCTTAGGGTACATCTACGTGGCACTCAGACAGCTGCAGCTGGCCCATACCAGCTGACTCAGGCTCCAAAGGCTCAGCCCGTGGGGCTAATTCAGGTGTGAAGGTTTGGGGTCAGGCCGCAGCCAGCTCTGGGACCCTCCTACTTCACAGGGTCGCAGAGCCTGAGCTTCAGCTCCCGTCACAATGTCCATGCCGCAGTTAAACAGCCCCACACCGCAAGCTCTGGGAGGTGGGTCAGCTGGTGCAGGCCAGCTGCAGGCGTCTAATTGCGGTGTAGACAGGCCCTTTGTAAAGAGAATTGTTATTTATGGGCAGGTCCCTCTGACACCCGTAAAGGGCCTTGTTACACATAAACACCATCTGTGTGAATTACCATGGCAGAGGTGGCACTCAGTGGCTGACTAATTTGTTGTTGTTGCTCTTATTTATCACATTCTCCGTCCTTTTTCTAGCAGACCCTTCATTAGCTTAGTGACTAGTTTTTGTCAGTCAGAGGCCAGCTGGCTTTCCCCAGTTTAGATTGGTAACATTGCCTCTGGAAGGGGGATTTTTAAATCACGTTGGCAAAACCCACCTTTGGCATGCACTAATGTAACTGGAGTTTCATAACGGGCAGCTCACTGCCAGTTCCTTCTGTGTTGTAAATGATGCGCATCAGCCAATGCCTCATAAAACGTTAGGGCTTAGGTTCACCTGAGGAAGGTAGAAGTGCTTTGTTACCAGCCATGTCGCACTTCCTGTGCTTTATGTGTGAGACGGTTGTTTCCTTCCGCCATGATAGCACTGCCTTGTTATTCTTCTAATAACAAACAATCTGCCTGTATCTGCGGCTCCTTCTTGTTGTTCTTCGCATATTGCTTGTAAGAGCCCTCGTCATGGGCCATTGTTCTAGGACCGTACTGCATGAACACAGGACAAAAAGGCACCCCCCCCCATCTCCCACTGTCAGAATCCTACTCCTCCTTGTGTCCAGGCACCACGGTATGTTAAAAGCTGGAGGGAAACCAGGATTTTTTTTCATATTCTGGGGACTGCAGAATTTGTGTCAATGGGACTACTCACATAAATGAGGACTGGGCATGTAAGCAGCATTACCTGTAAGCTGAGCACTTGGGCAGCCCCCCAGTAGAGAGTCAGGTGCTGCCCAGCTGATTTGGAGAGTGCCCACATCCAGCAGTGTGTGTTAGTATTGGTGGTGCACGTATGCACATGCATATAACAAAATTTATTCCACCCCAGCTGGAAAAAATTCGAGGGAGGGCTGCATGTAGGGTGTGCATGATAGGGCCATAACATGCATATTCACAGCTAGAGGTCACACACATGCACTGAGAGGATAACGCACCTCTTAGCAGTCAACAAGTTGAGCTGTAAAAAGCTAGTAAGTGAATGGTGGAAGGTTCAAACATGCAGCCAATTGGCCTAATTCCGCTCCCGGCAGTAAACCTTCACCCCCGCACAAATTCAACAGGAACAAAGTCTGGCGAAATGCTGAGAGTGAAATAAGGTGCTCCTCAGCATATGTAGCTGGCTAAGGATGATGGATATCATCATGCGTCGTCATGCAGCTGTGGGTCCCTCCCTTCTACTACTTAGTTAGCAGCAAAATTCCCTCTATGAAGTCTCTTAAATGCCCCAAATGACAGTTCTCCCAGTGGCAGAGGGAATGAAAGCCAGAGGGCTGGCTTTTCTGAACTTTAAGTCAATCCCTAAGGCCATGTTTGCCACGCTCTGGCCCACAGAGTGAATTAGGAGAGATGTGAGGCTGCTCTAAATTCTGCCATCTTGTCATGGTTCCCTTGAGGCCATCACACCAGCAACGACTGCCAGATGATGACATGCCCCTGATGACAGAGTGGGTGACATGGAACTGGCTATATCAGCTCGCAGGGAATTTCCCTACTTCTGGGGTTTCCCCATTGGCCTGTTTAGGGCAGTATATGAGGCCGGAGCTGTGGGCAGGGCTGGAGCCACAGTCAGGGTCGGTACCCACAGTATGGGGACCACAACGAGAACTCATGACTGCGGGACCAGAGCCATGGCCAGGGCTGGGGCTGGAGCCTGGAGCCAATGGCAGCAAGACTGTGGCCACAGGGCCGGATTAGCAGCTGGGACGAGAGACTGCAATAGCCAGGCCAGGGCTGGCACTGGTGGGGCTAGACGGGGCTGGAATTGAAGCAGCAGCAGGCTTGGGAGCTGGTAGCAGGGAACCTCCCCTATTCCAGCAAATCATCTCCTTCAGGACCAATTGGGTCCAAAAGATGCTGGACCAGGGAGGTCCAACCTCTAGCAAGGGAGGAACTCTTGACTGTATGGATCACAATGGCTGAATCACATTCAGAAATCACAGACCATCACAGACCAAGCATGTTCAGCTATGCCCACACATTAGCAGCATTAACTTAAATTGAGCTACTTAAGCCAGAGACTCTGTTAGTGTAAATTAGCACCGTGCTACTGACATCAACAGAGTTACAATGGTTTACACCAGTACAGGACCAGGACCAGGGTTCCCTGTAAGTTGAGCGCTTGGGTAGCCACCCAGCAGAGATTCAGGTGCCCCCCCCCACCAGCTGATTAGCAGAGTACCAGCTGGCCAGCCGCATGTGTTTCTCCTTGTGGTGGATATCCATGCATGTCCTGGGACACACAACAAAATTTATTCCACCCACAAACATAAAAAAAAAAGATGGACCACTAATCAGGGCCCTGGAGCATGAAGGGCTAGCGGGATCTGGCATGCATGTTTCATCCCCAGGTGGGCAGACTGACTGAGATAAAACAAGAGTCTTCTCCCAGGCTCCAAGAGAGTTGGTCTGAAATTCCACTTTGATCGTGGAAAGGAACCTTTCTCGAAGTCTGCTTTTATTCTTCATTAATCATTCTCCCAGGCCTCTTCACTTCTGGATTTCAATTGGACATGAAGCAGCAAGGATCAGCAGCCTCACAAGATGTCCTGCCTCATTTCAAAGCCCCCGAGGGTTTTACATCACCTCCGAGCTTTCTGATGATGAGACAGACTCCCAGGTGTTCACAGCCTTTCGGAGATTGCAGCCAGAAATGCAGGGGAATGCAAATAAATGGTAACAAGGGAATTTCATCCATTTACACCCATTTACACCCCACAAGTCTGGAGAGAAGGTTACACTTTGCCCAGTTCAAGGCATGTAAATGGGAGCAGACGCTGGCATGTGGCCTTGAGAGCAAGTTTTTTTTAAACAATGATTTCTCCTTCTGTAACATCTTCTTACAAAATGTTCTCTTCTTATACGCGCTTTTCAAGCTTGGGACATTCGTTTCCCAGGAATCTCCTCTGGATCTCTGCATCCATCTCTGTAAGTTGTACGAATAGTGACTGGCATTTGGGTTCACAATGGAAAATAATTATCGTGCAAGTTTGAGACAGTAACACACAGAGCCCAGAGTCAAAGACTGTTGAGACCTGCAATGCTGAAGAAGCCTTTCTTAGCCCAGCAATAGACAGTGAGTTAAAAAAGAGTCTAGCTAATATTTTACTATACAAATGTACAATGAGGAGCATTCTCTTCTGGAACAAGGAATCTGAAACATTTCCCTATTAATGTCAGAGCAAGAGGTATAAATTCTAATATTCCAAACAATCTGCTCATTAAAGCAAAATCTTCAGGCTCATGACGAACCAGTCAAGTTGAAAGGCAGCAGCAGACAGTGATCCTGAAAGTTTGCAGAATCAACATTTCCAAGTGACTGCCTTCCCAGCTGTGCAGAACTTTGCAACCCTAAATGTCACATTCACCAGGCTAGAGAGGCGGAGTTAGAGGAGAGGAAATTTCTTCCCTCCTGCTCTTTCTATGCCAAACTGGGAACAGCCTTGGACTTCAAGGCATTGTTCAACACATCCCAAGAGGGCCAGATTGTGAAAGAGTTCAGGGCCCAGTTTCCAGTGGCTCAGCAGCTATAACTGGGGCCAGAGTGTCACACTTTTCATCTCTTTTGTAGTTTTGTACCCTGCATTTTTTGTTCAGCTTTAAAAGCACACTCACGGCAAAGAGTCAGTCCTGGCCCCAAAGAGTGGACCAGCCAGGACTGCTGGTTATCGTGATCCTGTCAAACACAGCAGTATTGTGGGCTAAGTTTTTTGGCTCTTTCAATAGACATCTTTCACATACAGCAGGGAAGGGAAATGAAACACTCACCAGCCCGACGTAATTGTCTGGCCCTCACAGACATCTCGGAAGGGTGACCGTGTAAGTCTGTAGCTTCACAAATAATAAGCAGGCCTGTGGCACCTTAGAGACTAACACATTTATTAGGTTATGAGCTTTTGTGGGAAGGGCGGGAAGGAAGGAAACCAGCCAACCAACCAGGCATGATTTGAAATTTACGCAAGTTGAGTGGGGGCAGGGCCACCAGCTCAGCCCCAGCTGCCATCGTCACAGCGGGGAGCAGGCGAGCCCCCTGTTAAAGGGCTGGTAACCAGCTCAGCCCCATCTCCCCCTATAGAGTGCTTTGCTCTGCCCTCTTACTGGCCCTTTAATGGGGGGGATCTCCCTTAACAGGGGGATCTCCTCCCCCTGCCATGGCAGCGGCGGCTGGGGCTGAGCTGGCAAAGCTCCTTGTTCCTCCTGCTTACCAGCCCTTTAACAGGGGGATGCCCTCCTGCCCCCCTGGCAGCGGCTCCTGGGCCCTGGACCTTCTGCTGGGGTCCCCCTCTACTCGCGCTAACACGAGATACGCGCGGGTCGAATGCGCATATCTCGGGGGTCTACTGCACTTGTTTTGTAAGCTCTTTGCGGCAGGAACTGTTTCTTACAATGTGACTATACTGTATGTTGCACAGCAAGGCTCTGATCTTGGTGAAATTATCTTTGTGTTACTGCAATACAAATGAAGAAGTAATAGTATCTGAGAGGAGGGCAGAAGGATGCCTCCTCAATGAAAAGCCAAATTCTCTGCTGGGGGAAACTCTTATTAAGTTAATGGAGCTGTATCGACTTAACCCAGCAGCCTCCACAAGCTGCATAGAGTACGCCCTTTGGGGAAAAAACTTAAGCTGGTGTGCCTGAGAAGAGGCTGGTGGAGCAGAATTACTAATCACCCTTAGCCAAAGACACAGACCTGTCACTCACTGGTGCACCAAATGAGCAGCACTACATAAACATGGAACACAGGCCAGATCCTTGCAGGTGGGTGTAAATGGGAGCGTCTCAATTAATTTATTTTGATTCACACCAGGTGAGGATTGGGGTCATTATCTAGACAGATTTCCTGCTGCACCAGCCATCAACGTGCCTGTAGGAGGTCCCAAAAATGCTGACTTGGAAAAGGTCTGAATGCAGCCTCTGTG
Organism: Carettochelys insculpta; assembly: GCF_033958435.1. NCBI lineage: Eukaryota > Metazoa > Chordata > Testudines > Carettochelyidae > Carettochelys > Carettochelys insculpta. Next base: position 4,206,876 of record NC_134144.1, on the reverse strand, counting down.
ACCCTTTTGCAGAATTTGCAACTTTTTTGTTTGTGTTTGTTTCCTGGGATTTACTTTTTCTCTTTGTAAGTGATGCCTGCTTTTCATGCATTTGGAGGCCTTTCAGTTTGAAATTCAAAACCCTTGTCAGTCACGTCAATCCTTCCCCACATAATGTAGCCGCCAGTTGGATGAGTAAAAAACAAAACAAACAAACAAACAAAGAAAAACCCCAGCTTTGATCAAGCTTTGACTTGAGAAGAAGCAAAATAGAAAGATCTGAGTTTTCATACTTCGCAGTGGAACTAAATTGATTAAGGTCATTGCCTAGGTAGGTTTGAAATCCTCTATAGTAATTTTTTAAAAGAGAAAAGAAAAACCCCTCCGCAAAAAAGAAAGAAAAAATCATTGCTGCAAAAGCATTACATCTGCTTGGATAACTCAGAATATATGTTGGCAAGGCAACATATCACAGCTTGAACAGTAATATGTCAGTGGCTCTGGTATGTATGAAAGAAACTTGGGTTTCAATATATCACACTGAATTTGCTTCTTTTCGGTCTTTCATGGTAAAGTATTTGATGTTAATCCTTTTGCTGCTGCAATCGATAAGGTGACCTTACTCATAAGTTCCCTGACCTTTGCTGTTGTCAGGATTGTGCAGTTAGAAAAGCAATTTAATTCTTTTGCTGTATTCTGGATATAGTACAGTACATGAGGTTAGTGTTTTCTTTTCCTACCTTGAAAGGTAAAGGTAAAAATCATCGTCAGCTTTGAAGGACTGGGTAAGAGAGCCAATGTGATAGAGAACATTACAGAGAGGATTTTCAGCTCATGTGAACAAGTTTAGTTCTGTGGATTTCACGCTTTGCAAAGGCACTATGCTTATTTACATCGCCGAACGAGCTAACCCATTGGTTGGTTTTCTATTTATATATTAATAAGGTGATAACCCTAAAAGGCCTGATCCTGGGTCCCTTACGCAGATTGAACAGCATCTTCCAACAGGTCCACATCCCAACCATGGAAGCGTCCAAGTTAAGCTTCAGCAGTGGATCAATGGGTAAAATGGAATGAGCGGGTGCTGAGGCTGAATGACTAAAATTCCAAACAAAAGGAATTAATGGTAATCATTGAAAGAGGAGTCCATAAAAATGAGGCAGGCAGGCAGGCAGGCACCCATTGCCAAAGATAAAGATTCTTTTTTTCCTTTTCTTGTATGTGTATTTTTGTGATTATTTTTGTAGGTTAAAGCAAATTGTGACCTCTCCTTATTCCAGTCTACCCATCTGGCCCCGGGGGAGGGCAAAGGGGGCAGTTGCCCCAATGCTTGGCATTTCAAAGGGGCTTGGAGGTCTGGCCGCCGTCACTTATACTTTGGCTCTGCACTGCTGTGAGGGTAGTTCAGGTAGTGTTGAGGGCTGACTATCCTAAGCCCCACCCTTTCTGCTCTTAGCCCTACCCCTTCCAGGGCATGGAGCTGACCCCCCCATCTCACCTTGCCCAGGGACCCGTGGGGGCTGTCAGCCCCTCTGCTGCCTATAGACACACTATCCACTCAATGCAGAGTGTTAGCCAAGCGAGAAATCGCCCTTCAGCCCTTAGTCACGGAACTGACTCCCAGAAATAGTTTCACTATTGGCCATACGTGTAAGAGAGACTAATGTGAGTAATGTTTGCAGGAACTGGCTCTTAAGTGAGGACTTCAGGGTCTGTTCCTGCTGCAGCTGACCAGCACGTGTATGTTTGGTAACCCTTGGAAATGTAAAACCCTTTTGAACATAAGCTAGCAGAAAACAAAAACAGGCTTCCTCACCAAACAGCAAATGCTGAAAGGAAGAGAGAGAGGCTCGCCACAGCTCTAATGATCACAGTGGGAAGCAATATGTACTATAAAGATTACTCATACAGCTGAGCTATTCCATGACAAATATTTTAAAACATTCTGCAACCCTGGGACACACACATAGAACTTTAGTTTGCAAAAGCCAAACTCTCAAACAAATGCAGACACCAGCCCTTCAGAATCAGTCCCAGGAGTGCAGAAGTTAACACTGTTCTGTAAGATCAGTGGCGATCCCAGATAAGCTCCCATAAAATCAGGGAAGTGACTCCTGATGTACTTTAGCGGGCAACGGAGAGCAGATCCTTGTACGTATCACGCCACCTCTGCACTCCCACCCACACAAGCCAACCCATCTGCCCATACCAAACCACACAGCTGTCACAGAGGCTCCCTGAAGGTAGAGAATCTCTCCGCAAGGTCCAAGTAGTAATATGCCATTACACACCCCAACAAGTAGCTCTTATACATGGATTAAGCATTGCCTCTCGCAGAACAGCCATGGACCCAGGCATAAAACTTCCTTCACAGTTGTGTCATTTCTTACTGCAAAGGAACTTTAAATGGGTTTTATGCCCAGTGACTTCATCCCAGATGGGAGCCTAAAGTCAGCATCATGAAGCCAAAGGAGAAACGGGCAGTTACTCAGGCCCCTTCCTACAACCTTGCTGGAAGGCTGCCAGAGGAGCTGCTTTAAAATCACTGTGCTACACCTGAACATCAGCCATGGCTCATTTAAAAAAAAAAAATCTGTGTTTGAATAATAATAAAACAGGCCTGCATGCAAAAGAAAAATCTTTTCTCATCCAGCAGCTGGTTTTATTTGGTGAGTCCCTGCCTTAAAGGCATGTAGGTTCCTGCTGCGCTGGAATTCTTTTGGCCGCAAAGGAAACCAGCGAAGCAGAACCACAGGTTCCAAACGGAGGCTGACAGGTCCTGTTGGAGTTTTATATGTTTCACCAGTCCGAGCTTTTGTACGTGAGTCCAGGGATGGACCACATGCACCTCTCAGGGAAGCCAGCAGGACACCTGGGTGCTCTGCACATCCAGGAAGCTGGGCATGAGTAACCTGTTTCCTCATCCGAGGTGGGCCCCCTCCAACTCCCCTTTGTGGACTGGTGGTGATGTGGCTTGGCTCACTGGCCAGGCCACTAAACAAATGTAACCCTTCCTAGGATAATGAGAGTCCAGCTGAGAGTCCAAACAGTTTCTCTGCTCCTTTTCAGCCTGCTTTCTGGGCTCCATTCTCAGCCACATGAAGGTCTATCCCTGCCCTGTTAGGGAGCACTGCCCCTGGAGTCGGTTTCTTAGTCTGGCAGTCCCCTGCTCTTCACCCCACCTCCCCGGCCCTGTGGAGTGCTTCCTTGATTTCCTTAGCAGAGTGCTGCCTCCTAGGACTTGCTCCATGGAGAGCCTAGTGGGTTCCCTTTCAGAAACTGGTCTCACACAGGCTCCTAAACTGCGCTCAGACATTTCTAGGAGGTCCATCTGTCTTACACCCAACCTCATTAGGCCAGTCTGGGAGGCAACTAATTATGACATTGGCAGGCCTGGCCCCTTTTCCCCTTCAAAGGGTCAGTCCAAGAGAGGTGGTGTTGCCATGCTGGAGTCCATCATGGGGAAGGCTGCGTAGGGAACTGTAGTTGAATTTCTCTTGATTGGGTGGCAGGGAGGAATCAATGTAAGGGTACCAGCAGCACAATGGAGGATAGCCCTCATCTTTAGGGCACGGCAGCAGCCTGTACCACTCCTGGAGCACATCTGTTACCACTAGCCATCACCTGCCCGTGAGCAGAGCTGAGCTACTGATCGCCAAAAAATAGAGTCATGTGACATGCAAAGAAACCAACCTGCTCTACGGCAGCAACACTGAATTATGACAGTGTCCCAGGCCGGCCCTGGGGCTACCCACCTGAGCTGGTGCAGATACTGTAACCTTGTCAACAGAGGAAAAGTTAAGCTACGGTGTAAACTTCTGCTGATACGGTAACACGTGTATAAAACCGCAGGGGGCGGGGGGCGTCTTTTATTCCGGGCTAACACTGCTTTTTTGCAGTTCCTTTTGTATTTTTGGCAGCCTTTTAGTCTAAATCATTAAAAGCCATTCTTATGCTGGAGTAAGAGTGCATCCCCATGAGACGTTACATATTGTTTACTATTGGTATAACTATACTGATCTATGGGTAAAACATTCACAAGTACATAAGTCCTTATGTAAGAGAGTCTAGTAAATTAAAGAGGCTTATATTTAATCACCTGGTTACTCTTTTGTGTTTTTCTTACAAAGGGAAAAGAAGGCCATGTTTTCACTACGAAGTCTTACCGGTTTCAAAATTATGACCAGCTCAGTCATCATTGCGAGAGAGAGAGAGAGAGAGAGAGAGGCATGGTTGGATTGCTCCTGGAGGACTGTTCCAATCAATAATGGTAAGAGAGTGTCCAATATGGCATGGTGTTGATGAAAGAGAGGCAGTAGAGGATGTCTGTACTTTGCAGAGGAGATTTAGTTTGGACAAACGATCAAGGGTTTTGAGGACTCACTTCTGAGAGCGGGTGGATGCAAAGAGGAGCCAAAATTGGGTTTGGAATGGAAGCTCATCAGCCACCTTGACTGGGAAATAACTGCTAGAACCCTGCAACCAAAGAGGCATGCAAAACCAACTAAAGTAACGTGGTCTGAAGAGAAAGAGGCTACTCACATGATCAGGTATTACCTGCAACGGAGTAAAGAAACTTTGTAGTACCATGAGCTTCAGTAGCTCTCTTTGGCTGGCTGAATTTGGCACAATGATACTTAAATTAGAAGCTGCTTGGGGCAGGGAGCACCCTTATGTGCTGTGTATGTACAGCCCCTTGCACAATGAGGTACTGTTCCACACCTAGGGTTCCTTCTGGCTATGGTGATACAAATAAAGGAAGCCATAAAGTGAGTTGAAAAATAGTTGGACAGGAAGCTTGCGAACCTTTGAATTGCAGACCAATGAAATAGCAAGGAACAAAGCTTGTTTATGTCAGATCCTAGTGTTTTATTACACTTCTCCAAGTTTGGCTGTGCGTGTCTATTTATGTTCAAGAGCTTGTCTCAAAGAAAGCAAAAGGGTTAGTTTAAAAAAAACGGTAGATAGAAGAAGAAGTTAAACCACTGTTGTGTATTTTTCAAAGATCTTTATTTAAAAAAATAACTTACAAATAGAGAAGTTTCTTGGAAATAAGGTCATACCTTTTGTGCATAAGGATATTGCTTGGTGAAACATGGAAACAGGCATTAACCCTTCTCTTATATTAATGTTAATTTTAATATGATGTCAAGCTATACCACAAGACAGACAGTTTACTTCCATCCAAACATACAGATTTAAATCACAGCATAAAGCTATTGTAAATAAAATGTGCCTGCCAACACACACACACATATAGAATACATAATCTCCATACAGCTATTAATGTTATCCTTTTTCATTCATTTTGACTATAAGTGGACTATCTAGCACTCTGGATACAATTGTCAGCAATATACTTCAAATACATGATAAAAATATATTTAAACTTTCAAATACATTTGCATAAGGTACACCAACAGCCAAAAAATAGTCTTGGATTTTTAAATACAACACACACACACACACACACACAGAGTTATCTGTGTAACACACATACAATGAAACCAAGAGAGGATCTCCTTTACACATGGGAAAAAAATACATATCTTCAGGATAGGAATATCCAGGGTACACCAATGGCTTTGTTTGGTACAAATTCTCTACCATTTGCATAGAATTTGCACTCTGGTCTTGATCCAGAAAGTCAGATTAGCTAGCAGTAGATTAAAAACAAAAACACATTAAAATAAATGCATGATTTTGGTAATAACTTCCCATTTTGCTCCAAATTTCAGATTTAAATGACGGTTCTTTACTTCTCTTCCAAAGAATGAATTCATGCCCCCATCACAGACAAGTACAAAAAGGTCCAAGAGGAATCTTTATGCAGTGACAATCATTTGGCATTTTGCTCCAGAGCAGAGTACTCAGCTTCCGATACTCTGGAAGCATCAATCAGTTTAGTGAGGCCTGTTTTGGCCGAATACTTGAAAATAAAGGCTTTCATGAGTTCATATCTGTAATTTCGGTTGATGAAGCTGTAGAGTATGGGGTTGACACAGCAATGGATGAGGGAGAAACACTGGGTGACGTGAAGGGCCGCATAGAGAAAGTTTTCCATTTGACAGCTGAAGGGTATAAAATGAAGGACCGAGAAGATGTCAAGCAAGACGACTGCATGGTAAGGCAGCCAGCAGACAAGAAACACAACAACGTAGGAGAAAATTATCTTCCCATTGCTCTTCCTTTCTTGGTCACTGGAGGCAGAGATGGTCCTTGCAAGGAGAAAGTAAAAAAGAGCAATGACAGGAAAAGGAATGGCAAAGCCCAGCACAACGGAGATGAGCTCCATGCCAACCAGCCATTCTTTGAAGCTCTCCTCTGGGTAGAGAGGGCGGCAATAAGTTTCATTGTTTGAAGAGACGGTCTTCAGGTAATAGGTGTCTGGGAGAGAGACACAGAAGGCAAGAAGCCACACAAAGATGCAGATGACGCGTCGGATGATCTTCTTCTTGCGGTTACTGGAGTTGGTGAAGTAGGCAACCGAGAGGTAGCGATCCACACTCATACATGCCAGGAAGAAGATGCTCCCGTACAAATTGATGGAAAATATGAGGTGAGTGATCTTGCATGTGATTTCTCCCATGTGCCATTGGTTATGCTGGACAAGGGAGACTACCCAGACTGGAAGGGTGATGACAACACACAGGTCAGCGATGGCTAAATTGAAGATGTAGAGGTGGGTTTCATAGCCAGTCGTTTTGGCCTGAAGATTGACCCAGACCACCACTGAGTTGGCTACCAGCCCTATCACAAAGATAAAGATGTAGAAGATAGAGAGGGTGTACAGTAAGACACTTTTATGAAGTGTGCTAGGGCATGAGATTGTGTCCACAATGATGCAGTCACCATTATTGCACGTCCAGTTGCTATCAGAGAGATTCCCCACTTCCAGAAGATCAAGGATGGAAGGCAAGTCAATTGCACTCATGGCCGTTCAGCTTGGAATCCAAAACCAGTGCCACCTACAAACATAATAAGAGAATACTTTGGTTAGTAAGGGAAGGAGTTCTCTGCTACTATCCTTGTATCGAAACACTTGCACTGCCACCCTGTGAACATTTTGTCCACAGGATGCTTTGTTTAAATGGTATCGTGTCTTCACAAAGTTCTTTGAGTTAAAATGGAGAGGCGAGAAAACTGGGAGTGAGGAACACAAAACAAACTCATCTGGTCTGTAAAACAGAAACAACATTAGCTTTTGTGTGCTTTTTTATTAGTCTGCGTATGACATCATCAGGTTGGCTGAAGTCCCTGGGTGTGAAATCCACAAAGTGCCTCAGGGCCAAACAACTGTCACACGACTGACATCTTCTACCACGTACAAGATGATGCTATTGCTTTCAGCGGGGAAATCTTGAAGCCATTTTATCTGCACTCCCTCAAGCAGAGGGGAGTTGATTTGGCTGATCGAGTGCTGTAAGACATTTACCATAGGGTCTGTTAAGCATCAAATCAAGTACAGACCCAGATGCATTCAAGACACCTAAGACCTTTGTACTTGCCTCCTCATTGCAAATTTCAGTCCAGGTTCTTGAGCTTCCCCCTCAATTGTATGTAGTGGAACATCCCTGTGTGTTTGACAATCATGATGCAGCATTGAGGGAACGGGTGCCTGGCTGCTGTGTAGCTTCGAGCTGCAGGACTCATTTTTCTTTTCTGGGGAAGATTTTTGATTTAAGAATACGCCCTCACCTCAGCTGCTTACGTGCTGCCTCTCTCAGCTGCAAACACCTTCTATTTACGTCATTATTATCGGTGCCTCTACAGAGAACGGATAGAGAGCTGAGCTCCTTGTTACCTGAGCAGCCAGCAGAAGGATGAGCTATCAGAATATCTTAGCCTCCTACAAAATCCATTGCATATTGCCATGCATTGGGAGCGCCCAGCACCTATCCCAGCCCTGTAGAAGGTACACAACCATCCATCACAGCAAGTCAGCCTTTCTTAGAGCTTGTCTTTGTGACAGCAGCCAACTTGGCTGACAATATCAGGAACCAAACCAGGGATCTCAGAAGCTAAAAGTACAAGTATCTATAGAGCATGGGCTAAAGGGCCAGGCACTGAAGTTGGGGACTGATTCACAGCCATTGTGGGTCAGGCAAAGACATGTGAAATGACACTGATCTATATGTTACATCTACACTACACTAAGGACAGGTCTACACTAGACCTGAAAGTCAACCCTAGATACACAATTCCAGTTAAGATCATTGCATAAATCAATTTATCTGGGATTGATTTATCTGGCCAACCTCACTGAGGGAGGTCAATGGCATCGAACTCCCTTGCTCCTTGCAATAACGAGGAGTACAGGGGTCAGCTGTCCACCCATGACAGTCTGAATTTGTTCCTCCCCAACAGGCACACAATCGAATCCTGGAAGATCGACGCTACTCGGGTTCCCAGTAAGTATAAATGTTCCCTGTGATTTAGCCCCAGCTTCAGTCAGGTACCAGTTTTACTGCACCAGTACAAACCCTGAGTGCAGACAGTCAAAGCCATAAATTCCACCACAACCCCTAATGCTGTTACAGGGAGTAAATCTACTTGTAACTCTCCAATTCTCCACTAGGGGTCTGCACTGGCACACGAGTACCAAGAGCAGAAACTGGGGCTAATTCCAAGGATGGAGAAGGCCTTTGTGAGGCTGATTTAGCCATACATCACTATCCAGGAAGGACATCAATGTGCAGCCAGGGAATGAGTAGGGAAGAGTCGCACAAGGAGAAGTGAATAGGGTTGTAATGAGACACCTGACATATTTTACGAGCCCGACTGCATAGGCTCGCCTTCCTCCACCGTTGTGCACATGCAGTCACAGGAGAAGACGACTGCAGGACAAGCTCCTTGGAAGCAGAGGCTGATGCGGTACAATTCTGAGCGCTTCAAAGTGATTACAGATTCTTGCCCTGAGCTCTAGTTTTTATTCGGGGCTATCAAAACACAACCGTTCCAGTTCATTGCAGTGAGTGTGACGCCAAGACCAGGAGCAGCAGCTGTTCCTGGGATCAGCCAAAAGGACTGAGGGATTAAGGGCTCCGACTCCCCTCTCACTCACTGTACCCCCACTGGGCCTGCCTCCCCATTGTCTGCAGTTGTTTATAGCAAGACAAAACTAGCACTGGTGAGAGCGAGCGAGTCCTAGAGGGGAACATCATATATGCACTTAGCACCAACGTTCCCTTTATTATTTTCGATCTGTGTGCAGGATAAATTTTGTGATGTGTGCTGAGGCATGCGCAGACAGGCATCACTAATAGAAATGCAGGCTGCTGGCTCTGGAGGCTCTGCTAATCAGCTGGGCGGCTGCCCAAGAACTCAACTTAGAGGGTATACTGCTTAGCACCCTGGTAAATGGCAATGCAAGGCGCAGGGGGGTGGAGGATGAGGCCGTATGGCTGCAGTGGAGTTAGCCCTCCTTTATAAACTGGTGTAAGAGAACAGAACATGTGTATTCTGCCCACTGTGCCAGGCTGTACAGACAGGAGAGGCCGTCGCAAGAGTCAGCTGGACCAGGAATTCCTCAGTCTTTACTTCACTTCATGGTTTTATGTGTTTCCCTTTCCTCTCCCCACCCTTAGGTTCTGACATTTAGACAGCTTGGATTGCTGCCAAGCCCAAGGAAATTTTTTAAACACATACACAGGCCAGCCTGTTAAAAGACAAGGGTGTAACTATCATCCATTCCTGCTTTCTGCGGCTGCATATGGGACAACGTTAACTTGATTTAATAAACTGTTAACGCCAAAGAAAAATGTATGTGGCAGCTTGTATTTCTGAACAGCCCTAACTTCTCTCTCTCCACATTGAAGCATCTTGGTGTCACAAACGACACTCCAGTGGGGTTTGCACAGCTAGCTGCATCGCAAGCGCTAACAAGGAAAGTCAGCTACACATGAGAGCACATTAGGCTGCTCAAAATGCTACTCTGCCAGGGCATGAAATTGCAAGGAGTACATGATGACCTCCTGGCTGTGCAGCGAGGCAGTTGCTTACGTAGAAAGCACTGTTGAAGTGGCATGCTCCATCTTACACAATAGTCCTGTCCATGCCCAATCCCAGGTACTGCTGTTGATAAGGCCTCCAGGAACTAGGGGCCCCCAGAAGAAATCAATAGGCAGCAGGTTTAAAACCAAAAAAGGACGTTGTTCTTCATGCAATGCACAGCCAACCTGCGGAACTCCTCGCCACAGGATGCTGAGAAGGCCAGGACTTTAACAGGGTTCAAAAAAGAACTAGGTAAGTTCATGGAGGTTAGGTCCATCAATGGCTACGAGCCAGGATGGGTGGGAATGGTGTCCCTTGCCTCTGTTTGTTAAAAGCTGGAAATGAATAACGGGATGGATCACAATGATTCCCTGTTCCATTCACGCGCTCTGGGGCATCTGGCATTGGCCACTGTTGGAAGACAGGACCCTGGTTGAGATGGAACTTTGGTCTGACCCCGTCTGGCCGTTCCGACAAGATGAGGGATTGAGGATTGGTGATAAGGGGAATCAGTAGCAGGACACCAGGGTCCATTTTCCCTTGGCTGGACATGGAGTGGCAATAACAACAGGAGTGGCACACACGTCAAGGAGAGATTAGACCTCTTACGGGTGAACAGCCGTCCTGAGATGTGACTTTTTGATCATCGCTTTACATGCACTTAGACCATCGTCCTGCTGAATGCACTGCATGGGGAGCAGAGTGGGCATTGTTGAATAAAACAGTAACCCGTTGTTTTAATAAGGACAACCTTGGTGCAGTAAAACAAAGCTGCCCAGCGTAGGAGGAGCAGCTCTCGCGGCTAGTTACAGAAAGGAGGGTCTTATCTGAAGAGCTGTATTCCTTGCTGTTATGGTAACACCTAACCACTTAACCTAAATGGATGAGGTTTACCAGTTGCAGTTAAGCAGTAGGGGCTAGTGCAGCCCCCGCCTGGCATAGGGGTGCAGCCAGAGGCGCCCCCATGTGAGGCAGCCTGGGGGAGTAGGGCAGTGCAGAGGAACCCTCCCCAGCCCAGCCAGGTTGGTGCAGCCCCACAGACAGGGGCTGTCTGGACAGGCTGATGCGTCCTCCACCCATACCACACCCAGGACCACTGCACTAGAAGCATAGTGGTCCGTGTGCACCCAGAACCACCGTGGACCAGGGCTGTCCAGTCAGGCTGGCACGTCCCACCTGTGGCACTGCTGGACCAGGCCGATGAGGTTGGGAGCTGCTCCGGCTGTACTGAAGCGCCCCCCACCCACAGCCTCTGCAGTCTCCTGCCCACACCCATTTCACGGTTAACCGGTTAAACCGAACATTTAACTGGTTAACTCCTCAAATGAGAATTACATCTACGGCACTAGGAAAACCTGCCCGCTGTGGAAATCAGCTGGCTCAGGTACCCCTGCAGCATCACAGAGTATGAAGACAAGTTAGCGCACGTCAGAGAATCATACTCCATTGGTTAGGCATTAGGGTGGCTTTGATCCCCTGCATTGCCTCTGATTGCCAGTGTGTCAGGGGCAAGTCTCCCAAGGCCTCAGTTCCCCATCTGTACAATGGGGAGAATAGGCCTCCCCGACCTCAGAGCAGTGTTCTGGGGATAAATGCACTGAATACTGCGAGGCGCTGTGATGTGGGGAGAGGCACAGATAAGTACCCTAGACGTGAGTTTGAGTAATCCCAGGTGCTGGGTATTGTAGCTTCAGCGGGCTGTTCGGCTGCTCAGCAAATCTCAGAACAAGCCACCGGAGTTTTGTAATCAGCACTGCTCCTGGGGCAAGGGACAAGCAGAGAGTGAGTTCATGCTGACCTCTTGATTTATTCAGACATGGAAGTCAGAGGACACAAGACAGAGCTTTCCCTGCACTTTTGCTGTTAGGACATCTCAGGAGACACTAGACTCGGCTGGAATACATCAATCATTCTGACCCTCATCTGCCTCCGAGATTTTGCTGAGGAATTCTCATCCACATCTGCCAAAACAATCCACCTGCCTGCTGTGTGTTTAGGTGCCAGCTGTCAAGAATGGGCCAAAACCCTCTCTGGTGTTAGGCGGTCGAGATCAGAGGAGTTACAACAGCAATGAGTTTGGTCAACGGAGACGAGAAAATTTAAAACACAGGGCTTGAAGGTGTGTGCCCTAGTGTGTCCTATGTGAGTGAAAAAAAAAAATCAGCCTCTCTATTAGTAGGTTTATATGCTATTTTGTCATCAGCAGAGGGCTGTGAATGGCATTAGGTTTGCTTAGGAAATAAAGTCACCAACAATATCTTAGCCAAGGAACATCTTGGGAAAGGGCTATAAATAAAAAAGCCATTTGCCTTCTCCTCTCCAGCCTTTCAAGTTAAAATCTTAAAGAACGACTGTCTACTTTCCTTTTATTTATTCTAAAAAATAAAAAAGGCCTCGAAGTTGTAGAGAAAAGTTTGAAAAAGTAACCCCTGTGTGCCCTCACAACTCCAAACCCCAAAAGCAAACAGCACCCTGACTTTTATTTATTGAAAAAAAAAACAAAACCTCACGATTGCTAAGCCAGTCATGTCATTGGGGAGGTGGCTTACTCGTTAGTTTTGAAGAGTTAGGATTGGCAATACTGCCCCAATTCAAAAGTATTTGCCTTTGGGCCTACACATTTACCCCTTTTGTAAAACTAACCCTCTCCCTCTTTCTGCATCCCCACCCTTTGGACGTCTACCATGATGCTAATGCAAATCAAAAAGGCGTGATCTAGCCTTACAGCGAAGGAACCATTGGTTCCAAAAACAAAGACAGTGATCCAAGTTAACTCTCCAGGTGAAGACATTTATCCTTGTACCAGGAAGGCTCTAATGTGACTTGTGAGCAAATGTAATGGAAGACAACCCAAGGCAATGCATGGCGTTGGGTCATCGGGGTCACAAAGAACACACAGCTTAGCTACCTCCTAGTGAAATGCATGTAAAAAATGGGAGCATAATATCCCTTGCCAGCAAAGAGCTTAAGATCTCAGATCTATGGCCACCTGCCTGTGCTAAGCCTAGAATAGGGAGGCAGTCTGGTAAGCCAGATAAGCCAAAAACAATGCTCTCTTGACCACTCATTAATTAATGACTCTCGTGATCTAACTGCATGCAAATTAGGGCTGCCCTGTACATCTGGGGCATTTTAGCAGGCCACTGTCCCAGAGACAGGGAGTGTGTGTATGCACACATGCTCACACTTAGCAATCCAAGAGCTCCATCCAGAAAGCTGATATGGCCCACTGTGCTCAACTCCCCAGCTGGGGAGGAGCTGCTGGAATTGAAGACCCTGATAGTTACATTCAGGGATTACACCAGGCAAAGGACGGTCTGTCTGTAGTTGGCTGTGTAACCAGAGCTCAGATTCTCACCCAGATTAGTTTCTGGGAAGGGCAGGAGGTGTATGTGCAAACCTATCAGCCCCAGTCTGTGAGGTTCAGCTCTGGGTGGAGACAGAATGGTAATGCAGCCTGATAAAAGGAACAATCTCTTTTAAATTAGGCAGGTTGGCTCAGGACAGGAGCAGCTTCCGGACTCACAAATATACCTCAGACCCCAGCAAAGAAAAGCAGCAAGATTTCACCCAGCTGGCTCTGGTCTGCAACTCTGCCATCATTCCCACTATCTCCATCTCAGCCAACCAATCCTGCACCACGCTGCGCTCAGCTCCCTGGCCTCCCCACTTCTTTCCCTTCTTCCTTTGGGCTGATAAGAACAAAAACCACTTAGGAAAGGTAACTACTTCTTGCCACCCCTCTTGATAGGGCAATCTCTCACTGGGTGTTATTTGGACAGTGAGCTCCATTGGTACTGAAAATCCTCCACCAGTTACTGTTTGTGTGTAATAGAATTGCGTTAATCCTTCTTGTGGCTTCCCAGGATCTTTTCTGATTTGATTAGAGCCCCACTCTGGGCACACTGACTGAGTCTGAAGAACTACTGGATTGTTGAGAGAGATGCTGGGGCACGTACGAGAATCTTAGCTATCCTTACACTGCTCGCTTTGCCTGTTCGCCTCTACTAAAGCCTCTTTCTGCGTTCTGTGCGGTTTAACTCAAGCGACAACCTCATTCCCTCTATAGAAGAAAACAGCTGGACTTTATTTATGCCCCAAACAACTCTACAAAAAGTTACTGTTCACCATTCAAAGGCATTTCAAATCCAGAAAGTTGCTGGTGGCCCATTAGGAGATATTTATAGACCCACTGAGGGTTGGGGTAATGGGGCTGCTCTCTCTGGACCCTGTGAAAGGTTTCATAGACCAAGTCATTTATCTTTGGGCATGATCAGTCTGATGGCGGGGGGGATTGTTTTTCATCCCAGAGGATTTTTTTAGGGGCTCCCTCACACAAACACAGGGGAAGGGAGGGATGAGTTTGCCAATAGCATTTTAAAATTGTGCATCCTCTGGCTGGTGGCTGTATAACTCACACACCACTGTGTGGTTAATGGTCCCATGCAGTGGTAGCTAGACCACACCACAGACACAGAATTAGTGTCCTTGATAGCCTGAGCTAAGGAGCACCTGGCCTTTAGCTCAGGCTGTAGCGGCGCCTGCCTGGTGCTCCACAAGTCCTAGGTTTGAGTCCCCCTGTGGGCAGTGACAGCTGCATGACCCCAAAACGGTGTTTAACATCCCCCAAGAGCAGAGCAGAGCCAACCTGAGGCGTAAGCCTGGGGGATGATTCCGCCGCCCCGTGCCTCGACTGCGAAAAAGACTTTCTGAGCTCCCGGGGAAGCTTTGCCCGCGCAGGTGAACGGGAGGTGACCCCCCCCCCCCAGGGGTGCCGGCCAGGGGGGGTTCTCTTGGCAACTCCCCGCAAAGCGCCCCCCGGCCCGGGCTGCGCGCAGGGCCCGGGCTCACGGGGCGGCAGAGTTCACGGGCTCGCTCGGCGCCGGTGGCCCTCGCCCGGGGGGAGAGGGGCGGAGACCCGGCGGGGAGATCTGCAGCGCGCCGCGCCCAGCCCGCCAGGCCAGAGGTTGGCCCCCGTCCGGCGGCCAAGCGGTGCCGAGCCCGTGGCGGAGGAGGACCGGGCTGGAGGAAGGCGCCCAACGGAGCCGCTCGCCGGGGGGGTCCAGCCGCGCAGCCGGGCTAGCGGAGGGCGGCAGCGGCCCCTGCGTCCTCCCCCGCTCCAAACAAAGGCGCTGGGGGGTTGTCTCCTCCTGGGCGCCGGGTCCGGGGCCAGCCGCTGCTGGCAGCGCCTTTGCAAGGCCGCTCTCCCGTGCCCCTGGCCGGGCTCGGCGGCTTTCCCACGCCGGGCCGGCGCGCGTGGGGCGCCGCTTTCCCACGCTGGGCAGCGACCCGTTCCTTACCTCGCGGCTGGGCTCCCCCCGCTGCTGCCGCCAGAGCCGGAGCGCAGACTGAGTGCGCCGGGGCAGCGGCCTCGCTGTTATATACAGCGCAGGAAAGCTCCTCTAGGTGGCAGCTTTGTAAGCAGGTTCCTGTCCAAACTCCTGGGGCGGGGAGGTGGAAAGTTGTGGCTGGGCTGCTGTTTCCTTCCTGCCGGGGCAGTGCGTGCAGGGTGACTTCCCTGGGAGAGACGAGGCGGCTGAGCCTCTCTAGCACCTGCCTCCTGCGAAAAGCGCCGCAGCCAACCTTCTGCCCTGGCTCCTTCGGTTATCGAATATTGATCCTGTCCCGGCTGGCTGCAGAGCCCTGGTCCCTTCGGCAAACAGGTGCCCACAAAGTGTGTTTCCTGGACTTTGATCTGCAGGCCAGTTTCTCGACAATCCCGAAAGCCCACTGGGATGTGGGGCTTTTCAATGGCTTTTTTTTGGGTTGTTGGGTTCACATGTTTGGCAGAAGAAGTGATCACTGCTTTTGTAAGGTCCAAAGCACATTTACAATTTCAATACAGCTCCAAACATCCCTGACAACATCTGAAAGACATTGTGTATTCTCTCCTCTGTGAAAAAGCCCACATTTTAATGTCTAATTCTGACTCGTAATACTCATGTTCTTTCCCCTGGCTGGGCTAAGATAAAGACTTCTCTGATTGTTGGTGTATTTGTTTTTTTTTTCTTATCCAGAAAATGTTTGTGTCACAGATTATTCCAAGATTCTACAACTTTAAAAAAAAACACCTTTTCTTTTGTAGGAGGCAACAAATTTGGGGACTGGAGTCATAATTTCAAGAACAGGTTCCAAAAAGTCATTTTTTTTTTGTACTTCCAATTTTGAATGCCCAGTTGGAGATAGCTGATTTTCTGAAGATATTCAGCACCCATCCTATGAAATTCAGGCCCCTCTGTGATATCCCCAGTTTGGCAACAAAAATAATTAGTCACTTAAAAATCTGTAATTTAGCATTTAAAAAAAAAAGAACAGGCCCTGGATCTTTTCAGAAAAAATTAATTTTTTTCTACTGAAAGTAAAAATAAAAGCCAAAGCAGTCATTACCGAGATAACACACAGGGCTTTTCTAAGATAAACTGCCATCCAATTCTATTTTGGATCCTAAAAGAAAACACGCAGCACACACATGCGCGCGTGCCAAAAAGTTATTTTTCCTCATGCAATAAAATTAACAGACCCTTAGCGCTTTAAAGACTAACAAATTATTTTGTTAGTCTTTAAAGTGATACTGGACTGCTTTTTTGTTTTGATACTAAATAAAATTGACAGCAGAGGTTGCAAGATGAAGGTGTTAGGTGACTAGAGAGCCTCCGACCAGAGGTGCTGGGACAAACTGGAGGAGCTGACAACAAATTGTAAGTCCTTTTACATGATAGATACCACTCTAAGCCAGGGGTGCGGGGGTATCTTTAGTTCCTGCATCTGTGCCTCTGATGTCAGAAAGCAGCAAGGTAGAGGGGAAAAAAATGTTTTGGCAGAAAAAAAAATTATCTTGACAGCAGAAAATTATGAACTGAAAATAGGCGCCAGTCAACACCAACCCATTCTGCTCCCCCGCCCCCACCCCGTAAGAAAAGATAACGCCAGAGTATGATGACAAAATATAAGGCTTGCCAAGTAAAGACATCTCATCACTCTGTCGGTTACTAACCTGAAACCACATAACGAAAATATTCCATCAGGCGCCAAAGGCTGCAGTTTGCAGTCTCCAAGCACACTATAAAAAGACCTCCATAGGGGTGAGTTCAGCAAGTGAAGTTGAAAACACTGCACCACAGCTGGCTGTTTTTCCTTCCTGGGGATAGATGCTAGGGCTAGACTGTAATCTACCTGCCCACACAACAGTAATTCCCTTGAGCGGAAATACAAATGGTGCTGTGTGAGTCTACAGAACTGCTGAAGCTTGAAAATAGCAGGGCAGGCTAAATGCGGTGTGACTTAGGTATTCACACAGGGTAGTCCTAAAATAGTCATAGAAAATTATGTACAGGCTGGCCTCAAAATAAGTCATAGAATCATAGAAATTAGAACTGGATGGGACTGTGAGAGGTCATTGAGTCCAGTCCTGTGCCCTCAGAACGGGACCAAGCAGAGGAAAAGGAGCGGGAACGGCTCGATGATTTGAGCGTTGGCCTGCTAAGTCCACAGGTTGGGAGCCCAATCCTTAAGGGGGTTGCTTAGGAGGGGGAGGTGTGGTGCTTGGCCTTGTTAAGAGGGTAGGGTACTGGCTTCAAGATTCCCTTCCAGCTTTGTGAGAGGTACGTATCTCCATTTTATATATATGTGTGATCTGCTCTAAAATATTGCCAGTGCTAGTTACGCTGATCTACAGCAAAACTGTGAGGAACCTGACTTAAAAACTCCTCATACTTAAGTCATTCTGTCATTTAGAAAATAGAACGTGACTGTACCCTACCAGCAGCTGCTGTGATTTCACACAAGCTAAAAATGGTATAAAAAGATAGTTTGGATTAGGCTCATTTCTTTACACGTGTGGATGGTAATGACAAGTACAACCATTGCACATGGGCTAAAGCTGGTTTAACAATGCACTTTGGGTTAGGGGCCTTTCTTTACATGCTGCTTTAAATGTTGGCTACGGTCAGTAAGTGGTACATTAGGGTTTAAATGGTCACATAGGCAAAATTTGCCCTCTCATCGTCCTTGTCCCCTGCTGCTTATGTTACTTCTTTTGGGAGGAAATTCCTCTTTCTCCATCTTTTGTGTTGTCACAATGTTATGGTCCCTCTCCCCAACATATATTGAGGCTCCTCTGTATTTGTAACCCCCCCGCCCAAAAAAAGCACCACACAGAAGTGAGGAAAGAGCAGTAAAGTTCAAAAATTCAGGGCCAGCTTCTCCTCTGTTTTTCCAGTGGTTCTGACCTTGAGGCCTCATCTAGGATAGCGAAAAAGGGTCACTAACACTTTGCAGTTTTTTGAAAAGGTTTTTCCACAGATTGTTCCTACTTCACTAAACGCTAAGGTGCCCTCCCCCCCGCCTCCCCGCCAGCAAGTGTAGCTTGAGAACATTAGTGATTAAAGAACATAAACTAACAAGCTGTTTGGTCTCAGCAGCTTAAAATCCAGACACCATTTTGCTGCTTGGGAAACAGCCTAAATGACGCCCTCTGCCTTAAGAGTGTCTCTGGGGCTAGCAGCTACTCCTTCAGTTTACACCAAGTGAGAAAGGGCCTCTGTTAAGTTCTCATGGCAGAGAGAGCTTTTAAGAAGGGTTCCCTAAACAAAAGTCCATGGGAAAGAAAGTATGTTTACTGGTTTATATACAGGGCCTCGGGTTAAAAACACGCCTAGTAACCACCAGGACATCTTCATTCACCTTAAAAAGCCTTTCTAGGATTGGTACTGCCTCGTTCTTTCCCAGCAATCAGGCAAGCACAGGGTCATATTGCCCTCTCAGCAAGCAGAGTTACTCCAACTTTATTGCAACAAGTGTGACAATTTCCCCCCCACCCCCAACGACCCGTGCAATTAACCCCCCCACCACACACACACACGCTGCTTAGTGGTTAGGGTGGTCAGTGCATGTGGTGCTGGGGTGCAGCCATAGGAAGCAATGCTAACCACACAGCGGCCTTGTAAGGGCTGCCAGGTCTCAACCTGCAGCAAACAGAACTGATGGCTCCAGCCTGGCACCCACTTCTGCATCCCAGCCCCTCCTCTCCCCCGCCCCCCCCCCCCCCGCCCTGCCCCAGGCAGAGCTCTGGCCTCCTCCTGCAGAGTCAACCCCCACCCGCCCATCTTTGAGACCTGCCCAACACATGCCACACCCACCTTCCCTTGCCCCCGCCCCCAATTGCTCATTTTCACTGGGCTGGAACAGGGCTTTGGGGTACAGAGGGGTGAAGGCGCCATTCACAGCTGTGGGTGCTGGGTTCGGGGGGGGGTTTAGGGTTGCAGGATGGAGCTCTGGTCTGGGGCCGGATATGGGGGTTTGGGGTGCAGGATGGAGCTCTGGGTTGGAGATGGGATTTTGGGTGCAGGATGGAGCTCTGGGCTATGGCCAGAGATGGGGTTTGGGGTGCAGGATGGAGCTCTGGGTTGGAGATGGGATTTTGGGTGCAGGATGGAGCTCTGGGCTGTGGCCAGAGATGGGGTTTGGGGTGCAGGATGGAGCTCTGGGTTGGAGATGGGATTTTGGGTGCAGGATGGAGCTCTGGGCTGTGGCCAGAAATGGGGTTTGGGGTGAAGGATGGAGCTCTGGGTTGGAGATGGGATTTTGGGTGCAGGATGGAGCTCTGGGCTATGGCCAGAGATGGGGTTTGGGGTGCAGGATGGAGCTCTGGGTTGGAGATGGGATTTTGGGTGCAGGATGGAGCTCTGGGCTGTGGCCAGAAATGGGGTTTGGGGTGAAGGATGGAGCTCTGGGTTGGAGAAGGGGATTTTGGGTGCAGGATGGAGCTCTGGGCTGGGGGTGGCGGGTGGGACATGGCCAGGGAGTCATAGTGCACACTCCAGACTCTGCTGCCCTCATGTGGCTCCCAGGATGCGGTGCCATGGCCCTCCAACTCCCAGGTGGGTTTTGGCCGTGTTTCTCCGCATTGTGCCCCCCCCACCCCCAGGTGCCATTCTGCAGGTCCCATTTCCTGAGAGTCCCAGCCAATGGGAACTGCAGAGCCGGCAGCCGGGTGTCACCTGTGGCCAGAGGTTGCACTTGGAGCTGCCTAGTCCCCCGCTTCAGCCGAGCTGCCCACAATGCCATTGCTGCTTCCCCGAAGCCCCAAGGCGCTGGACGGGGCGCATGCCTGACGCACCATCGCCTGTGTGTAAATGGGATGATGCAGTGACCGGTGCTGTAGTCCTGGAAGTCGCTCTCACGCTGGCCGTTTACGTGCACCCGCCAGACCCTGCCTGTGGGGTGTCGCCCAGGCCCAGTGCTGTGCGGGGAACCAGCCCCCATTTGGCAGGCTCCTCTCGCCAGCGCCCGACAGGCTCCTTCCTCCTGCCACTGCCATGGGGAGGGCTCATGCCCCAGGAGAGCCCCGGCCCCTCCCACCCACCACATGTCCAGTCTCTGCGATTGTGGCAAAGCCCCACCTATGGCGTGAGGCAGCCGCTCTGCCCTCGGCTAAGTGCTGGCGTGACGGTGCAGAAAGGACATCACTACCAACCTGGCCACAACCTGTACCTGCAGGTTTCACAGCAGTGCCCGCCCCGCCCCCCACATTTCCAGTCAGGGTAAAACAACAAAGTGCTTTCAGAAATAGCTCCTGCTTCTCAGCCACTGTAAACCAACACAGCTCCACTGAAGTCAATGGAGCTAGAGCATTTCCAGAAGCTGAGAATGGCGTTCTTAATGCTCTGTGTGTGTCTTACTGACAGTATAATTCAAGCATATGGGTGCATTTCAGTCCAGCGAAAGGGTGCTGGGCCTGTGTGGGGGTCTGGGCTACCGCTTGAATCAGCAGAACTCATCACACAATTGGTGGCTTTCTGCAATATTTGCTAAACCCTAAGAGTATCAGTTTTTTTAAATAAAGGCCCTAATTCCAGACTCAGGATGTGCACCCACAGTGTGTGCACAAGAAAGTCCTCCTAATGTCAATGAAAGTAGTTGCAAAAATAAAATCGCCCACATGCAGAAGGGATTATCAGATTGGAACTTTTCCTTGCTAATCGCCTCATCGGCCACGTCAGTCCTCACAGCAAACAATCCTCCCTTTAGCCCAATTAGGAGTGAAATTCAATCTCAGTAATCACTATCATTTATTAAATGCAGATTTTGTTAAACAAGAGGTTAACTGCACAAAATGTGTCTGTCGTGCACAGCCAAAATAACAAAAGCAACAAATGCAAAGTTCATGCAGCAAAATGAAGTCAGTCCCACTGCACATCTTGCATATGAGGCTATGTTCTTATCTGAAATATATTTAGCTGTACATTTAACAAGAAAAAATAGCAGTAGAAAAAAGCCCACAGGGACCAGATTCTCAGCTGATGTACATTCTCAGAGCTCCAAAGCTGTGACAGTTTATCCAGGCTGGTTTATGCACAACAAAACCAAGTAAATTGTTTCTGCATTCCAACTTCTTGACTCTGCTGTGTTAACTGGGCAGCTTTTAATGGTTTTGTACTTTTTTGGCATTTAATAAAAAACACACCCAATCTTTTTACACCAAAGAGAGAGCTGCCCATGTTTTAGAAGTTTTGTCGTCCAGAATAAATTCACAAAGCTAAAAATTTTGTGATGTCTGGGTTCTTATTCTGTGAGGTGGTATTGGTGCCTCATGATACAACCTCACTCCATAATCTCATTGTGTGAGACAGGCAGTATCACCAGGATTTCCCAGTTTTCTCCGTTTTAAAAAAAAAGAGCATGCCAATAAAGATCATGTCAGTTGCTTTAAGCACTTACATAGAGACTCATAAATTGGTCACACTAGAGCTCAGTCTAATATTTTCTAGATACACTAAACTTTTTCATATCCAGCATTTTATCATCCAGAACTCTCAAATAACCGGCATTTTACCCATAAGTAAATTTTAGTTATGCTTTCCATAAGTAGTGAAAGTAAATACAAATAAATACAGCAAATACGGTACAAGTTTAGAAGGTTCAATACTACTGTTGTTGGTAAATAAAGTACTCTGGCTACATTTTTGTTTGTTTTTTAATATCTCATCTTGTTTTTCTTTAGTGTTATGCATTCCTCGATATACCTCTCTATTACCCAGAATATTTGAATATCCAGCAACCTCCTGCTCCCGGGGCTGACGGTTATGAAAGAGTTTATTGTACATATGCAGGAAGAAACCATCAGCCTCTTCACTTTAGACAGCAAAATACAAGGAATGCGACTGATGATGCCTTTATATGAAAACAAGTCACTGGGAGGTACAGGAACCTGTCCTTGAGTTTCCCCAAGTGAGAGGGTCCTGCCACAGAAGCAAAGGAAGCCCTGTTCAATTCACCAGGGACTCCATCTTAACTGAACTGAATCCAGGAGCTCATTATAGCTGTCATTCTGCGTCAAACCCAATATCCTGTGGGGAATCTTTGAGGAATGTGATTTAGTTCGGCCTTGGGTTGAGGAGAGTTGACCCAACCGTCAACCAAGTCGAGGCAATCTCAACTGACAGCCTACACACTAGTGTTTGTACTACCAGAAAGTAAGGGGTCTAGCTTAGTTACACCCAGTAATAGCACACAAGCAAGAAGGGCCACAAGAGTATTCAAACACTACACGACAACGAGGACATTCCTCGTTACCAAAGAGTTCAGCAAAAGGCACTTGATAAGTAGCATTCTCAGCATGCCATGTGGTAAAACGTCAACATCAACATCCTGTTTAATCCCACTGATGGCAATACGAGGTATGGGCTTGTATAGGTTCGTGAAGGCTTTTTGTGACAGGTGCTGGACAGAGTTCCTTTGTTTGCCTACTGGGCGGCCTTCATGAGAGGTATTTTATATGGATTATTTTTATCAGTGGAAAACTCTCGGAGGACATGCCGTAGATGCTGTTCTGCCTGTGAAAGCAATCACTCTCCAAGCACTATTTGTGGTTATGGTTAAGGGACGTGCAAGTTTCACTACTGGTAATTGCAGGATGAAATCCTGCCTGTGCTGAAGTGAATGGGAGTTGTACTGTCATCAGTGGAGCCAGGGTTTCCCCTCCTTTATGGTACTTTTGCTTTTGCTGGATAAAGTAAGTTGTAAATTATCCCACCCTAATTAGAGCCACGTTGCAGAGGAGGAAGGGGATGCATGCAGAGACATAATGAAACATTAAGAAATAGGATTTTTTCCCTCCTTCATTTGCAAGACCTCAGAAAAGCGATGTCTCAGAGCCCCATTTTTTGCCTTCTGTCTGCTGGGCGGGATGTTTGAGCTCACTGCAAGGTCTCACCTTCTATGCATGTGACAGAATTCTAAGGAGTCATTTAGCTCATGATCCAAAACAGCATGATATAAAAACTTTTTCTTACATGGGTGTAAGTCAGGAGACAAACTGCTGAGTCAGTAACATTACACTGGTGCAAAACTGTCATAAATTGTAAAAGACTCACGCCACAGATGTACAAGGAAAAACTGCCAAGATTCCTGAGGGTATGTCTTCACAGCAGCATTAATGTGGGTTCTTATCAGGATGTTGCACCTACTCCATCTCTACCCCACCACCATCAAAGTACATCATCTTCTCATTGGACTTTAGTAGCACTTTCAACATGGCCTGGTGACTCAGGGTACAGCCTCACTACCTGGCAGATCGACTCGATCAGGGTCAATCTTTTGGGGTTCAATTTTGTGCACCTACTGGGGACATGCAAAATTGAACTATCAGGGTCAACAGTTAACCCCTGTAATCCTCAGCATCATAAGGTGTAAGGGAGATTGATGGGAGAGTTACTCCCTCTGATCTTTTTCAATGAGGCCAGCCAGATAAGTCGATTGCAGATACGTTGACTCCAGCTATGCAATTGCCATAACTGGAATTGCATATCTACAGTAGACTTTAAGGTCTACAGTAGACCTGCCCTAAGGAAGACTGCATCTACGGTAGCCTATCCTTGGGAATCTGCCACCAATGCACTACTACTGCTGTAGCTGCATCAGTGCGAATGCAAATGGGGCCCAAATGTTTTCATTGCTGTCTCATCTAACTCTCCTCAAGGTAGAATTGATTATTCCACTGTTTTCCCCCACTGTAGTCCATTACATGATTTCTAGTAATACAGATCAGTGCTTGATCCTGAAATCTATAAAGTAAGCTGAACATTGAGTTGAGCGTTAAGTCAGATTTTACTTGTGAAAAGCGAAAAAGTGGCATTGCCTAAGTAATATCTCACAGACTCTTGGAATCTTGCAGGTGAGAAAACATTTACAAGGGATGCAATATTAAAACTCAGCATTTCACAGGTCTGCATATTTTAAGCAGTTGATAACTTCGCTCCTGAATCTAGCTAAAACTCAGTTAATTAGGATTCTTTTACTATCACTGGGGAAACTGTGTGAGAATTGACACATTAAGGTGCAATTAACAGAGTTATGCGGTTTATACTTCCTTCCAGATGTACACTGTACATGCATATTCACAGCCAACAGTGCACTTTAACAAAAGCTTCTCAGTCAAGAAATTCACAAAACAAATCTGTCCCCTGGGACTGGAGGGAGGCTACTACCATCCTTCCTACAGCCTCACGAGGCGTTCAATGGGCATTATTTATTTATAGGGAAGTTTGGTGCAAAAAGTTATTTTAGACCCCACACTAGAACTCTGGTTAGCTAGAGCTGAGCTCTGTCTGTCACACCAGGCTCACAAGGAATTGCCAGCTCAGCTCAGACCTATAATCTATCTAGGTTGGGATCTGGTCTCTGGCAGTATCCATTTCCAGTTGCTTCATGGGAAGGTGCAAGAAACCTGCAGGAGGCAATTACAGGCTAACTTGCCCTGAGGGAATGTTATTTCCCCAGCTTTCATGAGCTAGAGGGTTACTTTATCCCTTGAAGTTACAGCTACATCACAGGCATCTTTTTCGGGGTCAGTGATAGGGGGACAAAACTTGGGTGGGGGAGCTGCTCTGTGTATAGTTTGCAGGGATGTTCTTCCAAAATTAAAATCTGCAGTAATTCCAGCCAAGTCTAGGAAGTTACAACCATGTGCATCAGGATCAGGCCCATTTAAGATATTTGCTCAAAAGTTAAAGCCAGCTATTTGTGCTTTGGATAATGTTGGAAAGGAGCTAGCCATATTTTAAACAATGGAAGGTAAGGTCAAAATTATGGAGTTGCAAGGTTAATTTAAGAGCGCTCTTTTCAAATAAATTCTTCACTGATTAGGTGTCCAAAATGAAATCACAAAGCAGTTTATTAACTCCTATTTTGGTCAGTCAAACAAACATAGATAGGTAAAAGCAGCTACTAACAGCTCTGGAAATGCCTCCTCACTTTGCAGCGAATTTTACAGGCAAGAATCAGTGTGTGAAGTTCTAGGAGTTTTTTTGCTTGGCTGGTTCACAAAATAACTTTACACAGCTAAATGAAAACTCCATGGCCCAGAAAATAGAACATGCTTGGGAATTTTCCAGCAAAACATTTCTTCAGCAAAAAAATGCTGTTTCTCAACATCAAAATTTACCATGGGAAAATGTTGATTTTACTGAAATGTTTTTATTTTGCCTCAAGCAAATCACAGTCTGCCCTCTGGCTGAGCTGCCACAGCACACCATGGGAAATGAAGTGCAGCTGAGGAAAGTGCTTGAGAAGGGCAGCAGAAAGCACCAGAACTACAACTCCCAGAAGGCATTGCAGCAGCTCCAGTAGATGCCAAATGGACTTGAAATGAAATGTTCGTGGCAATGGAACTCTTTGCTATGAAAGATCAGACTGAGCTCAAGCCTCAGAGAGTTCAGCTCATAGCATGAAACACAACTCTTCAACTGGTACCCAGTGAGTGGGATTGCTTGGTAAGCTGGCCCCCAAGCAGTCAATATGAGTTTTAATACAATCTGCTGGAAAGCCGTACATCCAGGAACAAGGGGTGGAGGCCATGTTTAGAGGATGAGGGATTCTACCTTGGGAAGCTATGACTCATTTGTGGGTTATGAAGGAGAAGCAGCTGAACATGAGGTCCCAGTGAAACTCTGTATTATCTTTGTATTTGGCACTGATGTGACCACTACTGGAATATGGTGTCCTGTTTTGGTGTCCACAGCTCAAGAGGGATGTTGATAAGCTAGGGAGGGTTCAGGATTGATGGGTTGGAATACATACCTTAAAGTAGTTGAGCTTTTTGAATCTGTTTGGTTTAGCAAAGAGAAGGTTAAGGGTGATGATCTCTCAGTACCTATATGGGGAACAGAAAGATGCTAGCTGAGGGCTTTTCAGCCTAGCATACAAAGTTATAACAAGCTCCACTGAGCAGAAGGTAGACAAGCACAGACTAACCATAAGGAGCATATTTTTTAACCATAAAGGCAATTAACCACTGGAACAGTCTACCCACTTTTTAAATCAGGTCTCTAGGTATTCCTGAAAGATCTGCTCTGGTTGAAATGGGAAATGAATTCAGGGAAGTCCTACGGCCTGTGTTTTACAGGTGGTCAGGCTAGAGGATCACAGTTGTCGGGGGGTTGGCTTTATAATCGCTGAGTAAAGCCATCCCTAACACACCGTTACACTCCTCTGCCCAGGAGAAATGAAAAGAAAACCACAACGGCACCTGCACCGACCTTTCGTATTCCCCTGTTTAGTTACTGCAGGGATAGATGCTACATCAAAACAACTCTTCTAAGCAGAGGGATGGCACAGGCTTCTACTGCTCTCCCAAATTCAGTGAAGCTCTTGGAAAGCCCCAGATTCTGGAGTCATCACTGTGGAGTCCTGGTACCTCCATACTAGTTAGATGTCTGCTCACTACCACCCCACCCCACACGCAGCCCCATTGCACCTTCAAAGCCATTATTCCCTAGTACCCCACCAGCCATCAGCTCTCCCATTTTAGGAGAGGGTGGAAGGTTCCTTATTTAGCAAGAGAACCAAGCTGGCCCAGCACAGAATAAATTTACCTGGATATTCTCTGTTGGACTAAGGGTGGGAATGGTGTTGCAGACAGTGGGTGGCTTTTCTCATGGTCCTGCCCCAACTGATACTAGGCTGCTCGATCTAAGGAGCCCAAAGCCAGTGCAGTACCCATGGACTATCTTGTACAGGTTGAACCTCTCTAGTCCAGCAGTCTTTCGTCCGGCAACAACCATGACCCAGCATGATTTAAGTTAGCTGCACAACTGCTTATCATGGGTGTGGCCAAGTTTCCCGTGGTCCCGTGACGGTTGTTCATAGCCACCACTCCTGGGTTTCAGTGTCCTGGGCTGTTATTTAGCCGTAATTTACCTCTAAGTGTCTTCTAAGGACCCAGTACACAGCAGACGTGTTAGCAGTGCTGCCAGACAGTATCAGGTCAGGTGCAGACTAGAGAGGTTCAACCTGTACAAGGCAAACGTATGCCATGACTGGTACCTTCTCCCCATAGCTCTGCCTTGATCTGATGCTCTTTGTTTATAGAAGCAGAGGGAGCACTAAGTTCTCTGGCCAAATGCACAAGCACAGAGTTTATAAGCAGACTGCAAAGCCCTAAAGACAGGGGTTTATAACATTGCAATGCTGACATTAATTGTAGTGGTGGAACTGGCATACACCCACAGAAAGTTCCCCAAGCCATCTGGGCTTAGTTATCAATGTTTACATAAAACTGAGGGACATCAAAGCTGCAAGCACTAGCAGTGGAATATACAATAAGGCCAACTGTCACTTAGGCTGTTTATCCTAAAGCACTGTTGTGCCCCATTAGGATTCTGCATCACACAATTAAGGGCCAGATGGATGAGTTCCAGGGCAAAAGTCAAATCCAAGTGGACTGAAAGAGATCCACTGAGTAATTAAGGGACCACTACAGAGCTTTGCCCCTCAACTATTATTTACAACTGTTAAACAAGCGGGGGAAATGCTTTTTTAAAATGAGGAGTATTTTTTACATTTTTTAATTCTTTGAGGTCTGTGAACAAAACTGTTTGCTGCCACTGACTTGTGTTTGGCTTACAGCAGCAGTCTTCCCCAGACAAGAATTAGCCATGGTTGGATAAGCATCTGGAGCCAATGGCCAGTCATTTCACTACAACCTGTTCTACCAGTTAAGCCCACTTGGGGACATCAGAAACAAAACCAGAGGGAATTTAGGGCGGTGAAAGGGACAAACCCTGTAATTATTATTGAAAGTGTGAGCCGTGTGTTTATACAGAATCAAGGTACCACTTATTGGGTTTGTGCTGTATCATGAAAAATCAGCTAAACTATCAATAATGCATTTCGATTTACTGCAAGTTCAGGGCAGGTCAATGTGCCATGAGCAATTCTTACGTGAAGAAGATTAATGTTCCTCCGTGGCTGGTATTTGCTTTGTGCCACGAGCAATATAACCTCTGCCAATTCTACATGACCTAACATAAGCAGACGGTGGTATGCTGAGGATATCGCAATCCCAAAAGATCCGTGTTGTCAAAAGACCATCAGGCCATGCATTGCTACAAAAAAATTCTTGGCATTCAGCACGTGCATCTGAAGGAGAAATTAACTCGAAGTCCCAGTGCCAAGTAAGAGGAAAAAAAATGCCACGGACATGCAGCAATTCCTGGGCCTTGCCCTTCAGAAAAACAGTGTGCTCATACGAAATCACTATAGATTGCTGATCCCTGTAAGCTGAGCATATTTGAAGCCTCTTGGGAGAAATTCAAATGCTGTCCAGCTGCTTAGCTGGGCGCCCACTGCTAGGTTTTGTGTTTTTATGAGCGGTGCACATTCACATGTGCCTTCATGCATGCAAAAAATTATTCCACACATGATTGGAAAGTATCAGCATGTAAATGGAAAAGATTAGAGGGAATGTTGACACAAACTGCTCCACATTTCTAAAGAGGGGAGTCAGCCAGATGAAGCAGTCACAAGGCCTCTACAGGCCACCATGGTTCGAACCGTCTAATAGGGATTGTGAACAGGAGAGAGGGAAGAGTTGCATCTTACAAGCCTAGAGCTGGATATGAAACAGTGTGTTATATGCCAGCTTCCCTTAGGGTACGTGGTATCAATAATTTATGGAATATTTACCCAGGAATCTTCCATACTAGGGTCACACAAGTTCCCATTTATTTCAAGTAAATTTCACATTTCTGGTCAATTAATCAGGGCGTGCATTTGGTACATACTGGAGCGCTCAGCCAGGCATTCTAAAAGAGGAAAGGGAACCAAGCAGCAGTAAAGCCCCTGACTTGACATGAATGCTGATGGTAGATCTCACCTTGAGAGCTCTGGACAATGGAGTCCTTTAGTTAGTCATAGAACTGGTACCGTATGGGCAGCATTGGTATGTGCATCTCCACACCCACAAATGTGCATCAGGTGTGCTGTGGAGGGACACAGATTGTGCCCTCACCATGTACATTTGGTCTCGGACCTCTTTGTCGAGCTTGCCTGAAAAACGTATTAGTTGGACTAACCATTTCAGTGATGCATCAGCATGTTCACACGAAACTGAACTGAGACCATGAGCTCACATCAAATACTCCCCCGGATGCTGTTTAGTAAACAATGTGTGTGATGTTATTGGGAATCACCAGCTGGAGGTTGTTACAGCTAGTGACACAAGGTCTGTGTATCTGAATGTATAGGAATTAGATCTCGGCAAAATGCTTATGGATAGTCATAAGGCAAATCTTTTTTGAGGACACTGGGTGTATCGCCTCAGTGCCGTATGGTCTCCTGGCTGAACCTACTCTGCCCTCAATGGCTTCATCAACTCGTCCGACTAGTGGCAGGTCAATTTTTTTTTCCTTTTCCTTTCCCTCATCCCTCCCCTGCTATTTAAAACCTGGATTCTATTTTTAACTACT
This sequence comes from Carettochelys insculpta, assembly GCF_033958435.1. Lineage (NCBI taxonomy): Eukaryota > Metazoa > Chordata > Testudines > Carettochelyidae > Carettochelys > Carettochelys insculpta. Next base: position 4,177,159 of record NC_134144.1, on the reverse strand, counting down.
CACGTCATCTGAGGAAGTGGGTCTTACTAAATGTGTTCGTCTCTATGTTGCTACATGACTGCTTGTTATTTGTGAAGTTACAGACTAACCCGATAACCTACAGACTAACCCTCTGAGCCTGTTCTCCTCTTGTCTTCCTTCCTCTTGTGAAACCATTCTTCCATGCAGCACATGCCTAGCGATTGTAAGCAGACAACTAAACGCCACATTTACATGCTGGTGGTGGCAAAAGTTCATAACTGCTTCGGGCCTCTGGCTACCTCCCTGAGTAACTAGAAGAGGAGTTAATCGCTAAGGCTACCGAACTATCCCAAAATAGGAACTCCATGTCTATGATATGCACCAGGTATTTCGAAATATTTTTCGACCTAGCGGGCATGCTATTTTGGCATCCCTCTACGCCGCATTGCAGGTGGTGTAAGGGATGCCACAAAAGAGCGCAGTATTACGTCACGCAGCGCCAAATTCCAAAATAGCCTATTTTGAAATTAACTCAAAATAGGATACACATTTTCTGTAGTGCAAATTGAGTATCTTGTTTTGAGTTAAGGGCACAGTGTAAACATAGCCTAATGTACCCACAGAGGGTAAGCCTTCTATCTTGGTCTGCCACCAGAGTCCCCCGAGAAAGGAAGCACTAGCATTGTGGGAGGGTCCTTTCCACAGTGCTATCTGGCCTCTCTCTCTTGTCTTCCTGCGGGCGCTGTGTTGTCAGCGGCTTCTCTTCCCAAAGTGCGCGGCCTCCCCCTGACTGGGGAGGATGGACACACACAAAGGATACTGATCTGCCTCAAGAATATTAGCTCATACATGGCTATCTCCGTGGCTAGCCATTGGATTGCCAGGGAATCATACCACACAGCAGCAGAGTCATGACCCCAGGCTACTGAGGTCCCATGCAGCAAAATCATTACCCCTGCCTCCATTTTAACCTGCGTTAACTCCACATTGCTGGAATGGTCTCACCACTGCTAGCCTGTCCCCTAGTTCCTGGAAGCATTTCAGATGAGCCCTGCGGGTGTCAATGACATCTTTAGGGACCCACACCTGGATATTTACCAATGTTTTAGTGCCCTGTTAAAACAAGAGAAGCAGTAAATTATGAACTGTCCTAAGCCACTGTGCATTCCCACGATGCACTTAAGGCATTTATGAGAATAATTTACGACTCTATTAACAAATCCCTTGTACCTTTAAAAGAATTACTACCTCTGCAGAGGAATAGAAGAACATGTAAATCAATGCAAGAGAGCTGTTTCAGAGCTGCTGGCACCTTGGGTTGATGAGTAGGTTATGATCATCAGTCAAACCCCTGGGGCACACCGTATCAACTGGAATGCATTCTTCAGTTCCGCTGGCTTTATGTTGTCATGTCAAATACAGAAAACAGCCTGCAAAGGGAGAAACCAGAGCCTGAGAATGTGTACAGACTCCCACACACACTCCTCAACTTCCATGGAAGGAACAGGAAGCTTTGAAGAGAGCCTCCCAACTTCTGATGACACTGAGGTCTTGGCACCAGCCAAAAGTTTTTATCCCAGCTCATCCTTTAAGGCTAAAGGTTTCTGAAGTGGAAGTCAATAGCCACCACACTCAAAGTCCAGCACGGGGGCTCATGGCATTACTGTCATGAATAAGTGAAGAACATGGGGACATTTTTGCAGGCACAGGTGGTGTGTTTATCACTGATGTACAGGAAGATGCATACGCAGGACATGTGGTGATAGGTTTATTCCTAATTATCAGAAGAAAGGAAAGGGAGCTGAAGGGAACTGGCAATGCAATAGAGAGGTTTTTACTTGTAGGAAGATGTTTCAGCCTGCCCCTTCCCTCCACCACCAGAGAGGCCAAGAGTGCTCATGGAGACTGGTGGTCCCTCCACTATAGAAACGAGATGGACTAGTGTAGCTGAGAGAGCTATCCTTGCTGATGGATTTGTGTGGACCAGCAGTTGACGTGTCTGGTCAGTCCAATACCTTTTGCAAGCACTAAACTCTCTTCAAAAATTAGTCAAGAAACATACCTTGTAGTGATGATGTTTAACAACACAGCCCCAGCAAGCTTCTAGAGAAATGTACCCCCCTAAGGAAACTGTTTTAATACTGATTGAGCTGCGAAGTCCATGCTGGACAACAGTGCAAAACCACTGAGAACTATAACTATGCCTGGTAACATTCCTCCGCTATTAACAACCTCCAGAAACCACTCTCTATTGCTCCCTGACTCTAGACAAGACAATACCACGGTCTGCTGAGCTGCACCACTGGCTACTGGAGACTGGAGGACCCGGACCTGTCTCAAGTGCTCTTTTTTCTTGCAGCCTCTATCATCATCGCAGGAGACCTGGCAATACACACGTCTCCCCCCATCGAAAAGCAGGCATGATCCTTGCTGAGTCTGCTTCAGCAAGGATACCAACGCTTTTGTCTTCAGTGAGAAAGAGTGTGTTTTTTTACACTGAGGCAGCCAACTCAAGAGAGCTTGTTCAATGTAAAATCCTACTCTATGTCTAGACTAGAGGGTTTTGGCAACAAAACCGCGGAGTATCCAGGTTCCCAAGGCATTCTGTCAACAGTAAGTTGACAGACCACAGCACTTTGTCAACAGCTGTATCCTTCTCCTCATGAGGCAGAATGCCTCTGTCGGCAGAGATCTGTCAACAGAAAACCAGTCTGGACACTTTGTGTGGGGCCTCTGTCAACAGACAGGGCTTCCGGGACAGCAGGCAGTCATGTCTGCTGTGCTTCTGGTCAGCCGTTTTGAGATCTGCTGGCAGTCTGGCTGCAATCTGTCGACAGTTTTGTTGGAAGATATCTTCCAACAAAAACTTCTGTTGACAAATCCCTGTAATCTAGACATAGCCCTAGTGAGGACAAGACCCTAAAATTTTGGAGGGCTGTTCTGGAGGTTTTTTTAACCTCAGTGGCATGAGTCAAAGTAAACGCTAGTGGGTAATATAGGAATTAACCTTAATGTAGCTAGTCAAGGACTACCAGTCCCTTGTCCCCGCACCCCACAACTCAAAAGTCAGCTCTCTCATGTTAGTGATTCAGTGTAAAAAACACCTTTTTTCACAGTGAAAATAAAGACACTAACACTTGTAGTGCTGCCATTTATAATCAACACAGAGAAACGTAACAGCCTTTTCCAACTCAGCACACTCACTTGGTACAATCCGCCCCATCCCAGCTGAAACATATAGAGCGTTGGTTACATAGATACAGGTAAGAATATAAGAATAGCTATCCAAGGTCGGGCCAAGGATCCATCTAGCCCAGTATCCTGTCTTCTGACAGTGGCCAATGCCAGATGGCCCAGAGCGAGTGAACAGAACAGGTAGTCATCAAGAGATCCCTTCCCTGTCATCCATTTCCAGCCTCTGACAAACAGGCTAGGGACACCATTCCTACCCATCCTGACTAATAAGAATCAATAGACCTATCATCCATGTATTTACCTAGGGTTTTTTGGGCGGGGGGGCTGGGAGGGGAGGGTTGACTCTGTTAAAGTCCTGGTCTTTGCAACATCCTCTGGCAAGGAGTTCCACAGGTTGACTGTGTGTTGCATTGAGAAATACTTCCTTATGTTGGTTTTAAATGTGCTACTTATTGATTTCATTTGGTGACCCCTGGTTCTTGTGTTGTGGGAACAAGTAAATAACTTCTTCTTATTTACTTTCTCAACACCTATCATGATTTTACAGACTTCTATCATATTCCCTTCTTAGTCTCCTCTTTCACAGGATGAAAAGTCCCAGTGTTTTAACCTCTCTTCATATGGCATGTGTTCCAAACCCCTAATCATCTTTGTTGCACTTTTCTGAGCCCTTTCCAATGCCAAAATATCTTTGAGATGAGACAATCACATCTGTACACAGTATTCAAAACGTGGGCTAGCTAAACAATCTTGATTTGGACTAGATGGCATTTCTGTAATCATGTGATCTGATTATCCATACAACAGAGTGCATAAGACTTCCCTAAATTAACCCCAATTTAAACTACAGCTTTTCTGTGATTCCTGGCACAAGGAAAGAATTTTTTTTAAATGTTAATTGCAAACTATAGGTGAGGCATGTGCTCTTCCTGCATTTAAGGTTCAGTTTATAACTTCTGATTTCACATTATGTGGACAAAATGTGGACAAGATAACATTTGTATGAAATGCCTGTTTTTCCTGCATGCATTTAGACCAGCTGCACAAGCAGCTGGAGAAGGAGAAGACCCTTTGATGGAGCACAGCTCTGCACTACCAGGGCAGGATGTCCACTGGAGAAGGGAGGAGGGATACCAGAAGAATGCATTTGAATGGGGCTGTGGAATCTGGACGCTTCTCTTTTTCCAGGCTTATTTCATGTCTGAATGCTGTGACCCATGGGGTACCCAGCTGACCTCCTCTCAGCGCTGTTTGTGGCTGATCCAAGACTACAGCCATAAAAAAAGGGAGCCGTGCTCCAGTTGGTGCTTCACTCTACAGAGACCCAAGTTAGTGCTTTGGCAAGGTCTGGTGTCTGACTCCAGATGCATTCATTTAACGGCTGGTGTCTTTTCCATAGCTAGCATTTAAAACCAGGAACATTAACAGAAAGAGATGGCAGATCAGCCTGCAACAAATGACACCACTTACCCCCATCTTCTCCCACAGGCCTGCCACATTGCCAAAGCAGTGCAATGGGTCTTGACAGATTTGTACAGTTGAGTGTATAGACCCAGATCTTCAATGGGAAAGCAAACGGACTAGTTTAGTCTGGGCGAAATCATGATGAGCCAGTAGGGGCTTTGGAGGTAGAGGTTATTACATTTCTTTGTGTGGTTGACCACAAACTCAGTGGTTTGAGCATTGGCCTGCTAAACCCAGGGTTGTGAGCTCAACCCCTGAGGAGGCCATTTAGGGATCTGGGGCAAATAGACTCAAAAAAGGGATGGTGTTTGGTCCTGCCAAGAAGGCAGGGGACTGGACTCAATGACCTCCCCAGGTCTCTTCCAGCTCTATGAGATGTGTATCTCCATTTATTATTACACACAAACTATAGTAAAATGATATCCCCATCAGGCGGGACAGCAGCATGTATTTTATTTCTTTTGGTGGTAACTCTTTATATTATTTTCCTGTGGCAGCGTGTCATTCATATGTCTTGCAATGGGGAATGCAGTGCTGGAATAAATGGACATTGTACATGGCAGTGAAAATATAAAGGTCTTAATAAATCACTTTGCTGTTGCAGAGAAATAGTGCCTCTGACCTGCAAGCCGGATGCATGTGGAACCCCCATTTAAACTATATGGGTCTAGTTCATTATATGGAATCAACTGCAGTTGCTAATATAGGTCCAAACCTTAGTGGGACTGATCACCCTCAATTCCCAGTGAAGTCAACAGAAGTAAAGAGTTTCTTCCAGATGGATGCCTGACGGATGACACATGAACTTCTCTGTCCAAGTTGGTGCACAGCATCACCAAGCAACAGGCTGCAGCTGCATTCTGTGAGCAGTATTATGTTGGATCCAATGGGAGCTTTGCCTAAGGGCTCCCGGTGATGGCTTGGACATACATATAAAAAGCATCAACACCTGCAAATAATCCAAATGTTTCTAGCGAAGGATAAAGTTCAAGAAGCTTTAAGATTGAGCCTGTGCTCCTTAGTCAGGAAAACTACCCCTGAATTCAAAGGGAATGGGAATTGGGCCTCAACAAGGATTACAATTGTAAACCCCTTGTCAGGTTAAGAGTTCAGTGGCTGATTCTTCACCCTATTTTCACGTGGTGCACACCAATTAATTTCAGTGGCGCCACTCCTGACTTACACTGGAGTGAATGAAAAGAATCAGATTCCATCACTGAATTCACAGCCCCACTGAAATCAATAGCAAAATTCCCAATTACTTCAGCGAGGCCAGGACTTTATTTCCTGGGTGTATCCAAAGCTTCACTGAAAGATCTAAACATCTTCTCCAGGCAAAACTGCCATGAAAAATTTGCAATAGGTTTTTCCTAAAACATTTCTGGATCGATCGATCCTGGATATCCCTGGCAAACATGCCTGTGGAGGCTTCAGTGTTGCCACTTCTGGGCCTAACAGGAAGCAAAAGGTGCAAAGACAGGTTTTTTTTTTTTAAATTAACTATACTGTTGTAAGTGTCTGAGCAAGTCTGGTTTACTTGAAAGCAAAGGTGTTCATTGCAGAGTGTTCGGTTAACCCAAGCAGTATAAAATCCTGTCCTTAACTACCAGCTTTTCTGTTCTGTTGTAGTTTTAGTTCTGTATTTTCCAAGATTTCAGATTTTGATAGGCAAGTTTTCAGGTTTAGAAATGGTTTGGTCAGCTCCAGTCTCTGCCATTTTGGTGTCATTATACAGCGGGAAAAATCAGGACACAAGATGGACAATGAGAGATTGCTTAAGAGGGAGAAAACTGCTTTCCCCTTTTCTACCGCATGTGTTGTTCTCTGTTCCTTGGCAAGTGCTGGTGACGGGGACAGATGTTCACATGTGTTGGGGCAGAGGGCATTTTGAGGTTTTTGGAAGTGGGTGGTCGCAGTTATTTGCTGCGGAAAAAAGAGCAGACTAGATTCCATTGATTCCACCAGGACCATAGTCTCCTAGTGATCCATGCTGCAAGATTTACTGTGTTGTACTACAAATTGACTCTATCACAGGAACACTGGTCACACAACTGATCACAATCACAGAACTAGAAAATGTAGAGCCAGAAGCTGCTAATATTCCTGGAAAACAGGAAGCTGCGATATCCGTCAGACCCAAGTCAGAGCTTGATTCTTCAAGGTGCTGAGCACTTTGGCCTTGATCCAGCAAAACTCATAAACAAGTGCTTATAGCTTTAATCCCAGATCTAGTCCCATTAAAGTCAAACATTGCTTTAAATGCTTTGCTGGATCAGGACCAGCCCATGTCAGGATCAAGCTCTCCATGACTATTCATCCCTGAAACTGCAGAAGGGCGTACAAAAGCCTATAACTGAACCGTCTGGCGATAATGCTCAGGACTCCAGAAAAATTTCTTGGTAATTGTTTATGGAGATATAAGTGATATGTGGACCCTCCACCACTGCAGAAGGAAGAAAGAAAGAAAGAAAGGAAGACGCAAGCATTGGAAGTTAAATCATGTATGACCTTGTGTATAGATGGAGAGAGAAACTCTGGTATTGGTTCCATCAGCTGATAATAAGTGTAAGGTTAGAAACTATAGTGCTGGAGACTGCTAATATTTGTGGCAAATGGGAAGCCTGTGATCTCTGCCGGACCCAGATTTGGGCTTGAACCAAATCCCTGGCCTGACAGCCAGTGGAACACACCTACCCTAGCTCAGTTTCCCCGCTCCAAGTCCCACACTGGGAACATCTCCCAAATCAGAACTTTCAAAAGGAACCCCAGTAAGCTGCCCAATGGCTCTTTCCACACTCCCTGCTGTCGGAAACCCGCCTCAGGGCAGATTCAAGGCTTTTAAGACCCCTTTCGCAGCACACTGCACCTCTGAACTGGTGGAAAGGGCCAACGGGAGTGAGGATTTCACTGCTGAATCTTAAACTCTTGAATTCTGAGGGACTAAGAGCTGGATTTGGATTCTTATTTTATAGCCTAGGCCATGCATTACTTGTTAAAGAAACTGTACTAAAATATTGCATTGGAAGCACAAAAACCACATTTCTGCCATTGCTGCAGATGTGCTTATTTTTAACTTTAATGTCTGACTTGGAAGCAGCCAAAGACATCTGGAATGCAAATTAATGAGAAGGACATGGGAATGATTAAGCATAAACAAACAATTAAAAGCTGTAGCTCTTAGCTTTAGACAACTAATAAATGGCATGCCCCTTTTAATTTTTATACACGAAAACGCAGCAGATTGCAAAAAATGCTCCTATGTTATTCGTTATTTCTTTCCAATACATTAAAATAATGCTGTACTCCATCTTCACGAAACACTGAATTAAGAAAGGTCAGTGAAATCCCTTTACTTAAGCGAACACCAGATTTAAATGTCCTGTTGACACGCTAAAGGCCTCCTCTGGAACGCAGTGCTTGTTTAGTACCCTAGTAAGCAGTTCCAGAGTTTGCCATGTTGGTTTTGTCTGATAGAACATGACTCTTTAATCTAGCAGAAAAAACAGAATAAGATCCAATTGATCTAAAGCTACGTAGATTCAGGCTAGAAATAAGGTGGACATTACTAACAGTGAGGGTAATTAACCATTCAAACAATTTACCCAAAGATGCAGAGGATTTCCTATCATGTCAATCCTTTAAATCGAGACTGGCCACTTTCTAAAGGATATGCTAAAAGAAGGTACGGGCTTGAAGGAAAAATCACAGGAGAGGGTCAGTCTAGGTCAGGAGTCAGCAACCTTCCCAAGGTGGAGTGCCAAAATTTAACCTGTTGACCATAGTGTATGGTCCGAGTACCGGTGGTACCTTTTAAAGGCATTAATAGTCCTACTTAACAACAGCTTCACTAATAAATGAATGCAGATGCAGAGCTTTGCCGATTAGGTGGTGTTTGGTAGCATTATCTGGTCTTCTGTTAATCCACAGGTGGCCTGGCTTTGAGCAAGCTCTCAACTGCATTGGCGAGTAGGGGTGGGGCTGAATTCCCATCTCATGTGCCAATGAAAATCAGCTCATCTGCCACTGTTGGCACCCGGGCCAGGGGCTCCTGACCCCTGATCTAGATCATCTGAATGTTGCCTTCCAGCACTACTGGCTATGCATCAAGGTGTATTGGGCGCAACTTGCACCTGGAAGTTTTACCCACACAAGTGAAAATGCTCTGATCCAGGCTTAATATGATTTAAGACCCTCCAAACACACAGCTGTACTTGTTCAACAAAACCATTATAAAAATCAGCCCTTTGATTAAACCACTGCAATTCCATGTAGACGAGGCCTGAGAATGAAGCAGCAGTAAAGAGTGGCCACACCCAGACCCTCAGCTGATGGAAACTGATGTAAAAACACTGACAACAAAAGAGCTACACTGAGGCAGTTTTAACCTGAGCTGCAAAAATGTTTGATTGCACAGTTCACACCTTGGCAGCAAATAACCTGAATACATTGGCATAGCTGATGTATGAGAGCATCTCTAAAGAAGTAATTCTAACTTAAGATGGCTATCTGATATGTAAAATGGTCAAGGAGACGTGCTTAGCACCAACAAGTTCTCAAATATTACTGATAAGCGTATGAGGAAAGAACTGCACAGCGTCAACGAGTTGTTGCCAAAGAGCTCAGACATACGTCAAGGTTTGGTGCCAAGACAGAATGCTGCAAGGAGTGGGGAATTCAAGTTTCCATTTAAATGTACCTAGCAACAAGTCCAACCATCAGAATCATTACAAACCAAAGAGGATTAAAAAAATGAATTGCATCCATTGATGATGATAATAGCCTTGCAGCGCCTATGATGACAGAAGTCACTCTCATGGCTCTGAACGCGGCGCATGCTGTCGCCTCTTACTGGCATGGCTTAGCGCAGGCTGTATGTCACTACCTTTTCATTTGTGCCGTTCTTTCATGAAAACTGATCGCTTTCTTTCCAAAATTTAGTGATTCAATTTGTGAAAAACCAGGCTTAGTCAGATTTCACTCAGCTAACGTCCAGTCACACCCTATGAAACTTTCTCATTCCAGTGAGGCACATTAGGTAGGCTTGAGTTAGGAAGGAAATGAACATTTCCTATAACAAGAGAAGGGGCCAGAGGGAAGGGGCATTCAGGAGTCCACTCAACAGCTAGCAACAGCTGGTTCCAAATGTAAGGTAGTTTAAACAAATGCAGGACTGGGTTCTTGATGTTTTTACTCGGAGTGGGAAGCAACGTATGTCCTGATTCTGCAAACACTTCAGCATGAGAGCAATGCCCATTGAGCTTTCAGAAATAAAGTCACTCATGACTTTTCACACAGTTTTCAAGTATCTAAACTGGTGTCACAAAGAGAAGGGAGAAAAATTGGTCTCCTTGGCCTCTGGAGATACGACAAGAAGAAGTTGACTTAAACTGCGGCAAGGGAGGTTTAGACTGGCCATTAGGAAAAACTTCCTAACTGTCAGGGTAGTTAAACACTGGAATAAATTGCCTAGGGAGGTTGTGGAATCTCCATCACTGAAGATATTTAAGAGCAGGTTAGACAGACATCTATCGGGGATGGTCTAGACAGTGCCTGGTCTTGCCATGAGGGCAGGGGACTCGACTCAATAACCTCTCAAGGTGCCTTCCAGTCCTAGTGTTCAATGGTTCTACGTGCGTAAATTAGTGTCAGGCCAATCTGTTAATCTCCCCCTAGAAAGATGATGAGGTTTGATATTCCAAGGTTCTGCAATCTTTCTATCCACTCCAGAGAGCTGAGTCCAGCTCCACAGGAACTGAACTGGGTTTTGTATCATAGTTATTCAGAGAAGCCCAAAGATGGTAGCCAACCTGGTATTAACAACATGCCTGTGATCAGAACAGACCAACATGAAAAATTGGCCCAGAATTGCACAGGCCAGTTTTGAAAGTGGATTCTTAAGATAAATGGAAGAAGTCAAGTAAGACAATTGGGCAAGAGTTAGTCCTGGTGTAACTGATGCCATTTCAATGCTGGTTGCATTGGTGTGCCACATGGTTGAATGTGGTCCTGTGTCTCTCTCCCCACTTCTTCAAAAAGAGTGAGATTTGGGTTTAACATTTGAGATTCTAATAACAGTGTAACGCATTATAGCTGGTCAGAAAATGACAAATAATGTTAAAAAATGCAAAGGCAATTGGTTTACGTTAATATTTGTTTTATTTTTTCATAGGAATTTTCTTTTGTTTAGTTAAAAAGTGCTGAAAACTGCTTGGTTTGATTCTTCAAGAAAAAGGGAAACATTTTGGAACTAAGATTTTTGAAAAAATGTTTTTACTTCCTAAAACAAAGATGTTTTTCATTCCTTCCTAAACATAAATAAAAATAAGAAGAAGTTCTGTAGTACTATGTAAGACAGTTTTACCAGTCTCATACAAACAGTAGCAAGTGGGCGGGAGGGGGGGAACAAGTCATTTTTATTTTTTCATAAAAAATGGCCTCTTGTTCCTTTACCCCATGGTCTCAGAGCACTTTGCAAAGGTGGATGGAATGCTGCTATGCCCATTTTACAGCTTGGCAAACTGAGCCACAGAACAGTTTCTCTGATTTGCCACTGCAGGACAACGATCCCAGGTGTAGCTTATGTTACTATATTCCAAATTAATCTAGCCAGAGGAAATCATGGTTCATTGCAATGGAAGCTTTTGGGGGGAAGTAGCATTTATTATTTGTATGTACAGCACCTGGTTGCGTGGGGTGGTACTACAACATAAATATTTAAAAGCCATCATGATCATTTAACTATTTTTCATTGGTATCATTATTTAATTTTGTAATTAATATTATTAAAAACTAGTCACCACAGTACATGCAGTGATGACCACTTGGATAGAATACACTGATTGAACTATACGATTGAAACACAGAGACCAATAAATAAGGGATGCTTGACCAGTGTCAGTGCAGTTTCATGCATGACCACGACCAATCCAGTACCTGAAAGCCAAACAGTCACCCTTGTTCTACTGAAAAACCAGTATGAACAGGAATTTAAGTGAGGGAATTTCTCTCCCCAATACAATATTGTTTGCCCTCCTCAAGCAGGACAGAAGAGGGCTCTCTGAAGCTAAGGACATTTCTACAAATTTGTGGTGAGTTCTTCACACTTATTTTAGGATTTGTCTTTCAGGCCCCATCCTGCTGCCATTCAGTGCCTATTAAATATTTGCCCTTATTTTTGCTGAGTATTTTTCATAAACACTGTATCCCAAATTGTTCCACAGAGCTAAATTATTATATTAAACCATGAGAAAAAATGATATTCAACTAGCGTCAAAGGTCGGACTTAAGGCCACATGAGTCAGGAAATTCAGAATTAAGGCTGAAAAAAATCAATCCTAACTCAATATATTGGATCAAATTCAACCCTGGTATGAGCCCACGTAAACAGCTACTTGTTCCAGGGATGGTTTTGACTCATTTTTGGCCAGGTATTGAAGCCCTTATCACATATAAGGTCACCCATTGTTTGAACACTCCAAAAATTAACCTTATTTTAAGGTGGAGAAAGAATAGCGTATCAGACTTACCTTGGAATTTCCTGGCTTGATGGGATTTTGTGAGACTCTTTAGTATTATTTTAATGTCATTTTCTGAGGTTTAATTTCTTAAGCTTTCTTTAAACCCATCTTTTAAAGGAAAAAGAAAAACAAAATATGAATAAAATTTAGGCCTATTTCACTCCACCGTACTCGCCTATTAAGCTACCAGAATGAGGAGAATTGGACCAACAGAAGGCATGTATACTTTGGTTTATTTGCCTTTCTTTGAAACAAAGGGGCGCCCTCAGAGTAAAAAACAATAGTATTGAAAGTTTCAGGGGAATCAAATAGAGAAGCCAACTCAGTTTCTTGTTGAAGGAGGGGAGACGGGATTTGCAGTTTTCTGGGGCAACTCTGTGATAACAGAGATACATCCTTCATGCTACCGAAAGACAACTCTTTCCTGAAGAAGGTTACAATGAGGAATGGAAGAGTTTAGATTTGGGCTCTGAGCTGCCTGATTATTTGAAAAGCCCAAATCCTGGCATGGTTTCAGCAGGTGCTGTTAGGACAAACTAGTGATGCTTTTCTGCTGCTCCAGTGCGAGGGTCTCTGTACCGCCACGTGGAACGTGGCTGTTAGCTTTATGTGAGTAATCCATAGGAGAATTTGATGATCGTGCAGAGGTCTTGCCCACAAACATTGGAAGTGCAGAGATGAGCTGGGGCGGGGGACCAGTCAACGGAACACTCATTAAGTCTCCAGATTAAACCACAATACCAGCAGTTGGCTGCATTCACATTAGCCATCATAAGCAATTAAGCAGCTCTGGCCTCATTCTGACCACCGTGTTGTGGCTGGAGTTCCATTGCACTTGCAGTTTCACGAGAGCATCCGCCCTTTTACCTTGGCCCTGCTCGCTTTTTCAGACTTGGGCCTGGTCCTGCCATCCCATCTGCTACCCATGAGTAGCAATACAACCCGGTTCCCCCTCTGCTGAGCCGGCTGGTGCAACCACAGCACGCTCCCTTTTGCAGAGGCACGCTGCTGTGTCTGAGTGAGCTGAAAGCTGGCAGACTATAACTTAAACAAATCAGAGCCAATTGGCCTTCTTAGAAGAATCTGCAGAGCTGAGCCAGCTCAGAAACAGCACAAATAGATATCCGGCGATCGGGAAGGAGGGCCACTACTTTGGAAGAGATCCTGTTCCAGATGGATTCCAGCCCTGAGAAAACATTAAGATGTTATCATGGACCCTTGTTTATACACTATTATTTTCCTTCTTCCACAGGCTCGTCTGTATGTCATCACTGCCTGTATTTTACTTCTGGAAGAAAAAAAACTCCAGACTGTGGCCTCCATTCTGGCTGCTCTGTGCTGGGCTGGAAGTGCAAAGTAGCCACAAAACCACCTGAGCTGGATCCCTGAGAACTCCCCACCAGGGTCATAGCCCCCCTGGAAAATGTGAGTGTAACCCACACACCTATGTGTGGTTAACCGTCCCATGTAGTGGTACCTAGACCACTTCACAGAGAGAAAGAATAAGTGTCCTCCACAGCTTAAGCTAGGTGCCAACTGGCCTTTAGCTCAAGCTGTAGGGGCACCTGCCCTACACTCCAGAGGTTCCAGGTTCAAGCTTACCAGCTTCAAGCCAAGTTTAGAGGACCACCGCTAGAAGGCAATGATGGCTAGGGACAGGAAAGGTTTAACATTGTTGTTTAGCACGTTTGAGAGCAGATTCTTATTTTGTTAGAGAAGAAGGTAAGAGGCCACCGTGACCTTCACCAGAGCTTTGCAATGCAAAGATGCATGGGTGGCTTTAAAAGCTTCATAATAATCAAGCTGCTGTTTCAGTCCTTGTTCTCACCACCAGGGACCAGGCACATCCTCAGCTCTGAGCAGCTGCTGGTTCTCTGCCACTTAATGGAAGCCTTCTTCGGTATGGGAGAACGGGTGGGAGCTGCGACCTCTGGTGAGCAGTTAATGAAAACCTCCTGTGATCTGGAGAGCAACTCCATTTCTAACTTTCCGTAACTGGTCAGAAGAGGCCAACATCCACTAGCTTGTGGCTGTGCGGGAACAGACGTGTATGTTCTTATTGCAACTTCATTTGGCTATTGAGCAGCTTTTTGTTAGGCTCCAAATCTAAGATAAGTCAGTTTCATGTCATGGTTCATTCTCACAAAGGCAACTGTACCCTCTCTGCTCTGCTCCTGATTTATAGCTAGGCATGTAGTCCAGATGGGGGAGGAAAGTGGGGGGTGAGGAGCCAGTCATGTTGGTGGTGGACGTCAGCCTCACAGAGGAAGTCACTTACCACCTCTTCACAGTAAGAGAGGATGATGCAGCAGCCTGCTCACACTGTGTGACTCACCTTCCCATTGCGTACGTGCTTGAAAAGGAGTTCAGGAAACAGCCTCCAGAGGAAGAGTGCTAGGTTAAGTTAGTAAACACATGAATACTGAATTTCCTAAAGCTTGTCTTTATTGTATCATCACCCTGGGTTAGTCACTGCAGCTGCTGAAGCCTCAATCTCCTCTCACGTGAGCTGAAATTTAACATATACTAGATTAGCAGCCAATGCACCACCAATGTCAAGCAGTTTGTAAAAGATGGGGACAGTGGCCCCGCCAGCCGCCAGGGGCCCCAGGAGAAGACAGAGGGGTGTGGCTCCACACCCAGAAGGGGAGGGGCCAAGGACAGAAGTGGGGATTGGACAGTGAGCTCTGTCTTCCCTCCTCCTGCTCCCTCAGAGCCACCCATGGAGTGACGGCATAGTACTCTGTGACATTTCAAAGGGCCCCGGGGGAGGGGGCAACTGCCACCTTTCCCCCACCCCCATTGGTGGACCTGGATGGGGTGTGTGGCAGTGGCACACCTCACACGTAACTGCCCAATGCAGCATCAGACTGGGTCTTCTCAGGTCTTGCTTCTTTTCTCGTGACTTGAAAGCTAAAAGGCCTCTCCCTGCTCCAGGACGATACAAAACCTGCCAGGGTGCGTGGACCCTCTCTGCCAGGAAGGGCAGTGCCCCAGCACGTCTGGCTAGGACACATGATAGAGACATGGCATTTCTACCGGTGAATCGATTTAATGAGACCATCTGTCCATTAATATGTAAGGTAGGTAGAATTGCAATTCTTTTCAACACAGGAGCCCAGAAGAGGAGGCCAATGCCAAACTAAACAAACATGTCCCCTTTAAGGAGGTCTCCAAACTGAATCCCTAGCTTCCTTAATGTTCTAAGAGGTAAGCTGTCTCCTTTCCCCTTAGGCAACAGGCTGGGGGGAGTGGATGCTTGACCCAGTTCATAAGGCCCTTCCTACTTGAGAGCACCCAAACTTACTCAGATAAAGTCCGGAGGGCCTCAGTCAGGCTATTGGCCAGGAACCTGCAACCATAGCAATCTCTTTCACGCCTCCAACCTTTATACGACCCACCCGAGTGTAGGGCATGTCTTCTTAATTGTACCAGGCTTTCGTAAGCTTCAAATTGTCCCTGCCACACACAGGAAGAGATTCTATTTCTTAGTGCAGTGGTAATCTAAGCAACTACTTTTTCCCTAACAGAGAATGTTGCCAACCTTGCAGGGCTGTCCTGGAGTCTCCAGGAATTAAAGATTATGTCATGTGATGAAAGCTCCAGGAACACATCCAACCAAACCTGGCAACCCCACTAACAAGAACTAGTCTGAGAATAGTCCCAAGGAAAGAAATGCTAGACGCTTGGGTGCAATGGGTGAGAACAGTTCATAGGGCATGAGTGACGAATGCAGTGGCATTTTAACGTAACGGATGCATGTTTCTTTGCACAGATCCCATTAAATAGAATTTCTGTGAGTGCCACCTGTGCAGCACATTGACAATTCAACCCACAGCACCCAGTTTTCTACAGCTAATGTGTGCACAAGGAAGGAAGGAACATTAAATGGCATTTCTGCCTGTTTCGAGGCTCCATTACGCTGCCAGAGAAGTAGTAAGTCATGTAAGTATGTAAAGTAAGTAAGGAGTGTAAAGGGCCCATCGTATAAACCAGGCCTGTGGGCTTTTTTTTTTTTTTTTAAAGAACAAACCATGGGACACAATAGGGCTGATCGTCAAAGTGACAAATCAGACCCAGCTTTGCAATGTGGGTAGAATACAAATCCTGCACAAACCACGCTACCCCACAATTTCCATCAGTCCTCCAAAGGCCCTTTCCCTCACTGCTTCCAAACGTTTCCCCCTTTGTCTGCCCTTGCAGGTGCTCCTCAATAGCCTCCAAGCAGCTACTACTTCGGTTGTGCTAAATTGATTTACATATCCCCAAAGGCCCATCATTAGCCCAGGGCAGCCAAGCAAGTTACATTCAATAATATCACTCAACAACTAACTATTCGTAACATTCCGCACTGACAGATCTGAAAGCACAGACAAGAGTTCATGAGGAGTGGGGGGTGCTAAACAAAAGGAATCCATTCAGGGTATAATTAGGACAAGAGAAGCAAGAGTCAGAAAAGACCAATCTCCCCTCTTGCCAATACAGGATCCCTGGGCACAGTCCACCCTTAATTAGTCAGCAACAGTGAACTATATAAGTGATTCTTTCCTGCAATAAATAGTGGAGAAAATACAATGAATAAACATGCAGCTGTCTGAGCCCGGGTGTGAGTGGCCTACAATGCAACATGGAGGATAGGCTGATGGTCCAGTGTTTAAGAAGTAATTGTCAAGAACCAGGCTGGGTGGAAATACCAGGACATTGGAATCAAGAGACAAACCAAAGGGACGCAGCTACCGGGACGCAGCTACCAATACCCAGCCCTATTCAGGATACTATAAGGCCAAGATCAGTGAACAGGGCCAGATAAGCATCAGACCAGGAGTCCGGGGACGGTTGAAGCTCAGATATACAACTTTCTGTTTCCTATTCTGGCTTAAATAGGGGCCATGGAGCTTGCCTAATCACAGCATGGGCAGGGCTTGTCCCCAAGCTGGGCTTCATGGACTCCAGCCCCAGGGGCTTCCTGTGAGCTGTTTGGTGAAGGATTGGAGTGTGATGGTTCACAGGAGCCCCATGTACCTGGTTTCAAGACCTTGCAGGGCCTGGCAGCAGCAGAGAGAAAAGAGAAGAGAAATAACATACAATCAGTTTGGCCCCGATTCAGGAAAGCATTTCAGTACATGCTTAGGCCCCCTGCTTTCCTGAATCCAGACCCTAATGAAGAAAAGATTGCTAAAGCAGTTAAAATTGTATTCCTCCCCAGCTACTCACCAGAGTCCTGAGGCTATGTCTACACCACAGAATTCACACTCACGTAGTCCCCTAGCGTAAAAGGAGTTTTTCTACCAGTGTAGACACAGCACTTCCTCAAACAATACAGCCTAAGGCTTTGTCTGTACTAGGCACGTAAGTCCATTGCACATACTCAATTCTAACTTCTGAAATTGCATTGCTAGAATCAACTTATCTGCAATTGACTTACCTGGTTGTCCTCACAGAGACGTACCAGATACGCAAAACTGAACTGTGGAAGTTCAGCCCTGAACAGCTCGATCTCCCCCCTAGTGTAGACAAGCCCTCAGCCAACTGAAGCACTCCATGCTAAGAGATTTGCCCACCTATCTATGCCAGTCGTGGACGTGTTTTCACTCCCCTGTTCAAAATAGTTGTAGGCTTTAAGTGTAGACCTGCTCTTCATGCATATTACTATAAAACAGCTGAGAATTTGGTTATGTGAAATTAAACTGGCACACTCACAGGTGGGCATTTATTCGTGTGAGTAGCCCCAATGAAATCATGTGAATCAATGCTTGCCAGTGGGAATGATGGTTTACACTGTGGCCCACAATGAACATTGTGTAGGCTGGTGACACGTTTCCAATTGAAAAAGGCTCATGGAAAAGAAGAGCTCAAATTTTGGAACATGACCATGAAAAGACCAGGGTGGAGCATCCAGGGATCGATGACACGTTTGCGATTTATCCTCCAGACCTAGATCTGCCTCCGATGTCTTTCTCAGGTCTCAGAGCACAGATGGTCTTTTTTGCATTGAGTTGGTGCAGCACCTGGCCCAGAGACTGGTCATCACAAGCACCACCTCAGCACAAACACCGAACAATAACTGAGGTCCAGGGCAGCTTGCCATGGTCTTCGAGGGCCTTTGGATAAGACCTCACTCCAGGAGGCATCAGAAACCTAGGTAAGGAATGGAACTTGATGCTGAATGGTGCTTTTAGGTCACATAGTTACAATGCTATTTAAGCTCCTTGTTGAAGTTCCTGCACAGGCCTAAATCCCAGACCGAAAAAGAGAGAACAGCAGTAAAGAGCTCATTTTAAAGCAGCGGACACTGAGTAATTCCCAGGTTTAATTATTCTAGTGGAGGTGAAGACCCCAATGAGCATTTCAAAAAGCATGGGTGCAGTCATGCTTGTTCTGTGCAGCGCCCTGGAGATCCCTTCGCAAGAATCCACCATTTCCCCTGGAAGGATGCAGGCAGGCCCCGGCCAGCAGGTTGCATAGAAGCAGGTCTGAGAGGTCTCCCTCTTAGCACAGTCGTATATTACATAAATTACTCTCACTAGACTTCTGTAGCTCCAGGGCAAGTCCTGCCAAACCAAGAACCATACTCCAAATGTTTTCCCTGCAGGCCCAGGCCTATTTCTGAATCATTTGTGCAAAAAAATGACTCCTCTACTGTTAGGTTTTCAGTTCCTCTCTTTGCAGCTTCATGAAAGAAAGGAGTCATTAGCAGTGGTATCACTCTTTTGGAGAAAAGGTTAATTACTTGCAAAACTTAACTTGGAAACATGAGAGTGTTTTCCATTTAATAAACACCAAAATGTTTTAAAATAGCCCTACCTCTTCTTGGTTTCTTTCCATATTTAACCCTCAGAATTAGCTTAGCGGTTTTACATGTTGCCTTGTTGATAGACAGATGGACAGCAGTGCTCTAACTGAAAACAGCCTTCTGTTCACAAGACAAGCATTTCAGCAAGGCAGCAATGTCTTTAACAGGCTACAATCAGAAAAGTATGAAATCCAGATTAATCGCTTCTAATTTATAACCCAAACCAGCGACTTTGTTCTATTTTATCATCAAGTGCCATTACCCAGGACCATCCTGTGGCGGGGGATGGTGCCAGGGCAGTACTGTCCCCCATGCCGCAGGTACCGTCCCTCCCCTGCTCAGCAAAACACACACACACACACACACACACACACACACACTGCTGCTGCTGCCATCATCACACACTATCCCCAGACCCAGGTAACCACTCCATCCAGCCCCCAACCCCAAGTAATCAACCCCACCCTCCCATCCTGGGGTGCCCACCAGTACCAGACCTGAAGAAGAGCTCTGCGTAGCTCACACGTTTGTCTTTCACCAACAGACAGTGGCCCAATAAAGGATATTACTTCATCCAGCTTGTGTCTCTAATTACCAGCGCCAGCATTTTATTGTGTGCTTGTACGGTACCCCAGAGAGGCAAGGGTGTTTCTGTCTAGTGTAGGTTGCAGAGAGTTTCCATTAAGACACATTTTCCAAAGAGTGCTGTGTCAGATTTCTGTGCACCTGGCACCAGATTTCTAAAAGATCTCAAATTTTATTTAGAGCCCTAAATCACGGTCAGATTTTTGAAAAGAGCTTATTGCCCAGACTCTTGAATTGTGCTACCTTTGTCTAGATTGTTCAACCACTCAGCATATGCTATAGGAATCACTCTGTAAATAGTTTGTGGGCCCTCTAGTGGCACTTGCTGTGTTCCAGGTTTTAGAAGCAGAGCATTCGCACATCCGCATTGCTACACTTCAATATAAACTTTGTGGCACCAAGCATCAGAGCCCAGGTGCAACGACGTGGGCTTGGAGGGCTCAGGCTGTGGGGCTAGCAGGGTGTTGAGGTCTAGCTAGCAGGGGCTGCAGAGCCCATGGCAGAGCCTGTGGGGCCAGCAGGTAATGAGGTCTTGAGGGCCAACGGGACCTTGGGGGACCAGTAAAGCCTATGGAGGCAGGCTCCATGACTGAAGGAGCCGGCAGCGGGGTCATCCCCAGGCATGGGAAAGCCAGGTTCAAACCTGGGTATGCTGCAGCGCGCGCGCGCCACACACACACACACACACACACACACACACGCTACACCTATGTGTCTCTGTGTATTCAGTAAAATCCTATGATGTGGACCTAACTGGGCCAGTGTCACTTTTTCACATTAGTTTTGTTATGTACAGAGCAAACGAAACACCATGCAGCAAACTGACTTTTTTGGAAATTAATTTAACTGCTTGCTAGCAACCTCCGCTTTGCTCTCCTTCACTGACAGAGCCAGAAATGGAATAAAATCATAGCATCATAGAACACTAGAACTGGAAGGGACCTCAAGAGGTCATCAAATCCAGTTCCCTGCCCTCATGGCATGGCCAAGCACTGTCTAGACCATCCCTGATGGATGTCTACTTAACCTGCTCTTAAATATCTCCAGTGGTGGAGATTCCACAACCTCCCCAGGCAACTTAATCCATTGTTTGACCACCCTGACAGTTAGGAACTTTTTCCTAATGTCCAGCCTAAACCTCCCTTGCTGCAGTTTAAGGCCATTGCTTCTTGTTCTATCCTCAGAGGCCAAGGAGAACAATTGCCCTCCCTTGTAGCCCTCTTTTAGGTACTTGAAAACTGCTGTCATGTCCCGTCAGTCTTCTCTTTTCTAAACTAAACAAGCCCAGTTCTTTCAGTCTTCCTTCATAGTCCATGTTCTCTAGACCTTTAACCATTTCAGGCAAAATCTTTAGGGCCAAAACACTTTCAGCCCAATCACACATTTTAAGGCCAGTGCTCATTCAGACTTCAGGTGAGTGCAGCAAAATACTGATTTTTTTAAGTGTGGGAAAAAGGAACAGAAACAAGACGACAGAAGGTCATATAACATGGTTCCCTCATTTGATTTAGTCCAACTCAGAATCCTTTGAGGCAAATCACATCACAATTAGGCAAAAAGGGCTCAGATTGCCCTAACTGTCCATCAATCAAGTAAAATAGCTTCAGATTCTCAGCTGATGTAAACTGGCACAGCTCTGAAGACTTCAGTGGAGCTGGGCAGCACACACAACCTCCCGGTGGGTCTGAGAGTGACCACACTGACAGGCAGAATCAAACCTGCGACCACTGGAGCTTAGAGCATAAGCCACTACCAGATGTGCTGAAAAACCAAGTGGTTATTAACTAAGGCTATAGAGTAGACTCTCTAGTCTGTCTGTATGTGGTCTCACTGTGGGACACTATGCCACACTCAGAAGGTATGTGGGTTACACACTGCTTGGAATTCTGGTACAGGCTGAACCTCTCTAATCTGGCCCTCTCAGGACTTGACCAGTGTTGCACAAGAGAATTTGCTGGATTACGGGAGGGCAATGGTGTCTAGCAAATTACCAAAACTTCCACTGCTTACTTGTCTCTATGTAGGGGTAAATTAGAGCTACCTAACAGCACAGAACACTGGGAGCCAGGACTAGTGGCAGGAAACAAACTTCATGGGACCACACCCATGATAAATGGTCATCCAGCTAACTAAAATCATGTTGGATTACAGATGTTGCCAGATGAGAGAGTTCCAGACTAGAAAGGTTCAACCTGTAGGAGTGCAAGAATTGCAATTGTACCTGGCTGCCCTATGCAAGGGACAACAGCTGCTTGGACCTGCTCCTCAGTTACACTCTCATCTGTACCGCAGATGCACTGGTACAAATGCCAAATGTAGACAAGGAAAGCTGTGATTTACACAGGTTGAACTAACTCCTGCAGAGGAAAGCACTGCTGCTCAGATGGGTATATTTGTGGTATGCGCTGCAATAGTTACACTAGTTATCCACTGCCAGTTGCTGAATCCCAAGAACAGACAAAACTTTGGCCACTTACACAGAGTTGCAAGTAATGTGGATCATTATTAAACAGGGATTCTCAGTTTCCGTGTCTATTTTTACTGGGTTTTGGTGTTTATTTGTGACTGTTTTAATAGTTACTAAAAATCAGTTTGTATTTGAGCTGTAATTGCATTCAGTTAAGCAGAAATTAGCTTAATTAGCAGCATACTAAATAAAGATTATTTTTAAAACTTTTCATTTTTTGTTTGCCTGCTAATGTCCCACACGGCTTATAATCACATAGAGAACGGCTAGCTGTGCCCATGAATTGAGCCAGTGAGAGCAGGAACAGGAAGTAAAACACGTTGTAATTTATAGCAAGAACTCGAACAAGACGCCAGTTCTGCTAAGAATCCCTTGAAAGAAAATTTGCTTTTTTTCTGGTGTTTATTTTTCTAAGCAGTTCTTGGACAACAACAGTCCAAATGGAATTTTAACAGACACTTAATTTCTAGAATCATGGATATAGAGTATAAAAGGCAATGCAACTCCTCAAGATCATATTAGATACTCTGTGAATATACTCAGCCACTTAAGCCACCTCCCAGAAATAATCTATAGCTTTTAAGGAACAAACAGAACACAGCCAGTGCACATGCCTCATAATCTATGTAGAAGATGATATAAATTGCATCTGGCTAAAAAGAGCTGAAGAGAGCATTTGCCTCCTGTATCAGGCAAACATCTCAGACCTAGCCCATTGTTATTGCTGTTAGTTCTTAAATTACTCTCATGGAGCTGAAATCACTTGGGGCTGGCTTGTGCTTCTGACCAGCGTTAAGATCACTAGGCCACATCTACATCAGCAAGTCCTTTCAGAAAATCAGACCCTCTTCCGAAAGAACAAGTGGCACGTCCACACACAAAATGCGCTCTTTCAAATTCCTGTCAGAAGAATGTGGCGCTTCTTCCAGGGGCCAAATGAGGGAAAGCACCTTTTTCCAAAAGGTTCTTTCAGAAAAAAAACATGTGTAGATGCTCCGAGGACCGCTTGTTCGAAAGCACGGTCCTTATGGCACCGGATTTTTCCATCTCTGGCCTGTTCTTTCGAAAGAGCGGGGGCTGTGTGGATGCTCTCTTTCAAAAGAGCAGATTACTCGTTTGATTCCCTTTTTTTGTCATGTGGATGTGCTTTTGTGAAACAAGATCTTCGTGAAGAGATTCTCCAGAAGACCATCTTTCAGAAGATCCCTGTAGTGTAGACATGGCCTAAGGGTATGGCTACACTACAGAGTTATTCTGGCATAGCTTCTTCCAGAGTTGTTATTCCAAAATAAGCTATTCTGGAATAACACATCTACACTACAGAGAAGCCCTGGAAAAAGCTAAACTTATTCTGAAATAGTGTGCCCACGGACAGTGGAGCCTATTTCGGATTACAGCCTCTGGAAGCACTGCATCTAGGGGCTCTAATCTGAAATACTGTCTGTACAGCAGTGTTATTTCAGAATAAACTATTCCAGAATAGTTTATTTCAAAATAGCCCCCTCTTTCCTGTCTACACAGCCCCAATTACAAAAATATCTATTTTGGAATAGGCGCTATTCCTCATAGTGGCTATTTCGAAGTTTCCGCTACCCCTCATATGAAATAGTGCAGCTAATTCAAGCGCGGTGTTTGGCCACAGAATTGCTTTTTTGGGATACATTTGTAGCCATAGCCTAAGAGGCTGCCTGGTAGGGGGTGGCTGATGGGGGTGTGTTGTGCGGGCCCGCAGGCAGGTGGCAGCAGAGAGGTACAGCCAAGCAAGGCGGTGGTGGAAAGGCATGGTGAGCAGGCAGGAGGGCAAGTAAGAGGGCTTTTTACCTCTCCACGAACTCTGGGTCTGCACTGGGGCAGCAACTGAGTGGGGTGCAGAAAAAGGCTGGATATGTGAAGGGGACTTTTGAGTTGCTGGACTTGAGAACCTGAGAAGACAATGACATGGCCCAACTTCCTTAGGACTTTTCCACACAGTTAATACCATGTTTGCCTCCCTTTTATTAAAAGTTTCTTTTTCACACACAGACTCTGTGCTTGCGAGGGGGGAAAGCATTGCCCCTCAGAGGCGCTCAGGGGGTGGGATGTGAATTGACAATGTTAGCAAGGCTGTCCCTGAGGCAGTTGCAATGAAGTAAACTATTAGCCCATTTTTACACCAGTGGGGGTATCACTTGAGGGGAGAATTTTGTAAAATATTTAAAATGCATTTATCACACCACTGGAAATCAAATTTTCATTTTGTCTCAGCAACAGGGCCAGGCCTGGAAAAAAAAAACTGCAAGTGGTGGCTTCATTCATAAAGTTGGCTGAAACCTTGCCTTGTAAATACAGCAATTGCTTTTATTTCTCACAGTTTACCACCTTGAAGCCTTGAAAGTATTGTTTGGCTAACTATTGTGAGAACAAGGGAAGACCAAAATAGGTTTCCCTTTTCCCTCCCAGCACCCTGAAGAAAAGTGGGCGGATGTTAGTTTCTTAAGGGTTTTATCAAATTATCCATGATAGCTCCGTCTGTATTGTAGGTTTCTGCATCAGAATTTTATCAATGGTTTATGGAAATCAGGTCCATTTGAAAGGACAGCAGGTGTTAAAACAATGAGCAGCAGCCTCCTTCGCATCTGGGCTACAAAAGCTGTCTCACAGTGTTTACAAGAAACAGGATAATCAAAAAAACATCCTGTCAGTGGCAAATAGAAAGCCCAGTTCCTTGGTATTCTTTTTTTTCTCACACTGAACAGTTTTATTTATAGAACATAAAGTTAAACCAGGAGGAAGAAAAAAATTCATACTCACTTCCAAGTGGAAGTGACGCACATGCAAGGTACAGGGGGCCATTTCATTGGGTGGTTAGTTTGTATTGTTTTTCCAGCTCTAGTTAAGTTGTTAACCCTTTTGCTTGTTATTTGAAATATTTAACAAGTCGAGCGTTGGGCTTTTTCATCATTGCCACCCAAAGAAATCTCACTTCCTTTAACCAGTGTTCCCTGTAAAAGCCGAGTATTTGTGTGGCCATCCTGCAGGGATTCAGGCGCTGTCCAGCTGACTACCAGAGTGCCCACAGCTGGCAGTGTGTATTTCTGTAGGTGGTGCACATCCACACATGCCTTGGTGCACACAACAAAATTTATTACTCCCAATGATGGGGGAAAAAAACATAGGGAACCCTGTGCAAAACCATCCTTGTGCCTGCAGTTGCTGTCTCTGCAGTTCCCATTGGTTGCAGTTTCTGGCCAATGAGAGCTGCAGAGCCAGCAATTGAAAGGGGGACAGCCTACAGCACCTCCCTGCTCCTCGAGGTGGCAGTGACCTGGCAGCTGCTTCCAGGCGCCACTTCTCATGCTCCCCACAGCGAAGCATTCACGTTGAGTACAATGGGAGCTGCACACACATCTAAGGACAGAAATAGGTTATTTGCATGCAACACCTCACAGGGCATTTGAACAGCTTCAAGGAATGGCAGACTATGCAGCCCACAGAGCTCCCGAATCTGGATCTCACCTCAGGCAACTCACAGCATGCACCCTCCAAACTGGAAAAATTGACTTTTATTGGCAGCAATGCTTTTGTAAGGTTGCTTCTCATCCTCTGCTAATGTGAAATATATTGGCCCAAGTACTACTGCCAGTAACACCAGAGCAACTGGAGACAATGGAGTTACACTAGGCAGCCTTTCGCTCATTGAGTCTTGTTTCAACTTTCACAAATCCCAACACAATGTAAATAACTTTCCTTCCTTTACTCACACCTCGCCCCCTCAGAAAAAATGGAAATAATATTTGCAAAAATCCAGAAAACAATTAATGTGAGCTAGTAACCCAAAAAGAGCAGGACTTTAAAACAATTTTTCCAAGGAGCAAGATTATAACGTGACATATGTTGAAATTTCAAATGATATTTTAGCTGATAATAAATCTCTCTTTAGAGCAGTTCTTAATAAATACCATCAAACCGTACTTTTTGTAATCCCTAGTTTAAGAACAGCATGCACACAATGATTTTATTGCTGGAGGTTCATAATCTTTTTACGTATTCTATTTCCTCACACTTTCTGGGTGTGTTTGTACCACTGTCTTCCTGACTTTCACTACTGCACCTTCTCTCTCTCTCTGGAGGACGGCAGGGGGGAGTTATCCAATGCTTTGCAATCACATATCATTTGCTGTTTAGATATTAGTTCACTGTTGGGCTTTTAGATGTTCACCATTTATCAAAAATAATCAGCAGGAGGTTTTTTTTTGTGGGTCTTTTTTTTTTTTAAACTTTTCAATTATAGTGTCAGGAACCACAAAGAAGTCTTTAAACAGCCGCATGCAGCTCCAGACCCCTGTGCCAGGAGAATCTGAAGTGCCTCCTGTCCTCAGCTCCCTACACTCCAAAGCCCTGCCCTGCCTCCTGCAACCATCCCCCACCCCCACCTCTGCAAGCCCCCTGCCCCAAAGGACCCAGCCAATGCCAGGTAAGTCTTGGCATGAACACTGGGGGGGAGCTATGAACATTGCAGGGGAGCTGAAATGGCCTTCTGGTACCATGACTTCCATGGACGTGTGTATACCCACACAGACCTCTCTTCACTTCTCTCGCAGTTTGCGATACCTGCAAGTGCTGTGATTGTTCTAGCTCACAAAAGGTAACGTGGAAATTTGCTGGAAGTTTGTGGCATTTGTTATTGAAAAGTGCAAAACCAGAATCAGAAACACCTGCCATTGAAAGAAGGTACCAACCATGCCATACATTTGCCTTGTACAGGTTAAACCTCTCTGTTCCGCACCTGACCTGACATTGTCTGGCAGCACTGCTAACACTTCTACTGTGTACTGGGCCCTTAGAAGACATACAGGGAATTAGAGCTAAATAACAGCACACAACACTCTGAGAGCCAGGACTGCTGGCTGGAAACAAACTTTATGGGACCATGGGAAACTTTGCCACACCCATGACAAGTGGACATCCAGCTAACTAAAATCATACCAGACTGCAGATGTTGCTGGATGAGGCAGGTTCAATCTGTAGTTTCTATTAACGTGAAAAGGACAGTTTCTGAAAGTGCTATTTCATGGATTGTATGAAATAAATCTTTTGCACTGTCCATATTGCGCTACTGTGATTTAGTTTCTGATTCTCTGATATTTCTTTTCCACTATACTAAGAAATGCCCTTTGGCCTCCTAATTGATTAAGCCCTGACACATACTGGTGTTGATTTATTATGAATTGACTGGTTGAAGCTAAATGTTAAAACCCAACAGTTTTCTAAAACCTCATCTAACAGATTACTTGGATAATAGCCAGAAGCCTGGAATCAGCCCCTCATTCTATTTATTTCTCACTGAAAACATCTGGTACATGTTAATCACAATCTGTATTGACTGTAGAATTTAGGACTTAACTATCTTTCAAAGCAGTGTCGTAGATGATGAAATAAATGAATACTGATAAGTAATGGTCCATACTGAATAAAAATGAACAGATCTTCCACTACCCACTGTTCCTAATGATAGGGAACAGACCATATATAGATAATGAACGACAGCTTTTAGACTCTTTAATTTTATTGAGCAAATTATTTCAGAAGGGGGTTTAGTTTTTTTTAACAAAAAGTAGTAGAGTGTAGGCTGGTATTTAATATGTAGCTGAGATATAAAACTCACACTCCTTGTGAAGCGTGACATTTTATACTGGAAGCCACAGGAAGAGTTTCCTACATTTAAGTGAAGAGGAAAATTCTTCAAATTAAATTTGAACTTTATACCTTTTAACTCTCCTCCAATCCTCCTCCTCCATGTACTGGGTCTGACGAACATGCTGGTACTGTATCAAAGGCAAATAGACCTGGCTACTGCCCTGCATTTAGCCTTGAACTAAGCATCAATCCTACTGCAGATGACAGAAGCTCATGCTCACCAGCAGCCAGTCCCTCTCATAGACAACTGGCTGAGGACAAAATAAGCTGGTCATGACAGCTTCTCTGGCAGCAAGATTGTGCCTGGATTTAAGTAAACAGACACACCAATACCTGAACTCTAAGACAGCTGATAATGCTTAGAAGTTAATCGTCCAATGAACACCTACCCAGAGCTCAATCACTGACCCCTTAGGGACTACCTACATAAGTGTGTTTGGGGCATGGGCGGATCTGTCTGCAGGGAGCCCATTACAGGATGGAGGCCATAGGGATAAACTGTGCTGCTAATAGGTGGTGTCATTCCAATAAGCTGTTCTAGAAAAGTCCCCCTGCCCGGAGTCCATCCCTTGTGTTCTGCTCAACACACCCAGTGCGGTTCTTTACAATGCAATGTAGCTGTTCTGTTTGGCCATGGCTGCTATTCAAGGACCTGATTCTGCCACTATGGCACCTGCTGCCTAGTAATTTACACCATGAGTTGGCTTGTTGATTTCCATAGGGATACCTGCTAAGGTATTATATAGCATGAGTAAGGGTAGAAGAATCAGACCTAATCTAAATCATTACATTGGGCGAGATTTTGACTCGGACTGGCATTATGGTAGGTAGAAAAGATCCTTCTTCACCATCCTGCATGAACTGGCACACTTTAGGTCCAGGCTCACAAGAATAAAGCTGCTTACTTCCCTTGTGTGAAGTAAGGCCATACTAATATTGCCAGATAGGGAATGAAGACACAGAGACTCAGGCTCAGATCTTTAAAGTACTTTGGGGTTGCTCTGCTAAGCATTGCGTCGCCTAAACTCTAGGTGCCCTGCTATCCAGGAATTTTCAGCCTGAAGTTAGGTGGCCACGCTCCCATGCAGTGAATGAAGAGTTAGACGTTTATGGAAAAAATTTTCAAAAGCCAGCCATCTGACCAGGTGCACTTCGCTAACATGCCAGGGACAGATGTCTCTTCTCGTTCATGATCCTCCGCTATGAGCTCTGTCCTGTAACAAGGCTTCATCACTTTCATATTCAGTGTCCCCACTTCGATGTCTTACAGGATCTGAGCCAAATTTTATATCACAGGAAGTCTGCGGCAGAGCAAAGAAATTGAACCTACCAGTCTCATAAGTCCCAGGCTAGTATCCTAATTGCTGGAGGGCACATGCAGGAAGGGAGAGAAAGGTCTCAGAGGCACACCAGCTTGTAGGATTCCCCTGGGATGGTACAATTTACAAATCACCCCTTGCTTAGGGCTGGGCTTAAAGGCAAAATCCAGACTTTCAAAAATTATTTGAAATCTGAGCTCCAACAGCACAGTTATTTCTGTGATATTCCTTGCTTTACCTTCAGCACCTTTACTCCCCACGCCACTGCTTTTAGGACCGGTGCACTGAGCTGCTTGCCAGATGTTTGAATTCAGAGGGACAAGCCCCTCTATTTTCATAAGCAATCCCCTTGCAAGATTTCCAGGAGCCTATTCATCTTCCAACAAAGACCAATTTGAAAAGGGCGGCAACTAGTTTTACAGCCACAATTTTTAAACTTTTTCTTGCAAGAACCTAATGAATGACATACACCCGAAGCAGTGCCTTTGCTGTTTAAAAAAAGAAAAAAAAAAAGAGGAGCCACTACCATGGTAGTATGTAGCAACTTCATGTCCCCTTGTGCTAGCCTTTACATACATGGGCCCTGATCCTAGATAGACTTACACACATGCTTAACTTTACACGTTATGAGAAGCTGACGTCCAATAAAATTATGTACACGGGTCTATCTAAGAACAAGACCACAGAATATAAATTACTCCTTCCACCAAAGGGTTTACAGTCTAAATAAATATAGCAGAAAAAAGGTGGGGAGAAAGGGGCTAGAATCAGAGCTTTCCCATCTATAGGATGAGGTGGAGTGGCCACCCCACACATGTGGGGGGGTCTCAGAGTGGCCACCCCACACATGTGGGGAGGTCTCACAGTGGCCACCCCAGCCATCCTATGGATGGGAGTGAGGAGAGTTACCTGGGGAAGGGTGGGGGTGGTTGGGGCAGGGGGCAGCCCCCATCCTTCTCCAGGTAACTGAGCCCAGCTTCTCTGCAGACTGGGAGGGCATGGTGGAGTGCTCCATGGTGAGTGCAGGAGGGGGTGGGAAGTGCAGGAGGAGGTGACCTCCTGCTATGCCAGCTTCTTTCCACTGCCTGTCCCTTGTCCAAGGTAAACACCAGCAAGGCTGGTCAAGGAGGGGGCCAGGGGTTAGGGTGAGGATGGAGTCAACATGTAGAATTCTGTGCCAGAAGATGCTGTAAAGTCCAAGACTACAACAGTGTTCTAGAAAGAGCTAGATAAATTCATGGAGGATGAGCCCATCAAGTCCTATTAGCCAACACTGTGTCCCCAGCCTCTGTTTGTCAGAAGCTGGGAATGGGTGACCAGGGATGAATCACTCGGTGATTACCCATTCTGTGCATTCCCTCCGGGCACCTGGCATTGGCTACTGTCAGCAGTCAGGATATCAGGCTAGATGGACCTTTGGTCTTTTCTCATGTCTAAAAGAGTTGGAGGTTTAAGAAAACTACCAAATATTATGAGACTCATGATAAAATTGCCAGAGTTGTCAATGCTGCCCCAGCCTTCTATTTAGCCGTTCATCTTTTCTACTCCAAGAGAGGTCTGGAAATCTATTTTTTTCCAGAATGATGTTTCATAACCCTTCCTCAGTATTGGAAAGAAAGTTCATTCTTTTAATGTACTTTCCCTTTCTGTTTCCCTGCCATGTCCTCCTTAATTACTGATTGAGATGCTTAAAAATGTGTGAAGATCAGTATGAATGACTGATGGGTAAGTGTAGCACTGTTAGAATTAAAGGCAGGAAAATGTCTCCGAATTCTAACCAGACTTCCTGACCACTCTGAAACGAATCAATTATAAGTATACTTAAGTAGGAATGATGCTGGAAAAATATATGAAAATGCCTTTTGCTTCATGTTGAAAAAAGTTTAATTTTCTGTACAAGAATTGAACAGAAAACTGCCAAAAACATTTGTCTGGATATTTGTTCTGGCACTGATGCAGAAAAAAAATTGGACACAAATAAAATAGCTCCCTTCAAATAACCTTCCTTCCCTGTACTGCAACCGTTTAGCAATTACTCTAATTGCTCTGCCAGTATAGAGACATATGCACATACCATACACTCCTACCAGCCACATCAAACACACAGAATGCCTTCTGGGCATTCCCTCCCCGCAACACACAGCAAAACCACACACACCTTACAAAAAGTCCCTCCAACTCTTCCTCTCTCCTTACACATATCTCCTGTCTCACACACAAACTCCCCCCCCTTTCCTTTCTCACACACCCCAGCTTGCTCACAAACACACACACTTCACTGACCATGACCACACACTGTTACACACTTCCTTTCTTTGCATGCTTCGTCCGCATCTCTCTCCACACACATACCTCCCAGCTGCCTGCCTCAGGGACAAAGATCCAGGCTAGCCAGAGGACAAGGCTGTAGTGCAGAAGGGTTGCCACCAATCCTATATTACAGGAGACATCCTTTATTTAAATGGAAAATTGCCATACTAAATCAGTATGGGACGCCTTTTCTCCTGTATTTCAGCATATTGGAAAGATGATCCCTATAAAAAGCCAGTCCATTTTCCTTCCCACGATCTAAAGTCTGTAAAATTAGACAGCACAGTTATGCAGAATAGGTCCCACTGTTACTGAACTGATGTAACTACAGCTCAGAGGTTCCCCAGCTATGGGGCAAGCTCGCTAAGGTTATCAGAGGGGTAAGAAAGGCTGGAGTCAGAAGCGGGCTTCGCCCAGCTGGGAACGCAGACAGAACTTTATGCAGGTGGTCTAAGCTTCCAGGACCAGCTCCCTTTCCACCTTGCTCCCCATGGCCACAGCAGCCTCCAGCCAGCAATTATGCCCCTCCGTTGGCAGTGCAGAGTGGCTGCCCTCCCCCCCCCCACACGAGTACTCACCCCACTGCCAGACAGAGACCCTTCCTGGCCCTGACTCTTTAGCACAGCTCCAGGGCACGCAACTCAAGGGCTGGACTCAGTGGGAGGCCTCATCCAGCAGGCCACAAGTGCATCTTTCCATGCCCCCCAGCTGAGCGTGCCTGACTGCTGCAGGGAGGGAAAGCATTGTCCAGCTACGGCCTGGTTAGCACCCTTACAAGGTTGAGCAGCCCATGCCTGGCCTCCAGTGACACACGACCCCCATAGAAACCCCCCGTATTTTGGAAACGCAATGCTGGCGACTCTGATCTGCGGCACCAGGGCAACACACAGCTCAGGCAGCAGCAGCAGCAGCAGGCCCAGCGGCTTCCATAGCAACGGGGAGCGGGGGAGGAGCCGGGAGCCTTGGCGTCCAGTTGCTACGGGAGCCTGACAACCGCTGTAACTAGGTGTGCTGGGCACAACAAGCAGGCCTGGGCCGAGCCAAGCTGACCTGCAAGGAGCGAAACAAAAAGCCGCAGTTGTGGGTGCGAGGATGGGCCTCGGCCACAACCTCAGGCTGGCCCGATAGCGCAGGGTCAGTCTGCCCCACGAAGGGGCTCAACATCATGGTGGTTTGGGCCTCCCAATTGACTTCTGATCAGGGCCACTCGAGAGGGGTCGCCGCACCAGCTTTTGTATTTTTTACTAAGGGGTAGGCAGCCTCTTCAGCCCCCCCAGGTACCCGTCTCCAGCCATTAGCCCAGCAGCGGTGTTTTGGATGGGAAAGCAGTGAGGGGACAACAAAGAGGCAAAGCCAAAAAGGATGTCGCATAGGTAAGGAAACATCTCACCTGGGGATTTGGGGACCTGGCAGGGGATGGCTTGTTTGAAAGGCAGATTTGGAAAGAACCAGGCTTGGATAGTTTAGTGCTGTGGAAGAAAACTGGATGCCCTGTTTGTGTTTGTGTGAATTAACCCACTGGAAAAAACCTGGCTGTGTTGTGTGTGTGTCTAAATTAACCCATTTGCACTTCCTGTTATGCACAGATCCAGGAAGATGTTTGTGCCCTCTTTCTAGGTTTCCTTTATGTCTACCTTGCAGTATTGCCAATATGATGTGCTAGCGAGGACATTTGCTGCACTGAAGTAACGTAATGCTGCTGATTTGCAAATCAGACTCAGGTCTTGTTTAAAAAGCATATCACTGCTAAAAGTAACTCCTACAATTACCCTGAGAGGAGTTAGAAGGGAAAAAGAACTCTCTCTGAAGTTCTCTCCTCCCCATTTGTTTACTTGGTTCACTTTGTGTATGGTCAGTTTGACTGTTTGTCTTCTGTTCGTCACTTTCCCCTCCTGTTCGTGTGAGCTGTCAACCAGCAAGAGAGAAGAGAAAATCGTTTTTAAGAATATAAACCCAGAAAATGAGACTCACAAAGGACTAGCTTTCACACTGGTGCACCTCTTTAAAGGAAAATATTGTGTAGCATTTTGTAAAAGCACCACGGCTAATGTGTTACATAGTATGGGCTGAATTTCCAAGCATGGTTGGTGATTTACAACGTATGCCCAGCCTTGAAACTTGGGGTGTTGATTGCCAGCTCCAGGAGATATAGTTGCTTTAGCTCCACTGGCACTAGCATGCTAATAATAAGAGCAGCAGTTCTCAAAATGTGGACTGAGAACCCAAAGTGGACCACAACCCAGTTTTAATGGGGCCGCCAGGGCCGATGTTAGACTTGCTGGGGCCTGGAACTGAAGCTGGAGTTCCTCTGCCCATGGCTGAAGCTGAAACCCCTCCACTGTCTGTGGCAGGATTCAGGTTACCAGCCCCCTATATAGGGCTGAAGCCCTTGGGCTTCATATGTGGTCCCCCAGCTGGAGCAGTGGATCTTGGGCAGCCTCAGGCTTTGATCCCGTCTCTTGGGGTCATGAAGTAATTTTTGTGGTTGGAAGGGAGTCATGCAATGAAGTTTGAGAACTGCAGTAAGAGAGCGTAGCCGTGACAGCACAAGCTGCAGAAGGGGTAGCCCCAGAGTACTGTTTAACATCTGTGACAGACAGCTAACCCCTCCTGCCTGTGTTGCCACAGCTACCTTCTACTTTTAGCTCTGTGGGTCTCCCTAAAAGTTTCCAGGTTGTAACTTTTAAAATAATTAACAGCCATAGTAAAGAACTATATTAAAACCCTTTTAAGAAGTAATCTTAAGACTCACCTTTGCAGCAGTTAATTTGAAATTTCACACAAACATTGCATCTAACACAAATCCCTTCAACCCACAGAAACCATCAAACTTGGGGCGAGGGTGCTTTACCTGCCATTTAAAAAAAAAAGTTTCAAGTCCTGGTGGCTGCAGAGCAAATGTGATTCCTAAATCCTCCAACACTAGGAAATAAATAGAAAGAACTTTTTAAAAGTTTGTTTAAAAATAGAAAAAAGCTTTTAAAGCTTACGCTTTTAAAGCCAGTCTTATCATTTTTCATTACTCATGTTTGGCAAAACTGGTAAATTTACATAATGTACAATCCCTTTGTACACTGTCTAAGCATTTTGGTGACATCTCTATAGCGCTTTTCTGGCTGTGCATGATTGCAGAAGTCATTGGATGTGAGCATGCTTTACCTTTGCCCTAGGTTTAGAAGTTTGGCACCACATATCTGAACTGATTCTCAGTGGCTCAGTGTGGATGCTCTGATATGGTTCAGGAAATGGATGGAACTTAATGTAGTCATATAGGCCATGTCTACATTACAGGGTTTTTGTCGACAAAACTCAGGCAGCACCTACACACAAAGGCGTTTTGTCAACAGAGTCACAACAAAACAGAGCAGTTTGCCTGACAGTGTTATCCCTCTCTGCACTGAGGAAAACACTTCTGTCGAAAGAGTTCAGTCAACAAAAGAGCAGTGTAGAAGCTTCAGGACCCTTCTGTCGACTGGCAGGGCTTCTGGTTCACCTTTGTTGAGAGAAGGCCAGGCAGTCTGGCTGCTCTCTGTCACAGAGTGGACTGTTTGTTCAATCTGCTTTTGTGTGTACACGCAATTGTCGCAAGCAGTTTTGCTAGTAGATCTCATCCAAGAGCAACTTCTGTTGACAGATTGCTATAGTGTAGACGTTGCCGTAGGGTAAACCATGTTGAAGTTAAAATCATTTCAAAATGAGCTTGACCTTGGTACTTGTATTGTGAAAAGGGTCTTAAATGTTAAAGAACCAGTGTCACTATCTGA
The DNA here is from genome assembly GCF_033958435.1 of Carettochelys insculpta. Classification (NCBI taxonomy): domain Eukaryota; kingdom Metazoa; phylum Chordata; order Testudines; family Carettochelyidae; genus Carettochelys; species Carettochelys insculpta. The sequence continues at coordinate 4,142,108 of NC_134144.1, read as the reverse complement.
AGGCAGTTGAGGGGCCATTTAGTTAATTAAAAGGGTGCCCCTCCTGGATAGCATAGACTATCATTGAAAGAGATCAAATTTATTTGCGGGGAGCAGCACAGGGAGCATGTCAGATTATATTGGTTGTCCCTACTATAGGGGGATATTTGGCCTCTGTAGACATGTCCTAGGGATTGTGGGCCCAATCCTGAGAAGTGCTGAACCCATTCTGAGAGATTCTGACCATCCTCGGTACTGGCTGATTTCAACAGAGGCCTGATCCAAAGCCCACTACAGCTGATTATTTCACTGATTTCAGTTGGGTGCTGCAAGCTGAGGGTGCCTTCTGTAGACTTTCACTACTTTGCCAGTTCCAACCATTTTCTTCTAATGGGAAACAGAGATGGCATGTCTGGATAGTTTTGACAACTGACACACTCTATAAAGAGTGCCAGGTGTTGTTTCACACAGGTTCAAACAAGACGTCTGGAAACTGTCTGCAAATATTAGCCTGTAGAACAGTTTAGAAAATGTGATACCTTGAGTATTTCTTAAGCAGTGCTAGATGAGTACAACACCATGCACCCTTCATAGAGTATCCCAATTACGATCATCCTTGAAAACTTCAAAACTTTCCAGACATGCCATCTCTGTTTCCCATTAGAAGAAAATGGCCAGAACTGGCAAGGTAATAAATGCCTACAGAGTGCACCCTCAGCCCACAGGACCTGATTGAAATCAATGAAATAATCAACATCAGTGGTTCCCAACCTGTGCTCTGCAGACTCCTGTGGGTCTGTGAAGATATTGCAGGGGGTCCATGAAAAAAAGAGAGAAAAAATAAAAATGATCATAGAGAATACGTTTTAAATAAACTGCAAAGTTACAGTCAATAATTATTTTTAAATTAACTATCTATCACTAATGTTATTAATGGCAGTCCAAAAATCTATGCTGTGGTTTCTTTTTCATTTAATGAAGCATACAAAGCAGCTAGAATTGGCTTTGCAGCGGGTTGGTGAACAGTTTGGTGGGGTGATTGAACGTCCGCCCTATCAAAAAGGGTGGGAACCACTGGCTTAGTATAAACTGATGATAGTTGTCTTGAGTTTTCATGCTGCTTATTTCTTCATGCTTAGTCTTTGCGCTTGCCACATATAATGCACATTAAGACGAAATGAGGAACTGAATTAGTGAGGTCACATTCTAGCTGCTAAAGCTACAGCTGGCTGAGTGATTAGATTGTTTTATAACTACACATGTTCCTTGAGCACTTGTAGCAAATGACTTTTTAGTCAAGGCTATTTCTTTCAAGAAAGATCAAGTGTACCTTATCAGATAAAATACTGTCACGCTGCAGTTCATTCTGTTATCATGGAAACCATTTTATTGCCATCCTTCATGGATTCTAAGCCTATCCTGCATAACTATTAGACCTCCAGAGTTTGGTACAGTTTGTAGGTTCCATTTATGAGAGGGTGACTGGGTGGGTGAAGGGCCATGGTCTTTTGCTTTGGAAGAAAAAATACAGGGAGGAGACTGTCTGGAAAGGAGTTACTTCTGTAATAAGTCTTATCGCCGCACACAGTACAGTTGTGAGACCTCCTGGAGCTCGAGCATTTAGTGGAGAACAGCTGCTCCCTTGCTCTGGACTCTTTCAGGCTAGCCATATCCCATCCATCCCCTAACAGGTATAATGCAACACATGACTGGGAGTAGCTATGGGTAGTTATGTGCTGGGGATGCAATACCACTGTCATACTGCTGGGCTGTCTTTACACACTTCTCCAGCCAGAGCCAATATAGGAATATTCTGATTTTGCCAGGGAAAGCATGTGTTTGCTCTCCTCCTTGTCTCAAAGCAGAGGGCATCATATTGTCCTTAAGCTGGATAAGATTTAGTGGTTAGATAAAAGGCTGCTCCTTGGACCATGGTAAAATAAAAAATTCAGCATATGGTAATCTCTTCCCGCACCTAAATTACTTGAGTTTCTATTCTGTTGTATTAAAATTCACCACCATAATACCCCTCTTTGACCAAAAAAGGTATCTTTTCAATTCAGCCTTCTGAGTTTGGGCAAGAGCAGGTGCTTGAAAATTACTGAGGTGCAGAGTTACAGCTGGTGTTTACTGAAGCAGGCTTCCTTGCCTTTGCTGTGGTTTCCCATTACGTTTGTGCCACACACTCTTTTATCCTGTATTCGCTCTCTGTTACACTATTGAAGAATGACATTGCAGAAGGTAGACATGCAAGGCTGTTCATGTTAACAGTGCCACTGCCCATGTGCAGTATTTACTTGTTCCAATAACTAGAATCTGTTGAGCATTAGCCTCCTTGATTTTGTCTCTTTGCCATTGAATCTACAGAAAGTCATGGGCTGGCCTAGAAAGAGTAAAGCACATAGTACCACTGTACATGCCCTCATCCAGGAATAGTAGGGGAAGAATTTTAAAACCAACCTTAATTTTAGGGATACAGTGAGTACGTTTGACCCAAAATGTTGTCCAAAACGGGAATTGAAAGTTTTAAACAGAACAGGTTTGGATTTTTTTTTTTTGGAAGTCAGCTAACCTTTTACCTCTTGTGAGCCTCACAAATTAGTAGTTCTTTCTGGGATCAAAAGCAAAAATATCACAAGAAACAGATTAGCATCTTTAAGGTATTCCTATGAAAGGCGCAGCCATGTTAGTCGGTATCCGCAAAAACAGTAAGCCCTGTAGCTCCTTTTAGATTAACAGATATTTTAGGCCATAAGCTTTCTTGGGCAAAGACCTGCTTCATCAAAGCAGATCTTTGCCCATGAGAGCTTATGTCCCAAAATATCTGTTAATCTAAAAGGTGCCACAGGACTTCTCATTTTTAAGGTATTTCTAGGTCATTCAGTACCTGTGCATCCAGCCCTGTGCAGACATTCAAAGTGAAGTTAGCATGCTCAGGGGCGCTTTTCTCCCTTCACCCTGAGATAGAAGTCGCCACACTTTTGTCAGAATGCACCAACCAGCTGAAGGCCACTGCACAGGGTGTGAATGGCATTTGCTCCCTACAGTGGAGTAACAACCTGGCTGTTGCAGTTTGCACTCCTCTCTGCCAGCCAAAGCATCGTCTCTGACTTCCGCCAGAGCGTAGCTCCTCCGACCTCCCCATCCTCACAGAAGGGGTTGCAGCTTCCCATGAACGTCAGGAATTTTCACACTACTTTGGAAAGAGAGGCTACTGAACTCTCTTTTACATTCAAATTCGACACATTAACACATGGTTTGAACCGGGATGCGAATTTTCTGGGTCATTATAGGGGCTCTTTTGCAAACTTGACTTAATCTAATTCTTGACTCCCCCTCCGCCCACCCCTCTACTCTCTAATTTGCTCACCTTGATAATTTTTTTTCTGATTTGTCAACCTTGATTACTATTTTTGGTTCTCTGTGCCTTAAATATTGAGTCTGTTCTGGTATGGGTATGATCTGAAGAAGTGGGTCTGTCCCACGAAAGCTCATGGCCTAATAAATTATTTTGTGAGTCTTTAAAGTGCTACTTTGCTGCTTTTTTGTTCTGTGAACCACAGTGTGGCCCAAAGTATTTTGAGCTCCCTCTGCTGGTTCTGCCGCAGAAATTAAATAATTGCTGCTGCAAAACCAACCAGCAGTCCTGCGGCATCTTAGGCTCTGTCTACAGTTTGTTTCTATTTCGGGATACAAATGTGTCCCGAAACAGCAACTCTGCGGCTACTCACGGCTGCACTATTCTGAGTGCAGTATTCCATGTCTGCTATCCTTTGTCGTGAGAGAGGCAGTGGAAACCTCAAAATAGCATCTTATTTTGAACTTCGGCGCCATTTGGATGGCACCAAGTTCGAAATAAGTTAACTCGAAATAATTTACACAATGTGCACAATGCAAATTGCACAAATTATTTTGAGTTACAGCTACAGTCTAGGTGTAGCCTTAGAGACTGAAAAAAGTATTAGGTCATCAGCTTTCAGGGGTCAAACCACTTAATCATTCATTGTTGCTGGTTCACAAAAATTTGTTGACATAAGTCACTAAGACCCCAGTCCTGTAATAGAAAAACTCACATGCTTAATGTTAATTCAGTAACACTTTGGCATAAACGTGGAATTGATGCAGCAAAAATAACCAGATTAATTTCAAGTCTGTTGAATACATAAGTTATTTTTTCCAAATTGAAGAAGAAATGTCTGCCAGAAACGTTTTGTCAGGCTTCAGAGGCTATAGTAATATTAAAGATGGGTAAGTAATAAGTTGACAGTGTTTAAAACAATTCTGCTGTCAGCTTAACCATAAAAAAATGTATCTTTATGCTTCACTTTTAAATGAGTAGGTGTAATTTAATTCTGAGTAATAAAAGTGAAGCTTAATTGAGAAAAAAACTATACCATGACATAAAGACACGACAATTAGTAAAGTATTCTTGACTGACTACTAGCATCCGGACTTTGCTTACACTCTCCAGGAGCACAGAGCAGCAATGGGCAACCAAGGCTAGTGAGTGGGCCGCATGAACGGTCCTCCATCTCCATGGACCGTGAGAGCGTTGTAACCAAGATGGTCCCTCGAGATAGGGCAGTTTTGCTCACTGCACTTGCATATCTAGAAGGTGCAGGGTGTGCTGACTGAACTGTAGCAGCGTATTGAGTGGCTGCAGAGGGAGTGCACAGCTCTCACACCCAATGCTGTGTGCAGTCACACACCCCTGCTTTACCTGCATCTTACTTGAGCAATACAGTAGTAAAAAACTACATGGGTGGAATCTGGCAACCCTGCACATGGGCAACAGTAAACAAAATGTCTCATGGGCCACACGTAGCACCCCCATGAGACGCATATGACCACTGGTCACAGGTTGCCCACCACTGGCATAGAAAGTTGGAGGATTCTGAAAGGAATCAGAGAGACAGGACTGTCTTTTACCCCAAAGCTATTAGAGCTGCCAGAATGCATGTTCGGGCCTCTGGAATTAAGTGAATGTATGTCTTTCTCATCCTATTGCTCAGCATTGCTTATTTTTGCCCAAAACATTCCCTGCACTTGAAATGTTCCAGCAATGTGCAGTACTGCTTATATCCCGTGTGCATAGTGTACAGCAGCGCACAGGCAGAGGTAAAGTTTAAAAACCTGGGCTCTTGCCCTGTCCAGAACTTCATCCTCTAATGTTCAAAGTATGAAAATTACACTCAGTTGCATTAGTTCCCCCACACTTAATGTAGCACAGGTTACGCCTTGAAATACTCATCCTTCCTGCATCTCCTCATCTCTTGAATCACCCTTACAGGATTTGAATGCAGTCATTTACAGGCTTTATAGTTAACAGAAACTGCTACTGTTCCTGTTGCTGATTCCTACCACCACAGAGTACGCATGTTGGATGCTACAGGTACAATCATAGACCCTCATTCTGAGAAGACTCATGTACCTATTTAATTTTACTACCACGCATAGCCCTATTGGATTCAGTGGGACTCCCCGTGATAGTGTGAAGCATATGCATGAGTATTAGCAAGATCAGGGTCATAATTATGATCTTCAACCAAATGAGTTAAATCCACTTTGGATGCAACTTCACACACAAGCGCATATGACCCTAGTGACCACTCTCACATAACGAGGGAAAGAGAGATCATCTTCATGTCTTGATGACAGCGTCTCATGTACATCACAACAAGCAGAGATTTTCCTTTAAGATTAAAAGAGAAGTCAGGAGTCATGATTTTGTTTTACTCTTTCCTTGGTGGCTGGAAGCTGGTTTTGTTCACAGGTCTTTCTTCCTACAAAACACAGGGGTGAGGTGCCCTTTCAAGCTTGTGGAAGGAAAACTCCTTTTTCCCTTTTGCCCATTTGCCAGGTTAAGCGCCATTAGTGGCTTGGGTAGTAGGCTGGGGAGAGCGCAAGGGCCTCCCTCCTCTCCAATGGTCCCTGGGCTGTGGCCAGGTACTCTCCCCACAGAGATTGCTCCCTTTAGCACACAAGGAGCATTAGCCTCTCTGACAGAGGAACAGAGACTGCAGAAACTAAGGGGGACTGCACTGGGTGTGTTCTATTTGTGCCCCCATGAGCTCAGGAGGATACTGTGTCTCCTGATGCACAATTGCTCCCAAAGTTGCCCTTGTGGTGTAGCAGCCCACTCAGGGTTACACATTCAGGCACATCTGAGCACTTACTGTATGTATGGACCAGGCTGGCCTTAGTCACTGAATAGTTATGTGAGAATTTGCACAGCTATCACCAGGTCTGACATCATCTGGCTGCGTGTTTACTTGTTAGCTTTATCAGACTAATATGAGACACTCAATCCACACATCCTCCATCATGACGCGAACAACTAGTGCCCACCTGGTTATGGGGCAGCTGGCTCTCTATTTTAAGCACTGGGGGCTAGACCCTTAACTAGTATATGCTGTCTTACACCATTTGAACATCTGTCCCTAATGTCTCTTTTCCCCTCCTTTTTCTCTTCCTTAGCGGTTTATGTTTTCCTCCTTTTATTTAGATTTTGTGTTAATGCTACAAAAACCGACAAACGCATCATGACCGCCACAGACATGAAACTGATCCCTAACAATGTGCTTGCAGGAATTAATGAGTCTCTCACACTTATCTGATATTTAATGCTTTACAGTTTATATATTTTCCAGCATGTTTTGCCTAACATTAACACGTTTTAAAAATTATTCAAAAATATGAAAAGAAACTGTGAATATTAGCTGGAGCAGTGGGAATACACTTGGCATTCTCCCCAGACTGAAGACAGAAAAGCAAATTATTGTAAAATAGACTGGGCAGTTATAAGGGTAGCTTTGGTTGCATTAATTCCTATTGTCAGCTCTGAAACAACCTGCATTTGAAATATTGTAGTCTGAGGATACCCACTGTTCATAAATCAAGCCTGTAGTTGGGGTACAGCCTACAGGGCAGACATCCTCAAAGATTTATACCCTCCCCACTGCAGAATTGGTTCTGGATGCACACCACTAGGAAAGTACAATGGTTTATTGTGTTGGTCTGTGCTGGAGTACCCCCTGAGCCTCTTTGGTTTCCGTTCGGAGTCCCCCAGTCTAAGAAAATGCACAAACTCCCATTGATCGATTGGCTGAGCTGTCGGGGCACAGCTAATGGTGTTCTTGTTTGTGCCAGTCTTTCCCACTCCAGCGGTTTTATTTTGTTTATCTCTTGCACCTGGGTTAATTGCTCTAATCTACTGCATCAGTTAGTGCAATGGGATGTAAATGAAATAGGAAGAAAGAGGAAAGGTCTGGGTGGGCTGTAAATACATTAAGAAGAGCAGGACCAGCTGCATCCTGCTGAAAAGTATAGTATATACTTCATAAAAAACAAAGAATGTAAATTCAATAGCAGGTTCAGATTGTTAATATTTTTTCTGAGTATCGCCATCAATATCCTGAAGACATAAACAAATACAGAAAGCTCAAACCACTATGTCCAAGCTGAGAAACCTTAATGCAATATGATCCTGTCATTTCCATAGCCTCCTTACAGTACCTCATTCAATACAATAAAAAGCTTAGGCAGAAGGGAACAAGGTGATTGGCTTACAAAGGTTCCAGTCCATACGCCACTGGATGACAGTCTTGCAGCTGGAGGCTGATTTACCTTTTGCTATCACAATAGAAAATTAATGCACAACTGTATTCTCAGTCTCAGTGAGACCAGCAAGATAACTATTCAAAGATGGCTCTATAAAAGGTAACAGACATAATTCAAGGGTATCCCTGTCCTGCTTCTTTACTCTTGCATATGGTGGCGTAATCTTTCTGCCAGGTGTCAGTGACATCAACAGGGACCAGTTCAAGTATATAAAGGTTGTGATCTAAGATAAACAGATTATGGCTAAAACCTCACCCAGAGCAGTACTCTTATTTCTAGCTCTTGGAAATAAAAATAAAGCTTTGCTCTTCACTGAGACGAACTTTTTTCACCCATTCACAAGCACTCCAAAGTCATTCAGAAATATCTAATCCTTAATGTGGGGAGAGAGACAAACATAACTACCAGAAATATGAAGCAAACCAATTATGTATATTTACATTTGAGAAACAGAAAACCCCAACTTAATACACGAAGAGTTTGGTCATCTCCCAGTCTAGCTCATAGAGCTCCAGAACCCTGTGTCACCAGGTTTACTGCCCCCAACTGAGCAGGCTATAATGCTGTGAAGTCAGCTCACCATTACCATCACTGTTCTGGTCAGGTCTTACTGCAGAGCCAACTCCGTTCCTTTGCAGACAATGAGGCCCTATTACTTTGTTGCGGCCAAGCTTTGTTACCAAACAAAGTCAGTTTCTTGTTCAGTCAGAGTGATTTCTCACCCAGGGCATCTCTTGCACTGTTCTACGTCCTTGCAACTGCACAGGACTGGCAACAATGTATTATCACCTTTGTGCATTGAAACAAACAGTTTCAACCCAAAAAACAAAAACAACAGGTGGAATTATGGGTGAACAACAAAACAATGTATGCAAATGAAGTTAGCCAGAGCTGGGTTTATTGCTTCTTCCAAACAGAGGGAGCAGAGAGCTGTGCCCCTCTAGGTTTTCTAGCCAGGGTACTATGGTAACAACTATATTTTGTGATGAACTCCAATGATTTCTAACTTTATGTTATTAAAGCACAATTTTAAAACTATTTCTAAAACTTCTTTATTAATTTGGACAATGCAAAAGAGCTCTGGTTTAATAAACTCTGCTAAAATACATAAACTCTGCCTTAAAATTCATGTTGGCTCAGTTTTTTAAATCTTTTTCTTGCATGGTGACAAGCATCAGAGGGGTAGCAGTGTTAGTGTGCAGCTGATGAAGTGGGCCTTGGCGCACGAAAGCTTATGCTCCAATAAGTCTGTTAGTCTATAAAGTGCCACAGGACTTCATGTTGTTTTTATTCTTTTTGGAATTAAAATGCACGTCAGTGCTTGTGTTTGTGAAACAGCCACACTTCCGGAGTTCTGGCAACCTCATTAATTGTGTGTCCAATCATGTGCTAATCAATGCTTATATCTTTAACTAACATATTCTTTTGTCCTTTCAATTAGCACTTATAATAAGATGTGGGCAGAAGCCCAAGAAGCCCTCAACAGTCTGCTCCAGAGGGAGACACAAGATACGCCTGTAAAGCCACAGAAAGATCGTATAATTGTGTTCCAGACTTTAGCCACCTTCTACATCAAATATGTGCAGATTTTCCGTAACTTGGAGACTGCTTACGACCAAATCGTTCACCCACAAAAACGGTTAGTGATTCGGCAAGTGCTGGAGGGAGTGATGGGCCGTATCCTGGAACTGAAGAATGAAATGGTGATGCTGGACAACTCCGAGTTTCATTACTTTGATGATATTCTGCAAGATCTCAAGCTTTCTCCTGTAGGTATACTTTTATCATAAGTTAGGAAAATATTCTGTATAGTCTATAGTCTCATATAAATTAGATGAGGTCAATGAAGGTGTGCTGATTTACACTATTCAAGGATCTAGCCTAGTATGTGCAGGGCTGCCAACAGAATTGCTGGGGTCCTGGGCAAGGTGAAGGAGTGGCTTTGAGTTCCCAGAGGCATTGGGCTGGGGGCTAGCCTCCACCCTCATCAGCAGCATTGAGTATGCACCAGAAACTGCTCCACTTTACATCAGCAGAGAACTTGGCCTGCTATATGCTCAGCTGTTTACTGCACAGTCACTATTTATGGTATTGCTGTTAAAAATAAATATACAGCACTAGCACATTTACCTGGCATGCTTGGGTCCCTAACTAAATTAAATGTGTACACTTTTTCCGTGCTCTCTGACAGTGATGAAGGGAAACTGACCACAACATCCCCATATGAAGCCCCCTTCCCCTGCCCTTCCTCAAAGGTGGGAATCTCAGGACTGAAGTGGTAGGGCACCCCCTGCCCCAGCCTTTCACCTTCCTGGTGATTGTCTCTTTTGTATATGGTTTTATGAGACACAATCCTATTTGAGGCACATTCTGTTTTCCAGGCACAACCAAAAACTTACGTTGCTTTAACTTATGATGAGAGGAAGGGGTACACCAAATTTGGTGGCTTGAGCTCTTACCGTTTAGGAGGAATTCTTGAACACACAGACTAGCAAACAGACAGACAGACAAACTTTCTAAACTATTTAGTAGATATATTCACTTTACAGTGAGCTTTTCACAGGGGAGCAAGCTTTTTTTGAAAAAATGAGGGGTGAAACTGAGATAGCTACTCAGATCTGGTAAAATGTTGATGTACATGAACTGTTTCCTTCAGTACTCGAGTCTTCCATCACACTCCCCAGTTTGGAATTTAGAAAGCACAGAAGCATGAGGTATATCCCAGAGTCTTTAACTGGACATTGGTACTGTTTTTGTCCTCATCCACTAACTGCCCAGGCACCATACTCTTGTCCATCTCTGAAGTGATAGCCAGGGTTCTGCAGAAATAAAAGCAAAAGTTCATTTGCTTGAGTAAATCTTTTAGCTCTTTTCTTTAATAAAATCTTTATGAATGGCACCATTATGTTCCAGGTCAATCAGGAAACCAAAGTAGAGACAATTGTCATGTGTTTTCATGTTTGAAATGGCATAGTTAGTAGTTGTAGTTAGTCCCAGGATATTAGAGGGACGGTATGGATGTGGTCTCATCTTTTATTGGACCAACTTCTGCTGATGAAAGATAGGCTTTCAAACTTACACAGAGCTCTTCTTCAGTGGTGTGTAAGCTTGAAACTCTGTCTCTGCACCAAAAGCAGTTGGTCCAATGAAAGATATTATCTCACCCACCTTGTCTTTCTAATGCCTTTTCGTTAAATTTGTACTTGCCATTAAGAACGGCTAGCGATCACATACATTTTCTCTGCATGTCTCTAAAAAAGCCCTCTTGTTTGACTTCTTAGCATCAGTGAGTAATGGTGTAGGAAAACAATCAATAAAAATGTGAGACAGTTCTAATGTGTATGATACAAGTAAGTACAGGCAGACTCTTGGGCAGGTCTTTCCATTCATTCTTGATTGGAAATACCGCAGGAATAAGACACCTTAGAAATCATGAAGGGTTAGATAATTAATCAGATATTAATTCCTTGTAATAAAAACAATGTGCACATCTGATTTGTTTTTCAATATGTTAATTAAATAATGAGGGAGGATCTTGCTAATGAGTTTATTAAATTCAGTGGAAGTCACTATCTCTACATTTTTAAATACCTACCAGCACACCCTAAAATGTTCAAAATAGTTGCTAAAAAGTAACTGAACAATTTTAAAAAATGCTGTGGAAACCTGTATGAAACTGGGTTTTCCTGATTCAGAAACTGGATGACTATGTTATTGTTGAACTAGGCCTTGAACAATTGCAAAGTAGTAGCACAACAGCTGTTACATAGGTCAAGTCACACAATACTCCTAGAAATTCAAGAATCTTTAGGGCAACTTAATAAGTCTGTGAAGGAAAGATGTTAAAGTAATAAGCAACATGGTTTTTAAACCCAGCTCTAACAGTGTCCCATGAATATTTCTCTCCCCTAGGAACACATAGAGATCCCTATCCCAAGGTATTTTATTAAGGAGAAGTTGAAGGTGCTCAGAGAAAGGGAAAAAATCCTGGCTCAGATTTTAATGAATGCTGGATTACAAGACATCAAACCGGTTAGTACACGATGGGGACTGTATTTATCCATTCATCTGCCTACCCTTTTCCTTTGTGACTGAACATGTTTTCAAACATACAAGTGAAGTAGCCATATTTCCTCCATAACCTATTCATAATAAATCACTGCTGTGAGAAATATCTTTGTATTATATATTTAATTAAAGTGCATTACTAGGTAAATCACAACTGGAAAGAAACATAACATGCATTTCATTCCACCACCAGGAAAGAATGCCCTCCATCTGAGAAATATTAACAATCTGCAAAATAATGTGGCTAAGTTTTATGCTGGGAAGGTAATAGAAGAGCAGCTCTTTAGCCCCAGTTCATCAAGCATGGGCTATCTTTTACTGCATGAGTAGTCCACCAGCTTAGGTACAAACTTCAGTATTATCTGAGCCAGGGCTCATAACCAGCACAGGAATCACAGTTAAGGCTGCATAACTATTAGTATCTTAGCCTTCCGTTTTCAATTGTTTAAAACATTCTGAAAAATTCCTGTGATCTTCTCCTGCAATACCTAGGAGAAAAGAACTGAAATGTGACAACATGATAATCCTTGGAGAGGAGAAGTGTCTTTGAACAATCCGGTGAAAACGGTTTTTGATCTGATGAAGTTAAGACTCTTTGAAAACAGAGTGGTGCATGTGAGCAGTACTCTTTGGAAGCTTTCTTCTCCTCTAACTCCTAAAGCGCACAGCTGTGCATGCATGTCTGGCTAAGACTTTATAGCCAGAAGAGAACACTATGACACTGTAACTTGACTTCCTCCAACACACAGGCCATAGCATTTCACCCACAAATTCCAGCAGTGAAGGGGATTAATCTTCCCTACTATATACATGAGACTATCAGCACCAACAACTTGTGGCTGAAGTAATCTGGTCAGTGAAAATAAAGAGTTGAGGGCTTCTGCAAATTTCATAATGAGCTAGCAAAAATGTTCCTATGACAATCCCTAGTCTCAATCCCTGCCCTCCTTCAAGTGTGTTTGCCTACTTACACTCTTCCTGCCTGCCTCACCAGGAGTGACCTATTAAGGATGAACCTGCCTGGTGTGGATTACATGCAAGTGAGGAGTTAATACATGTACTCTAGTGTGACTGTAGGGCAGTACTCTCTTGACATGCCACCATGCCGAGACATGTAAAGCTGAATAAAATAACCTTTATTCGCACAGTTTGTATGTACTGCTATGTGCACTACTTCATATTAATTCTGTCCACTGATTTCCTATGCTCAAATACTACCATCGAAATTAATGTTGAGTATTCTGTACTTTCGTTTGCCGTATAGTGAATCAGGAACTTCTGGCAGTCTGCTTACATTCATATGCTTATATGACTTCATTAAAGCTATTACGGAATCTGCGTTAAAAATTAAACAGTTTAGCAGGGGACATTTATGATTTAATTTTTATGTATTCATGGAGCATATATATTTTTCCATGTAGGAAAAACCAAGTTTCACATTCAATGCAATGAATGCAACTCATTATTTGTATACAGAATTGTATCCAATAGAGGGTGCCAATAACATGAGAGGAAAAATAGTCTGCCTGTCTGGCAAGTGACATCTAGGCCTTGGAGGCATATTCAGAAACCCTTATCTTCAGATTTTTGTAGAAAAGTAACAGGAAGTCAATATACAGACAGAGAGGACTATTAGTTTAATAGAATTTAACCATACTGATACTTAGGCTTATTTCTCAAAACAAACTAAAAGCTATAAGTGTTTTGTTACAGTGACAATGATTTTACTTGGTACCCCTATGATAGCAGGAAATCCCTGCCCCTCTAAAACCCTACCTTACCAAAGAGTATGATGGTTAGAGAAGTGATATGTCTGGTACACTTACTCCTTACATGCTTCTCTGGTTAAAACTAAGATCCTGGAATAATTATCAAGATGCCAAACTGTCAGAACTAAAATTAAATGGTCCCGAGGTATAGGTTTCAACCCCCACTGTACTGAGCTACTTAGTCTGGGATGGATTTCAGTAAGCTATCATTAGCTATTCAATTTGCCAACTAAAGTAGAATTAGCAAAAGACATGTCTGATTTTTCAAAAGGATTCGAGAAAATGACTTAGCATCTACATGGTCTGGTAACAGGCCTATCTGTTTTTCACTGTGCCATAGACGAAATATGTAAAGCCCTTGCCTCTTGAAGAAGTCATTAGGGTAATCCAGATTTCAGAGAGGGCTCGTCAAGGTCGCCTACGGGCTAAATTCATGAAGCAAATCTACCTGGAAGAAAAGAGAGAAAGACAAGCCAGGCTTCAGGGAGGAAAAGCTTCAAATCAGGAGTCTGCTGCCCTTCGTATTCAAAAGGTGAGTCTTGGTTCTGTCAGGAAAACACTGGCAGAACTGACAGTGGGTTTTTATTCTCAAGAGAAGCAAAGAGAGAAACTAAGCTCATGACACTAAATGCTCTGAAATGGCACCCACCTAATTGTGTAGCTGGTTGGAACCCCATCATGTGGGCCATTCCAAGTAAAAACTGAACAAAGAAATAGAAATGACACAGAAAAGAACCATCCTGCAGTGGTGAGGGGCTCAACTAGGTGATAAAATCAGCCTTTCATCTCTGATTTCTGTGGCTCAGACTGTCCTCTCTGAGCCTTACACCAAAATCCAAATTATGGTAGGTGATTCATTTATTAGAGGCATAACACTTGCTACTCTCTCTCTGGGGAAAAAGTGAGTTTTTCCCAAAACAGAAAGAAGCAAGGTGTAGTCAGTGCACAGTTGAGAGGAAGGCAGGTCCACATGGTGAATCCTCACAATGTGTTTGCAGGATCGCAGAGCACACTGAGAGCAGGACTGGACTCTAGCTCTAAACAGGCTTTCAACGGTTATGCTTTTAACATGCCAGGAGGAGGGGGAAGAGCAAACTTCAGAATGTGTTTAAAATAATACTGCAGATGGCAACCTGTTCAGGAGTAATTGCTTCAATTGTATATTCTGTTTTTCCTTCCTCTATTTGTTTTTTCCTGTGCCTGCTGCAGTACAGGAAGCTGTAACAAGGCCCATTTATCTCATTAGAGTTGTGTTTACAATGCAGGTTTGGCGGGGATTTACCCAGTGGAAGAAAACAGTGAAAATGAGAGAAGACGAAATGATATTTCTGGGGATGGTAAGTGTTGCTTCCCAAAGAACATACCATATGTTCAAGATTGTCTTCTGTCTTCCCTTTGGATATCTGTAGCCCTTAACTCTAGCAAGATGAATGGGAAATTCCTTTCTTATGGAGTCTCTTCTAACATTTCTCCTGTGTAGTCCCAAAGCACACTCACTGTGGAAGATGAGGGATGAGCACTGAGTTTGTCTTCTGTTGAAATTAATGAGAAAACTCCCCTAGACTTCAGCAGGTGCAGGACTAAAATGCCTGCAGGTTGGGATTTAGTGACCATAAATGTTTTAGCATTTGCACCTTTCAGAAACCACAGGATGATTCACTGTTAAATTCGATATTGACTATTTTAAAGTCTCAGGCCATGTCTACACTCCAGCCAACTTTTGAAAGGTCTGATCCAGAAGATCTTCTTTTGAAAGAGGATGTCCACACACAAAAGAGTGCATCAGAAGATTGATCTGCTCTTTCGATAGAGAGCATCCACACAGCCCCTGCTCTTTCAAAAGAACAGGCCAGGGATTGAACAATCTGGTGCCATGAGGACTGCTCTTTCAGAAAAAGGTCTCACAGAGCATCTACAGATTATGTTTTTTCCAAAAGAAACTTTCGAAAGGAGGCACTCTTCCTGATTCGGGAACAGAAGAGGGCTTCCAGAAGAAGAGCCACATTCTTTCTAGTTTGGATTGCAAAAATGCATTTTCTGTGTGGACGCTCCATGTGTTCTTTCGAAGAAGGGCCTGTTTTTCCGAAAAAACTTGATAGTTTAGACGCAGTCTTAGAGAGGACTCTAATCTCTAGAAGATGAACAGAGGTAATTGGATATACAGCTACATCCTCTTTCCACTATCACCTACACACTGCTAATGGATTGTGAGCCGGGTTACAGACACAGGGGCTAGTAATTCAAAAACATCCAGGAGCAGCAGTGGTTAGAGCCCTGAGCCCTTTAAATTGCCACCCAAGTGCTGTGCTTTGTACTCTTTGCTAGGGGCTGGTCTGAAGGATGGCAAGGTCGGGGAGGGGTCTCTGCAGCGCACTCCAGGCGGCACTGAGGGCTGGCTGCCCCAGCCACACCTTTTCTACCAAGACCCTGCCCCTTCTGAGGTTGCACAGCTGCCCCCCACTGCACCTTGCCCAGAGGCCTGGCAAGTCTGTCGACACCCCTGGGTGTGAGGACAGCCATGTCTTGTACCCTATGGGAAAAACCTGCCCCTGTGGGGATAAGACAGCTTACAACCTAACACAACATCCAGTTTCCTCACTTTCTGATGAGTTTGAGGAGAAATAAAGTTAATGTTGGCAATTCTGTGCTCAGCAGAGCTGTTAATTGATATCAAATATCTAATTGAAGGCTATGGGGAAAATAACAAGCACTTTGTCTTCCAACACTCTAACTCACCCAATTTGGTTTTTTTCCTTTATTTTTAATGACACGTTCTCATCTATGGCCTCTAAAAGAAACAAGGGGCAAACAGGAAGCAATTCACACTGATGGATCAGCAGAGACCTCCAAGGTCAAGCCCTTTGATGTATGAGCATGCCAGCTCTCTAAAAATGATCACAGCTTTTCATCTGTAAACACATTGAACTTGCTTTTCTAATACTTTAAGATTTAGTTAAATTGGAAGACATGGCTACTCATTATTTTAAGATCGTCACAAGTGTGTCAGAACTTGTACTGCAAGAAATACAAATTCGCTTTAAATTATTTTAAATTCTAAAGAAGTATAATTTAAATGGGACTTTGAAGAAGTAGAAACACTTTAAATTATGAATGATGACTTATTGAGCCATTCAGCTATATGAACCTAACAAGAATGTATGCAAAGAGAGTGACCTCTGAATTAACAGTGCTCATACAATTTTGCTTTCAGTGCTTAGGGCGCCTCCCTGAAAAATACTTTCTGTCCATTTTCTGGTGGTGAAGTTTATTTCTTATTTTATCTGATGACAGAGTAGAAGTCTGTATTGTAGAGATTTGTTTTACCATAGTAGAAACTCTCATTATTATTTATTAGAGCCTATTTAAAGAAACAATATGATTTCCTCAGCTCATTTTTCTAATCTTAGATAAATCATGATCTGGAAAAAAAAAACACAACTGACAAGGAACACATATATCTTTATAACTGTCTCCTGACCTGCTTCCCGGTCTTCCTCAGATTCTTGCTCCACAACTGGTTCAGTAGTCAACGTTCCATTCCACATTTGGTATTTAACCCACTTTGACTCTGGCATGACAAACATGACAGACTATCCTGAGAATGTGAGTGCCCTGTGCAGAAGAAACTGGTTTTTTTTCTTTTTTTTTTACTCCAAACATGATAAAGTTATAGGCCAGCCATATGATGTTTCTGGTTTTTTTAAAGCTAGTATCTAACTTCTCTTGTTCACCTATAACTCAAGAATAGCTTAGTGCTAAGACTTGAGACATCAGAGGACAGGTTCACCAGTGTGCCATAGTTGGTTTGTGTTGGTCTAGTGATCCAAAGCAGCTGTAAACCAAGCTTAGCTGGCTGGCTAACCCCTGTTTATAGCTGCTTTGCTTCAGTGAAGTGGTGGAAAGCAGCTGGAGCTCAATTCCTTTGGTAACACAGGTGCACCTTTCATTTGAAATCAATGGGAGGGGTGCTCAGAATAGATCCCAATCCTGTGAAGCTCTACATGCCTCTTAAAGTCATTGACAGTTGAGGGTCTACATCTGTGGAGATTCTCAGCATTTAACAGGACTGGTCTGTAAGTGAGGACATATTGGGCTCCCACTGTGCTTAACAGTCTCAAAACACAGGTTAGCTTAGAGGAAAATCTGTTAACATAGTAAATTCTTAAAGATTATTTGTAAATTGACTGATTCTACATAAATCTATTCCATGGGAACAGAGGAGAAGTCAGAAAAGGAGAAAGCAGGAAGGAAAGTCAAAGTACTTCACACCCTGGAAACTCAACAAACTTCCATTCTGTGAATTTGATCTGTTCTTGGTACAGGTTGAACCTCTCTAGTCTGGCACTTTCGCATCCAGCAATATCCATAATCGGCATGATTTTAATCAGCCAGACCATCACTTATCATGGGTGTGCCCAAATTTCCTGAGATCCCATAAAGTTTGTTTACAGCCTCCAGTCCTGGCTCTCAATGTTCTGTGCTGTTATTTAGCTATAGTTTACTCCCAAGCATCTTCTAAGAGCCCAGTAAGCAGTGGAAGTGTTGTTAATGTGCTACAAAATATTGACCTCCCATGGTGCAGCTCAGCCTACAGCAGCAACTGGTGCTCAATGGCCTCTGCATCTTGCCAGTAGCGAATATAAGTGAGGAGAAGCTGTAAAGGCACCCAGTGACTTTTGAAACTAGTGATGATGTGTGGGTTTCATTTTGGTTTGCAAGAGGTGCCAGGCTCAATCCAGCAGACTGCTGAATGTGCTGGCCCCGATCTGGCAAAACTCTTCAACACATTTTTAGCTTTAAATATGAGAAGGCCGACCCTTGAAGTTAAACACTTCACATGCTCAAGTGATTTACACACTGAGGCCTTTTTTGTTGGACATGTACACATTGATATATATTGTTGTGTGCACTGCTAGGCAACTTTTACACTATGTTTTTATACAGTGATTTATGGTCCTACCTAGAGAGAGTCTACAGCAAAATATAAGCTAATACACAACTTTGCATATAGTTTGAGAGGCTTTTCCTCCTTTTCATGTGGATTTTCAAGTGAAAGACATCATGTGCTCTTAAATAACTATGTTCTCGCCTCCTTACCTCTTCTGTACACACCCTAATTTAGGCATGTTGGCTTGGGCAAGAGTTGTAGTCCTATCTGAGGAAACAGTCTGGATTTGCCAAACTTTTTTTGTACTCTTTGAATTCCTAATAAATGTATTACATTTCAGCCAGTCAAACAAAATCAGCATTCCTCAGAACAGCCTTCCAAGTAAACATTGGAGGTTGTCGCTAAATAAATAATTAGATTGGATATAACAAACTGCAAGTTCTATAAATAAGTAGAGCATAAAATAAGTCTATGGCTCATGAAGTGGATAAACAGAATAGCTGAAGGGTGCCCCAAAGTCTGTTTTTATTAAACATAAATCTAAAATGCTATTTTGGCTTAATTTATAGCCCATGTTATGTTTGAGAAGTCAGCACAAAGGGGGTTTTGTATTATTTCCTCAGAGGTACATGTTTGCAAAATCTGAATAGTGTTATCCTACATTTAATGAAAATTTTAAATGTGTTTAGTATCAAACTTGTAAGATACTAGAAGACAACACAGACACATTTCAGTTATTTTCTGCAATTGCACATTCCTGCTTGTGTAAATGTGTTGATATTTAAACAACTGGATTTTATAATCAAAGCCATGAATTACTATTTTAGTAAAAAGTCTGGCAGCATGCCCAGGATTAATAGCTAAAATAAATTCAACCATGATTATACAAAATAATGTCATTATGAATGATTTTTTTAAATTCCACACCAAATATAATATTTCTTTTATCTTTTTAATAAATACTATAAGTTTCATAAGGATATAAACTGAGCAATTTTCAGTATTTTTCTATCAAGGCCTCCTACTACAAATAAATGCCATTATTTGAATGCATGTGACAATGACTTTAATTGGCAAAGCTATTGGAGTGAATCATATAGTGTGTAGCTTTAATGAATGTAATACATTTCGCTTTGCGATTCTGTGTTGTACCTAATTTGGGACTTCAGTCATATAAATTCATATGCTGCTTCAAGGCTACCACTATTTGTGTTGTATTAAAGTGAAAGATATATGAATAAATACTAAGTAAAATAAGAGACTTGGTTTAAAATCTATTCTTAATTCCTGCAAACAAAATATATTGAGAAATACAGAAAAGCTCAAAATAATAAATGTCTCTAAGTTTGTTAAAAGAATGTCCAGACCAGGGGTCTGCAACCAAAATAGCAAGAAGAGCCATTTTTTAAAAATTCAATTACAAAAATCAATACTGCGAGAGCCACAATGCATGTGAATACGAGACGGTTCTTAATAAATGTTGTCAAACTGTACGTTTTGTAACCCCTATTTTAAGAACAGTGCACAACAATGATTTGTACCAGTTAGAAAGTTTAAGTTACTTTCACCCCTGGATTAGATAGCAAATGAGGACAAGGAAAACGCTGCAGCAGGGGATACAGGAAGGAGCAATGTTCACATCAACCCTCCATGTCTCCTGCATTCCCAGGCTCTACCCCATCAGCCCCCAAACCCGCCACCCATCACCAGGCTTTACCTGCCTCAGTCCCCAAATCTGCCCCCTATTGCCAAGCTTCAACGCATCCCACAAACACACCTGCCCCCACATCTCCAGGCTTAACCTGTCCCAGACCCAAACCAGCCCCCCAGACTAATCCATCTGTGGTGCTGGCTGGGGAGCCTACATCAAGCAGCCATGTACACCCAGCAGAAGAAAGGCTGGGATGGAGATGTCCCCTTGGCAGGGGTGAGCTGAGCCACAACCACCGGAGGGGTGTGGACACTTGGATAGGGAGGAAAGTGAGGGGCTCGCTGCAGCCCCCTGCTCTGCCACCGCTGAAATAATGGAACTAAATGCAGTTGTTTTAATGGCCAGATCCCTCCCGACACTATATTTTGCTGAGAAATATGTCTTCTGCAATAGAGGTGTATTATCAAACACATGAAACAGACTTACTAGTTTAATGGATATTTGTTGTACACAGCTCTGTTTAGAGAACAAAATTTGGGGGAAAATTATCCAAAAGAGAATCTCCACAGTAGAAATCGCACGAAAAGGTGGGATTTGGGTTGAAGGTCTGCAAAATGAGTTCAAGATACTCTATCCAAAGTAAAATACCTGATAATAAAAACATGGTAAATTTACCATTCAGGCACCAGAGTTCTGAAATACGAAATAAAATAGAATGTACTTATTTACTGAAATTAAGGCTATTTCGCCCTTAAATGTAATCTTAATGGAACAATTGAAGAGCACTTAGTTCCACAGCATGGGGCATCCTCTATGCAGAACTATAGCCTTAAGCATGTCTAGCCCGCCCGCACACCTCTGATGCTTTATAATGAACAATAAAGCACACTATGTTGGTGAGAGCTGTTGAGCTGACTAAGCATAAAGAGTGAGACTTTTCCACCTTGAGAGGGTGGTCTGTACAAACAAGTTCCTAAGCAAAAACCATAACACGGGTGAGCTTTCATCATGTGAGCTTACCTTGAAAAATGCAGGGACCTTCTACCGCCAGGTCTTTTTTCATTTCACAGAACCTAAATTCTCTTTTCAAAAACACAAAACACAACAGCAAGCAGTTCTCTCAGTGTACTTGTGACTGATGAGTTGGAAAAACATTCTTTTGGACAAATGTCCATTTTGCCTTATTAATTTAAACAAGGATTTTAAAGACAAAGCCCATCAAACATTAGATAAGCATTTTAAGTTAATGGGCCGTGCAGTCCTATTTTCCCACAAACTCAAGAAGCTCCATATTATGTCCTATTTTTACAACAACATCCATTATTAATATGTATACTTTTGCTGACAGAGGACCTTGCTAAAAATGTGAGTTTCGTTATCCAGTTCTGGGTCATTAACTATGGAAAGCTTGTAAATATAATGGTTTATTCACATGGGAAGCCTTCATTAAGATGCATTACTCTATAGCTGATGTGGCTATAGTGCATTATTGAGTTCACTGTCTCCATCTAATATTTGTAATTTGTTTTTAAATGAGTTGCTGTTTATAAGGCGAGTTAACAAATTTGAATTTTGCCTGACCAGAGAAATTTCTTTAAGAGGAAAAATGCTTCTGCCCCAAGGAAAAGCTATTTATTAGTGTCTGACTGCAGAGTGCCGCCCTAGGAGTCAAATGCAGCCACATTAAAAGCATTCAGGAAAACAACATAGCAAAGACTTTTGTTTTTAACATGTGCATAAAGTGTACAGATGATAACTCTGAAAACTTTAAGGATTCTGGGAACCGTCCATGGAATATTGATTGGGAATATTTTGTGGGGGTATTCAAAGACTTGTCATCTGGATGCTGTAGTAGCTGGGGTTATTTGAAACTATGTTGTCATGGGGACAGTCACCATGAGAGAGAGGAAACCCCTCCACTAGGTTAGCATTTCCTTTTCTCCGCATCCTTGGATACTCTAGCTGCGTAAGTCATACCTCGTGTCTCTTTTATAGGCCGCTGAACACCTCTCTCTTTGAAAGGAGCATGTGAAGAAAACACACCATGTTGGGTTCTGTGCTGTGGCATCTCTGAGGTCATGGAGGCCTTTAGGGTAGTATTTAGGAACCTTATATAGGCCCCAAAGTTTGAAACCGGGTTTCTTGATACTACCTCAAACAGGTGACCTAAAAAATGAAACTTTGAATACAAAGAGAACAGCCTGAAGTCCACAGAAACAGAGCTCCAGTAATGTATGGTGTAATTGGAGTTGTTCCTTTGTAAAGCAAGAGAACAGAAAAATAATTCTCTGATTCACAACTGTACTATCCTTGGCAATGTCCAACCCATTTTTCCTTACATTTACTTTCAAGTTGGGAATGCTGGAGATCCTATTACTAGAGTAGATTACATTTTCTGTAACTAACATATAAAACAACATGCTTTGAACACCCTGTATGTTGTTTCTGTGTATACTCTGTCATTTTCCTTGGTTAGGCTATGCCTACACTGGGCAAAGTAAGTCAACCACATGTATGCGATTCTTGCTACGGCAATTGCATAGCTAGAACTGACATATCTACGCTTGGCTAACTTGGCCATTTCTACTGAGGAAAGTCAACAGGAGAGTTTCTCTTGTCAACCACCCTTACTCCTTACGTCTCATGAAGAGTACAGGGGTTGGCTACGACCCCTTGAGAGGCTGATTTCACATGTCCGTACTAGAAGCACAAAATCGACCCCTGGAAGATTGACCCTGAGTCAATCTGCTCACACTGGGGTAGTGTAGACATAGCCTTAATTGCCTCAGTCAAGGTGAACATAATAAGAAGCTCTTTCCACCCCTTTCCTTATATGTCAGTTCCTTACCCTGCCAGTCCTTGACCTCAGTAGTTATAGTGTTCTGTCTGAATATTGTTTGTTTTCCATATTTAAACTATTTTATTTTTTCATTTTGAAAAATCCTGAGACATACCACTGGCCTAATTCACCATTTCCTTTCCCACGCTGCCCTTTGTTTTTGTCAGCATGATTCCATTGGTTTCAACAGGAGTAACCAAATGGTTATGCAGGTCTGTTTTATACATGTAACATTTCACTAAACGCCAAATACACGTTACGTGATTTTTAAAATGCAGTTCATCACTCTCCTAATTGTCTTAGAAAACAGAAGTCAGCTTATATTTGTTACATGTGCATACCTCGTGGTCTTCAACTCACATGCGGATTTGTAACACGTTCCACATCAGAGTGCCACTTATCATAGCCATTCGTGCCCCTGATTTCAGAATCATTCTCCCACTCCTCTTCTGTAATTCTTCCTCATTGGACCTTTCATATTTGAGTTAGCTCCATCTTCTCCAGGGTGGAGACAATTAAATACCAACATTTCATAGCAGCAGCTGCCTCTTCCCCATTCAAATGTACCATTTCCACATGAGTAACTTCTGTAATCTAATTTAGAAAATGTGAAGAAAGAAAAGAATCTGGATGGATGAGCAGAGTATATCATAAATTCCAAACAACGTAAATGTTATCATTTTCCCCTTTTCTTTTTCACTTGTTATTAAGACATTCAGAGGGTGCTCACATTCTCCATGGTATAAGTGGCACATATAAAATAGTACCCTAATAATTAACAAAAGATAACACAGAACAGTTCCTGCAACTAGCAGCCAGAATAAATCTCCCTGCCACTGGTTGCCCTTTGTATTAGTGAAATAGGAGATTTCCCACTGCCCTCCACCTCTTGCTCCTATTCCAGTTAATGGGCTAATTTGGTGACTGGGGCTACACAAGTTCTGGCCAGCTGATGTAAACTATCCGCTAACACACATTCCTACACTGAATTGCCCCGGTCAGAAAAAATGCATGTGTGGTGGTCGTGCTTGTCCTCTCTCTCCGCCCTCCCTAT
The DNA here is from genome assembly GCF_033958435.1 of Carettochelys insculpta. Taxonomy (NCBI): domain Eukaryota; kingdom Metazoa; phylum Chordata; order Testudines; family Carettochelyidae; genus Carettochelys; species Carettochelys insculpta. The sequence goes on along the minus strand of NC_134144.1, from coordinate 4,118,240 downwards.
TTCTTTTGCTCAGAAGGATCAGAGGAGCACTCCTCTCAGCTCATTGGGAAACATCCAGCTCTTGCCCCAGATCCTTCCATTCAAGGGGTTCCCAGCCCCACATCTTTTCTGCTTAGATTCACAGTTCCCTCTTCGTCCACCTTCCTTCTCATCACTCATGGATGGAGAGGATTTTGAGGAATAAGAAATGATGCCAAATACAATTACCTGTAGTGAAGATCCAACCAGATTTCCTTTTCAAAAGGCACTCTCCACGGTGTGTACCACAGCAGTACCTGTAAGCAGTCTAGTCACAGAAAAAAATATGGTAATATATAAAAGCAGAGTGCAGGGGGGTAAGAGTTTTGCAGGCATATCTACACAACCCAAGGCCTCATGTAATTTCTTTGACCAATACCTCTACTCAAGTCAGTTTTCTTTGAGAGCAGCATAGGGAACTGATCTGACGGGAGCATCTAAGAAAGAATCTCTTCATAGATGTCTTTGAATTCAAGCAGAGAGAAAAATTCTGACACTGTTTAAGAGGGAATGGTGTCTATGTCAGAGGAAGAGTGGAGCAATAGGACTTCTGGTTTCTCCTTTTGGTCCTGTAAGTAGGCCAGTACTGAGAAAGTGGCAAAATACTTTCTGTAAAGGGGTACTCTCGTGTTTAATGTCTGTGAGGGCATGGAGATTCTTAAATAAAAAGATACCTGTGTAAATAATTATTGGCATTGATATTTATTGCAGAGCATTTTAGGAGACTTGCTGAATGTACAAAAGGAAGGGTTTGGCTTCTATGGAAACTCTGAGGATTAACCCAAGGCAATATCTCCTGGTAACACTGTCAGACAAAATATATAGAACTTTACCCCAGAAGACATGGCTGCTCTGGTTTTCTTGTATTTGCTCTATGACTGATTTTGTCTATTTAATTTGTGTATCACTTTGTTGTAAGTCACTTGAGTTTTGTTCAGATACAAAAAAAAGGTTAACTGCTATCCTGAATCAGAGCCTGATGAGGATGACATCTCTAATATAGCATAAAGCCCATTTTATATATGCTGAAACTGAAGTTTACTTAGTACTTGCTGGACATCTTTTCTGTCTACATGTGTTAGGAAGCACTGGAATCAGGTCCAAATCTGAAGAGAAACATCTAAAAGAAACTAAACAGAAGCTGGCCAGTGCTTGGGTAGAGGCCTTGCTCTTTTTTTCTCGTAGATACTCTCTGGGACTGGGACTTTCTGTGACATCATATACAGTGGTAGACCAAACAGAACATACAGCCTGATGCTAAATCTCCTCTATGTCACTGGAAAAGATTCCCATTCATTTCAGGTCACATTGGGATAGAGTGGCCATCCGTCCTATATTGAGCGGGATAGCCCGAACTTATTTTTTAAAAGGGATGAATTGTCCCATATTTGGGCTCCCCTTTTCCACCAGCAGCTGCACAGGCACAGCTGCTGGCAGGAGTCACTTCCCTGAGCCTCCAGGAAGCATGGGTAAGCATGGGGCTCCAGGGGAGGACTGGCAGCTGCCGCTTCCCTGGGGTTCCAGAGGAAGGCCGGCAGCTGCCACCTCCTTCCCTGCTCCCCGGTGCTTGGAGGAGACACCCCTCATATTTGGGACAGGGAGATATGGTCGCCCTCCTTTGGGAGAGATGCTGCGGGGTTTTCACCTTCCTCTGCAGGGTTTGAACAAGAGAAAATGGTGGATTCTCTGTGACTCAAGGCTTTAGATCATGATTAGAGGACATCAGTAACTCTGCCAGCACTAATGTACCTGTTACAGGAGGGAGTGGATGAGGTTCTGTGGCCTGTGATGTGCAGGAGGTCAGGCTGGATGATCATGATGGCCCTTTTGACCTTAAAGTCTATGAGTCAATGGCCTTTGGCTCCGGCCATTGAAGAAAGTCTGGAGTTGGGAAGGAGTTGGATATAGTTACAAATTATGTCAGGGGAAAGTATATGATTTGTATTTTACTCTGCATGATATAGTCACAGAGCTAGCTGTCCATATGCTTTGCATAAGGCAGCCACCTTAACTTGGGAGATACAATTTCTTGTGTCCCAATAAATGATCTAACCTTCCTTTCCACCATACCGTACCCCCAGTTTGCATTTATTCTTCTCTTCATCCTTGGCACACGGTGTGCTAAATACCTCAAAAAATGTGACAAACTCACAATTTTTGTTTAAATTAGAAGATAAATGTAATTAATTCAATGAATCCATTCTAAATCTATTATTTTTACTCTCGGCCTTGGAAAATACTTACTGACCTAGGAGGAACACATTTTAAGTTTATAAATGATCACCAAATGGAGAATACAGCCTAGTAAAGACCTAACTCAACTCCATAGCTGATGTTTTTCATACTTCTTTGAGTGAACAAATGAAAGTCTTTCATTTGTCTATATCCTAAAAGGTATACATAAAATCAGAGAGCTGAACTTATTAATTTTTGTAATACTTTATTCTGCACTCTATGTACTTAAAGTTCTTCTTGGCAGGGCTATCCAATCATGGGAAATTTGGGGAGCTTCTTTTTTATTTACAGCATTTGGATTTGTATGTATTAATTTATGTCTCACTCAAGGGAAGTGCATTTCCTAAAGGATTTTTACCAGCTGCCACAGAATACCAGGAAGCAACTGGTCAAACAGCACATATAAAAAATTTAACTCAACAAATTAAAAACAATGCTGTCTAATTAAAAAGAACCACTAGGAAATCCAAACATTTGAGAATTCAATTAAAAAATATCTGGCACCCTCCTGACATGGATAAAGTTGGCATTTGGTGCACAGCAGTCTTCTCACCTGTCTCATTGAGATCCCAGGATCCCACGCTGGAAGGACTGTTTTTGTACATAGCAATTTTATTAATTAAGATTGAAGCACTAACAATAGGCCATTGTGTGCATCCAGGCACTTTTTACGATGAGGAGTTCCCCCCTCTATTTTTTGTTTTTAATTTTTCACTCATAAAACAGGGCTTAGAGAACATGAATATCAGCCCAACACTTCCAACGCACATTAAGTTTCTTCAGTTTCTAGCTTCTATTTTGAACCTCATTTTCGCTCTCCACTTTCAGAACCCACCTCCTCAATTCCACAGGATTAGTGCTTCAGTAGCACGTGCCCAGAATGTGGAAGCCAAGAGGTGTGAGCTCCAGGGGAAGCACGAGACTGAGTATGAGAAAGCGCTAGTGTCCATCAAGACCTACCTGAGAGAAATGGAAGGTCCTGACATCAAGGAAAGTCTTCAGGAGCAGATCCGCCAGTGGTTCATTGAGTGTCGGTAAGAAGAAAGAAAATGCTTGCACTGCAGAAACTGCATTTGCATTAGAAGGCCTAATTCTGTCAACATTATTCTGAGTAGCGCTTTACTTCCACCTGGACTAGTATGGTGGGTTAGCAGTGGTTCCTTCCCCTTCTTGGTCAGTGGGAGGTCACTCTGCCTCACTATATCACTAGGTTTTGCCCATATTCTGGGAATTAGCAACAAACAGCCTGTGGCTCTAGACAGTCATCCAGTCAGAATGGTAGTCAGTTGGGGTCTCTGGCCTGCAACCAGAGACAGGCACAAAGAGTTATGGGTTCAGGCCCACAGCCAGGGTGGGGTAGTAAGAAATCTGTGGCCCAGGCTTGCACTCAGGGCTGAGTAGCAAACACACACTTATTATGCCAACCCATTGGCCAAGGCAGGGCAGTAGAGAGGCTGTGGTCAAGCCCGTATTCAGGACCAAGCAGCAAAAGGGTTGGGGATCCTAGGTCTGGCAGATGGCTGACAATGCAGGTGCACTGGCCTAGAGAGGGGGGACTGCCACCCCTGGAGTAGGATGGCAGAAGTGTGGGGACATAGGCCTTCCTGTCTTCACCGTGTCCCTGCTGAGGTCCGTAACAGTGGCCAAGTATTCTACCACTCGGTCAGTGGGGGTTCCAGCCACAACACACTGATCAGGTCTCCAGCAGCAACATAGCCAGACTCTGGTCAGCTGCCCCTGGGCCACTTCCTATCTTCCCCTTGGGTTGCCCCCGGATAAATAAGGGATCACCAGTTCATCTGGGTAGAAGGCCACCGGCAGATCCACCACCTCTTTGATGCCTTTGTCAGCAACTGGCTCCAGCAGCTCTGGCCAGTCCTCAGCTCAGTGGGAGTCCGTTACATTCTCCCAATTCAGGAGCAGGCAGTAGGCGTCTGTCTCCTGTAGTGGATAAGCTCCACCCTTTACACTTCCTGCTGTGTCCCCTTGGAGGAGCAAGCACTCCCTGGCTCCAACCACCAGGGTTCACAGAACGATCCCTCACCTTCTGACTCAGTGGGAGGCCATCCCACCTCACTACAACCACTCAGAGAAGAATGACTATTTGGATGAGTAAGGATCACAGAACCAGGCAAAGAGATTAAAATTCAGGGTGTGTTTATACTACACTTCAGCTTGTGTCCTCACTTTGTGTTTACATCTGAATGCTTACAAGCCGAGAGGTAATGCTTCCTGTATAATGGAGAGAGTTTGAAAGGAATTGTCAAGCTTCCCATCAGACAAAGGAACATGGATTTGCCAGAGTGAGTCAAATAACTGGTATTTAGGCTGCTTTTCCTGATACTGGCAGCATCCAGCAGCAAGTGTGAAAATCCCACCCAGGACCTGGTCCCCCAAACACTTAGGCATGTATAAAAGTTTACTGTGTGTACTGCTATTGACTTCAGTGGAACTTAGCGCACAAGTAAAGTTAAGCATCCTCGAAAGTGTGTGCAAGCTCAGATCACTGTTTCCTATGGCAAGCACTCTTTATTTCATGAAATTCTAGATGTTCAGTTCTAACATAGTATTATTGTTGTGAAGTAGCAAAATAAGGAATTAAAGATTGCTTGCAAAATACTTCTCATCTCCTGTACCAATCTGTGAGATCTGCTAACTAACCACCTTTGGTACCTTCAACAAGGAGGCCTTTGGTACCTTAAAGGCCAATAAATGTTTTAGGTCACAAGTTTTTCAGGGCTGAAATTCACTTTGTCAGATACCCAAATAAATGTGTTAGTCTTTAAGTGCTGCGGGATTTCTTGTTGTTTCACTGACACAAACTGACGTGGCCACCTGTCAAGATGTGTCTACACTAGCCCCCTTCTTTGAAGGGGGCATGGTAATCAGCCCAAGTGGGGAATGGCAACAAGGTGCTACAATGAATATGCAGCACTTCATTAAGCTAAGTCTTGCTGTGGCCACTTCAAAGTTAGCAACTTTGAAGTGCCGGCAAGCCAAGTAGCCGGAGGCCCTTTGAAGTGCCCTTACTCCCAAACTTTTTTAGCAAGGTGAACACATGCAGTGACCTACAAACATTTTATAAATTCTAAACAAAGAGATCATATTACTCCATCTTTTTTAACAGAATACATAGGCAAGCCAGAGTGGTGAACTTTTTGGGAGTAAGGGAACTTTGAAGTTGTACGGGTACTTTGAAGTGGCCGTGGCTACACAGCATGCCAGTGCTTCGAAGTTGCTAACTTCAAAGTTCCTGCGACGAGAATTAGGCTAATGAGGTGCTGCATAATGGCCCACTGGGGCTCATTACCATGGCCCCTTCAAAGGAGGAGGCTATTGTAGACACAGCCTAAAACAAAATTGAGGTAGAGACAACAAATCCAGGGATTTATTGGTCAAGTTTTGATTGCTTTGCACATCTGTCCATGATTACTGTGTGTTTTATTGTTTTGACCATTAACATGACAGATGATAGTTTGACTTCAGGAACAGTGTCGCCTACATTCATTCTTCAAGTTGGTTGTACCTCCCTACAGTGTGCCTCTGTGTACTCCTTACATATATATTGACCTCCCCAATGAGTCTTAATGTGTTTCTAAGACACACATTCTAATTAATCCTGCTCTGTTTGTGTCTCCATGTTCCATGACTTCTTTTAGGTGCTATTTGGCACATACCAGTAAGTGTGCATATGAACTGTTGAAAGCTGGAAGTTGTAAATAACCAATGTCAATGATCATTGCATTATGGAGTTGAGCAATTCTGCCACTCTTAACTCACAGTGAGTAGTACCTTTGAGAACAGTGAGGTTGCTGGTGCATTACTCACTGGCAGCAAGAATGGCAGAGTCTGCTCATAAGAATGTGCAAAAGTGAAGGCAACAAAATTCAAATGACAGTATTCAAAAAGGCAGACCTAAAAAACTTGAGGAAGAGGATATGTAGAATATGAGAAGTGAAACTAAATGGAAAGCCTGGAAGAGCTTAAAGGTTAAAGGATCGTTATCTCAACAAAACAAAGTGAAAAGAGCCTGGTGTAAAGCCCGTTGTGGCTATGGTGAGATTGTACTTTGACTTCAGTGGGCACTGAAGCAGGCCCTGAAACACCTGTGTATGTGTGTGTACCTGCTGCATTTTACAGTTCTGAAAACGAAAAGGGAATAACATTAAATATAAGAAATTATAGGAGTCATTAAGTGGTTCCATCACCACACCAGGCTTGAGATGCACAAATGCTCAAAAAATCAGACTCTGTAGATGCAATGGGTGACATCCTGGCCCCATTCAATCAAATAAGAATTTTGCCATAGATGTCAATGGGATCAGAATGTCACCCAATATTTTAGTTAATGTCAACCTGGTTTGGTGATATGGGTAGTGACTGTGACGCTGGCCCCTGAGCCTCATTGAACACTTACAAAGACATAGGTGGGGACCACTCTGGCTTGTCTATATGTTTGTAGTCTTAAAACAGAGAGAGTTACACACTCTCTTTGTTTAGAATTTATAAAATGTTTGTAGGTCTCTGCATGTATTCACCTTGGTAATGTCTGCACCTCAGGTTACAAGGCAGGGGTGGCCAAAAGTGCACCTTGCAGAGTCCCCCACCCCATCCCTCACCCCTTCACTCCATTCTCCATATACCAGACAGTGAGAAGGGGGGCTCATGGCTTCTGCCCTCCAGCAGGGTGGCAGAGCAGGGGCTTCTGCCCTGTGGGGAGAGAGAGCTGGGAGGAGGCCTTCAGTGCTACAGAAAGAGAATAAAATCCATTTTTAAGGCAAATCATATCCTTATGCTGCTTGAAGTTTGAAGGGCAAAGACTTCTAAATGTAGGCAAGAGCTCCCTAACTGTTTAGTTTGGGTTAGCCCTAAAGCAGCATATTTCAACCCATGGGTCATGACCCCAAAGTGAATGTGTCATAACTGCCTGTGCCCTGCCATCCGGGACTGAACCTGAAGTCCTGTCACTTGGGACTAAAGTAACACAAGTCATGCAAAAGCATGGACTCCCTGACTTCCATGACCCATTCAACGTGTTACTGATCCACCCATTGAATGCAATATGCGTAAAGTTAAGAGGACAGAGTGTGTTCTGTAAAACTTTGAGTGACGAGTTTGTGTATTGATCACAAAGTGAAACTTTAATTGGTGAAATGGATATATTTTTAAACTCTCCTGTTACAACTGCAAGTACTAGTGAAGGTAGGAATTTGTGACAACCTAAGAAGAAAAGGTGGCATAGGTATGATGCTGCTTATGTGAAGTTTGGGTTTTCATTTGGTGAAGACTGAAATGGTGAACACAAGTCACAGTATACGATTTGCAATGAAAGCCTAAAACCATCAAAGGAAAATAGGCATTTGGCGACAAAGCACTCTGGTTAAAAAGACAAGGTTCTTGATTTTAAACAACAAAAGCTTTGGAATCATAAATAATACTTTGATGCATATCTATTGCCCAGCAGCAAGGGTTGCACGCCTCTTGTCTTGCATACCGCATTGCAAAATGTTAAAAAGCTCACGCCAGCACTACAGAGTTAATTTTACTTTCTGCACTGAAGAGTTGGGTGACTCAGCTGCAAAAAAATTAAAATGATCCCTCTTTCCAATGATATAAGATAGAGAAGAATTTGTGAAACTGTAGAAGACAAACAGCAAATAACTGATCCTTTCTCAGTAAGCAGCTGTTTAGTTTGACAATTAAATGAATCTACAAATATATCAGACTGTGCTTTCCTGGTGGTTTTTGTGAGGCATGTATGGGAAAGCGATGTTCAAGAACAGTACTTGTTTAGTGTGCATTTTCCTGTATCTATTACAGCTGCTGATATATTTGTTATAAAAGATAATTACTTAGAGTCAGTGGGAGAGAGCTGGTGATCAGTGTTACAACTGATGCTTCAGTGACAGGGAAACATTCAGAAGCCATTCAAAGAATTCTCTTGAAAGCATCCGTTACAACTTGGAATCGCTGTTTCCTGCACAGAAAAGCATGAGCTACTAAAGACAGTATCTGTGTCTCCGGCCTCTTAAAGATGTTGTCAAAATTCTGAATTACATCAGCCATAATACCAAGAATACATGATGCTTGCAAGTTTTGGGTCAGGAAATGGGCAGTGCTCCTGAACATCTGCTTTTCCATACTGAGGATCATTGGCTGTTCTGTGGAAAAGTGTTGTTTCATGTATACCAACTTAAACCTGAGTTGGCAGCTTTTCTTGAAGAAACAAAGCCTCCCCTACGAGAGCACTTCAATAACAACATATTACTCTCTCATACTGCATGCCTGGAAGAGACATTCTATCAGCAAAATTGTCTGAATCTTTCTTTCCGTACAAGGCTGAGGTCACAATTGCGTTGAGCAAATTGCTACATAATAATTTTAAAAAAAAAATCTTATCTGTGGAACAAACATGCTTCAAATGATAAGATGGATACATTTCTTAATATGTCTCTAAAAACAATAAAATAGGAAATATTCCACTACCCAGTTAACTCAGTTGCCCCCAAGATTTCGTGACTGCTATCCAGGTGAACTGCTGAAGGGTGCAGAAAGGATACAGGATGCGTTTGGAGTTGTGCTGGAAAACATGAGTCTACCTGTGGAACAAGAATCTCAGTTGTTTGAGTTATCTTGCAATCACAGTCTACAGAAAAATAAAATACACTGAAATGAGCCTTCCCCAATTTTGCTGCAGTTCTGCTGGAGAATATTCTTCTCTTACTATTAGAATCATTTGTCCTTTCAGTACAACATACTTCTGTGAAACTGCCTTGAGTCCCCTGAAGAATAAAAAAAGGAACATCCTGGACGTGGAATACAACCTTCACATTGTGCTGACTACAATTACACCAAACATGGATAAACTCATCAAAGAGAAATGAGCTCAGGCATCTCATGCTGTAAAGTGGAACCTAGGATTTATTATACTGTTAATGTGTTCCTTTTGATGTCAAGTTCTGCTTTTAATTGGCTGACTATTGAGCTGCTTTAGCTTTATTATTATTAATCCTACTGTATGTAGTGGGTAATAAGAATTTTGGGGCCGAAGTACTTGTGTGTTTTCTACATAACTTATTTAATGAGTCAGGACTAGCCATCACTGTTTATAAAGCGGTCCTGATCAGTATTCCCTTAAGATGTACATGGGGGCAGCTGCTCAGGAGAAGTTCAGGTGCTGCCCAGCTCATAAGCAGAATGCCCATAGCTAGGTTTTTTGTTTGTACTAGTGGTGTACATCTGCATATGCCTCAGTGCACATAAAATATTTATTCTGCACATGGATGGAAAAGATTAGAGGGAATATTGGTCTTGGTCCAAAAAAGATTGGGAACCAGTGCCCTAAAAATATATATAAAGTTTGCATATTATAGCGGCTACCATTAACTTTTTGAACCAAAGACTGTATCTCATTTGTGTGTGTGTTGACCTGCTTTAACCTTGTGAATAAGTCTCATTTCTTTTTCACAGTTAATACACTTTGAGTTAGTTTACTATAGGATTGGCTACAAGTATTTGGTGAGATCTAGGGAGCACTTGAGCTGGGGTGAGTGATGGTCCTTTGGGACTGGGAATAAGCTAAGTATTGATATGATTTATGGTGCACAGTTTGCCTGGGTGGGAAGGTAGACCCAACGAGACACTCTGTGACTCCATGTTAATGCTGTTCTAGAACTTGAAGAGTTCACACTTGATGATTGCTTAATGAAATCTTAGTATAGAATATACAACCAGTTTGGGGATCGTGACTTGTTTCATGACATTTGCTCTGAGAACCACTACAATGGCTTGACAGTGACATAAGTTATAGCAAGTTAGCTGCCCTCCTTTTTGCTCTCTGTGGAGGCTTCCATGCAACTGACGAAAACAAGATTCTCAAACATATTTATTTCCATCTGAAAAGGAAAGAAGAGAAGCTGCAGATTTCTAAACATGGCAGGGATGTATAACATGTAGAGTAAACTGTCAACATGATGCATAAGGAACCATCTTATTTTTGGAAGACATTCTGTGTCCTGTTCCTTGCATGCATCACTGAACAGAGGCTGAAAAAACTAAGTGTCAAGATTTACATTTCTTATTATATGCCAAGATGTATTTTAATTACCTTAAAACTAAGAAACCAGATAAACTTAAATATTGCATATATATTGTCCTTTAACTAGCACTTTTAATTAATAAACAATGGAAGGTCAAAAATCAAATAACTCAAAGTTTACAAAGATCCTTTTCTTTCTGATAGATTATGTTATGTATATTAAGAAAAATAAAACCAAAGGTTATTCATTCCTCCCGTTCCTTATAATCAAATGAAAACGGGTGTGACAGCAAATACAATTAACAGGTGCTGTCTTTCAAGGCAGCTGTTATGGCATTACAAAAACAATGGGCAGATATTGAATTTCCCAACTTGTAAAAGGCAGTACTGCTATAAATATTTACTCCCTTTCTTGGCAGAAATGACTGAGCATAACATTAGTCATTCTATAATCCAAGAGTGTTTTTATGGAGATAGAGGCCCTCAAAAACTTTCCCAAGAGAATAAATTAAATGAAAAGGTCTATTCTGTTGTAGCACGACCACTGGAGTCCTACTGGAGAATTCTCAATTTTTCATAATTTCTTCCCTTTTATGATCCTGATTACAGCTCTGTTATGCAACGTCTGCTTACCTATCTGTGTTGCTTATTTCCCTGAATCTTTATCTATCTGCCTGGTGAATCGTTTACCTGAAAATCTCCAAGCTTCTGTTTTTTGTAATTCGTTGGGTAACTGTTGAAAGCTTAAAATCATTTAAAGAATATAAACATTATAGACATTCAGTGTGCATAGCAGTCTCTTATCAGAAGTGCTTCTACAAACTGTGAAACAAGGACACAAACATTCCAATCTTAATAGCATCTATAATTAAATACTTTCCAGTTGTTCCAGGTGTCAACCACTCAACTCCAAAGGAAGCCCCCACACGTCACATTGACAATGCAGAGGTTTATGTTGGTGTTGAAGTTAGAAGTTACATAACTGGAGCTTTGGTTTGATTCAAGATGGAGGAGGCTTTTTTTTTCCTCGCAAATTGAGTCAATCTGGGGTTTCACATATATATGTGCACCATTCCACTTTTCTCTCTCCCTTGAAAAACTTGCAAAAGAGTGAGGAGAGCAGAAACAGCACAAAAATAGTGTTTCTAATATGCTTTTTTATTTCTGGTTTAAACCTAAAACCAAAACTCTGAACACAGTGGCAGCACTTGCTTGTAATTCTTCCAAATAGCCAGCTCTTCGTACATGATAACTGCAAACCCAAGCTATAGTCAGTACTAAACAGCCTATGAAAGATCTCCAGTGTACCTTGAATAAAAAAGCACCACCTTTGTCACATGTCTTCGGATAATGAGTTTAGATACATTGTGGAAAGAAATCAAGATGAAAAAATCAGAAATCAAGATGAACTTTTTATGGCTTGAGATGGCCTCAAGAGTCACAGGGAGAGCCTAAGATACAGGAGTTGTCGTAATGTATCTTATGCCCTCTAGCTGTGACAAATTAGTTGCTGAATTTCTTGGAGAATTTGTGTGTCTTTGCTCAGTGATCTAGGGAACACTTCATCAGTGGCATTGCTGACCTAATAACGGGAGAGCTAAGTCATAGCAGCTTTTATGTATATGTTACGTGTTGTTTCCACAGATTTGGGGACTGCTTTTCTGGAGGAAGGAGGCAGCAAGGGATAAATGTGCTCTCGTAATAGGCTTATACTTTACTGATTAGCTTTGAAAGATCCTCCTGCTGACTTCAATACTGTCAAAATGAACCATCTGAGCTTTGCTGCGAATGAAAGAGACTCGTTTTAAAGCAGGGGGTTCCTGAGCTTTACTGATTCATTTTCAAGCATTCCTGACTGACAGCTCAACCTTTGATCAAGAGGGAAACAGCAAAGAAATAGGAGGTGATCACATTATATTTTCCTTTTTCACAAGACTGTTTTGTAGAGCTAAGATTAATGCCAATATGCTTGTTCTCAGGACTCCATGGGAAGCTGAGAGGGAGGCAGTGAAAAAGGCTGGAGGAAGACGAATGGAGGAAGAAGGTTTTGGTGGGTTTTTTTCATAGTGAAAGTCAACAGACTAGCTGAAAGCATTTATTTGTGTAAGGCTGGGGCTGCCCTATTACATTTCACATTCTGCATTCATTTCTCTTTCTAAAGGTAATTTTTGCTACTTGTGAAAAGAGCTGGATGACAACTTCAGCAACAGAACTCTGCCCACAGGACAGATATAGCTGAGCACTGTACCTCAGCCCTGATTTGGAGAAACTGCTCCTGGGGGTCCAAGAAGATGTACATGTTCTTCCAAGCACAATCTTTTAAAAAATAAATAAATAAATAAATAAATAAAGGCCTGACTTCTTGGTAACCACATACTTGAAAAACCAAAGCAAATGGAGAGCAAATGCATTATTTTCGCCACGGAAGAGTCCAAAATGAATAGCCCGACTTCCAATGTAGCGTTCCTTAGAGCAGAAGAAAATTAATATTATGATAAATAGAAGCATTATTTTTCTGAAGCCAAAAAAAAAAAAGAAGCAAGATAGCAAGATGGAAATTACCCAGGATGATGATTCTGAAGGAGATTGAGGAGACCCAATCTATAGCCAGGATTCTACATGCCATTTCCCACTGCTCAGAGTCAACACTGGAGATTTGATAGCAATTTAAACAGTGACAAATTTCATTGTCTTTTCTGATCGCTTGGACACCCCACTCCACCCTGTCCAATTTAAAATTGTGAACCCCTCTATTTCCTAAAGTGTCATGTGTAATTAAGTCCATGTGCAGTTAACCTGTTTTATAGAGTGTTGCTGGATTTACAGGGGGCAAGGGAAACTTTGGAAGCTTCTGTTCAGTGGCAAAAGTTGCCTACTCCAGTGCATTCTGGAAATTTACGAGCATGCTGATATTAATGGAGGAGGCTTGATGGCTTTTCGGGGGGGATCAGCTGCATGCCCCGTGGTTCATATATTTTTCATACTTGGTGAAACACAGATAAATCTTTGTGGCATGGTCGGAACCCCAGTGTCAGCCCTCCAGAGAAAAATGGATATCTCACGAGCTCGGCTTTCTAAATCATTGCCAACTGCGAGGTATGTCACTTCACATTCGCATACGGCTCCTGAGTTTACACTTCAAATTAAAATGACTGCCAGTTCTACCAAGTGATTTAAAACATATGCAAAGGACTCTGATACGATTCCTTAATTTTCTATTTTGTTTATTTCAAAAATTTGAAGTATCCAAGAAGCATAAAATACGTCTGAGGTGCAAATCAAAATTCCTACAGGCTTTCTGTATAACAAATGGTCCCTATAAAAAAAAATCCAACATTATGCATCACTCTGCAGTCACATAAGGGTTTGCTTGTAGATAATTTCATGTTTGAACACTCGCAGATCGTACACATACACTTTGCAAGCTCTACTGTGCTCCCCATACTCCACTCAAAACAGACATTTAAATATCTTGAGTCACAAAGTTATTTGTGATCGTCCCTGTTGCAAACTTGATCCTATCAACACCTTCAGTGCACATAAGGGTATTCCCTTTCAAGTCAGCAGAATTTCTCATAGACACTACTTGCAGTAAAGATAACAGAATCAGACTCAGATCATGCAAAAATTGCACTTCCCTGTCTGTAAAGCACCGAAAAGACAGGCTGCTACTTCAGAGAGCTGACAGTCTCAGGAGGTCACTCCCAAAGGACAGACAGCCCAGGGGAGAGAGAAAAATGTCTTGTGCTACATATCTTTGTGACGTCTATCTGAGGGCCTGCTCTTGCAGGGTAGTTTCAGTTGGAGTTGAGAGCTCAGCAACTTGCTGGAAGTGCTCAAACTCTTGGGCCCTTAGACTGAAAGCTTCCCGAGGAACTCACCAGTTCTCTGAGGTCTCAACAATTCAGTAGGCTTCTTCCCCTGCAAGCCAGGAAACATTCTGCAAAGGAACTAATTCTTCCTCTTCTGCATTTGCCACAACAGGTTGAAGAGGCGGGGAGCAAGGTATAATGGGAAGGTGGGAATGAGAGATCAGGGGCTTGACAGTAGGCAGAGAGGAAGAAAGGATTAGGGCTGTCTAAGGGCTTGTCTATATCGTAGTTTCTAAAGCATAGTAATGTGCTACACATTAACTGATTTGTGCAAACCCAGCTGGTGTGCCTCACAAATTGCTTAATGTATTAGTGTAACACTGCTACATAGCTATGCTGTAGAAATAACATTCTGTACTATGCATTCTGTACCATTAATCGTCATTTGTAATACGAGAAAAAGGAGACACCGCTTGGGCATTGGATGGAGGAATTATTTTTAAGTATATTTAATTCTCTTCCTGTTTTCTCCAAAGTCTGTTGCTCTTTCGGATTGGCTAGAGACGTTTCAGAATGCATCAGTGTCAGATGTCACTGATGTCGCCTTGGGGAGGCTGCAAGTCAGGGAGGACTCAGGAGAGGGGGGTGGATAGTAACGGAGAGTTAAGTCGGAGTATGCTTGGGTGGAAAGAAGAGATGGTTCCTCTGAAGTAGGGAGAGGGAGAAAAAGTCCATACTCATGAGAAACAGGAATGGCATATCTCAAACTATGAACTATTGTTCACAGAGTTAAATGTCCTGAAAAGCAAGCAATGCAGATAAGAGCGTGTTGGGAGGGACACAGTACTCTTGCATTATAGTCTATGGAATGAAAAGATTAGAAAAGGCTAGGGCAAGAAGGTAAAAGAAGCGTGGCAAAGATTAATAAGAGAACCCGAGTGCAGGATTAAGAGAAACAGCCAGTGAGGAGAAACAGAGGCAGAATTAGAAAAGAGGGATGAAAAAAGAACGTGTTGAGGGACAAAATGCATATTTTAGAAATAGTAAGGAGGAAAAGTAGGCTAATGGTTGTAAAAAAGACTTATGTCTGTGCCCACATCTCAAAGAATGGAGATGATCCTTGGAGTACAGGCACATGAGTTCCACTCCAGAGTGTGTGTGCCCAACACACCAAAGCCAGAGATCCTTGCTTAGCAGTACCCATCAGGGAAGCACTTCTGTAACCCTTCCCAGGGACTTGGCTGCCTGACCCCCATCAGTTCCTTCACACCAAAATCCAGGGCTGAAGATGCCAGTGCAGAGGGAATGGACTGTTGGTTGTGGAAAACACAGCTGCACCCACACTTCAAAAAACTACAATTACAACAGAGGCCAGTAACAATCTTTTTCAAGTGGTATTGTATCTGTATTCCATATAGTCGATTCATAACAATGGGGCTTAGAGCCTACGTAAACAACAATTGCAGAACTGTCTTCCAGCTGTTTGCATCTGACCTAGGTGCTGCAGCACTAGTAAAATGTTTGGTAAATATACCTGCTATGGCTACACTAGTGAGCTCAGTTTGTCAAAAAAATTCACTGCATGTTCACACACAAGATGTGTTTTGTTGACAGAGTGGAGCGCTCGTTCAGCTTGTTTTAGTGTACGGATGCTCTCTGTCAACAGACAATTTGTCAGAAAATCTCTTCCAACTGAAACATCTGTCGACATGCTTCTAGTGTAGCTGTAGCCATGCACAGAAGAACATGGCTGCTATTAGCTTACATAGGTTGAATTCCCTCAGATATTGACCAAACCAAAAACCACTTCTGTTTTGCCAGATACATAAAGCATCCTCATTCCTCCCTCGGAGCAAATACCTCAGCAGTAGCCCTGCCACCTTTTGTACTGCATATATGTTTGCCCATCACCAGCTCTGCCCTGTAGGCTGGGGCAAAAGGGGCAGGACCTAACCTGACTCTCACCTCGCCCCCTTCTTGGGAGTCCAGCATCGCTAACAATTTTAGACATGTGAGGTTTGAAATGGTGAGTGTCCTCAGTCGGGGAGAGGGTAGAAAGTTCATTCCCATGCACACCTACACTGGTGATGTTTTCCTAGTCTGATCCTTATATTTTGCTCCCAGTCAGGCCTGCTGACAGGACCCGGCATTTCAAAGGGACCTGAATTTCTGGCCACTACCACTTTGGAGTGCCCTGGCACCACTGCTCCACCGCTGTGCACTGCTTTGAGGGAGTGGGGGGTCCAGTGCCATGGTCCAGGCGGCGCTAAAGGCCGACTGCCATAGGCCCCACCTCTTACGCCATTGGCCCTGCCCCTTCCAGAGCTCCCCACACACACACACCTTGCCCCAGGGCTCATAGAGGCTGTCAGCCCTGCAGCTCCCAGGAAAGTGTGTCATGTTTCTGCTTCCCTATAAGGAGGATGCTCTAAAGAAATGATCCACCATGGGTGCTGAGTGTAGATCTTGCCAAGTTCTAAGCAAGCCTGAAGTAAATGTATTATGAATTGAGACACTAAAAAGCGAGAACTGATTCCAGTGACATAGGAAATTTCCCCTACACAGTCTCAGTTTAGCAGGCGAATATGCCTGTTCCTTCAAATACCATGGTTCCCTGGCTGCTGTAAAGAATCCTCTTCCACAGCTACACTGCAGAGTCTGCAGCCAAAAGCCCCACCTCCCAATGGTCTCCTCATTTTCTTTAAAACAAGCAATAAGTCTGCAGCGTTGTTCAGCCGCCTAACAAACAATGAACTGATGGTGCCTTCATTCAGGTGGCTGACTGTTGGAAGTGCAAGCCAGGTTGCAGAAGTTCTGGTATTCAGCCCTGCCCCAGCAACATCTAAGCATTTTTACAGAATTCGGATTCTGTGGAGCAGATTTTAAACACAGAGACAGTCTGAGGCAAATTAGCCTAGTATTAGGCTAGCTGCATTTGAACCACAGCGGGCCGTTTGCAATGCAGATTGGAAGATAACATCCAAGGCTCAGACTGCACTAATCTCCATCCACTAATCTCCAGGAAGGGATTTCTCCGCTCACAAATCTTGTTGCGGGAGATTAGGAGTGCACGCCTCGCCTCCCACAAGAACTGACCACAGGTGCATTCCCAAATCACAAACAGAGCCAGCCCCACAGAAACATAATGCCTCCACCAGATCCTCACTGCTAGTGACTTCACCTGGCCACAGCTGCCCCCAGTGTAAGAGGAAACCCCTAGAGTGGAGTTCTCCACTGCAGAGTTGCCTCCACAGAAAGTAATACCACACAAGTTCTTGGGTAGGCTTGCTGGAAAAGAAGGGTGTCTTCCCTAGCTCTAACTCTCATCCACTGTAGGAATCCAACCCCCAACCCCAGAGGTCTTTAATTGAGATCCTGGGAAAGTGGGGACACACATCATTAATTTTCTGTGAAGAGGAGGAAGATCTTTATGCAGAGATTCCCAGGGGCTAGTATGCAGGTAGGAATAAACGTCAGATCTACTGTTGCTTAATTTCTCTTTCTGATAAGGAGAACAGCACTGAACTAAAAGCTTTAACAGTCTCTCCATCTTAAACATAACTTTGAAAGGCATTTGATTAAACCATAGCATGGAGAAGTCAAACTCAACTCGTTTTCTGCATTTCATAGGAATGAAATCACTCTGAATTCAACAAATAGTAACACAGAGTAAGCCGTGCTAGTCTATACACTATTAAAACAAAAAGCAGTCAAGTAGCACTCTAAAGACTAGCAAAATACTCACCTAATAAACTATTTTGCTAGTCTTTAAAGTGCTACTTGACTGCTTTTTGTTTTGAATTCAGCAAAGTTACAATGCAAGCATCATGTGCAGGAGAGTTAGAGCCCACCTATACCAATACTCAGATTGCTGTAAGCCAGGGTTTAAATCCTCCCCACACTAACTAGACAAGCACAAAGGATATTTTGAAATAATTTCAAAATAGCGGTTGGCTTATTTTGAAATAGGTAAAGCTCATTCCACAAGGGGTAGCACCTGTTTCAAAATAGTTTACTGCCCACCCCGTTTGTCTTCTTACAATGGTCAGCCAGTGTAAGAAGAATGCATAGCAGTATACCCTGGATGTGTCAGATAAATGAGAATCTGGCACTCTGTTTCCCTGTCACACACAGGAGGAGAGTGGGTTAATGAACTTGGCATGACAGAACTGTTATGTATTTTTTGGACTGCAAAGACAACTGAGTTTTTCAATTAGCAAAGTTGATAAATTGGTTCACTTAGCACTGCTCTGCAACTGGCTTTTAATTTAACTCAATTCCTATCTTTTTCACACTTTACAAATTACAGGAAACAAAATAGAGGTTTCCGACAATTTACATTGCCGAAGGTCACATTAGTCAGTTTCAACTACAAAGCTCGGTATTTTACAATTAGCACTGACCAACAGTCTCTGTACCACTCTAATCCACTGTTTCTATAGCCTCTCTTTAAAGATTATCACCCTCAGTCTAGGGATTTTCCCCTTTTCTATATTCTGTTTAATCTGATTATGATATATTCAAAGAGGGGTCCAAAAACCAATTGCAATGAACACTGGAATTCAGTCACTGTCTGTTTTCATATGCATGAAATTGCTTCAGATTTATGATATAATAGTTCATTTAAAAACTCAAGAAGACCACACAGTGAACTGGATATCTGCAAGTGAAGTGAATGAGAATGTTAGTAATAGTAAAATATGGAGCATCATACCTTGATGGATTGTTTAAAAATTAACAATAACATGCTGTTCTTCTGCACTCTGATGTTTTAAATAGCTATAATTCTCATTCCCCAATCAAATATTTTCTTGCATGTCACAAATAGAAGTGCCTTCTTAACCAAAAATATAGTGTCATTAGCACAACATTCTGATAGCAGTCTAAAAATATAGCAATAAACCACTCTCCAGAGCTGTAGTGCTGTGTTTGACAGATGTTGACTGCAGTTAGTCTTTTATAAAAGTTTTGGACCAGATCCTGGGCACACGAGGGCTACTTCTACACTGGCCCATCCCCATCAAAAGGGGCATGCAAACACAGCAGATTAAAATGCAAATGAGACAGTAATTTGCATATTCCGCATCTCATTTGCATAATAGTGGTCCATTGTCATTGTGGAAGAGCTGCTTTTAAAATGCAAAACAGATGTGTAAATGAGGTCCCTTTGAAAGGAAGCCCTGCTTTCAAAAGCACCCTTCTTCCTGGAAAAAAAATCAGAAAGGGTACTTCAAAAGAGGAGCTTCCTTTCAAAGGAACCCTGTCTACATGGCTATGTTGGTTTTCAAAAACTTCTGGAACAGTGAGTGGACATTGCTATGCAAATGAGGTGCTGAATATGCAAATCACTGCCTAATTTGCATTTTCGATCTGCCACATTTGCATGCCCCTTTTGAAAGCGAAGGGCAGTGTAGACATGGCCAAGGAGTGAGAGGCCTAGTAAGTCACACCTGAGGCAGACATAATTTGGTTACTGATGTAGACAGGAGAAGTCCTCATCTTGTTTTTAACATCAAGGAGCCAGAAGATGATCTGTGGCATAGAAAAACCAATATAGACCAGCTTTCCTATTGGTAAGTGAGCTGCACTAGGTCTACAAGAGCCTACTATTATATTGGGGTCTAGTAGTGAAATAGGATGGGTGTCTATCAACACCTTATGCATCATCTGTGATTTCATCTTGGGAGACCTTCCCCACACAGACCAACTTTCAAACAATGCTAACCATAAAAATCAAAGTCATCTCACTGTAGAGTTTCTTTTGGTGATTTTATATTGCCTACACCAAATGTTTACACTGGTATCCTCAAATCAGTTCTAGTGAATTAAATTACCAGTGTAAATCTGATCTCACATTATTTACCTAAGACATTTGGAAATGTTTTAAAGATGATCCCTCTATTTACAGTCATTCTTACAGTAATGTAAATTATTCCATTGACATGTTCATACGACAAGTTTTTATCCCGAAGCCATTGACAAATTTGTCCAATTCCAAGTACTCCCCGCTTACCTTTCTCATCAGCATTTTTTTCCTTCAGTGATGTAAGGGGCTATAAGCCCATTATGACATAGGGCCTTGCCTTCACTAGGGACCAAATGGCTGCTACGCCAATTACGCAGTGGGCATCAATTTAGCAGGTCTGCTGAAAAGACAATAGGACACGAGGAGAACACTCTCCTGTCCACTTAATTAAGCACCTAAATGAGAGGTGGAAGCTATGTTAATGTGAGAGCCTCTCTTGTCTACATAGTGTAAACAATGACCCTGGCATATGCTTTTTTTGTGGGTCTTAGAGAGGCAACCAAATAAGGGTCTTGTGCCTCAACAGATACTTGCAAGGGAGTCCTCCAAAACTTGCTTTCACGCAACCCTGAGTCTGACGAGTGCCTCGCTGTCAAGGCAGTTACTGATTGGCTGTCAATGAAACCACTGGAAACTACAATGGGATTACATCTCTTGCTCTCTTCCCACAGACCCTCACCCAGAAACAAAGTAGGTGTAGGCTATCCTGCTGGTACTGACCAGTGCTGGAGTCCTGACTGCATGTTTTCATTCCATGTGGAATAGAGTGAAGGTTACAAAGTGTGCCTGGAGAAAACCACATACTGTGCAGAACCTTGTACAGTGCTTGATTGCACCAAGACTAAGGACTGCCTTGTATGACTGAGCACAGGGAGATATAACACCCTGCCAGGGAACAGGGAAACATTTTCTCACTCATTCTATTTCTATTCTCTTGTTAGTAAAGTTGATATCGTTTTCTCTGGTTTTAGCTGAATTTGCCAGTGGGCTGGACTTTTTAGATGTTGAAAAGGGTTTGTGTCATCTAGCCTATTTAAGGCTTTGCAGGGTACAGGAAAACATTGTTTCTTAACTCTGGCCTGATTGGGGGAGGGTGGGGGTAAGGTCAAGGGAACTCCTGGCAGGGGAAAGACAGGCTGGGAAATAAGACCATCACTAGGGTATTGACAAGGGATTGCCTGAAAGTGGGATGCAATGGGCCTTCTTATCTCTGATGTCCAAACATCCGAGCCTTAAAAAGGCCAGAAGAAACAAACTGGACCTAGAGCTACCCTTCAATAGCGAGTTCACACTGCAGTGGGAGAGAATCCATATTTCACTGCGAAATTTGCAGACGTAGAGATGTCTACACTTAATCTTGGAGATGTACCTGCACTAGCTCTGATCAAGCTAGTGCACTGAAATTAGAGGGTAGCCTCTGCAGTGTGAGTAGCAAACTGCCCCATTTATATGCCTAGAGTCTGAGGTAGGGGTACACACAGGGCAGCTGGCTCATCCGACTACTGCAGCTACCCTGCATTTTTCGTACACTAACTCAATCAGTGCTAGCGTCAATAGGTCTCCTTGAGCTGGAATTTCTGCCTCCAGCTCAAAGCACAGACATACTCTAAAGGAGTGTGATTATACATCAACAAAAATCCACCTTTCTAGCTGGCAGAACTTTCTTGTGGGACTGAGGAAAGGGACCCAGTGGGACTGGTCAAATAGGCGGGGCCACAAAAAATTCCTTAGATTTTTCTTGCAAGAACTATCTTCTTGAGCACTTCTGAGAAGAATGCGTCTAATAAAATAATGACGGCTCATCGCCACACAATCCATTTGTGTCCATAGCCCCGCTTCCTCGTGACACTACTTTATCTTTTTCCTCCTGTTATGCAGCCTGATAACACTTCATTTGACATTCCTTAAAGCTTCACATTAAAATTCCATAGTAAGTACGGGCCCAGTGCTCCAAATGCGTATGTGAATACTCCCATTGCAATCAGCTGAACTACTCATATGCATAAAGTTTACTCATGTAAGCATTTGGGGGATCAGGGCCTTGCACCATAAATGGTGATGCTATTGCCATCACACTCCTGAACATAAAAAACAATAAAAGAAAAACAAGGAGTGTGGTAGCACCTTAAAGACCAACAATTTAATGGCATAACTGCTTGTTGTTTTTGCTGAAACAGACTAACATGGCTACCCCGATTCCTGTCGTATTACAAATGGCAAGTAGTGTTGGAAAATTAAGCATTCTAAGTGACATTTGGATACGTGAATTATTTTAGAAGCAGCTTCCAAAATGGTTTTTAAAAATGAAAAACAAGAAAATACCATGTACTACCATATAAACTGTTATAAGGAGCCCATAGCAGCTGGGATTTCAGAAATGGGCAGGAATTATAACAAACAGGGTTTTGTTTCTTAAAAGGGATTTTTATTTGCATTCCGTCCTTTATTTGCCGTAGTATGTACTGAACTTCTGTTTAGAGCGCACAGCAATTATTCATGTCCTTTCTTTTGTGCAATCCCACATGCTTTGCTACCCTGAAAAGAATTAAATATTCTTTTTCCTCAAAAGAGCCATCTCTTTTTTTACATTTTTCTGACAGGGCCTTTTATGCAATTAGACAGAGAAGTCCTTGCCGCGACAAAAGAGCAATACGCGTAAAACCATGCCAGAGTGAGGCGAATAGGTACTAAGTTGTAAAGCCTATTACTAGGAAATACTTAGGTTAATTTTGGCTTCTTATAAAATCAAAGTCCTTCTTGGGCTTTTATGATTATCATCCTTGAAAAACAGAGAGGAAAATATTGAAGTCATGTATGAATTGTAGCACTCAGAAAAGGGAGTGACTGACAGCATCGGCTTGAGCCCAGAAGAGCAAAGGTATGACGGTGCACCTTCCTGCTTCCTCACCCACACTCGGTAGGAGCTTGATGTAATCAGAACAGGAGTGTGCTGACTGACATTCAGCTCTTGGGCCTATCCTGAATGCAAACTTCCAGGCACGCTGACTTGTGCCACTCCCATGATAATGACAAAGACTCATTCAGACCTGGTTAAAACCAAAAGCACATTTCAGTTTGGGCCCCAAAACAAAACTGAATCCAGTGGTAAAATCCTGGCCCTGCTGAAGCCACTTCCATGACATAAATAGATGGCTGCCCTAGGTGTCCATAGATGAAAAGCTAATGTATTTGGCCTGTGAAGGACATTCTTTTGCATTTATAGAATGTCAGAGCTAAGTAGTAAGAGGAACCACTTTTGGAGCAGGAGGAGTAACAACAGAGAAGCCGGCACATGAGCACAAAAATACATGGAGATATCTACAGTAATGCTGGAGGAATTTCACAAGGTCTTTTTTCAAGTGGCTTAACACAGAAAGAGACCCCTCATTTTCCCATCCTGGCCTAACTTTAACCTTCTCACTGTGCTATTTTAATTTAATCATTGATTAACAATGCTTAATGTTTGTTTGTACATAGAGCATGTGTCTCTACATCTGTTCATGGAAGTAAGGATTGGCAAGCACACTATGCTCCTGCCGGAAGCATTTCACTGCTTTGCAGAAAGGCAATGAATTTATCAGGTGTTTTCAGTTACTTACAGCACACCACACTATGCTGTTTCATTTTCCAAGATCTCCTATCTCCACAGTCCCTTTTGCTGCAGAAGCTCACAGAACCTTGGGCAAGACTCACTAGTTTAAGGGAAGGATATTTTCCCGTGGTGGTCTCTAGACACATCAGTTTGATCAGAAGCAGTCTATTTATGAACAATCCTAATAAGCTGAGGCTTGGTTTTGCCCAGCCCTGTGCAAGTGCAAAACGTAAAGGGGAGACCACAAGGTACCTTGCCTGTGTCCCTGTACAACCTCTGGAGAGTGGTAATCCTTATTCTCCTGCAGGCAGCAGGATTCTGTAGGTTACTGCCACGGTTGGAGCTAATTTCCTCAGATGGGGCGACATGTGATTCCCTCCTAAATACGATCTGCAGCATGTTCCATGAAGCATCTGCTGCAGCCACTGAACCTAATCGCACCCACTGACTTTTCTTTACAAGCCAATGTCACTCACTCACACTCATTTTAAACAGTTTTATGGATACACTGTATGCTGCATAGGAACATCTAATTGTACACAGTGCCACTTGAGTCTGCGTTAATTTCCTTGAACTTTCTTTGTTTCTCCCCCGCTTCCCCCCTCCCCAATCTGATCATCGAGTTAAAAATGAGAGTTGGATGTTTTACATTTCTATGAGATGCTGAAAAGCCAGATTGTATTTTTGTGCAATGCAGAGAAAACAAAAATAGTGCCAGATTCATTAAGTTTTGTCAGTCTGTCTCCTGAGTACATTACACACTCCAGTACAAGCAGAATTTTATTCTTCTTACCCTACTATAAGCTTTCTGTCCCAGCCCCAGTATGCAACTGGTTACTTTAAGAGTAACCTGTATACAGTGTTATATTTTGGACACTACTCCTCTTTCCTGGACAAACAAACACAAAAAGGTCACAGGGTCCATGCATTTTGCTAGTGATCTGTCATCCAAATGTAGAGACCAATATGGATGCAGAGAAAACATTCAGGTGATGTTGAACAGACTGGAGGGATATAAGAACCAGTTACTTTTATAAAAAATCCTGAATAAACTAGACAGTTTCTGAGCCAAAGGATTAATGGACATAAATCTGAGAACAGGAATGGGAACACACATAAGCCAGAAGGGGAACACTTTAACCTTTCTGGATATTCATTAATGGATTTAAAAGTAGCCGTTCTTCTACAAAAGAATGTTACCACAAGATTACAGAGGGAGAGATCTGAATTCACATTCCTTTACAAATTTAACACCTTTAACCTTGGCCTGAATAGAGATCTTAACTAGCTTATGCATTATCCCTCTCCACTATATAAATGGATTCTGGTTTCCTCTTCATTTTTATCTGTCAAAGTAGGTTTTACCCACAAAAGCTCATGACCTTATAGATTTATTAGGCTCGAAGGTGCCACAAGACCACTTGTTACTTGCTGACAGCAAATAGTTCGATGTTCTTAATTAATGGGCTGCGGCCTGCAATAAATGCTGTTGCACTCCAGCTCTTCAAGATAGAATCACAGTGGGAGTCAGAATAATTTTCTTTTAGGCACCCTTCTGATTATCACAGCTATTGCTTATTAGGTTTCTCCTGCTATATGACCTGAAATACTTGTCTTAGAACATAACCATGCCATTTGAAATTGGAACAGAGGAGTCTCATAGTAAACCTTGTCATGGCAAAATTCATAATACGCAGAAAGTACATCATCATCCTGGGCTGAAATTTGACACAGTATTCAGTATTCCAGTTGATTTGCCTTTAGCTCCCATTTCATGCCCTGTCTGTTACTTCTCTCATTGTGAGAAAAAAACAAGACGACCTCCTGGAAAGCTTATCAGCAACACCCTCAGTTTCTAACCCCTTTATCCAAGGTTCCCTAGACCCAGAGGAGGTGAAAAGTGCAGAAGAGTTTATTTAGAAGATGTACGGCATACCAGAGCTCCACAGTTCTGATAAAGCATGTCTTATTTTGTTCATATATAGATTCACTCGTCAGAAGATCTACCCCCAACAAGGGAAGGTCTTTCCTCCACATACAGAGAGCTCAGTCACTAGTATGGAGACAGTCTCGCTATGCAAAACCCTGTATTTCTTCTGCCAAACGCAGTAGGCTGAAAACAGGAGGACAGGTCACATAATAGCCACCATTGCCAGCAAACTGCTATTCTGTGGCTGTGCAAACAGGGTGCAGAAGCCAGTGATGCAGGTGCTGGACAATGCCAGTTGTTTGCACAGGAGCATGCAAATGTGGAACACTGGAATGGGGTCATGTCAATGTATGTGACAGTTCACCAGGACAGTGCTAGCAAATAAGTATGTGTGTCATAATATGTGCTTCAGCCTGCCACTGCACAGCAAAGTTTATTGAAATAGTACATTTACTTAAGAGTTAGCCATGATTTTCACTTGTTTTAAAAAACAAGTGTTTTCAGATGATAAGTATCACACATAAACTTGAATGCTTTTGTTTTCAAAGTGAAAATGCTCAAGTTATAGCAGCTATGCAAGCACTCTCTTTCATGGCTGTGTAACATACTTATCTATTTCTCACTGCCTCCTGACAATAAGAAAGTGAAAACCAAAAAGGTTGTGTATATCATTTGATCACTTTCATTACATCCTATGGTTCATTAAGAGCCAACTGAAGTATGCTAATCCAAAACAAAAAGGCTATGTCTACACGAGAGTGATCTTTCAACAGAAGTTAATGTTGGAAGATATCTTCTGACAAACCTTCTGTTGACACATCATAGCCAGACTGCCAAGCAGATCAAAAGACTGATCCACTCTGTCACCAGACCACCTGGCTACTCTTTCAACAGAATCGTCAACTGGAAGCACAGCAGATAGGGCCACTGGTGCCCTGGAAACCGAGTCTGTCGACAAAGCGCCCCCCTCCTCCCCCCCACGAAACGTCGAGACCAAATTTCTGTCAACAGAATCTGTCGACAGAGGTGTTCTGCCTCATGGGGGAGCAGAAGAATGCTGACGACAGAAGTGCCACGTTCTGTTGATTTACTGTCGACAGAACGCCGTGGGAATGTGGCTGCTCTGCGTTTTGTCGACAAAACTCTCTAGTGTAGACATCGCCAAAGGGAATAAAGATTTACACTCCAGCAATTTCTGTAGTACATGTGAGGCCTTTATACACAGTGTAATAGATTGGCAGCAATCATAGTTGGATTCAGCACATCCTACTCATCTTCAAAAGACATATGAACTTTTAAAAAAAAGATGCCTCTCACAGTTAACTTTTTTGCAAACTCCACAAGTCTATTGCTCAAGATACAGAAGTTTCGTTTCTCAGGGAAGTAGCATCCACCTTTATCTATGAATTATTCTTAAATAAAAAGTAAACAAATGCCACATTAAAACACATTTGTAATACATTTATAATAATTTAAAGGAGTTGAGTTCAGGCTGGTTCCTCACCTTTAGTTCACATTGTCATTTTTTTCCTTCAAGTTTCATTCCTAATAAATCAGTTAAACACCTTAGTGTCAAATGAACTGGCTTTTGTCAGCCTTAAATCAAACTCAGCACTATTTAAACTTGGGAGCTGCATCTAATACAATATTAAACTATTTCACCGAGTCAAGAATTTGAATGAGTTCTTACTTATCTTAGCAATAAAACATGTTTGTAAAATCAAATGTGGCTGAACATTAAACAGAACAGAGGATGTATGCCTCTCTTTTGGTTTTAAGGGCCATTTTTCAACTGTCTCTAAAAATAGTTTGGAGTATAAGTGAACAGGATTTTTTTTGTTGTTGTTTTCACGTGTATGTTGATTTATTGCAAACGCAGGGACCCAGTTTTTTCATTTGATGCTATTTATGCCCGTGCGAAGAGAAATTATTCAGCATGCAAACCAAATTGCCTGCAATTACAATGGATGTGGTTTTTCTTCTTATAGTATGAGAAGGGTGGCTGTGCTAGTCTGTAGCTTCACAAAAAACAAGCAGTCTTGTAGCACCTTAAAGACTAACAATTTTATTTATTAGGTAACGAAAGCTCATTACTTAATAAATATAACTGTTAGTCTTGAAGGCACTAAAGGACCACTTTTTTAACTTGTATGTTTATTGTAGTAGTAATTAACTCCAATCACAGACAATGTACTGTACACACCCATCAAAAAGACAATGATTTTTTGAATAACTATCTGCTTTAGAAGGTGAGGGTATTCCCTCTATCTTGAGCATGACACAAAGGGATGTCTCTCCATAACACACTGCTGTCATCAGATTAATAATCAGATTGGCAGGTGTAGTATTTTAATTGATTCTTCTTTTCTTTTGTGTGCAGGCATATTACAGGCAAGTTTCCAGACTATCCTAAGGAAGAGGAGGGAGGTTCAACTGCTATTTTTTCTCTGAAAACCCCAGATCAGGTATTTTAATGACTTTCCCCGCTCAAAAAGGGATGAAATGCTTAGAGATTGAAACTATGAAAAATAAACATGTCTACACCAAGAGAAATTTTATAGCAGCTGCTTCCATTGGTCTAAATTTTTGGTTAAACTTGTTATTAGGATGACGATGGCTGTGTATGCAAAGTTAACCATACAGAAAACAAGGCACCCAAAGATTCAAGTGTTTACTGGTGAGCAGACAAAGGACTGAGATAGTTGTACTTGTGAGTTAAACCAGATGTGAACCATGTCTGCAAAACTGAAGACTACTGTATTCATCTGCCATTGATCATGAAGTGTGGCAGACCCTCAAACAAACTAAGATTTTGCAAGTTCCAGGGGGATCCACAAAATCCCACTTATCATCTTGGATCCATTCCTGCAAGGTACAAATCCGTGTGTTGGCTTTTAAAGGTTTAAAAGCTTCAGTTCTGTTTGTAAAGGCAGGCTGGAGTGTAAACAGTATTCACGCATGCCTTACCACAAGAAAACGAAGGTTTTCTAAGGGAATTCATTTCCCAAATGGAAGGAATCCAAAGTTTTAACTGCGAGTGGTATGATGGGTTTTTGAGGCTTCCAGTTCTGGTACACTTAAAGGAGATACAGTAAACTTTTACATATCTGGCATTCTATCATCTGGAACTTTCAGATAACTGGCATTTTAACCATAAGCAAATTTTAGTTATGTTTTACAGTGGTACAGTATAGTGGAAGTAAATACAAATAAATACAGCAAATACAATATAAGTTTACAGTGTACAGTACTACTGTTGGTAAATAAAGTACTCTGCATACATTTTTTGTTTGTTTCTTAATATCTAACCTTATTGTTCTTTAGTGTTATGCATTGCTAGGTATACCTCTCTCTGATCCAGAATATATGAATATCTGGCAACCTCCCAGTCCTGAGGCTGCTGGATATGAAAGAGTTTACTGTATGATTTACCTAAGTATCATGAATAGCTGACATAGCCCTCCTTAACAGGGATATTCAGCATATAAAAGGACCTATAAATTAGTTTATTATTAGTTTATTTAAGCAAAAGATGCATTAGTGGGGTTCTGTATGTTACGTACAACAAATACAAGAGAAAGAATGGATTACCCAGTGGCAGGTCGCTCACTGGGGAGTGAGGCAGCCTGGGTTCAGTGCGTGCATATCACAGGCTTCCTGGATGAACTTGGGCAAGTCTCTGAGGGTGGAATTCACAAGGAGTTAGGCACTGCAACAGCGTCCTGTTAGGCACCCTGCCATGAGGGGAACTCACAACGCTGAGTTCAGGCCCAGGTCCCTGTACAATGCTTGCAGACAGTCACAAAACACAGTATGGGGAGCCACCTAAATGAGCCAGTGGGAGATGGGCTATGGAGTAATCTGGGGCAGGTACCTCTCCTGTTGGAGTCAGAGAAGGGGGTGGAGTTGGCTGTAGTAGTTTGGACTTCTGGCACCATAGTACCACTTCAGTTAGGAAGAAGCCTTGAGTACCTCTGCTAATTTTGGATACAACAGCCTTGCTGGGACAGTAAAAACCCATTTTAAACTTCAGTCATTCTATTAATCAAGTCAGGAGAATGGAATGCTTCACTGCTTATCAACATTAGATATAACTGAATAGTGCTTGGGGTGGAAATTACCATATTTAATTAAATGAAAGATACTGACATCCTCGGGGAAATCCACTAATGAGATTCTGCTGACTGCACTGTGTAGCCATGTCTGTTTCCCTCCCTTTCTTTCCACTATGAGATCTTTAATGCAGCTTTAAAAGGCATTCTTCCACAGATGTATCTTCCTGCTACTGGATGTTTGTTTTAGTCTTAGAAATTATCAGTCTTTATTTTATTTTTTCTTATGTTGTGGGCATTTTTAAAATGTATTTTCATACTTAAATATGACTTGTATTTCATGTGGCTTGTATTTCATCACTGCCACTGCTTAACTAACACAAGAATTAAACCTCCAACATTCCCTGTAAATATTGTTCTAACTTTCTATGCAGTTCTATCCACCTAGCACACTACCATTCATGATGGAGCCTTCATCTCCTGCCTTTGAGTTTCAAGCTAGCTCTGTTCTGCATTACTGGATAGCAAATGTGAAAAATCAGAACATTTTTTTTTAAATGTTAGGCCTATATAAGGAAATGTGCCTTATTTCAAGATGTACGGTTGCCCTAGTCCTGTTACAAAGGACTAGTTTACACAGCCTGTGTTGCAACACAAAAACAGCAAGACCACTGCAAATAAATGCTCAATTGCCATGACTCACTTGACTGGTCGCTTTGAAGTAACCGGCATTTCCTTGGTAAATTTGAGCCTTAATACCTTCTTGTACCTTTTTGTATGCACCTGTCTTTGGGGCTTCCTCTCGGCATTCCTCCTTTTCCTTGCTTTTCCCTTAGAATCATAGATTCAGAGTTAGAAGAGACTGCAGGTGGCATCTAGTCTAATCCTCTGCCAAGATGCAGGATTTGTTGTCTAGCCCATCCTAGACAGCTAACTATCCAGCCTCCTTTTGAAAGCCACCAGTGAAGGAGCTCCCATGACTTCCCTACAAAGCTTGTCTATTGTCCTTCTGTCCGTACAGTCAGAAAGCCTTTTTCCCCTCCAAGATTTAATCTAAATCTGACGTGCTATTGTTTGAACCCATTGCCTCTGGTCCTGCCCTCTGGGGTGGGAATACTTTTTCTCCATCTCCTTATGGCATGATGAAATACTTCAAGAGTACCATCATGTTCCCCCCCCGCCTTAATCTCCTCTTTTCCAAACTAAAACCTACCCAATTCCTGCAGCCTTTGTTCCAATGGCTGCTGTTCTATCCCTTTGGTCATCTCTCTTATTTGCTTCCAGATCCTTTCCAGCTTTCCCACATCCTTTCTAGACATTGGTTCCCCCAAGGGGATGCAGAACTCTAGTCAAGGCCTCACCAGCACTGAGTAAAGCGGTTCTCCCGCCTCCCATGATTTGCGCGTCATGCCTCTGAGAATGCAACGCCAATTTTATTGTTGACTCATGTTGAGGTTGTGATCCTCCTGCAACTCCCCAATCCTTCCCAGCAGCACTGCTGCCAATCCTACTTTCCCCCCAATTCTGTGTGAGGAATAGGGTTGCAGAGATGCTCACACAACCCAACACCCTTGTCCTGCCCCTCTTCTGAGGCCCCACTCATGCCCTGCCCATCTCCTAGGCTTCACCCCCATTCACTAACTTCTACTCTCCATCACTCAGTCTCCCCAACCTCACTTACTAGGCTAGTTCAAGAGACTGGGACACAGGAGGGGACTTTGAATGGGGTGCAGACTCTGGGCTGGAGCTGGATATAAGTGGGTCTGGGTGCAAGAGGGCGCTCTGTGATGGGACTGAGGGGTTCAGGGCTGGGGCAGGGAGCTGGGGCACAATGGTAAGTGAAGGCTTTGGTTGGGGGTGCAGACACTGGTGTGTGGCTGGGGTGGAAGGGTTTGGGTGTAGGAGGCAGCTCCTGGCTGGGACTGAAGGGTTCGGAAGGCAGGAGTGGGCTCTGAAAGGGAGTCAGAGTGGAGGGATCTGAGGGCTCTGGTTGGGAGTGCAGGCTGCAGTGGAGATGAGCAATTTGAGGTGTAGGAGGGTGCTCTGGCCTGGTACCAAGGGGGTTGGAGGGCAGGAGGAGGAAGATCAGGGATAGGACAGGGGAGGCACAAGGGCTCCTGTATCTAGGGTAGGAGAGGGGCTCAAGCTGGGGCACAGGGATGAGGCCCGGAGGCATCAGGGATCCAGACTCCAAGCAGAATGTTGCAAACATTTAAGAGGATGGAACTAAAATTCAAAGTGATTTTGATAAACTGGAGAGCTGGACTAGGTACAACACAGTGAAATTCAGCAGAGACCAGTGTAAGGTGTTATACTTTGTACATGTGCCTTTTCTTTCCTAATTCTGATGACCAGGTGTGTGTCTTTTTACTGGCATGCCTGGTTGAGAAGTGTTCCTGGTGATGCTGTTGTCTGGTTGGGAACCATGGGCAATGAGAGCTGTTTGGGTGGCACTTGTGAACAAGGCAGTGTGCAGAGCCACCTGGCCATGCCTTCATGGAGGAGTCAGAAGACCTCAAAAAGCTCCCAGAAGCATCCGACACATCTGTCTTCTGACTCCTCCATGAAGGCATGGCCAGGTGGCTCTGCACACTGCCTTGTTCACAAGTGCCACCCAAACAGCTCTCATTGCCCATGGTTCCCAACCAGACAACAGCATCACCAGGAACACTTCTCAACCAGGCATGCCAGTAAAAAGACACACACCTGGTCATCAGAATTAGGAAAGAAAAGGCACATGTACAAAGTATAACACCTTACATTGGTCTCTGCTGAATTTCACTGTGTTGTACCTAGTCCAGCTCTCCAGTTTATCAAAATCACTTTGAATTTTAGTTCCATCCTCTTAAATGTTTGCAACATTCTGCCTCCCACATCCCCACTCAGCTCTGTGTCTGTAAATTTGATTCCTACATCCAGGTCGTTAATAAAACATTAAATAATTCCAGACTCAAGACAGATCCCTGTAGGATCCCGCTTGAGACCTCCTTCCCATCTGACAGCATTCCATTAACAGTTACTCTTTGTGGTTGCACTTTCCTTACCACATCCTACTCCTACTGCACATGTAAGGCTGTACCAAAATTTGACTTTGCAAGTATTTGGTTGAATTGTGAGTGAAAAAAAAGGAGTCTATCTATAGCAAGTCAGGTTTTCAGTACCTATGTGGAGCCAAAAAGTACTGCAGCTGACAGAAGTCTAGGGTTACACGATGCAAAATGCCTTGTTAGACACATTGGAACAACATATTTTTGGAATGAGCAGCAGTGCTAGATTTCAGCACACTGCAGAGGAGTTGTAACAGCCAGATTAGCGGTGGGTAACTTTTTGAAAACACAGATCAAATAATGAAAAGACCATAAAAAGGTGAAATTAAAGAAGGGAGAAAATACCAAGTCATGATCCATTCTGAAAGTGAAAATGTATTTCAAGTTGCTAGATACATCCCTTATTCTCATTCCCAAACTTTTAATATTCCTTACGTTTAAAAACATCAAGATAATGGTGTATGTTACTTTGATTCCTTCCCAGGTTGCCGCTGAGCTGGCTGCTAAAGAGGAAGAAAAAGCTCTAAAGAAAAAGTCCAAAGAAAAGGGAAAGAAAGAAAAAGGGAAAAAGAAAAAGAAAGCAAAAGAAAATGGAAAAGAGAAAAAAGAAAACAAGGATATTGTAAGGCATTTTAAAATGTGAATTTGATTAGTAAGGTGATTGCTTTGCATCCCTCAGTGGATAAACAGCAATACCAAAAATGTGTCCCTGTCCTGTCACACCTTGGGTTGAGTCTGGATATGAAATTTTGAAGATCTGATGAAGAAACAACAGTGCAGAACTATGATGGTTTTATCTTTTTTCCTCTTCTGATGCCCCAGTCTCTGTGAGGTAATAATCAAGACCATTCTCTCAGGTGTTCTGTGGCTCACTAAGAAAATATTATTCCCTCTGTGTAGTACTGAAAAAAATTATCCGGGAATGCTTCAGAAATATTCTGAAAAGTCCTAACAAAAGGACCTTATTAAAATAAGTGTGGGCTATGAGTCATAGCAGTGCAGTCAAATGAGTCCTTGTTCCTAACTTCAGTTTTTTAAGAAAACAAGATTATGATCCCAGGAGAAGATTTAAATATTCCTTAAGTCTGATAAAGATCTTTATAAATATGCATTTCATATCAAAGTGACTTCATTTTTTCCTTGGTATGTGTTGATTTGATTTCCCACTGGGCACTAACAAAAAAATAACAGAAACCCGGCACAGTATAATCCCTCTTCACAAATGTTTTGTTTCTATGACGTTTCAAGACATTTGTTAAGTCATTAGAAACTATTCAACATAGTAATATACCATGTACTGACCTGCTCATAAGACAAGAATATGGCAGTGGTCTCTACAAATTTCATCCAACCATGTTGATCTTAACGTAACATTCTTTCATCAAGTTGATCCACAGGCAAAATCTCCTTACCAGGACCAGGAATCTGTAGCCAAAGAACACTGTGGAAATCAATTCAGATTCTTTGTAACCTTGCAGTGTGGATTCCTCCATGTAGATGAGTCTGTGGAAAGATTCAAGCATGGGCTCAGCGTTCATCCAGTCGTTACCCCCTGTTTGTGGCTGCATTGAAACTGGTGTTATTGGAGCAAGTTGCCCACACCACACTTAACACAACATTGATTCAACTATCATCTGAGTGTCGAAGGAAAAAAAAAAGAAAAGAATTCTTTGTGCTTCCAACACAGTGTAAAAACACTGACTGGTAATAGATTTCAGAGAAGTCGCTGGGTTGGTCTGTTTCAGCAAAAACAAGGAGTCCAATGGCACATTAAAGACTAACAACTTAATTAGGGCATAAACTTTCATGAGTAGCAACTCACTTTATCAGATGCATCAACTGAAAGATCTTTTACTGAGTGCTTCTCACAAAGTGAGTGGCTGCTCACAAAAGCTTGTTGCGTAATAAAATTGTTGGTCTTTAAGGTGCCACAGACTCCTTGTACTTACCTACTAATGTAGAATTTAGGCTTAGATTCATTGTAGCTGCCCTCTAGATCCTGAATTATTTTAAAAAAATCTACTTAAGTATGTTGGATATTAATATTTGAAATGTACTGACATAGAAATTTTCTTTACTTCCAAGTATAAAAATCAATGAACTTAGACATCAAAATAATTGCTTTACCTATTCATAAGGGTAAAAGAAATAATGAATAGATGTGCACAATGATGTTTAGTGGCCAAAAATATTAATGGGAGACAACTGACTTTTCAGGCTTCATGCCAATATTTCTGTCATTAACAAAACATAAATGTATGTTTCTTATAAATGCAACAACTAATAATCTAAATGCCATTTTACTTAAAAAACGTTTGGGTTTCATAAATTAAAAGCAATGCAAGAGGTCTAGCCTGGGAGTCTGAATGCAGTAGTACATTGCATGCTGCAGGAGATACTGACATGGGTCCCAAAAATCTCAGACCCTGCAGAAGGTAGGATTGCAGCAGAAGCAGCAGAGAACTGAGTTTCAGTCTTGAACCCTTTTGCTTGCGTTACCCTTCAGCATACACCTCTAGCCAAACCTCACTGCCTCCCTTTAAAGTCATGCACTCTGCTGATTAAAGTTCATTCGGGCCACCTTCCTTCTTTTTCCCCAAAATCACCTCCATGCCATCTCCCAGGCGGTTTCCTGTATCCTGTGACGTCCTTCCTGAGCCTTCACATCACACTTCTCTTTTTAAACCCCATCTTTTTCCCCAAACAATAGTCCTCTAATTGCCTAAAAAGAACATTGATTTCATGACATCAAATCAGTTAGCACATTATGGCTACAATAGGAAGAAAAAAAAAAGGATGTTTGGAAGGTAAATAGATTGCCATGCTCAAAGGCCCAAACTATACTGCAAAAATATGTGAGTTTAACAACTTTTAAATTCATGTAACTCAACTGGGTTTGAACATGAACTGCCCCAATCTCTGTGGGTAATGTTAAACCATATGGTCAGTTTGGAAAATATGTTTTAATTCAGGTCTCTTCCAACAATTTTCACCAAATAACTTTTTGGCAATGGTTTGTGAATTAAAACTACACTTGATCCCATTTTTCATTATACCCTATGACCCTGTCTGTTTGGTGATATTCTACATTTTGTACACACAGGAAGAAGATGAGGGCTGGAAAATGGCACCTAGTAATTTCCTCCCTATAATGGAAGATGGAAACAACCAATATAAAGGTCAGTATAGGGAGCTGCTGATCATAGTTGAAGTGTTCTTCTAATAAAACAAATTGGATGCCATTCATGTGACATCAAAAGCTCGTATGGAGCATCACAGAAGCACAAGCTTTTCTTTTCTTCCTTTTAGACAAAGTAAAATTAGGAAAGAGATTCCCCCTTCTCCTGTAATTTATTTTCGACCTTTTTGGCCCCATCAGACAGCCGCCAATATGCAGTCATAGGAGTTGCTCTCACTGTAGGTGCAAGATCAGAGCCTTACTCCGTAACCCTACCACAGCAATGCACAACTATTTTTGTCAGTAAATTCAGAAACTGACAATATATACCTCTGGACTGGCACATCCTGTTAACTGGCTCTTTCACAGGTTCAATGTTATGCTAATTGATTCAGCAAGATGCAAGGCTTTTCACTTTTATGTTAATAGATCCTCTCTAGGGGAAAAATGAGACATCTTGCAGCACCTTGTAGACTGACAGATTTTTTGGAGCATCAGCTTTTGTGGGTAAAGACCCACTTCGTCAGATGCAACATGAAGAAGCGGGTCTTTGCCCACAAAAGCTTATGCTCCAATAAATCTGTTAGTCTATAAAGGTGCCACGGAACTTCTTGTTGGTTTTGCAGATACAGACTAACACAGATATCCCTCTGATGCTCTGGGGGAAGACTCTGAAAGCTGCAACAGCCTGTTGGAAGGCAACAGGAACTGTCAGAATAGGGATCAGAAGAGGGGTGTGGTAACACAAAGACCGAAGGAAGGCAATGGCTTCCAGTGTCTCTGACATCAGCCCAAAACCAGAAGTATAACAGCAATGAAACAGCCCTGCAGCTCAAGCCCTATGGCCCCAAGTCAAGTAGCATGGACCAGCTGCAGGTTTTTCTCTGCTGTGCAGACATACCCCCAGACTCCCCCTACTGGGAAGATCAAGAATCTCTTGAAGTAAGAGTCTGAATAGGCAATCAGGTTCCTGAGCAACATTATAGGCCTCAAACATGCAAACAAGCTACAAGTCCCTGACCTCAGAACACTTGAAACCAACCTCGGACATACAGGTTTTGCGTTTTGCTGTCACTACTTCTGTGCATGCATTCCTCATGAGAAAGTTATACTTTAAATCTTTTCTTCTTAACACTCTGCAGTGGCTTTAAAAGTAACTTAGAAACATTTTTGACCTAGGAAAAAAACCCACAGAGTCTAACACCTACAAACAATTGATCTATCTTCTAAAATTAGAGACCTCTAATTTAGTCACTTTTTTAGTCCTTAGCAAGCCAGTTGCCAAGAAATATCAATAGAACCTAATGGCTAAGGTGAGGGAAGGAGGCTGGTGCTGATAGAGCCTATTACTCACTAATTGATAACAAACATTCATGAAAAATAAAATAAAAAGTGTGGCTCAGTCTATGAAAAATAAATATCTCAAGCTTAATGCTCCTGTCAAAACATAGCACTTGCAACCTGTTGACCCAGCCAAGAAAGTGTTTAAAAATTCATCTCTTTTCCATGTAATATCCCCTTTCCCCAAGGCTGAAATTCCAAACGAGGGTAATCCTGGAGGACATACCATCTAACTAGGGTAAGTCAACCTTTCCTGTTGAAATATTATGTGGCATCTGTCATGATATTTGAGAGGCCTGGAGTCATTTAAAAGGAATT
The DNA here is from genome assembly GCF_033958435.1 of Carettochelys insculpta. Lineage (NCBI taxonomy): Eukaryota > Metazoa > Chordata > Testudines > Carettochelyidae > Carettochelys > Carettochelys insculpta. The sequence goes on along the minus strand of NC_134144.1, from coordinate 4,080,873 downwards.
GATGTCTATTCCTTTCTTCATTAACAAAAGTCCACTGTCCTCCTTAATCTTTAATTTTCATAACTAAAAATGGTATGACTCCTCACCTGCAAAAATGATTCCATTTAGATAAAACCACACCAGGTTTTCACATAGTCAGAATTCAAGAGAATTCTCAGAAGGGAAAATAGCAACCTACATTATATTAACTAGACTAAACCTTGCATGGCCTCCTGTGGGTACTCTGAATATCTTTCTAAATTGATAGTGTCTTAGAGACTGCAGAGGGCAGTGAAAAGAGTGGTCCATGAAAAACAGTTTAATAGAGGAGTCTGTATTTTACAGGTAGAAAACTGTAATTTTAAATCATCATGATTGCGTACTTCTGGAGCTCAGCTGTCATTATAAAGATCCTATCAGGGTTTGGAATGTAGGGAAACTCGAGATACGGAGTTATCCTTTTACAGTTAATTCAGTCTATCAAAAGAGGAGATCATTTCCCTTGTTAAATTTGTTTTCTTTGTTAACAGGACAAAATTCAAACACATACAGGGTTGTCCAACTTTCAGTTTACTTTTCTGGAAAACCAAAGACAATTTTCACGAAAATTAAAAATATCTGCAAAGTAAAACCATTAGGAACTTTATCATAAACAGCAATTTTGCCATAGACTTGCACGTCTTACTTTTCCTCCCTGAAATGTCGTCTGCTTATTCCTTGTGCAGGGCCCATGCAACATTAAAAAGTTACGTCATATCAGTTGGACTATGCGACTCTCTTTTAAAATCCATCCTCTGCCTTCCTTGACTACTAGATAAAGTTTAAACTTTCTGGCCTCCCCTTCGAAGTGATGCACAGGCCTGCTGCACCTGCATGTGCTCAATCCTATTTCTGCCTTGTTCCCCTTTGCTACCCAAGCGATGCCAGGCTCACTGCCCCCTTCTGCCTCACATTCCCACCTTTATGCCTTTGTCTGTGCTGTCCTGTGTGTGCGTGATGACTTTCCAAGCTGGTGGCCCAGGCCCACCCCCATCTTCATTCAGAAATACTCCCAACACTGACTTCTTCTATGAAGCACAGACGTTATCCAATAGCACTCAACTGCCCTCTCCATCTCATTCTATTGTCTAGAATACAGGGCTGTATTACATAACTATGCAAGGGTCAGTGAGGATGATGAGACATTGATGGTCTAAGTTAACCTGTGCCTCTGGTCCCCCTGTTGGCCTTATCTTTTCTACATCAGTCTTTCAGACTATTTTCCTTCAGTAGGAGCCATTTTTATGACTTCCCCATGGCTACAGTTTAAAACTTGACACAGTAAGCAAGAGAGACAGTCAGTGGAGAAATTCCAGAGAACAGTGGCAAGGTCTAACTCACTTAATATTATTACTCCTTAATGTTGCAAAGTGCCAAACACAGGATTGATGCTCTGGAGATTAGGACTTCCTGCCTATAAGCAATCTCCTCAATATCCATTTATCATCTCCCTGAAATCCAATATCAAACCATACAAAAGACAAAGACGGCTAACCTTGAGTTCCACAGAGCTTAGCCATTGTGCTCTGATCTTGCTTGGAGTCGCTAGGATCTGTTATTTGCATCCAATTAACAATAATTTCAACTACCCTATTTTTTTCCAACAATATCTAGGAAACCAACCTCTGCCGTAACTTTTTGCTCTCTTTCTTTGCTTGTGGATACCAGACGTTTGGCAGAACAGAGATGAGCAATGGAATTTCCCGCAGGAGCATGACCCAGAATTGATCAAAGAGGAGAAGCGGAAAGAAGTGGAGGAGGAGGTCAGAGTGCAGGTGTGCACACAATAATAACAGGGCATATATCAGAATGGTTCTTGCCAGCATAGGTTTTTCTATGGTTATAAGAACTGGCCCTGACATCTAGACCTTGTTTCCATTCAGACCTCCCCTACCCATTCTTCTCCTTAAACGTTTGGCTGAACATTTCTCTGCGGAGTGATTTAGGGTGCATGGCTGCAGCATGGGAAAACTCAGAAAAAAATTCAATTGTGTGCCTGTTTGAATAGGTTGATGAGTTGATGCGACAGGAACTGAAGAATCTGAAACTGGCAGTGGACAGAGAGAAGGACAAAAAACAGAAAAAAGGGAAAAAAAGTGGAAAGGTGAGTGCAGTAAGGGGTGGGAAACCAGCATGAATTACAATTCTCTACCCCTAAATACTGAGAGACAGAGCCTACTGCCATCAAAGTCAATAACTAATTTCCCTCAGAGAGTCTGGTGAATCTTATGTCACCAGCAGCCAAAACCACCTCACATGTAAAGCTGATTTCTTAGGTAATTTTGCCTGGTTCATTTTACTGGGGTTTTTGTTTTTTTAAAGCTTAATTGTCAATGAAACCATACACTGTTATTTTATGTTTCAGGGCCAGTCAAACTGTTCTGAAGGAACAACCCCAAAATCTCAGACTGATTTTCAAGAGTACCCTGAAACCACAGCTCCAGCTGAAGCCAGTGGCAGTGGACAGTGCTAGGTGCTTTTGAAAATCAGGCTCTATGTTCTGAACCCGCTTGATTCAGATTAATATGATGGTCTTGCAATTAAAGCATGGGACTTGGAGCTAATAGATTTTCCATGAAGTGAGTGCCCTCCATTCCAAAAGCAGGTCTCTTTAAATTGTCCTAAATGAACACCCAAAAACCAAGACAACCAAACTCTCTGGTCAATTCTGAAAATCTTGGTCTAATCAGTCACGGATCAGAATGGGCACGCAAATGGGTGCATTCTAGTAAATACAAGTTAAATGTGCTCTGCTCACCCCTGAAGAACTTAATGCAATTTAAATCAGAATTATTTAGGAAAAGGAAATAATTTTGCAGCATTGATTAATTTAGTATATTTGACCCACTGAAACACAGCAAATATAGCAGTGCTGGAGTCCTAAAAAACACAGGTGCTGGAATGCAAGGAGGCTCCAGAAGGGAGCACGGGGAGCTAGCAGGAAGACTGGGGCAGTGGTGGAGCTGGGAGAAGTCCAGTGGAGCAGCAGATTGATTCCCAGATTTCACTCTATTCCTATGTCTCCAACCTGTGCCTGACTCCTCCTCCCTCTCCCCATGGGGGTTCTGCTGTCTGAGCAGCCCTGATACTCAACTCCCATCATCTCCCATCTCACCACAACCCTCCCTTGCCCTCTCCTGGCTGAGGTGTCCCCATCTACCTCCACTGCCCCACTATTGAACACCCCCTGTCTGGCCTTACCACTGGCACCTGGTGGCCTGACATCCTGCAGCTGAGGAGGGAAAGGTGCTGCCCAGCCCAGTTCCAAGGGAAGAACCAGAGCACCATTCCAGCAACTAAAAAAGTAAACGAGCAGCATCCTGCAGTTTTTCGGCACAACTTTGAGTGCTGACATTTAGCGTTTACTTCTAGTTTTGCAATAGAACAGCATGCAGAGTACTTCACACTGCCACACTTCTTTGAGTTGCATGTGCACAATTTATTTTACCCAAAGATTTAAATTCCTGATAACATGTGTAGAACAGCCATTTAGCAGTTCCTGGTGGAATCAGCATTTCAATTTAAAGCACTAAAAGCAAACAGCAAAATTCATTCTTGTTGCTTAAGTTTCACTCTTGCAATTGTTTGTGCATCCTAATACCTTCACCTGCAGTACTTCTAATTAGACACTTCTAATTTCCTTTCAGAAATGTAGAATGCTCTTTGCATCCAACAAAAAAATTACATGGGCAATTTAATAAAGCTAGCTTGAGGGATCTTTGAAAATTAATATATGAATATTATATGGCTCCAATTCAAAAACGTCAGGGCAAATTTGAAGAGAAGAAAGGCAACAAGTGCTGTTATAGTGACTGCACAGAAATTGGATGTTTTCGTGGACACGTGGCAGGTTAGACGCCTTCGTTCTCATTTGTATGCACAATATTCCCCTAGTTCATACAAACTCGGTCACAGTAGTAAGGCCTATAGTCCTTAGGCTGCATTTTTAAGAATTTCAGTGGTGGAATGAGCATAATATACGTAGACTAGGAGCACTCAGGATGCAGCTTGCCAAATCACTGATGAAGAATACTGAGTTATTCAATAGTAACCCTTCTGTCTGATGAAGGATCAGCGCTGGCAGCCCCATCCAGCCCTTCCCTAGAGGAGCCGGGGCCTCTGAAGCAGGCAATATGAAGCAGGAAATGTTTGTAGATTTTATGGTGCCAGGGAAGACTCAGTGATGCCAGATGTAAAATAAAAATTTCCAGGAGTTAACCTGTCTTGCAACAGCATTCTCAATTCGACTCCTGTAGAGCCAAACCCTTGTTTTCATGTCCAGTTAGCGGTGAGTATAATATGTCAGACTGAATACTGAAAAGCCAAGTTCATGTTCTTTTGTTGGGGCATTTTCCCTTTTTTGTGAGGACTCTTACCGCAGCTTTTAGAACATTTAAGTCTGTGACTACTTATAGTAGAGTTCCATTATCGAAACTGCAATGTCTCTTTCGTCCTGTGTACTAAAATCTGCTAGCCTGCTGTGAATGCTAGCTGCAAAGAGAGAGTTAAAAGCAGATTTATTATACAGTAAAGGATATGTGAGTGGAAAATAGCCATGAATAAATGGGACACCTACAAAGTGGTTAGGGGATAGAACAGACTGAGATATTTAAAGGTAAAATAGGTTTTCATAACTGATTAGCCTCTTTACATTTAATAGACAGTAAAAGCTGCTGTCAGTTAGATATTTTCTAGGAAAGCCACAGTCTAAAATTCGCATTTCTTCTTATCTCAGTACTTGCCAAATTTCCCAGAAACTCTAAGGTTAATTAGGAAAACACATTTTGTCTATATGATAATTTTTGAGCTTTTGAGTTTACTGGTAAAAATGCCCTGAAGAAGCACCCAACTGACAAATGAATTCAGCATATATGTTTAGTGTCTTTAGAAAAAATAAAATCCTCTTTTCTTCCCAATAATTTCTCATGATGTTATAATTTCTTCCAACTTCCTAAAAAAAAAGATAAAGAAAGAATGCTAGAGAACCACTGGCTTGAGTTGGTATCTCTACGATCTCCCAATGGCTATTATAGAGCAATACATACTTTTCTGACAACATCCCTAAAGATGTTTGTGTAATCTACAGAATACGTTCCTTGTTTTATAAAAAACCACACCCTGCTAGGCCTATCTACATAAACAGCAACGAAGGGTCCTGTGGCACCTTATAGACTAACAGAAAAGTTTTGAGCATGAGCTTTCATGAGCACAGGAGCATCTGACGAAGTGAGTCTGTGCTCACGAAAGCTCATGCTCAGAACTTTTCTGTTAGTCTATAAGGTGCCACAGGACCCTTCGTTGCTGTTACAGATCCAGACTGACACGGCTACCCCTCCGATACTATCTACATAAAGTCATCTGTGGTATAGTTCTGCATATTTGGACATGTTTGTATTATTCTAACACAGGACCATTAAAAATATTAGCTTTCTCCAACAGTCTCTACAATGTATAGCTCTGGTTTTGTCCAGATTATTTATACAGTGGCATGAACACTAACAGATTATTTGAGGAGCAGTTTGTCTACAGTATGACCCCGTCTTTGGAGAGTTATAATTGGTTTATTTTTAATTATTGCTGATTTACTTCAGGAACAATAGAATTTTCTAGCTAGCTAGACAGGTTTTTTAAAAACGAAATGTGCAACCCCTGAAGCTCTGCAAAGGGGTTTATGAATAATTCAATAAAATAAATAAATGCATGAGTAGGAAGTTATATAGTAACTTGCTGAATCTCCATCCCTAGAGGTCTTTAAGTCCCAGCTTGACAAAGCCATGGCTCGGATAATTTATTTGGGATTGGTCCTGCTTTCAGCAGGGGGTTGGACTCAATGACCTCCAGAAGTCTCCTCCAACCCTGTGATTCTGGGATTCTTTCCAGTGGTTGAGGAAGCAAACTGTTTGAGCTCATACCTGCCTTTAAATGTGTGGAGTAGTCCCACGGATGTCAGCATGACTAATCATAGGAGCTCATGCTCAAGTGCTTTGCTAATACACCAAGTTTTAACTTCACTATGTTACACACACGAATTAACAAAATGCTGTCCTAGTTAACTATTGTATTGAACTGTGCAAATGTATTTGTGTCTACTGACTTCTACTGACTGAGGAAAGTGCGAACACATGATTCCCATACTTGTATTTATTTGTTTTCCATGGGATTTTGCAATGTGTGAGGAAGCCATTTAAACAACACGTAGTATTCTAGTAATGCTTCCATTACTGCGGTGAAAATTCCCAGAGAAGACCTGCTCTAGTCATCTTGACCTCGTTCTACCTCTCTCCTGAGGTATTATGAAGAGTAAGTAGCAAGGAATTTAATGGTTAGAGCATTCAGGGGACTTGGATTCAATTCCTGGCTCTCACACAGGCATCCTCTGGGATCTCAGACAAGTCACTTGTCTTCCTTGTGCTTCCATTTCTTGTCTGTAAACGGGAATTATACTTTCCTGCCTCACAGAGTGCTGCAAGGATACAGTCTATTCCCCAGATACTACAGTGGCAGGGGACACAAAAAATACATAAAGAGTGGAAAAACAAATACAAATATCAAAATAGTTAGGTTTATTATAGATCAGCAAATTTTGGCTTTCATATTCCACTAGCACGGAGATATACCATTCATATGTATATATACAGCCCAACTATTTATGTCATCAATTACTGTCTATGTTTTTGGTCCTCAGAAAAAGAAAAAAGGAAAGAAAAGTGGAAAGAAGAAAAAGAAGGAGAAGGACTTAACTCCTGACAGGTAAGAATGTGTCTGCTCATCCTGAGAGTCACATCATGACAAAGTTATACATCCTTGATATTGGCCACACTATTTTTGTGTTCTTCAATTACAAAAGGACAGTATCAGAACTGGTAGGTTTACATTTCAACCTTCCTGAGCCAGCGGCCTCATCCTCCTGAAAAACCCACCAGTAATTTAATAATAGTATTAATGTCTGTAGACATATGGAAAATAAAACAAACCCATCATGAATTTGCCAAACGTTCATTTTAGTCCGAAATATTTCAAAGTAAAAACTGTTTTTGCATTGTTAGTAAATGCTATATCCCCTTTTCACTGATGTAATGAGCAGTGCGACAAACGAACACAAATGCTGCTTTGATATATACAAAAATGACCCATACCGTATGTGTTCTTCTTTATTCACATTGTTTTCAGTACAGGTTGAAACTCTCTACTCTAGCACCCTCGGGACCTGACTGGTGCTGGATGAGAGACTTTGGCAGACCACAGAAGTTCAATATCATCTAATAGCATTACCAACACTTCCACTGCTCACTGGGCTCTTAGAAGACATTTAGGTGTAAACGACACCTAACCAACAGCAGAGAACTCTGAGAGCCAGGGCTAGTGGCTGGGAAGAAAACTGACCAACCTAAGTTCTTGAGGGCACCTTACAAAAGTAAAGGAATTGGGATTGTTTAATTGGGAAAGAGAGCAAATAACAGATGAGACAAAAAAGTCACTAATGACTAAATATTGACAGAGATAATCATTTTTAATTCCCAGTAAAAAATTACATATCTTAAAGCTAAGGATTCATAAACGTTTCCATTTAGTTTAGTTACTGAAAGACTGGGCTGTTTTTGCAGATCTTTACAATTTTCTGCCATAATGCATTTTGTCTGTAGGACCATTGATTCTCTGTACAAGGAACTAGTGGAAGAAGGATTACTAATAAAACCCAAGACAGTGAAACTCTCTGATTACGTTGGTAATGTATACATTTTAACTGTCTTGCATTTCAGAGCTAATATATACCTTTAATATTATGATACCACTTATTCCACAGTGCATGCTAGTTACAGTAGTTTGGCTGCTTATTGAAGATCAATGAAATGGATAAATTACATGAAATAGCTGACAAAAACTCAGGTCAGAATAACTTCAGACCTTTAAGATTTGAAACGTGGATTTGTTTTCTGCATTTTTAAACATGTTTGCAAAGCACCCCTTTACCACTCATGAATTTGCCAGGCACCAGAAAGAGAAATAAAGCAATCTGAAAGGTTGCATGATGACTGGATACATTCCCTGAGATTGTTTTGGGACAGTCACTAAAACTGAACAAGCTGCAATATATCAGGGGAAAAAAAACATTAAATTAAAGAGTGTACGGTGCATCTGGCCATTAATATGATATGTATGTAAGTAAGAAAAACAGGAGTCTTTCAAGTCAGTGGTAAGTACCATGGTTTTACAAACTGTTAAAAGCAGCATTTATAGCCAACAGAGTCCTTGCCCACCCTACGGAAGGCTAAATTAGTTGGTATTGAAATTCTATTCATTGCACACTCGAGTCCTATGAGTAGCAATGGAAGCTTTTCCTTATTATTGCACTTGCCCAGCCACTACCAGCTGTTCTCCCTCAGGTCATTTATGACTGGCAGTTGTTTCAACCAGAGACACTTTGAAAGATGACATCGGCCACTATGATAGTTAGTGGCTGGTAACATTTTAGAATGTTGTTAAAAAAAAAATCACAATCTTCTTGCAATTAAAAAAAGGAAAAAAAATGCACTTATCACCAAATCTTCAAGTGCACTGACTGGAAAGATGGCTAGTGAGACAATTACGACTTTGAGCCATCTTTGTACTCCATGGATCCTGAATCTTTCTGGGGTCTGCTTGGCACCTGTAATAGCTTTTGTGGTGGCGGGCCCTCAGGACTGCTCTAAGACACACAAAAGATGTATTGGCCTCCTAGGAGCCATTACACCAGATGGGAAATCACTGGCATACAGAGCGAGCTGGCCATGTGCTCATACCCGGGATTCCCCTACACAGCACCTACCCTGGGTGGGAGGGAGGCAGAGAGCTGTCAGACCAGCTTTGCCCCAGAAAAGGATTCTCTTGCATTCAGGCAGTTCTCAGCTGCCCACATAGCTTAAAGTCCCACTTGCGCTGCCAGAGTGATGCAAACAGTACTTAGTATGGCCCAGAAGCAGGGCCTCACATTGTTGGCTTGCTAGTAAGCCAAGAGCAACATTTAAAGTTGCAAGTTTCCAGATTCGGCCCACAGAAAAATAAATCAGTGCTCTTCAGCCCTGAGTTCTGTCGTCCTAGAAAGGTCACTTGCCCACGCACAGTTCTGGGGGGGAAAGATAAAGGGTGGAACTGTGCAAAAAACCACACAGTGAGTAAAGGGACTGAAACCTCTGTCCTTATGACAAACTGACATTGCTGAACTAATTTTCATGGTGACCTTATCTAAATTAGTCAGAGACTATCCATCATGATTTATGGCCATTTGCAATTAAACCCTTTGATACCTTCTAATTAAATCTCTGAAGATTAATTTCTTTCAGTTCTTTTGATTTGTCCTTAAATAAAAGATAAAACCTGAAATTAATTTTACCCTCAAAGAGGGGGAGGGGAGGCTGTGCCCATGCATGTCCCCCTCCCTTGCCCAAACTGTGACTATACTGTGTATCTCAAATGTCTCATTTTAAACCTAACCTAACATCCATCCCTGATAAGCTGGATGTTCTGCCTTTCTATTTATATGTTATCATCAAAATGCAAAATAGTTTCCATTGCAGAACGTATTTATGCTAAAGAAATTAATTTGTCTTAAATGTCTCTTTCCTGCACTGTTATTGTATGTCTAGCCTGGAACTGGAGGTGGAAATTGCAGCTTGCAGTATACAGGCTATGTCTACACCAGTGGTTTTCAATCAGTGTGCAGCAGCACACCAATGTGTCATGAGAGCTGTTGAAGTGTGTTATGGAAATTTCATCAATTTACCCTCCCACATCTCTTTGCAGAGCTGGGGCGGGGGTGACAGGACTGATGAAATTTTATGGCACACTGAGATGATTCCCAGCTGGCACAGGGTTGGTCAATTTCCCCACACAAAGGCTTTGCAAAGTGGACGTGGGAGGGAAATTGATGACTCTGCATCAGCTGGGACTCAGGCAACCTTGCTGCTTGAGCCCCCAGCTGGCATAGGGTCATCAATTCCTCTTCCCCGACGCTGTGGTTCTGCATTTATGAGCAATCAATTCAGCCAGTAAAAGTGGGGGTGGTGTGGAATTGTTTATCTTACTGAAGCACACCACAATACTGAAAAGGTTAGGAACCACCGGTCTACACTACCATACAGTAGAGATGTGTGAAATCAAACTATCAGGGTCAGAATCGACCCCTGTACTTCTTGCAAGATGCAAAGAGTAAGAGAGGTTGATGGGAAAAACTCTCCTGTCGACCTGCTTCAGAGAAGATGGCCAAGTAAGCCAATTGCAGATACATTGATTCTAACCAGACAATTGAGATAGCTAGAATAGCATATCTGCAATCAACTCTCTTTCCCTAGTATAGAGATAGCCTTAGCTTCATGACTATATGCTAGGTATGTAGGGTGTATCTAACACATCCCACTGCTATACTGCTATTTTTAGTGAACTAACATGCATCTACTCAACCTAGAAATTACCCCTCCACACCCAGTGTAGACATAGCCTTTGTTTTCATGCTTGTGTCTGGCTCTTTGTCTCATTAAATCCTATATGTGATTACAGCTCTCCAACGAGATGAGGCAGAACTCTGGTTGTAGACTGCTTCAGCCTGTAGCAATGCATTTCACTCATCTTTTTTTAGTTTAAAAAAAGGTGAATTGCAATGCAAAATACAAACACTGACCTAAACAAAGCCTGCTGTGCAGAGGGACCCCACTAAGATGTGGTGGGAGTTATGGGAGGGAGGCAGCATTCAGTGGGAAAAAAACTACGTAACCTTTTAAACAGTATATTTTCTCTTTTTGAAATCCCTTAGATACATCATAGTTCATTCGTGATTCCAAAAATATGACACTTCAACTCCCCAAATTCTTTGCTATTGGTGTGATTTATGATGTCAGTAATGATTCTTTTGTGAACAGCAAAATTTCCTTAAGAGGTTATTTAAGACTTACTTTGCTGCTGAATGCCTTCTACAACCTGCTTAGCAGGTAGAGTAGCAAAGGAATGTGAGTTTAACCTCATTGCCTGTTTAGGCCTGTGCTCCACAGAAACAGTCCCCTACTTGAGTCCCCTTCCCCTGACAGAACTGGGTTTGCACAGAGCATGCTAAATTTGTATTCCATGGTGGTTTTTCACTATTTGAATTAAGCATTTTATAACAATACAGTGTTACATTTATTAAGACCCTGCTTCCTTCCTACAGGTGAGTACAGCTATCTGGGGACCACACTTCGTCAGGCAGATATAGAGCCAATGCCCTCGCTCACCGATGTCAGACAGCTGATAGCACTGTATGGAATATTGCCATTAGGTAAGAGCACAGCAACAACAAAAAAAATTACTGAAGGGCAGACTATGATGCTTAGTTTCCTGTCAGGAACATACGTTCTCACTAACTTTGACAGCGATTGATTGATTGTAGTCTAAAGTAGTTTGTGATATAATTGTTTATCAATTAAGGATTCCCAGTGAAGGGCATACATTTTAATAGTGCACAAAAGAGCAGGCATATGCTATGTTATTGGTAGGTATTGCATTTCTTTGCTATCTCTGTTTGCATTGCAACCTTTTGTGAATGGAAATCACATGGGAATGATAATAGCTAAAACAAGCTCCAGTGATTAATATCATTTAAGTTTTTAAGGGAAGGGATAAGGTTACAATTTGCCTTTTACAGTTGGGCTAACGTTACTTGGAACTAAACAAGGTGAGAGTTTAAGGAATTACTCTGAGAAGATTTCAGATTGCTGGAAGAGAGCCATTTTAAATGCCCTTGTAGTTTCAAATGCCAGCCACTATTAATATGAAACAAGACTTAGGGTTTTTAAAAGATACTGTCTGCCCTAATATTTTTCTCAAGACTGCCTGAGTGACTGTTGGCCAACCTTGGGGAATACAAGCACTTTCTAGAGAATGGGGCTTATTTCCTTTAATAATGCTTTCACTTTTGGGAGACCTCTGAGAGAGGACAAGCAAGTCCTCAGCCAGCCAACTCAGTCCTAAGAAACCTCGGGCCACTTGTTCCACCTCAAGCCGGATTGTCCTTAGCTCTTATCATGGTCTTGGGACAGAGGGGAGCAAGGAGCCTTCCGTTCCCGCCCCCACCCTTTGTGCACCTTTAACAAAAACCAGATAAATGCCGCGCTTTGGCTGTTCTCTCTGTACACACTGGCACACGCCAGGTGCGCTCCATGGTGCCAGCCCCCTCTGCACAGAACCCCAGTGTGGGCCCAGTGCGTTAAAGGGAGCAGGCTGCACCATGCAGAAGGCTCTCCCATCCTATAGGTATATGCCTTTGCAACAGAGAGCTTTCCCTCACGCTAGGTTGTATTCATTAACTTGACTCCTCAAGGCTGAGTTCTAACATTGTAACATAGGACATTGCAATCGACATAAACAGTGACTTTCATGTTTCAGACCATGTCAGCTGGTCATTGATTAACTCTACCAGAACCACAGCTTTAACCACATAAGTTGTTACCAAGATAAAGATGACAGCACTGTCCACGTTCCAAAGTCATGTTGTAACCCAATTTCCTAGCGTGATTAAAGACTGGTTCTGCTGAGAGAAGCCCAAGAACTTCCTCCCATTAATTGGAGAGAAATTGTAGGAGAGGCAAATACCCTCAACTTGTAAAACAAACAGACTATATTTGCAACACCAGTTTGAGACATGCCTGTGTGCAGAAAAAATTCTTGCCTGAAGCCAAAAAAAGTCTCAGGAAGGATTTCACCTTGAGGTGATATTTTACTTAGCTGGCTTCAGAACACATTCGCATGTGTGTGTTTGTATAAAAAAGTTTTCCCAAAAATATTCACCCAACAGAGAAACTAAAGCCTGAAGGGAAGATTGCTAGAAGTTGAAAGGAGACTTCAGGAGACTGCAGATGTGGTCTCCTCACCTCAAAAAAAATATTTTGGCATTAGAAAAGGTACAGAAAAGGGCAACTAAGATGATTAGGGGTTTGGAACGGGTCCCATATGGGGAGAGGCTAGAGAGACTGGGACTTTTCAGTCTGGAAAAGAGGCGATTGAGGGGTGATATGATAGAGGTATATAAAATCATGAATGGTGTGGAGAAAGTGAACATAGAAAAATTATTTACCTTTTCCCATAATACAAGAACTAGGGGACACCAAATGAAATTGATGGGTAGTAGGTTCAAAACTAATAAAAGGAAATTTTTCTTCACACAGAGCACAGTCAATCTGTGGAACTCCTTGCCAGAGGAGGCTGTGAAGGCCAGGACTCTATTAGGGTTTAAAAAAGAGCTTGATAAATTTTTGCAGGTTAGGTCCATAAATGGCTATTAGCCAGGGGTAAAGTATGGTGCCCTAGCCTTCAGTACAAGGGCAGGAGATGGATGGCAGGAGATAAATCACTTGATCATTGTCTTCTGTTCTTCTCTGGGGCACCTGGCATTGGCCACTGTCGGCAGACGGGATACTGGGCTGGATGGACCTTTGGTCTGACCCAGTATGGCCATTCTTACGTTCTTATGTTCTTATGAGACTTTCCCTTGGAAGTTACATTTCCCAACACAGGTTTCTAATGTTCCATTGTAATCAAATTATAATCACAGTAAATTGTTATGAAATAACCAAAAATATTCATATAACCGGAGAGGCTGGTATCTTCACTACATGGTTCATCGTTCTGGAATAAAGGCTTACGATGGCATTCATCTCAATACTTTGTTAATTGTCACATTTTTGGCTACTTTATGTAATTAACACATTGATGGATAGGTTTGTTTTCATTTTCAACAGCTAAACAATTGCCTAAGTCAGACTTTCTCTTGTCCTCAGTCCCTGGAACAGACCTTTTCCAGAACTGGCAATTCTCTCCCAAAGAGTTCTCACCTGCTGGTCTTTTTTCCCTACCAGTTAGTTGGCAGACAGAAAGTTCTGAAAGGCATAACTGTTCAAGTTACTTTGCAGTGGTAATCGATCGCTACAGCAGGGTAAGGTCACATTTTTATGTGACAAGTAAAAGGCATTGATTACACTGGACCATCAAGGGAGAGGCTATATGTATATTTGCTTTTAAGTTTCCTGTCTAGATTCTATTATATTTCAACATCCCTCAGAGTAACAAATATTTTTGTTGCTCTGGCCATGACAGCACAGATGCTGAGTCCTGTCTCTTCACTGGAAAGCACAATGGCAGCATTTTACAGCTCTCTATAGGTTCCTTTCTCCCATCGTGCCCTCTCTATGAGCAATAGGCAATGCAGAGGATGAAAACCTAGGTACCACTGCATCTTGAGCCATTTGGCTTTCAACAAGGGAAGAAATCTCACCAGCCCCTATTTCAGCAGCACTTTACCATTGGAGTAGTAAGCACTGAAGAAATCTTTGGTTTGTCGGTGGAGCAAATCCGTGACTGAAACAATGTCCAGAAGTGCAGCAGAAAACAGCTTCTCAGCTTATTTAGAAGGGAGACACACACACCCCCAGGGACAGAAATTCTCCTGAAGTGTCTGGGTTAGCAATCGATCCTTGAAGAGTTTGTGCTTCTTGGCCATTCCAAGCCCAGACTCTGACAAGAATCACTGATCCAACTAACAAAACAAGCCCATTTATTTCCATTCTGAAGAGTTTAAATGGGAGAAGCAAAGGCAAGAGCCACAGAGAGCAGTGAAATCTTGGATGCTGATTGGTCCCCGTCCTCCCTGTCAGAGCAAGGCAGCAGCTGTACTGTCTCAACCAAAAAAAGCCAAGAACAGAAGCAAAGGAGGTTAGTCACGTAAATGGGTACGTAACATGCCTGTACTCATAAATGAAGTTCTAGAGAGGGCTGAATTGTCACTTTTTGGTGGATGATTTGATAACACTCCCAGCATTCCCAGTCCGGGGTGCTGTCATCACCTAGCTCAGTCCGAGAAATTCCATGCCTACAGTCCCGGGATCAGACTCTCTCACACACTTACTAAAAGCAGAAATAGCAATAAGAGAAAATCCTCCTAAGAAAGGGTTGTGAGGGAGGAAAGGGGCAAAAGGAAGACTGATGATATCTGGTGTTAAATTACTGAAGAATGTTCATCAGGAAAATATTCCAATTATTTTGTTTTCTTATGGAAGTTGGAAAGTGTCACTTCTGGAACAGATAAGGGGTTCTGCTATTTTATCGTATGAAAGGAATTTCCTCCCCTTGTCCAATTATAAAATGGGGAACAGCTCTGAGGTAGAAAGTTAGTCTCCTCTTTTAAATTAGATCATAGGAATAGCTACACCCAGGCATCTGCCTAACAGCCACCAGGGAGTCAGTTAACAGTTCAGGTATAATTGAAGACAGATGTGTACTGTGCATAGTGGCAGGCTTGTCTTTTGCCTGTAACTATAGTCCTCATTTTCATTTCAATGCTCCTTAGCCTTTTACAGTCCTTGTCTGCTATTAAGCAAAGTTAAACAATCACCCTGGCCCTCAGAAGAATTTTGCTGAGAGTCACAATTAAAATAAGTTCAGTACTATTGGTTTTCCTGCCATGAACAAAGGCCAACATATTCAACAGCTCTAACGTGAATTCCACATTCCTTGCACTCTGTTAGTGAGATGAAGAGTTCACATTATGAAATATTTATCAGGCAGAAAAACTGAAGACTCATTCACCATTACAATGATGGCAGACTTAAATGAAAGCAATAATCGTGCCGTATTTCTTTTGATAGGTTCGCAAGCAGTGCATGAGAAGGCTCCTTTGGTGAAAGCTCTGTTGCTAGCTGGGCCCGCACGGGTAGGAAAGAAAATGCTGGTGCATGCCCTCTGCACAGAAACAGGAGCCAATCTCTTCAACTTGTCTGCCTCTAACATTTCTGGGAAATACCCAGGCAAAAGTGGTCTACAAATGATGCTCCACATGGTGTTCAAGGTATTGTATTTTGGCAGCTGATTCTCACTAGCCTATTGCGTTGTGTGTGTTTTGTATTTCTTCTGTAAAACTCCTGTGGTATCATACAGTTTCTTTGAAATAAGTTCCACTTTTATGATACTGGGCTCAACACAGGGGTAACTCAGTGAAATTAGATGGCTTGCATTTTATATTAGGACCAGCTAGGAGATCCATCGCTCCCTTCTGGCCTTTCCGTCCATGAATCAATAAGAGTTAAGAGTGCATGGTGCCCTTAAAATGGCCACATTTCATTCCATTCCCTCTTGTGGATGATAAATGGCCTTATGCTCATTTTCTCAACTTCAAAAAGTAGATCTTCAAAAAAACAGTTGCTCTAGAGTAAAGTAAATCCAAGAACCCAAGGTGGAGAACACCGAAAAGAAGGCACAACTGTCCAAGGTCAAAATGGCTGCGTCTATACTAGCAAGGTCTTTTGAAAGATTTTTCAAAAGAAGGGGGCTCTTTTGAAAGAGTCCGTGGAGCATCTGCACACAAAAAGCATTCTTTCAAAAGTAAATGAAAAGAATGCCGTGCACCTTTCAAAATCGGTCTTCCTTTCCCGTTTCTGGAAGAGCGCCCCCTTTTGAAAGAGAACCTGTAGATGCTCCACAGCCTCCCCCACCCCCCCCTTTTTTTTTTTTTTTTTTAAGAGCAGTCCTCATGGGGCCTGATTTTTTTGATCCCTGATCCATTCTTTTAAAAGAGCAGGTGCTGTGGGGATGCTCTCTTTCCAAAGAGCAGATTGCTCTTTTGATATGCTTTTTTGTGTGTTTGAATGATCTTTGAGTTCCCTTCAGTATTCTGTTCTGTGTTTCTGTTTATTTCAATTAGGAGTATTTCTTTAAGATGCAAAGTTTAGTCAAATAATGCTGGCTATCACTGAGTGTATATTCCTTGCACAGGCACCTCTACATTACATAACTGTCTGGTCAGATGTAGACATCATTTTGAAAAAGGAATTCAATCTTAGAATTACAGAAACAAAAATATCAGCGTACATGGCAGCCTTGGAAATGAAACAATGTGGTTTAAATATGGACGTATACAGAGCCCTTCCTTACAGGCATAGTCAGGGCACTATTTCTTCCTTATTCCATGATCTTCACATTTCCAATGAGAGAGGGTGCTGGCCTACAGAGAAAAGGAAAAAAAACCCTAACCAGACTTGCCCTATATTTTACAAAACCAAAGACAGGTATGATAAATTTCTAGCAAGCCTTGAGATAGGCAGCTCCATCACCAAGAAAAAGGCTCCAAGTTTAAAGTGGAACAGCCCCCAAGGATCCAGTTGTTCCAGTCATAGAACGGCACCTGAGTACAGATTGAGATGCTTTGGCTTTGCTCTCTCTACTGACATATCTAACATCTAGAGCTTTTACGTCATGAGTTGATGAGCCCTTGGCATTAGATAAGGCTAAAAGCCAGGGAGTTAAGACCTCCCTGTCTTCTTTATGCATATTGCATCGTGTGAGAAAACACACTTCTCCTCTCATTCTGATGCTCACTGATAAGGAGGCACAACAACATCTGGCTCCAAGCATAGTGCATGTATCATTTGGGTTTCATCTGATTCATTTGAGGGCATTAAGACTTTAAATTTCAATGTAATGGAAGCCATCAGTCTTGGAAAAATTCAGATCTCTAAAGTAAGTTCAGATCCCAGTAGGGAGGGTGAAGCTGAGGATAAAGCCCCTGTCCATATAGGACTTCTTAGGTCTTCTTTTCCCCCAGGACAAATGAATACAGATTGGACCTCGCTGGTTTGGCACTTTGGGACCTGACCAGTCCTGAAGAAGGGAGTTTGCCAGACCAGGGGAAGTCAATTCTGGCCTTTCTGCAGATGGACACTGGGCACTCCCAGGGTCTGTCAGCAGACCTGCACAGGCTCTCCTCCTGGCTGCAGGGCCCCTGGCCCCCAGCTCCATGGCCAGCCCTAATCATCACTGGCACCAAGCTCCACAGCCAGCCTTGGGCACTGCTGCTGCCAGGCACTGCTGCCCCTGGGCTCTGCCAGGCTCCCGCCTCCATATCCCTAGGTGCATACTCAAGACAGTAGGATTCCAGCTCCGCATCCTGCTGCAGACTCTTGGGTCTCTCTGGTCCAGAAACTTCTGTGGTCCTGCCAGACCATGGATGTTGCCAGACCAGAGAGGTTCAGTCTGTACTACAATACCTTCACTAGACAGCAGAAGTGACCCAAGTCTACTGTCCCTGCTGTAGCCCCCAGAAAAGTCATGTTCACACCTCAGTGGCCTTCATGGATTACAGTTATATAGGGAAGAGAAGGTTGCTCATGGTGATCACCACTGCAGCCCTGAGGAACACTCACTATCGAGACAATTTCTCCTCAGAGGAGGCTTGCTCCTGATGGCATAAAAGCATTGGAGCCATACCACTGCAGTAGGTGGGGACCCACCTACAGGATCAAATGGAGCATTTCTCTCTTCCTAGGGCTCATTTTCCCTGTCGGCCACAGCACTTCATTCGGACAATGGGTAGGAATTTCAATAGTGCCTAAGTAACCTCTGAGTGCAATTCCCAAAGACTGTAACATGGATTTGTGCTCCTAATTCCCCTTAGGCACTTTTGAAAATTCCTTCCACCACCAATGCTCCATGATCCAGGGAAACAGGCAGCCCAGTCTGCTGTGGACTCCGTATCTCCACCGTGTAGTGCTTCCATTTCCTAAGCCTCAAGCTTGCGGCATAGACACCGACCAGTGGATGATCCAGCATACTCCCCACTTTTCTGCTTTCCGTGTGGGACCACAGGGAGTATTTTGGAATGTGTTACTGTTTTCTTGATTGCTGCTCTCGTACGCTTTACATGATTAAATATGGAGCATGAAATTGATTGACTGAAAAAGAGAGGGGTTGACTTTTATTTGCAACGACTGCATGCCTCTGCATTCCCCTGTTGTGTGGCAATCTGGGAGAGGAGTGTATTTAAATACTGGGGAGTCAGAGCTATGCCCAGAGAGGCCAAGCAGCTGAGCGGCAGTTCCAGTAGTCAGTCAGGGGGTGCTGCATAGAAGATCTGTGTCTTGAGTATGCACCTGGGGACCCCAAATTTGGGCAGTAGACAGACTCCAGTCAGGTTTCAGGAGCTGGAAACACCCCTGGGAATCCAGAGCATAGAGGTGCAGGTTCCTCTCACAGCTGTACTAGTAGCTGGCCAGGAAGGGGTGCTTGACAGAATCCATGATAAAATGTTTCCTCTTTTAGTTGCCATAAGTTAGGGCCATTAATCTACACTACATGGTTCTCGCCCCACATAAAAAAAGCATGACAGAAATCTCAATTTTAAAATACTCCAAAAGAGGCACAGCTAAGAGCTCTGACTCACAGATCCAGAGTAGAGAGAAAGAGGCCAGGAAAAAAAAAACTTTTTAAACCTAATTTCATACGTGGGTTCTGTATCATCCCAAGCCAATGCTAAAGCAAGAAGCACAAACACCATGTAATGAATTCCCAATACATGAGGAGGGAAGCTGATTTGTTCCCTCCAAAGGTTTCTTCCTCTCCATGATAGATTAATATCTGATCACTGCATGTGTGGGCACAGGCTATGTATCTGATCCCTGCAAGAGTATAATTCTTGACATAAAAGACTAGAGTATTTATAGTCCCAGCTCTTGGAATCTCACTGTCTGACTCATAATAGTTCACTTTGTTACCATTTTTCCTTGAGCATAAATTCAAAGGTCTCAGTAACAGACAGAATCAACTATAAATTTTGTACATCCTTATTTGTAGTTACCATTGTGACAACATTGCAGAGTGCAGCAATCAGATTGATCACTAACACAAACACTCCTCACCTGACATCTTTCCCAGGGCAGCAGCAACAGACAGAAAAGGCCTCGTACCAGGAGCCACAAATGGGAAAGGACTATTGACACAGTACTGATTAGGCTAAAGGGTTGGGAAAGTCAGATCAGAACATACAGATTGAATGTGTCTTTGATTAGTGGCAATGGACAAAAGGAGCAAGAGTTACAGCAACAGGGCAGTTTTGTCAAAAATGTTCATCGGATTAGTAGCCATAAAGACAGTGAAGATCATTTTTTTCCAAAACGTTGTTGCTAACAGTGCAGTATTAGAAGGGTTAAGGAGCCATCTGCTGGTGACTCCATCAAATTGTCAAATGCTAATAAAATTTCAATTATAAATTAATTATGTGCAGTGCATTTAATTATCCATGGATTCAAACCACCCAGGGATAATTCAAATAAAGCACTTTCAGGGGGACATACAGTCTGCTCCAGATCTGCCAATAATTTAAATTAGATACCAATGGATTATGGGTGTCTGACTTTTTTTTTTAATTAGCACAAAAGCAGTGTGTTGGATTGTGTCATATTAGCATATATGTGGAATTCTGCTGCTCCCTGCTACCCTCCTCCATTCATTCACAGTTCATTGCTGTGAAGTAGAAAGCAGAGAGCATTAAAGTATCTGCTTTATTCAAGAGTGGGTAGAAAGTGGGATCAACCACCCCAACAACCCCACTGTGGATACCATACTGAGCTGCTCTGGAGGGAGCCATCTTTGCTAGGGGGAAAGGCCCGAGTGGGGTCCCAGAAAATACCCCACAAACACAGGGTGTTGTAGATCGCTTAAACAAGTGTGTCCATCCTCAATAAGCAACACTTAGCACAGGATAGTCAGAAAAGCTTAGTATTAGCCTCACTCTGTTCCCAAGGAAGTAAGTGGGAGCTCATAACTGACTTCAAAGCAAACAGACAACCACCACCAGTTACCTTTTGAAATCCCCACCCCTGCTCTTCACACGTCAAATTGCAGAGCATCGTCTGGTTTGTCGGGTAAGAGGGGTGGATCACATTTTCCCATAACCTTCCCTGAGCATCAGGAAGACTGAACTGCAACTCATTTACCTTAGAAAACAAACACACCTGGGAGGCACGAGTCCCTTTTCAATGTTCTCCTGCAGCTCCTCTTCACACAGGCAATAGCAATTAGTGTAAGCAGTGAGGAGGTCTTACAGCATGGGACTGAACAACATACATTCAGCGCCCTCCACCGCAAATTTGTTCCAGTGCTGTTGCCCCTCATGCTCAGATTGGCGCTAACAGAATCAATCAGCTAGTGGGACGCAGTAATAGTTACATTGCAGGGATCAAACCCCTGATAACTAGATGATTAGCAGAAGAGCCCTGCATGCCCACATCTCCTGTTCAGCTACAACGCAATAAAGACACACATGTGCTGTTCTACTACAAAAAGAAAGAGACCAAATTTTCGAGAAGGGCTGCTAAATTTGTGCCGGCTGTATTGTTTGCACGTTCCGGGGTGCCCAAAATATAAATAGAAATGTAGACACCAGATAATTTGAAATCTAAGACCACATGGCCTGGTTATTGAATGATTTTATGTGTTTAGCCATTCATCCATGTTATTTCCTCCATATGCTATTTGATCACTTGTCACGCTTCATTTATCTCATTATACATAAAGGTAAATAGATATGTGGATCCCTGCCTTGCTGTATGCATGACATTTTGGCATAGTTTACATATAGTCATTTATCATCCAGTCCCTTTATTCTAAATAAATCTTCAGTATTCTAACTGAACATTTTAGCTCATGCCTTCCTGAGTGAGCGAAGTTTCATTTTCTCGGTTAAAACTGCACTCTCCAAGTAACAAACTGAGAGATGTTACTTGGATGTTTTCCAGAACTGACAGATAATTTCCACTTAAGAATTGCTCATCTAAAATTGCATCACTTCCTCCTGGAACCATGGGCAATGATTATGAGCAAACATACATTTAGAAATCCACTTGTAATGGCTACTTCCAAGAGGGTTCCACTAATTTTTTCCATGCCCAAGTGGAATAAATTTTGTTATGTGCACCAAGGTATGTGCACCACCAATAAAAACACATGCTGCAGCTGTGATCTCTGTGCCAATCAGCTGAGTGGGGAGCGGCACCTAAATCTCTCCTGGACAGCCATCCGTGCATTCAGCTTTCAAGGAATACTGCTTCCAACTCAGCAAACAGTACTTTCAAAAGAACGTTTATTACAGGGCTGACTGGAAAACAATTCCATGTCACAAAAAATGTTCCTGGTTTTGAAGTGTGTTTTGTTCCAGTGCCGAATGAAAATAAGACCTTCCAAAAAATTGTATATGAAAGAGAAATGAGAGTGGTCCTGATGAGAGGTAGGATATCCCTGGTTCAAATTCCTCCTCTGCCTACTTTGGAAGAGGGACTAGAACCTCCCACATACCAAGTGAGCATACACAGGCTGCAGTTCCTGGAAAGGTCATGAATCATACATTACCATGATGCATACAAGCTTATGCTATTTACGTCCCCTTTCTGGTAATAACAGCTTCAGCTGAATAAGTAGAATGGAACAAGACAACAGCACGGCAGAAAAACTAATCCCAGTTACAATTTACTCAAACAGCCAGCACTTCTGTCACTGAGCAATCTACCACAGCTAGGACAGCAGCAACTGCAATGTGATTAATACTTGGCAGCGGAATTCCTAAACCGCTGGGGTTACTATAGCAATAGGGAGTTCAGTTATGAAAAAGCCTGTAGCATTGCTGCCATCCTGCTGCGAGACAGAGTTATAGTGCATGCAACTGTTGATGTAGAAAGCACATAAATACATGCACCAAAACTTAATATATTGTCTCAGTTCTTAGCCTAGCTGCTAATTGTGCAATGCCTTGTGAATGCCTACATTTCACACAATCCCATTTTGCTTCAGCTTATCATTTAACACCGTGGTACAGAGCTTTTGTTGCAGGGATAAAATGCATAGCATGTCACCACAATGTACTAGGGGTATGGTAGCAAATTTAAACCAGGAGATTGTAGAGAGATAAACACATTGGCAAAAATTTTCAAGTCACAGCTGAGTCCATTAAATTAGATTCCTAAATCAAAGATGCATAATTGGCCAAAAAGTGCTCACTGAGAAATCCAAGGGCACCAGCAAGCATTCGGCACTTCCAGGGAGGCAGGCACAGAATGGTGTGCTTGAGTTTAATTGCTAAAATGTGGATGTAGAATCAGATTTTGTCTATGACTAGAAGTCATCTTTTCTGATTTCCCACACATCACCAGGTAACCTGCCCCTGCATTAGTTCTGGATTAGACAAAAGTCATACAGCCCACAGAAAAGTAAGCTACTGCATGCCACAGGCAGAAACTAGGAAGGCGCAAGGTTCTCCCATGTCCAAGGCTCCTGCAGTGGCAGGGAATTGATTTGCTGAGATGTAGTCCCTATAGGTGTGTCTACACAGAAAAAGTTATTTCAGAAGAATGCCGCTACTTCAAAATCATTTCAAAATAACAGACGGCATATTTCAATTTGGTAAACCTCGTTCCAGAAGGAACAGTGCCTATTTCACAATAGGTATTTTGAAACAGGAGCCGTGCAGACATGGAATAGGGGCTATTTTAATTAGCCACTTTAATTAACTTCATCTTTTTCCTCTCATTTTCCCTAGGTGGCTAAGCAGCTGCAGCCTTCAGTCATCTGGATTGGAGATACAGAAAAAACATTCTACAAAAAAGTGCCAAAGTCTGAAAAGGAGGTGAAATACTCCTGTTTGATTTCCAATCCTAGTGTAATTTCACATCCTGTAGCAGACCCAGCCCCAAAGGACCAGGGGCATTTCCCATCTTAAAGTGTACCACGACCACCAGACCTACCAATGCTCACTTGATAATAGCTTGTCTCACTTTTTCTTGATTCAAGCCAATCTCCTGACCTCTCACAATATCTTGAAGAGCTCGCTTCTCTCTGTACACCGATTGGCCTTATTTAAAGTAATTTGGCCTTATTTAAAAACAATTTGCCCAGTGTTCATGAGCGCTGATGATCTGAGGAAGCTGGGATGCATAATAAAGGAACAAGGATAAGTCTGTGCCAGTGTTCCCTATAAGCTGAGCACTTAGGCAGCCACCCAGGAGAGATTCAGGAGCTGTCCAGCTGATTAGCAGAGCGCCCACAGCTGCCTGGAGCTGGCAGCCTGTGTTTCTATCGGTGGTGCACATTTGCACATGCTTCAGTGCGAACAACAAAATTAATGCCACACATGGATGGAAAAACTGTTCTGCACTATAAAGCCCAAAAGTCTAGGTTCAACTGTTGAGTTTAGAGATTTATTTGCTTGCTGGGATTCCCGCTTTACTTCCTTCCTTTTCTTTGCCTAATCAGCAATTTCACACTGAAAAGAAAAGTAAATCAAAGCTGTGCTTCACACAGAGCAACTAATACCAAAGCAAAACAGGGTCCTACATGGGAAGCTCATTCAGTTCGCAAAACTCTCAGGTTGATGCTTTTGATTCCGTGTCAAACAGAACCATCATTTTTAAAACAATAGTTTATATTTTTGTCATGACACAAGTACAGTATTTTTGGCATACTGACGACGCGCGGTCTGTCATAGATTAGCCTGTCATTTCAGAAGCTGCTAAGGTTGTTGTTTTATGGCCTTATGCGTGTTGTGACCGATGCCCTCTGGTGGCTGACATGCCATACTGAAAGCAAATATTTCCCTACGACAGATCAGGAGAGGGATCTTGGAGTTATAGTGGATAGTTCTCTGAAGACATCCACGCAGTGTGCAGCGGCAGTTAGTAAGGCAAATAGGATGTTAGGAATTATTAAAAAAGGGATCGATAATAAGACAAAAGATATCATACTTCCCCTATATAAAACTATGGTACGCCCACATCTTGAGTACTGCGTGCAGATGTGGTCTCCTCACCTCAAAAAAGATATATTGGCATTAGAAAAGGTTCAGAAAAGGGCGACTAAGATGATTAGGGGCTTGGAACGGGTCCCATATGGGGAGAGGCTAGAGAGACTGGGACTTTTCAGTTTGGAAAAGAGGCGATTGAGGGGTGATATGATAGAGGTATATAAAATCATGAATGGTGTGGAGAAAGTGAATACAGAAAAATTATTTACCTTTTCCCATAATACAAGAACTAGGGGACACCAAATGAAATTGATGGGTAGTAGGTTCAAAACTAATAAAAGGAAATTTTTCTTCACACAGCGCACAGTCAACCTGTGGAACTCCTTGCCCGAGGAGGCTGTGAAGGCCAGGACTCTATTAGGGTTTAAAAAAGAGCTTGATAAATTTTTGCAGGTTAGGTCCATAAATGGCTATTAGCCAGGGATAAAGTATGGTGCCCTAGCCTTCAGAACAAGAGCAGGAGATGGATGGCAGGAGATAAATCACTTGATCATTGTCTTCTGTTCTCCTTCTCCGGGGCACCTGGCATTGGCCACCGTCGGCAGATGGGATGCTGGGCTGGATGGACCTTTGGTCTGACCCAGTATGGCCATTCTTATGTTCTTATGTTCTTATGTTCCTACTCAAACCTTGGTTGCAACTACTATTGTAAAGACGACTGTGGGACTAACACTGCCTTGAATGTTAATAGTCGTCATCTAGTGGCTTCATTAGCAGCAGCATGCGTGCACCTGAGGGCAGAATTTTGCCCAGATACTAATGCCAAAAGGCAATGCTAGGGACAGTTGTGTAACTTGCACTCAGATCTGTTCACATTTAGGGCAAATGTACGTATTTCCTTGATGGAAATAGACGGGCTCCATAGCCGAGCTCACTTAACTCTTGCCTAGTATCCAACGCTCTGAACCAGCTAAAGGAGTCTATGTTCTTCCTATTAGCATTAGCCAACAGTTGGAGCAGGCTTCAGTAAGAGCCCCCACCAAGGCTCACAGCATAGGGAAAGAGGAATCAAGGAAAGGAGGTAACAGACGGCAGGAAAGTAGCTGAGGTGGTAAGCTCAGCTCTGCCTTTGGATAAACAGTCACTGAGAGTCAAATTGTACATCTTGCCAGGCAGTGGTTTGGGCACAATGGCTTACGCTCTGAGCACAGAAAATCTTATATTTGTGGAAGAGGCATTACAAAACTGGGCTCCATCGCCCTTCCCCTTTCCGGCACAGCCCTTCCCCATCTTCCCAGAATCAACAGCCTCAGAGTGAAGCACAGGTTGAACCTCTCTTGGCCGCCAACCTCAGGACCTGACTGGTGCTGAACCAGAGAATTTGCCAGACCCCAGGAGGTCAATATTGTCTAGCACATTACCGACACTTCCACTGCTTCCTGGGCTCTTTGAAGACATTTGGGGGTAAACTAGGCTAAATAACAGCACAGAACACAGAGCCAGGACTGGTGGCTGGAAACAAACTTTATTGTACCGCAGAAACTTGGCCATCCCCATGACAAGTGGTCATCTGGCTAACTAAAATCATGCCGGATTACAGATGTTGCCATACGAGTTGCCGAGGGTGCTGTGCAAACTATCCAGATGGCATCTTTCTTTGGGAACATGGGGCACCATCACAATGCACCCCACATCCTCCAATCCAGATTTGGAAGAGAGCCAAACCCCTAGATTCCCTAGTCAGTGGCTTTTCATGCTACAGACATTTTTCTTTTAAAGTGAATGCGAGTATTACTAGCATTCAGTATATGACCTAACGAGCTGTTGACACACTAACACCAATATGGCATTCTAGGCTTCACCTTGGAATGGATGTGAAGAGGGAAGATAGCACTAGTATGGTCATTTAAAAGTCAGATTCTTACGTTACACCATGAGCACTTGCTGCCGTGGACTCTAGATCAGTGGAAGTACAGAAAGCAACTACCGCTAACAAAAAAAAAAATGGGTTGCTCAAAATGTAATGTCTGAATTTGGACTTACCACAAGACCTAGAGGGAAGAGAAAAGAAGAATGTTTTCATTGATTCTCTGACCATGCCTATTGCCAAGATCCCCTTCCCAGTAGAAGGAACGTGCTAGTGGCTTATGAACCAGGATCTCTTACCAGCAGCAATAGCTTATCCTCCATTGTTCCCTCTAGTCATTTTCATCCATGTGAGGAATATCTTTATGTGCACCCAGGCATTTGTGAATGTGCACCACCCAGAAAAACAAAAGCCTAGCAGTGGGCACTCTGCTAATCAGCTGCGCCACGCAGTTGCCCAGCTTACAAGGAACATGGCTACCCTCTACCATTTATTTCAGAGAGACGCTAATTGCAGAGCCTAATTAGGGCCATTTAGTAATGATAATTCTCTCAAATAACAGTATTCATCTTCAAAAGACTTTACTCACATTAGCAACTCTTTCCAGTCTCCTTACAAGAGAAGCAAGTAAAAATCCAATTGTCTCTACTAGTGGTAAAAGCTTCCTAAATACTGGGCAGTTGTACAGCCAGTATGAATTGGCTACAAACCATCTTTAACACAACTGTGTGTGGCCAAGTCTCACTGGCAGTGCAGACCTTTATTTTAAATTGTGCTTTCAATACACTCTGGCTAGCATGAACGGGGCAGAGAAGCGAAATCTCTCTCCGAAGGCTATCTGACTAACCAGTGGCAAAGCTGGGACAAAGAACTCAGGAGGTTGCTGTTTGCAGTCCTTATTTCAGATACTAACCCATGTTCTTAATGACACTTCAGTTCTAATATTTTTAAGCAATTCGCAGTCTAACAACTAGACAGACTCTCATTGTGACCTCAAAGAACAGCTCTTAGAGAACAGACGTGCATAGATACATACATAGACACACTAGAAGAAAATGAAATTTCCTCTGTCCCTTGATTGTTCAGATCTTTTTTTTTTCTTAATTTCTCCTCCTTTGTAGTCTTTAACCCAAACAATAAGCACTTCCCTCCTTTCAGCAGCTGCAGGCACAAACAGATGAGAAACCTTTGCCCAGTTAGGCCATTCACAAGGCAGTCCGCCCTGGATACTCTGATACCGCCGAGCGTGCACCTCCACGTTTGCACTAGGGAAGCGGCAGCATCCTTAGGCGCATACAGCACCAATGGTGTTCCAAATTTAGTCGTGCCCTATGGCGTGTATTCCTTGGGCTGCCACCAGCCAGCGGCAGCACCGGTTCTGGTGGCCCTATTGCCCCAGGTCCAGCCACCTGCTCTGCCTCCAGACCCCATCGGGCCCAGTCCTGTAGCCCCTAGCTCCGCCTCCCAGACCTGGTGGCCCCAGTCCCCCAGCCTCCTCATGCCAACGCCCCCATATATGCCAACCCAGTACTCCAGTCAGCTGTGCCACCCAGTCTGCCTCCTCTCCCAGGGGCCTCCCTGCCCTCCTCCTCCTCCTCCTTTACAGCTTCTGCCCACACAGCCCAATGGGTTGCATAGGGCACCCAAAATCTTAAGGATGGCCCTGCATGCCAGGCTGAATCCAGCCCTAAGAGGTCTCCTATGGTGCTGCCTGACATAGAGCAAGAACAAGGAAGCCTAGAGGAAAATTTTCAAAAGAGCCACAAGTGACTTGGGAGCCTAAGAACCATTGACTTTCAATGAGATTTAGGCTCCTAACTACCCTTTGTGTGCTTTAAACACCTTTAAATAGGTGACCCTATGTGCCTTTTGAAAATAGAACTCAGGCTCTCAAATCACATAGGCCTTTTCAAATTTTTGCCCCAACCCATGGCTTTGCAGAGCTGATTATTTTTTTATCTACACTTTTATGAATTTTAAAGATACAGGAACTCCCAAGCAGCTAATAAACTCTGAAGGGCCCTGCTAATTAGAGATAGAATACCAATAATGAAATTTGACTGCAAACTATTGCAAGTAACTAAGCGCTGAGTTCACGCAGCCAAGTGTTTACGTTTATGAACTTAGAGCCTTGCTAAGCTAAAACCTTGGCGAGGCACCCACTCATCTCATTAAAAGCACCACTGCTTGTTTGTAAATCTAGAGCAAGCATTACATTGCCTAGCAGTTTTCCTGGTATTGAAATTGGCCAAGTACACACAACTGCAGTTGATATTAAATGGATTTTTAAAAATATATAAATAAAATAAAATAAAATAAAATAAAATAGAGCTAGCTTCCTTCTTTCCTGCTTTTCCATTAGTCAGGGACTGCAAATGAAACAGAGAAACTGGCTGTCAAAAATCACCAGTTCATAAGAGAAGTTAAGTGCTGACTCAAACTGCATGAGCCAGACTTGACCCAGGAGGCAAAAGCTGCTTAGTCCCACTTATGCTGAGTATCTCTTCTCTTTACACTGTGTAAATATAAGTACCTCTGACAGCATTGCTCCAGAACGCCTTCCTTACATAGAGCTTAGGACAGTTCTTCTACTTGCTTACCTCTAAAAGATAATACTGTACTAATGTTTCACTTGTTTCCCACATATCTACTTCTGAAGATGGAACCCAAACGTCTGAAAAAGAATCTCCCCAAAATCCTGAAGAGTTTGAAAGCAGAGGACAGAGTCCTGGTTGTGGGGACTACACAACGGCCCTTTGATGCTGACCTGCGACCCTTCTGCAAATTCTACCAAAAAATCATTTTAATTCCCAGGCCAGACTACGCTTCAAGATTTGGCAAGTATATTAAATCATCATGGCAGTTACTATTTAACAAGGTTGAAATCAGCTGTTCATAGAAAAACATGCTAAAGAAATAAGATGCCACAGGAGTGACGCCTTTATCTGGCTATTGTCAAATCCTGATTTAAACTGAACTCATACACTGCATATATCTAGGTGCCTGAAATTTTAAGTTAACTTTATTGCAGAATACAAAGTTTAAACAAATCAGTGTCATCGATATGAAAAGAAAGGGTTGCTCTCCTGTGGCTGTACTTTGGTGTATGTGTTTAGTTTTAAGATACATTGTATCTTGACTTTGACTGTTATTTTTGACTCTCATCTGGGTGCACCTTTTTATTTTTAACCTAATTCTTTACAGAAAGTAAAGTCTGACCCAGTATTTCTAACTGGATTCCACATTGTAAAGAACATAATTTAGGGACTATTCATCTACTTACATTTTCGGAAGGCTTTGTTTTATCATTATGAAAAACACCTTTTTATGTGTATAGATCAACTTTAAGATTTCCAAGGCAAGAAGTCCCAATTAAGATTTAAGCCCTGCAGTCCGACCCCTCTACCCTACATTCATTCATCTTAGGCTTTTCACATCCCAGACCCTTCCCCTTGCTGCACAGATATCCAAAACAAAGCAGCATCTCTAACAGTGAATGTCCTAGCAAGAACTATTAAGGTTTCAAGGAGCAAAAATGCTATTTTCCTATCCACAGTCAGACATTCTGGCTATCAATTCTGTGGGCTCTCACACTGTTTAAAACCACAAACCAGAACCAAACATTCCAACACACATTTTCTAAAACTTCCCTAAAAAGACTTGCCCAACTCCAACTGAGGCACATAAGCTGGTAACAGCCTGACTGAAATGGGAAGAAAATGGTAGCAGAGCCTTCAGAGGAACCCAGACTTACTGTCTTTCAAAACGATAAAAGCTGCTTACGTTAATTTAGATAAATTTGCGTTGAGTTATAGACACCAGAGAACAACATCAGCCAGCCAGTCCCCCTTCGCACTTCTGAAAACATCTGGAAAGAGGTGCTGGGCTGAACTAGAGTTCTAAAACTCAGGGTCTCTCACCAGACTCTTCACTGAGGATCTTCTCCATCAGTCCCCTCCTATGTGTGCCCGAAGCTGTTAGCATAAGCACCTCAGCTGATCACAACTGCTAAGACAACAGACTTTCCTCGTACTATTTTAACTCTTGCGACTGAAGTCCCAAGCAGAAAATAAAATTAAAATGAACCACTTTGACCCTAGCTCTACCACACTGAGTCATTTTGGGGCACTCATTTACGACGTGCTTGTGCCCCAAACAAACCACACAGGATTACATCATACATTTGCCATGTTACCAGCTCATACTACAGCTCTGTGAAGTCCACTGTTCCTCTTAGCAGTTTGGTACAAGAAACAGCAAGTTTTTAACTGTGTTAAGGGGCTGGTGTGTTGCAACTCTATCCCACACACCAGCAGTACCATACTGCTGATGGAACACTAACCTCTAGTCAGGAGCAGGTGACATAACAGTAGGGCAACCATGCCGGAGCCCTGACAAGTTGATAAATAAGTGAGGGGACTGGGATGTAGCTAGTATGTGCAGAAGGGAGGTGGAAGAAAGTTAAATAGTTCACATAAACTGCTGGGGGATTAACCATGATTTTATGGATTTTACTCATCATTAATTTACAATCCAAAGGGGAGTTACAACTAAAAGGGATTAAATCCTTAATCTTAGCATGCAAAGAAAAGTCACCACAGCTTAAATTTTAGGGTAGATAGAAGTTTGGCCTTAATTATTTGACACAGACCCTTTAAACGACCACACAAGTTTTTGCTTATATTTATTCTTGAGATTAGACCTACAGTCGGTAGGAAATCTTGCAACATGCTAGAGCGTGTTCTGGTGCCAAGCGCACTTACCTCTCCATTAACTCTCTCATATGCAGAATTCAGCATATATCATGGACGGTCCCCCAGTTTCAAAGCTCAGATCAAATTTTTAGAGCTGGTCTCTAACAGCCTTAAAACACCACACATTCATAACTACAGCTGCACAAATTGCACGTGCAGACTTCAACTTTTCGACCACACCAGATCTTCTCTTTATACCCAGGATGGGTACAGCCGTCACTACAGCCACAGATCTGCTATTAGTCACGATGTGTGTCAGTTTCACTTATTACCCATGTTCCTTACCTGCAGCAGAAGCCGCGATGCAGAACACACAGACACACAAAATAAATGTTCGCTGCTGCATGTTTCAATTTCCTTATCATGAAGCAGAGACTCAGTCAAGAGTTACTGAGGCGAGGTATAAATCAAGCTGAAGAACACTGTTTTTTAGAATGAAAAACCACGTCAGTGGTTAGAGAAAAAGTTCATAATATCTGCCTTGCAACAGAAGGAAAAGTGAAGCCATTTCTCTCTTACACAAAGTCTATTTTTAAGTGCCACAACAGTCTCATAATTGTAACTCTCCCCATGCATATTCTTATGCCACGTACCGTGTGTTTTCAAACGCACATCATTCATGAGGCAGGAACTGCACTGCCATACTGCACTGCTGCAATTTCAGTCTTCAGTTGGCAATTTTTCTCAGTCACTCTTTTCATGTCAAAACGAAAAAGCAGTCAAGTAGCACTTTAAAGACTAACAATAATTTATTAGGTGAGCTTTTGTGGGATTCCCACTTCTTCAGACCATAGCAATACCAGCACAGTCTGTTCTGGTCTGGCTATGGTCTGATGAAGTGGGTCTGTCCCAGGAAAGCTCACCTAATAAATTATTTTGTTAGTCTTTAAAGTGCTGCTTGACTGCTTTTTTGTTTTGATAGCATATAGACTAGCATGGCTTTCTCTCTGTTACTCTTTTCATGTGTTTTACTTTTCAGGCAAAGAAAACATTTGCAAAATGACTTTCTAGCGATACAAGTTTAAGACTCTATGGAATCTATAGTGGTATAATGATTATAATCAAGCATGACTTTAGGACACATGCAATATTTTTGTGGCAAATATGAAAAAATACATTCCCTGTCCTCCAGAGTTTGCATGCTAAAAGACACAGGCATGAGAGCAGTGCAGCACAGTATTTGCAGATATATCCTCGAGCCTGCAAAGATGCACACATTTTATTTTAAGCATGTGCTCAAGTCTTTGGAGGATCAGGGCCCTAGAAACCTAAAGCATAATAGTGAGCCCTTGTACCTCTCATTGACTGTAGTGGAATCTGCACTCTTAGCACCTGTTCAACTCAAAACATAGATGTAGCTGTCTAACTTTAATCACCCTGGTTTAAAACTCTGGCCACGTTATGTGTATGCATATGTAACAATAGCAAATTAAAATATTCTCATTTTATTGTGTATTTCCCCCATGTGTACTGAGTGCATACATAAATATCTATGGATATCAAATCAAATCTTTGGGGTTTTGTTGATTTTACTGACGTTCTAGATTTTCATGTTCTTTCTCAGCAATGATTTTAGGTTCAAAGGATTGTCCAGATCAAAGTTTATTATTCCAGCTCCTTAACATGTTTTTTTCATTTTTTTCCCTTCTCTCTCCTGCTGCTGATGAACAGTACTATGGAAACACATCATCCTGCAGCACGGCGGGGCTATCACCAAATCATTGAACATAAGCTGCCTAGCAAAAGTTTCTGATGGTTTCACCCAGGGACACATCGTTTATGCTGTGCAAACTGTCCTCAGTGAACGACGCCTCCAGCAGATGAATAACAAGCCGCTGGCAGCTGCAGAGTTCCTGACTTCCCTGGCCAGGCAGGACCCAGTGTACAAAGAGGAAGAAGAAACATATAAGGTGAAATTAAGATTTATGCTAACAGTGCTCCTTTCACTTTCCCTTCCAGTGTTCTCCCACACCTCCTTTAACTCCAACCAAAATGTGACATCCTATGAGCTGCATCTTAGAATGTGTCGGAGGCAGAATGGGATGGGTACTGAGCATCTCACTGGATTAAGTCTTTGGTGTTCATTCATTGCTCATGCTGCCCCCTCCACTGTACAAGAAGCTCAGCCCCATCCTGTACTGAGTTCAGGTGAAGTCAGTGGGTGTTGAAAGGACCTCGTACCTTTCCAGACAGGGCCCTGCCCTGCAGCTAATAGCAGAGTGTAGGTACCCTGGCTCTGTCTCTCATTTTTCCTATATGCATACAACAAAGGCTGGAGGGGGAACCTTTTAACAGTTGTCAGTGCTGCACTCTGCTTTTCTTTCGTTTCCATTAACAGGCAGCACAGATTTCTCAGCAACTTTGACACACAAAAATTAGTGGGGAAAAAAAACCAAGTAGTCTTGCAGCACCTTAAAGACTAACAATTTTATTTATTAGATGATGAGTTTTCAGCGGTAAGACCCACTTCATCAGATGCCAGTTCATCAGTGAATCTGAGTAAGTGGGTCTTAGCCATGAAAACTTATCACCTAATAAATAAAATCCTTAGTCTTTAAGGTGCTACAGGACTGCTTGAGGGTTGTTTTTTTTTTTGGTGAAGCTACAAACTAACACAGCTGCACCTCTGAAAAATGACTGAGTCGCTGATCACCAATCACCTGAGTCTAAACTGGCTGACTGGATTGCTCTCCTGAGCCCTTTGCATCTCTCTCCAACCTCTAATCTCATTTTGTTGCACGTGCTCCCCCAGGGCAGATAAATAGTCAGAAACATTTGGTGCAGCATTTGTATTAT
This sequence comes from Carettochelys insculpta, assembly GCF_033958435.1. NCBI lineage: Eukaryota > Metazoa > Chordata > Testudines > Carettochelyidae > Carettochelys > Carettochelys insculpta. The sequence goes on along the minus strand of NC_134144.1, from coordinate 4,046,882 downwards.
TTGGCCTTTTGTACTCTTAGCTGGCCTTCCCTATCTGTCCAGGATCTTGTCTACAGGTGTGGTTAATATTCCATTGTTGCAGCATCGGCACAAAAATCCATTCCCAACTCCAACTAGCAATCCACTTATGTCCAGTAACCTGAGGCCTGAGCTACGCTGTTCCTTTTTAACTGAGCTAGTGAAAGAGCAAATGTTATTCCTATGAACACGGATGTACACATGCTGCACAGCACAGGGTGCACCAACAGCAATCAGCTAAGTCTGACTCTACTCAAATATTTCCCTCAATGTCCTGTGGCAATGATTTCTTAGCATTAACTGTAGCTTTCTTTAAAAACAACAAGCAGTCCTGCGGCACTTCAAAGACTAATACATTTATTAGAGCTTGAGGTTGTTGTTTTTGAAGTTACAGAACTCCTCTAAGGCTGGGTCCACACTTGCCCCCAACTGTGAAGGGGGCTCCTTAATCAGGGCGATGGGAGATTACTAATGAAGTGCTGCGGTGAATATACAGCACTTCGTTAGGCCAATTCTCCCCCTGCGGCAACTTTGAAGTGCCAGCGTGCGTGTAGCTGCGGGCGCTTTGGAGTAGTGCAGGCACTTCCAAGTGCCTTTACTCCTCAAAGGCACTTAGAAGCGCCTGCGGCTACACGCACGCTGGCACTTCCAAGTTTGACACTTCAAAGTTGCCGCAGGGGGAGAATTAGCCGAATGAAGTGCTGTTTATTCACCGCAGCACTTCATCAGTCATCTCCCATCGCCCTGATTCACACGCCCCCTTTGAAGTTGGGGGCAAGTGTAGACAAGCCCTAAAACTTTATTTTAAAATGTATTTCCTTCTACCTGTTTTATGTTTGCTTCCTTTAAATGTCATGTAGTGTAAGCTCCAGCTCTTGTGTCATGGCATAGGGAAAATGATTGCCAAAATGGCCTTCCCATTACATTCAGCTTTCATTCTCAGCTTTCTTTCTCACATTAATTAATTCAAGTCTTTTAATCGCTCTTCATGTGGAGGCAACCATCTCCTGAGCTTCTAATCATTTTCATTGCTCTTTGCTGGACCTTTTGTATTGCTTTGTCCTTTTTGAAGTGACTAAAACTTAAAACAGTATTCATGGTGAGGGTCAGTATGCTGATGAAGCTTTGATTTCTATTCACTCTGAACAAGAATCTCCCCATTTGACGTGTAGTTATCTTCTGCCACTGTTCCCAGAATGAATACAAATAATGGAAAATCATGATATGATTTCTTAAATTCGGTTACATATACCCTTTTAAAAAGTGACCTACTTACTACACCTGTGTGATACAAACTATTTAAGTAGAAACATGAGACCTCCTTACTGGATCAACCTTAATGGATTTTTTTTTTTGCTTAATTTTGCTGGCTTATCATCTGAAAGTTGGGGGTTCAGATCTCTTATAAACAGAGCCTAACTGTGTGTCTCATTATGCAGTAGAGAAAATCTAACCTGATTTTGAAAGCAGGTGGCTTTTGTAATATCTTGCAGCTGCTCCACTAGTTCCAGAATGAGTGAAGAAACTATCATGGGGACATGCCAGTAAATAGGGTAATTATTTAATTAAACTGAATAGATTAAAGTAAGGGAAAGGCTTTTTCTGGGGGTCAGGGGTCCAAGTAGGTCTCAATACTCCCTCTTGTTTACCACATGCTGCCACATTGTTTAATTACCAATAAGCAGAGAAGTCTAAAAGCCCAATGGCCACCTCTCAAATGCTTGTACCTAGCTCACTACATATGTGGACCACCACCAGACCCTCCCTACTAATTACAGTGCAGCCTAGTTACTCATGCCTACCTAGATTTGGGTCAGATTTTGTAGAAGAAGGTGCAGCAGGGGTCAAACAGATTGGTTTGAAGGCTAGCAGTCCACTGAACCTGAATCAATAGATTGTAGAGCGCATCATTATGATGGTTGCCCATTTTCCAACAGGTACGTTTTGCTTACCTATTTAAAGCTTTGAACCCACAAAACACCACAAGCCCCACCAGGGTGAACCTTGTGAATGGAGATAGTGAAGGTGTAAGTGTAGATGGAGAAGAGCAGAGAGCTGACCTAAGCAGGAGTCTGAGATGAGAGGCAGAAGTCAAGGCACCTGTTCTTTGAGAGGGAAAAAGCCAAATTCATTCCTGGCATAACACAAGAGATGAACATAATTATGAGCTTTTTCATCATACCCATCAACATCTAGTCCCATCTTCAGGTGTGGAAGGGACCTTGACATTTTTAATAAGATACACACACTTCAAGGTTGGGGAAATGTTATTTCATGAGCCCAACTGATTTTCAAATGTCACCCATTCACCACGCCGTTCTCCCAGTCATCACAAATCCAGCTGTCTGTGTTTCTAATCATTAACTCCCCCATTACTAACTCCTGTCTTTTCCTAATGACTGGAGTTCCTTCCCCCAGCAAAGTATCCTCAGTGTGAGGGGGCACCATAGCATCAGCTGGAGGGAGCACCAAACCATGGGATCATTTCCCTCTGCTCCAGCTGAGTGTTCTCCTTCCCTGAGCCTTTCATCCTCCTCAACAGTGCAGGGACTGTAAGCCCCTGGGGTGGAACCGTTCTACAGTGTCCCAGAAAGCCTCATCTCTGCCTCCCTTAGTTCCTCCAGTTGAGCCAAACTGTACACGTTCTCTGAGGGCCAGGAGCTCCTTGCACCACATGCACACATATGCCACCTGTCCATAGGGCAGGTAATCATACAAGCTACACTGGGTGCAACAAACAGGATAACCACTCTGCAGCTGGGCTTCTGCATTCTCTCCTATAGATAATTAGATTTGTGATGGGTTTTTTTATATAAATCAGGTGGCTCAGGTTTTAGTTTGATTTAAAAGTTTACAAGACACAGGACTAAGAATAAGCACAAGAAACCAATAAACAGCTTTCTTTTTTCAAATTTGTGTTTAACTTTCCCACTGAAATTAAAATCAACTGAACAGATTTGAAGAACTACCAACAAAATATGCTCTTTATAGTGCCAAGTTTTGGATTAGAGGCAATTCTGACAAGAGCTACATACCCATCGTAGAAGTTCTAACACTCCCATAACTATAGCAACACAAGTGGCACTGCTAAGTATTCAGGTTCATGAAGGACTTTGCAAGCAGATGATTATGATGTTTCTTGTTATAATAGTGTTCTCAGGATCTCATCTCAGCTTCTCCACAAGACAACCACGTTTGTAAGGTTTTCTAGGATCACTCCATCATATATCCAAAAGTTACTTAAATGTTCTTTCATGTTTTTTTCCTCTCTTCTAACCACTTATTTGATGGTCCAGATTTGGTATTCCAAGACACCTCTGGGGAAAGCCCGGGCCAGAGAACTGATGGAAGGTGAGGATGTGGGAAAAGGAAAAGGAAAAGGAAAAGGAAAGGATAAAGGGAAAAAGAAGGGAGGAAAGAAAGGGAAAAAGAAGAAGTAATTTATTTCCATGAGGAGATCTCATCTGGGAATATATCACAGGAAGTTGACTGAGCCATTTCTCTTAAGAGGGATGAGGACAGTCAAGACAACATATACAAATGAGGAAGAATATATTTCGACATGTGCACCTTGGAAAAAAGCTGCAAATACAACGACACCAGTGTGAGGCTTAATTCCCATGGGATTACAAGCTAATGACAACTGACTTTCTCAAACTTCATTTATTCTAAAGAGTTTTTTTAAAAGTTACTTAGGACTATATCATACCATCAATTTTTAGGCAAAACTACTTATTGATTGCAATGAGGAATTTTGCTTAAAAACAGATGTTAAGAGCCTTCAAGTAGTTATTTTTATTTTACTAACCTGTATGTTTTATTGGCTTCCATAACTGTATGTCTAGTGTATTATAATTCCCAATAAACCCGTTATAAAGGCTCCTTTTCATTTTTGTCTGACCATGGCCTATTACCAAGTCTTACTGTAGTCTACCGCAGGCTGAGCAATATTTAGTTACAGGAGCATATATGTATTCACAGGGGGATCAGTGCAGTACTTTATCTTTCTACAAATATCACCAGACCCAAACAGTCACACATACAAATGCTGCGGAAAACATAAAAAAAAGTCATATGCGGGACATTCCCTTTGGTGGTATTTGCTTCAAAGAGTGCAAATACAGGTTTGTGACATTTGACTTGCTCAAACCACAGTGCTGCACTAATTCAGGCTGCTAACACTGTAAGAGCACTTTTTTTTACCTTTAAAAAAAAGTTTGGATCTTTAAGAAGCCATAGACATACTTCCATTGGTCCTGGATTTTAAAGCAACTCATGACTAACTTGTTCAGGGAAGGGACAGGAATAAAATACTTAAATGTATCATGCACTGAATATGACTTGATCAACAGAGAATGCAGTTGCTGGTTCAATTTATTCAAAGTAGTTTACCCAAGGAAATTTACTGGAGTTATACATAACGGGACCAGCTCAAAAGGCTTAGGAGATGATCAGGAGCCAGAGATACTATGAGGTATTGTATCATCAGTAAGCCACTGATACCTCAGCAGGCTTCTTACCTGATACTTCATGGAGACTGGAACCTGTAGGATAATTTGCCATCCTCCAGTCCTGGTGCTTGTTGGTAGGGATAAACATTGAGGAACTGAAAAATGTTACACTGCACCTCAATAAGGGAAAATGGCTGCTTCCTAGCCAAGTAGCTCACAACTAATAGGAATCACGTGTGCCTAAATTTCCAGCTAATACTTGCTTTCATCTCAAATGAGGCAAGAGATGGCAGCCGTTCCTCTCAGTGTGGCCTTCATCGTGTGTATTCCGTCATTGGTTATTTAAGTTTGTATATAATGTTTGTCATCACCATTGTTCCACAGTGCCTCTGCAGACCTGTCTTTTCTCAAAGCTAGAATGAACGCTAGAGCACATGCTACATGGGATTACTCTAGAACATTTACCCTGGGGTTCCACCTGCTGCCTGTGAACCCCTTGTCTGCCACCTACCCCCACATCCCTCTCACATAGTACTACAATCCATCAACAGTAACCCAAGTCCCACCTTAGTTAGCCAGTACCTTGTGCGACTGAGATAGATGCCTGCCCCTCTCCACACAAAAGGTCTGGAGGAAAAGGTGGTGGTGCCACTGCCAGCCTAGTAACTTTGATCCCACACATCTGAGTGTTCACCCATGATGGGAGAACACCCATCTTCCTAGCACACAGGGAAGGAGGGGCTGAACAAGGTCCCCTGCCTCTGAGGCATGTGTGTTAACCACTGAGCTACAGGGCAGCCCAAGGTCTCTCAGTCTCTCTCATGTGGAAGCTGTTCCAGTGCAGAGAAGTAAAGATGGAGTGACTGGGCAGAGACAGAATAACTCTCTAGTGATTAGAGCTCTCTCTCCTGAGAGGGACTTACAGGGGTCTGTGGGAGTTCTGTGGGCTGCAGTAGGGAATTAGGTGCCTGAAAAATAGGATTTAATGCAGGGTTTAGGCAAAGTAGCTCCATGGATTCCATCCAATACTACTGGTATAGTATAACTTGGCCCCATCAGCCCCCGGAATACTGCTCCAGTCCTGACCATGTATGTGGAGGTACAGAATATCTCATGCCCACTCAATGCCTGCACAGGCATGCATGAGGGGACAGGATTTGGCCTCCAATTTTTTCCATGTGTTCTTCCATATTATAGAAGTAATTAAATGTTTCCATTTCTTCCCAATTTAGCCTTCACCTGAACATCAGTGATGCTCTACTGGCTTGGCCTGTGCAACCCATTAAGCTGGACTGCATGTGGAGATTACTAGGCCTGGGACTTGGAAGCCACAACTGGCATATCTATGTAGCAAGAAGGAACATTAGGGGACAGTTTCACAGGCTGATTAAGCTAGGTTTCCAGCAGGTGTTGCCAGAATGGCACGAAGCAACCAGATTGCTTTGGGGCACCAAGCGGGATATCTATACCACCTCTAAAAAACATCAGTCTTTTCAAAGGAGCAGGGAGCAATATTACTGCTAGATCTGTATGAGATGTGATTGCTAGCAGGGAAAGTGTAGCGATCTGAAAACAGAACAGTTGCATCAAATAGAAGCAACATGCACTGTCGTTTCAGTGTCAGTGACTGAACTATGCAATTAAGCGGCCACAGTTGATTCTCTAATATTAGGTCCCCCAGTGAGGCTAATAACACTCGCGAAAATAGCGCTACAAAGGGTGCTCTGTCTTTTTGCAACAATTACAGGGTGGATCAGTTCTAAATTGAATACCAGATACAGCACAATTACCCTCCAACCTGTTTTTAAGTCCTGCCATGTGATAGTAAAGTTAGTTGTAGTAGCACTTAAAAGGGATGCTCAGAACTCTATGGATCTCTAGAGCTCAGGGAACCTGGGTGGTTGGCCCCTGGCTCTGAGCATGCAGGTTAGCCTGCCCTGGGTGGAAGTGTTCCAGTCAGAAAGCCACACTCACATTTTTGTGCCTTGTTTCTACCTCATCTGGGTGTGGCCGGGAGCACAGCCAAGGGTTCTTTATGCTGAGATGCATTCGGATTCTTTCCCAGGCAACTTGCCTGCGACTTTGGGAGAAGTGTGGGAAGGCATTGGAGGACTATCAGCCTTGGCGTGATTTTTGCCTGCATCCTCACTGTACAGGGTTGTCCTAGTAACAGTAACAGCCAGGCCTAACCTGGACCAACAGCCAGGGTGGCTGGCCCAAGGTTATAGCACCTTCGATCGGGCATCAGCCTTTTCTTAGCTGGTGGGGAGGGAGGGTGGCTAAAACTTACATCAGAGCCTGGATGAACTGCATGGTGAAGACTTACCTGCAGTATGGCTTCTGCTGAAATGGATTTTGCTACTCATTGAGAGTACAGGAAAGCCCTCAGGCCTGCCAGTGATCCTGCAGTACTTGCTGATGCACAGCAGACCAATAAATACAATGGCCAATGTTCACAACACACAGGGTCTGAGCTAGTGGTCATTAAAATACTGTCATTAAAAATACAGTGGGTTGGTTGATTCCCTAAACCATAGCTTCTTATTGCTTGCATTGCCATAGCACCAAGGATCCTATTGGTGTGACCAGGACATGGCAGGGCTTGCCTGCAGGAAAAGGCTGCTGATAGCACTTGCCGCAGTTTGCAATACAGCAAATATTTACAACGGACAGCCTAATAGCTGGGCTGTCCATGGCACTCTGACACACCAGTAGCGATTCTAATGACATTTTGCACTTAAGACAAATGGAACCATCGCTTCAAAAAAAGAGTTTCAGTTGGCGTGGGGGTGAAAATTCCCAGCAGAATGGGTGCATTTCTTACAGCAACACTACACAGGAAATCCACAAAGAGCCTTGGGAAGGGGCACAGTAACAACCTCTCATGCATTTCACTAGTTTACTGCAGGTTGAACCTCTCTAATCAAGAGCTCTCTCGTCCAGCAACATCCGTAATCCGTCAAGATTTTAGTTAGCCGGACGACCACTTATCATGGGTGTGGCCAAGTTTCCCGCAGTCCCATAAAGTTTGTTCACAGCCACCTGTCCTGGCTCTCAGCGTTCTGTGCTGTTATTTAGCTGTAATTTAACCCTAAATGTCTTCTAAGAGCCCAGGAAGCAGTGCAAGTGTTTGGAAATGTGCCAGACAATATTGACCTCCCATGGTCCAGCAATTTCTCTTGTTCAGCACCAGTCAGGTCCTTAGGGTGCCAGACGAGAGAGGTTCTACCTGTAGTTCCAATGGAATCCCAGTGAAAACATGTGGCCCTGTTCAGCTGCCAGAACTGTTCATTCTGTGTTGCCAGGAAGTGAATCCAGCAAAGCAGAGAAACGAAGCTGTCATGCTCATTTATAGATGTGAGTGATCTACAGAATTATTGGTTAAATTATTTAAGTGTCCCATTATTATTAAATTACTGGGCATTCATTGTAAGAACAGTCATAATACAGTTACTAATTTGGTATTAATGTGACTGTCAGAGTTTCATTGCAGTTATTCTGTAATTCATCATAAGATAATTTACCAATAAATTAATTGGCTTAATTGCTTGCTACAAACCCAGGAGAACTACATATGATGTGACTTTTTTTCCAATGTTCCCATTTCCTTCCTATTTCTTTTTTGCTGGTCAACCTCAGGTGAAAAATTTGCTCTGAGATTGTCTGGATACCTTGATGCCATTAAGGTTCCACTGTGAGTAAGGAGAAGAATTGTCGGCACAGGTCTGGATGCTGCTGCATAGCTGGAGCCAGTGGTTGTTGGCACAGCGCCTGGCTGTCTGCTGTACTGTTCTTCTGGCCGCTCTAAGTGCTTGCTGGGTACTCTGGCTCGGTGAGCGTTTGTACTCCAGGAGTGCAGCATGCTTCTTTTCAATGACTGGAATCATCTCATCGGAGTTAGCTTCGAACCAGTCGTTCGTGTTTCTAGCTCTTCTTCCAAACACCGACAAGGCCGTGTTGTAAACTGTATCCCTCAGATGTTGCCATTTGGATGCCGCATCAGCGCCCCCAGGGCCGCTGCGCAGATTTTCCTGGAGGGTCTCTCTGAACTTTTCAGCTATCTCCGAGTTTGCCATCTTTCTGGCGTCAATGCGGGGCCTTCCAGCAGGTTTAGAGCGGCACAGCTTCTTGGGTCTCAACTTGAGCTTGGAGCAAACTAGCGAGTGATCTGTATCACAGTCAGCACTATGATAGCTGCGTGTCAGAAGGACATTTTTGAGGTTATTACGCCTAGTGATGACCACATCTAGTTGATGCCAGTGCTTCGAGCGTGGGTGTCTCCACAACACTCTGTGCTGTGGCTTCGTTTGGAAGAATGTGTTTGTGATGCACAGATTGTGGTACATGCACCGTTCAAGGAGATGCTGTCCATTGTCATTCATTTTTCCCACACCGAAGTGTCCTAAGCAGGAAGGCCATGAGGCCCAATCAGCTCCAACTCTTGCATTGAAGTCACACAAGATGTACAGTTGTTCACGAGCAGGTATTTGCGCTACAGCAGCACTAAGCACATCACAGAACTTGTCTTTTACTTCTGGTGTGGTGTACAGGGTTGGAGCATAAGCGCTGAATGTACGAGGAATGTACGAGGGTATGAGGAAGGCATTAGGACCCACCCAGAACAAGACAGCACCTCTGAAATCCAAATCTGGTGAAGTCATTGCTGACAAAGCCAAACAGATGGAGCGCTGGGTTGAGCACTACTCCGAGCTGTACTCATGCGAGAACGTTGTGGTTGACGCATCCCTCGATGCCGTCGAGCTACTACCAGTAATGGACGAACTGGATCAAGAACCGACTGTGGATGAACTGAAGAGAGCCATCGACAGCATTGCAGCAGGAAAGGCCCCTGGTCAGGATGGTATACCACCAGAGGTGATCAAGTGTGCCACGGACACACTCCTGGAACCCCTACATGAGCCACTGTGCCTGTGCTGGAAAGAGGGTGAGGTTCCACAGGATATGCGCAATGCTAACACTGTAACGTTGTATAAGAACAAAGGAGACAGAAGCGACTGCAACAACTACCGTGGAATCTCCCTCCTAAGCGTCACTGGTAAACTGTTCGCTCGCGTCATCCTTGGCAGACTCTAGAAGATTGCTGAGAGGGTGTACCCCCAATCACAGTGCAGATTCTGCGCAGAGAGGTCTACCGTTGACATGGTCTTCTCTCTAAGGCAGCTGCAGAAGAAGTGCAGGGAGCAGAGAAAGCCACTCTACATAGCCTTCATTGACCTGACCAAGGCCTTTGACTTGGTCAGCAGGGATGGTCTGTTCAAACTGCTCCACAAGATAGGCTGCCCTCCACGGTTATTCAAGATGATCCAGTCATTCCACGAAGACATGAGAGGAACCATCCAATATGACGGCACACTATCGGATGCTTTCAGAATCAGGAGTGGCGTCAAACAAGGATGCGTGCTTGCTCCAACATTGTTCGGGATCTTCTTCGCACTCCTCCTGAAGCATGCCTTTGGATCTTCAACAGAGGGCATCTTGCTGCACACAAGATCTGATGGGAAACTGTTTAACCTTGCAAGGCTGAAAGCTAAGTCTAAGGTGTGAGAAGTCCTCATCAGAGACATGCTGTTCGCAGACGATGCTGCTGTAGTCTCACACAGAAGACCAGCTTCAAAAACTGCTGGATCAGTTCTCCAAAGCGTGCAAGGACTTTGGGCTTACCATCAGCCTAAAGAACACAAACGTATTCGGTCAGGATGTTGCTGAATCCCCATCAATCAGCATTGACAACTATACGTTAGAGGTCGTCCACGAGTTCGTTTACCTCGGGTCCACCATCACTGACACCCTGTCATTGGACACTGAGCTAAATAGGAGGATCAGAAAAGCAGCCACAACTCTGTCCAGACTCAGCAAGAGAGTGTGGAATAACAACAAGCTGTACACTCACACCAAAATGCAAGTCTACAGAGCCTGCACCCTCAGCACCCTCCTTTATGGCAGCGAGACTTGGACCCTATATGACCAACACTGCCGTCCTCGAGCAAGCTGGAATCCCAACCATGCACACCCTCCTCAGGCAGCGTCAACTCCGCTGGCTTGGCCATGTCCACAGGATGAATGATGGAAGGATTCCAAAAGACATCCTGTATGGTGAGCTAGCCTCTGGCAAAAGACCTCTCGGACACCCACAGTTGCGCTACAAAGATGTCTGCAAGAGAGACCTCAGAGAGGTAGACATCGAGCTGGACAACTGGGAAGAACTAGCAGATGACCGCAGCAGATGGAGGCAGGGGTTACACAAGGGCCTTCAGAAGGGCGAGATGAAGATCAGACAGCTAACAGAGGAGAAGCGAGCGCACAGAAAGCACAATAAGGACTTGCCAGACACCCACTACATCTGCAAGAGATGCAGCAAGGACTGTCACTCTCGTGTGGGTCTTCATAGTCACAATAGACGCTGTAAATGAAGTCCTCAATTGAAACTTTAAAGGGCGCAATCCATAGTCTATGCAGACTGAAGGATGCCTACTACTACTACTACTAAGGAGAAGAATTGGACTGTTCTACCCTAATGGGCAAAAGGCACCTGGAGAGGCCCTTCGTGTTTTTCCAGTGTTTAAAGCTAATATGCAATTTCAGTGCATTGAAGATGGAAGGAAATAGTGAGGGAGGCATCGGACACCAACAGGTGCTGAGCCCATGGTTGTTGATGATGATGATGAGTGCGTTGAAGTGGAAGCACAGCTTTCAGTGTGGATATTTCAGGCTAGTAACACACCTACGCATTTTGTATAGTTGAGTATTGCCTAGTGGTTAGAGCAGAGGTCCCAGCATCGAAGCCCTGAGTTGTATACTTCACAACTAATTGTATGACTTTGGCATATCACTTAGCTTCAATTTTCAAAGGAGCCCATTAATTTGGGTGTCCAAGCAGAGGCTCCTAACTCATAGAATACGAGAACGAAAAGGGACCTCGAGAGGTCATCCAGTCCAGTCCCCCACACTCTCAGCAGGACCAAGCACCATCTAGATCATCCCATACAGATGTTTATCTAACTTGCTCTTAAATATCTCCAGTGATGGAGATCCCACAATCTTCCTAGACAATTTATTCCAGTGCTTAGCCACCCACGACTTTTAGGAAGTTTTTCCTAATGTCCAACCTAAACCTCCCTTGCTGCAATTTAAGCCCGTTGCTTCTTGTCTTACCCTTAGAGATCAGAAAGGTTTTCTCCCTCCTCCTTGTAACAAACCTTTAGGTATTTGAAAGCTGTTATCACGGCTGCTCTCAGTCTTCTCTTTTCTAAACTAAACAAACCTAATTCTTTCAATCGTCATTCATAGGTCAGTTTTCTACATCGTTAATAATTTGTGTTGCTCTTCTCTGGACCTTCTCCAGTTTCTCCACATCTTTCTTGAAATGGAGGACCCAGAACTGGACACAATATTCCGGTTGAGGCCTAATCAGTGCAGAGTAGACCAGAACAATTACTATTGTCTTGCTCACAACACTCCTCTTCATGCATCCCAAAATGATGGGTTGTTTGGTGGGTTTTTTGTGCATCAGTATTGCATTATAGACTCATATTTAGCCTGTGGTCTACTATGGCCCCCTTTCTACAGCCCTCCTTCCTACACCATTTTTTCCCATTTTATACATGTGAAACTGATTGTTCTGTTCTCAGTGGAGTACGTTTTGCATTTGTCCTTATTGACCTTCATCCTATTTTCCTCAGACCATTTCTCCAGTTTCTCTAGATCATTTTGAATTCTGATCCTATCTTCCAAAGCACTTGCAACCTTTCCAGCTTGGTACGATCCACAAACTTGAAAAGTGTACTCTCTCTGACATTAGCTAAACCATTGATGAAGATATTGAATAGAACTGGCCCCAGAACTCACCCCTGTGGAACCTGACCTGTTGTTCCATTCCAGCATGTTTAAACTGTGCACCAAAAACTAAGCCATCCAAAACTAATGGCCTATAGGACTTAAGTATATGTGCTTCAACTTTTCAGTGTATGAAATAGCTCTACTTATAAATCTCTCTCACACAGGTACTTTGAGGCTTATATTGCGTTTGTACAGAATTTTGGACATCTCTGGATAAAAGATGCCAATACAAACTACAAAATATTTTAGATGTGTTTCTGTATAATACAATGTGGTTTTATTTATGCTGAGGCACTTACAAACTAGTTTATACACACTTTGTTGTTAAGCCAAAAGTGACATGTTATTTATCAGTGATATTTAGGGAAAGGGTGGATAGCTGAAACTATTTTGTGCTTGCACTGAAAGTTTTAGGCAATCAACCTCAATATAAACAAAAAAAGAAAAAAAACAATGTCACCTTAAAGCATAAGAAAAGGCCTCAGTTAACAAATGCAGGAGCTCATTCTCCTGGCTGGTAAATTCATGGTTTGTATTTTAGAAACGAAATTGCTACAAAGGATTACAATTTCATAATTGATTAGATTAGATAATTAGATTACAATTAGATAACAGTAAATTACATCAATTGTTCACAGCCAGGAAGGCAAAAGGCATGTATTATTGCGCTCCGGAGCTAGAAATAAGTCATTTATATTCACTAATTAATTTCCATGCAACATTTATTAATCTAGAACAAAATATTGGGGGCAAATTAAAACACTGAAAAGGTGACTGTGGCCTTTGCAGTACGAGCTAAACCTAATGGAATCTTTTAGCACTTTCAGACCCCGATAAGATTTTTCCACTGTTTACTAGAAACATGTATTGTTTGTAAATACTCTCAGATATGGAAAATATTTTTGACCTATTAAATGCAAGAGGAACATGGCAGGTTTTTATTTGACGTATTTATTCACAAGCTTTACTGTTTTAACTCTGACCGGATTTTGCTGTTGCACTGACATTTTGGACAACTAACATGGATACCAAATAAAAGAGTATTGTTAAAATAAAATAAAATTTAAAAAAAAAAATCTGAGCACTTCCAGCCAGTAAAAGCTCTATGTCACCAGTACTCGGCTGAACCACAACTCTTTATATAAACAGTTACAATTTCACTGTCAGTCCCATATGCTCATTTACAGGAGGGTGGGCAAGGGATGAGCGTGTGCGTGCGCACACACACACACTTCCCATTTCTCTCCCTTCCTCCCTGAATCCTGGGAGCTGTAGTTCCTTGGACAACTCCCTACCTGGAGAGCTGGCCATGGAGCAGCAAAAGGATTATATCACCCAGCATGCCCTTGGCCGCTAGCAACAGAAAAGGACAGGGGGTTGTTTTTCACCTACAATATTACAGTAGATCCCAGAAGGTAATTTCTATAAAACTTTCATTACTGCATAATTTTTAGTATGTTATAACAAAATCATTTTACCAATCTCTAATTGTTCATTACCCTGTCTTTTGCACACTCACTACATGGCTTTATGACCTCCTTTATATTTAAATAAATTGCAGTCTACATTTAAAAAAAAAGTCCCTCCCACCCTAACAAGAAATTCCTGCTTTCAGGCCTGCACCAGTTCCCCACTTCTCGGATGGGTTCAATAATGTCAGACTAATTTTTTTCCCCCATAGGGAAATCAGCTACACTGGTATGAGCGCATTCATAACTGTAGCTACCTGTAATAAATCACACCACTACCTAAAACAGTAATACCATCATAAGCTGGGTAGACGAGACCTTCCAAGCTCAACCAAAAAAGGATGTGTAATCGAGGGTCAAGCATAATAAGTGGTGCCGCTCTTTGCAAAGACCATGAGCAGCTATGTAAATACCACTCTGGTGGATGGACCGTCAATGTACAAAGACCAGAACAGAGAGTAACAGGATTCCTGATGTCAAGTGTCCGGGAATGGCAAACATGGAATCAAAGCACTTTGATTTCCAAGAGCAACAATTGCTCCCAAAGGTCAACAGGGGAATTCTTGTTCAGCCCATCCCTAAGCATGGATGTAGGCTGTGGTTATGTGGGTCAAGCAATACATATTACACAGCAAGAAACTGGAATCACTTATGAAAAAGGCACCTCTAGGAAAGGAATGAATAAAAATATCCTGCAAGCTAAAGATGTTTAAATATGTTATTCTTGAACTGCCCTCAGTTGTGTGCCCTCAACAGAGGGTCATGGAGTGAGGGACTGCTGGTCTACCTTTGCTTCTACTGAAGTTGGTAAAAGACTCCCTTTGGATTAAAGGAGAGAGCAGTTAGGCCTACACAGAGTGTCTGAGAAGTCCACCCTGACAGTATGGTGATGGGTGCTTCCTTGACATAATCTAATGTGACATGGGGAGGGGGAAATTGAGAACTTATGGGAAGGGACCAGTGGGGCATATATCAGGAGAAAAATTAGCTGCGGCCAGCTGCATGTGGACTTTTCAGCTCCATACTTTAAGCTAGAATCCTAATTGCTCTTTTGAGCAAGAGCTGCTTTTTGAAGAAAATGCAACGATGCAGCCAAAATACACCACCTGCCCCTAACCAACGTTAGGCTTTAGACTCAGCTTACAGGATCGAATGAGACCTTTGATCCAACGATGGAAGAAACCCATACGACACCTGTGAACAGTGCCTATAGCAGACTGTATTAGCAAAGCAGGGACATCAAAGTGCTTGAGTTTCAAGCAGTGGTCTCAGCCAAGTACACGACATTTATGAAAAAAGGAGAATGCCAAAAGCACTGTGAAGTCATCTTTCTGCAATATACCCTTGTGATATTATTAGAGAACTGGTTTATGGCATGTTCTCAGGTTACATCTTTAGTGCCAAGGCCCTTTAATTGGAAAAGGCAAGTCCTGTTATAACCAGAGCCAACGTTCACCTCTGATCAAGGTCAGCTTCCAATGAAATGTTTTTTCTAGGTACTCTTCACTGACTGAGGTACAGATGATGTATCTGTGACTGCAACGGCTTTTTATAAAGAGTTGGATGTGGCTCTCACAGACAGCTCCTCTGGTCATATTACAGCAAGACTCCAATATTTCCTGCTTCCTTGCAAAACTCCCTTCTCTGAGGGGTTCAATACAAATATATTGTCTCAAGGCAAAAGACAGTAAGTGCTGAGAGGAAGGAAGCAGGCTGGGGTGAGGGATACAAATACTCTTGTCTTTTCTAGACATTGCTCTCCTCTGAACAGAAATTGAACTGTCTGTTACTAAGTACCCTGTAACAAATGGTACAGGGTTCTGCAAAGATCACCAATAAGCCAGACTGGTCTAGCATGAACATTACTGGCATAGGGTGAAATTTACCCCACAAGCGAAGTTCTCACAAGTCCCTATTCAGGGCTTAAGCCTCACCTTGGAGGCTAAAACGAGACGTAAGCGTGCACGGGGAGTCAGGCACAGGTTCCCTTAGGCTGGATCTTAACACAGTGCAACCCCTCTTCTGCTCGCTCAGCTTTGTGCGTGTGGGTAAGCCTTTTCACATCAGTGGAAACATTAGATAAGCTCCCAGGTAAACATCTGTGTGTATTTTCAAGGCCAGAGCCTCCATGCACCTTACCTGCAGCGTGAGTTCTCATTCCTCTGCTATTTCTCATAAGCCTCTCTCTCATTCCTTCTGTTGTTTACTTATTACGGTATTTACCTCAGGAGCTGGGTAACACTGCCAACACTGGGCCTGATACTGCAAGCTCTTGGCTTGTCGAACTCTCACTCAAGGCAAGGGAAGAGGCAGTGTGTTCAGTAGTTAGGGCACTAGCCCAGGACATGGCAGACCAGGATTCTAGCTCCTGCTCTGTCACAGACTCCCTGAGTGACTTTGGGTAGGTCACCTCAGGCCAGAGCTGGAAAGATGTTTAGCGGCGTAGGGTACACAGCAGGGAGGCTGGGTCCCAGCTCCTGCTTTGACAGGCTCTTTGCCACTCTGTGCCCCAGCTCACCATCCACATTTCCCTGCTCCTGTGAGGAGATGCTATGGGAACATGGGTGACGCAGCTGCCTGAGAGTTCTGCACCTTGTGCTGACAGAGCTGATCCCTGGGTAACCAACTTGAATATGACCATTAGACCCCTAAATAGCTGCCTCTTCAGAGAGGATGGATGGAGTGGGAGGGAGAGAGACAGCAATGGCAGAGCAAACTGCTTTACCAATATGGGTACTCAATGGAGTGTGTGTTTCCGCTTCCTATCCATCCTGGACTATGGTTTCTACTGGAAGAATGCTGCACTCAGTCTCAGCTGGCTGGCAAAAAACTGACATGTTAAACTCTGGAATCCGTTTCTCAGTAATGAGAACCAACCTATGCCCTCCAGCCTCAAAATTAAAGCACCAGACTACAACTCAGGACTCCTCTATTCTATTCCCATCTCTGCCACTGGCCTGCTGGCTGATCACGGGCAAGTCCTTCCCCTCTGGCTATCTTCACTCCCACCCTTGTGCTGGTTGGAGTAGAGGCTCAGTGGGACATGAGCTGCCTCTTCCTCATGCAGGTACAGCACTTAGCACCAAGAGGCCCAGATCAGAGCAGGGTCTCCTAAGCCCTGCCACTGTAAATAAATCTTACCCCATTCTCCCAGCAGGCACTGGGCTCCCATTCATGCACAGCTGGTTGCAGCTGATTGTTTAAGTGGCCATTAAAAATAGAACATGTTTCTCCCTGGCAAAAACAAAATCCTACCATGCAAAGTGAAACTGACTGTTCTATTAACTCCCATCTTGCATCAGCAAGTTTCTAAAGTGTTGAAATGTTATAATTGACTTTTCTGCTAGTAGCAAAATGTCACTTTTTCTTAATACCTCATAAGTCAGTAATACATTTCAAAAGCCTCTAATGCTACTCCCACAACAGGACTTACAAATTAGCACATTTTTAGCTTTTTCATTAAACACCATACAAAAGCCTTCTCATATTAGGGTTTCGCTTCTCATTATTGAAAGTACTGGCACTTTGGAACTTCTGGTAGCAAATTATAATGCACTCAGCCAGGGCCTATTGTAATTCAGCACTTCAAAAAGTGTCACAGACTCGCTCCTCTTTAAGCACTGAAAATATTGGAGTCTATTTGAAAAAGCCTTATGGAGTCTCTGTCTAGCCTTGCAAATCATCACAGCACTATGTGGGGCTTCCTTTTATTTTTCTCGTGGCATCAAGCCATTTTCATTCTGACAAAAAGGAGGATTATTTCTTGCTGGGATTAAAAAAATATGTAAGATAACAAGCTAGATAAAACCCCAAATCATTTAGGCTCTATTCTCTTCCACGTTTGTTTTATGTGCTCCTGGTAGGGCTGCATCCGTGGGGCTGACCTAGCTAAGCTCCCGAGGAGAGGAGTCCAAATCTGAAATTCTAGACCTGTCCCCTAGTTCAAAATCTGGGCTTGGACAGCACTCCAGGCCTGCTGCCCTGACATGCTCACAGCACATATAGCTGGTGGCCTACGTTGATGACATCAGGCTGAGGAAGCCTTTTACAGGCAGACTGACAGCGCCACTGCCGCAGAGCAATCAAAGGCAACAGTGTTCTTGGTTTTGTCTCATTTCCCACTCTTCTGCCAAGAGAAGCTATTGACGAGGCTCTGCTTTGAAAAGCCTGTGCCCCGGGAGGACGGCGTTCTGCTTTGCACTGCAAAAGTGGGGCAGCTTCTCCTGCCGGCCAAGCCATGGCTGGTTCCTTTTCGTGTGACCGCCTCACGAAAGGCCACGGCGTGCCCTCGCCTTGGCCATCCAGCTTTCTGACCCCTGTGCTGGGGAATCACTCGATTTGTAGCGTCAGGAATGAGCCTTCCTGGCCCACAGCACCGCAGACGGTGCCGTTGCTGGTGACCCTCTCTGCTTAGACGCAGCTGTCTCCGGCTAACCCTGTGCCACCATTCTGCCTGAGCCTCCTCCATGTAACTACTTAAAAATGGCTCTGACAGGGTGGCTCCCCCACACTGGTTTAGACAGGGTTAAAAATAGCCCTGGGAGAGGGATGTCCCAGGCAGCCAATCAGAGCCCTGGAGAGCTGTATAAAAAAAGACAGCTGCCCAGGGTGAGGCCACACTTGCTCCACCCCTGGAAGGAGAGGGACCTAGCTGCCTGGGTACCACGGACAGAGCAGTGTTGGACAAAGGCCGGGCAAACAAGGGGAGAGCTCTGGCTTAAGTAAGCTCAGGCTGAGGCCTAGCAACAGGATTCTGCGCGGCCACTGGGGCTGTAGGGAGGTGGCCGCGGCAGAAGAAGGCGGCAGGTCCACAACCCCTTGCTAAATGATGAGTGGCCATTTCGGAGTGCAGTGCGCCCCTGAGGTCAGGGGAAGACTGGCAGTGGGTCATTGAGATAAAGGTGGGTATAGGTGGCTTGGAGGTTCCCTGGAAGGGGAGGACCCCCAGAGTGTGGGGCACTGGGGCAGGTTAGTTGCCTTAGGACAGGGCTCCACAATCAGGGAAGGTCCTGAGACTCAAAGGAGAACAGATAAGTAGCAGCAGGTGAGCCAGCGGCCTGAAGAAGGCACTTGGAAGGCTGAAATGAGCCTATTCCCAGATAGACCAGCATGAGGCAGCACAGTGGTGAGCCCTGCCCCGTTACAGGCTTGCCTTAGCCCCCAGAATGAAGCAGCTGGGGAAGCTGGCTATGTGAAACGTCTCCCAGCACAACACCCAGAAGAGACACAAGGGGGAGACAGCATAAAGCTTAGCCCAGAATTGTGATGTAACAGCTGAAATTCACCGATAAACCTCTGATCGATTCAGCCAAGCAAATGGCAGAGCAACGAGACAATGGCCTCAAGATGGACATTGATCCAGAGAATTCAAGCAACCTCAACAAGAAGAGGGAAGCATTTAATGGGGTGAAGTGGAACATCAGGAGAACTGGTGGTCTCAAATATCCTGATTTGGTGAATTCAACTCAGTTCTTTGGGGCTCGGTGTGAAGCACTACCATCCATAGAAAAAAATGCACCAAGCTGACTAAAACCAATGAATGTCTCAATTAAAACCCGTCAAACTGTACTTTTTAAAGGATGGCTCTTTGTTTTTCTCAGTAAAATGTGAGCCTGATCCAAAACCCAGTAGGTGTCCTTTGACTTCAATAGAGACTGGATCAAGGCACTAAGTCTACAAGGCTGTTCAGCATGTTTTACCAATGAGCTAGAACTGTAATATACTAAGTATTTAATATATTAACCCTACAATATCCATCTCACTTGTAGCATATACACTGTACAATTGCTGTACAAGGTTAAGTGTATGAATCCTTGCTTCGTTCTTTAAATGTTAGTTTTATTAAAGTGCAAATATACTGTCTTTCATTAGGACATCCTAGTTTAAAAATAAGAGTGCATGTATCAGCTTTGATTCTCATAGCTGCTCATCAGTCCTCAAAAGTGCCTAAGGGACTTAAGTTCTAGCTTCAAAAGCAAATTAAGCACCAATGAACCTAAATCCCATGGACCTTCATTGAGACTTAGGGTCCCAAGTCAAACAGATTCTTTGAAAATTTCATCCCATGACTTTAACTTTTATTCCACATGCATACATTTCCAGAAAAGCATGTCATGAACAGTTTTATGCTAAATACACAAACCAGCATTTCTCCAGTGATGTACGTTTTCAGAAACTTGGGGAAAAAAAAAAAGCTTACTGTTTGTCAAAGATTGGCATCCAGTTTTAACATGACAATTCTTGGTGGTCTGTTAATTCACTTGAAACAGTCTCTCTCTTGTAAAGGATAAATTAAGAAATGTTCAATAGTTGACAAACACCCACGGCATACAAAGTTAGTTGAAAGTGGCTTTTGGCAAGGACAGCCAAGCTCCTCTAGAGAAAATAGGGGGTATTCAGTGGTTCAGGGACCTTTAAAACAGAAAGAAGGTACAGCAAGTATGTCTTTGTTAACATCTTATTAAAAAGTACTCAGGTAGTCCGGGTATCTGATGACACTTAACACAACAAAACTCTCAGCAAACCAGAAAGATTCCACCAACTTGGCACCCTGCTACAGCTCATCCAAATAAGTAGTACTCCTCCTATCAAGCTTCCATCTCCATGCTCCATCCCTTCCACATCTCCCATTTAGTCCCAACCTTACTCGAAGCTCAGGAATCGGACTCACAGAAAATTAAGGTTGGGAGACACCTCCGGAAGCTGTCTAGCCCAGTCCCCTGCTTGAAGCAGGACCAACCCCAACTAAATCATCCCATCCAGGGGTTTGTCAACCCTGCTTTAAAACTAAGAAAGAAGATTCCACCACTTCTCTAGGAAACCATTCCAGTAGTTCACCACGCTCCCAGTGAAATAGTTTTTCTTCTTATCTCACCTAGACCTCCCACACTTCAACATGAGACCACTGCTCCTTGTTCTGTCATCTGCCACCACTGAGAATAGCTCTTCTCCATCCTCTTTGGAACCAGCCTTCTGGTAGCAGAAGGCTGCTTTCAAATCGCCCTCACTGTTCTCTTCTGCAGACAAAATAACCCGATTCCTTCAGCTTCTCCTTATAAGTCACGTCCTCAATTCCCCTAATCATCTTCATTGCCCCCCACTGGACGCTATATAATTTGTTCAGAACCTTTCTGTTGTGGGGGGCCCCAGAATTGGACACAATACTCCAGAGGTGGCCTTGCCAGTGCTGAATAGAGTGGAATAATCATTTCCCTCTATCTGTGGGCAATGCTTCTTCTAATACAGCCCAGAAGGCCATTAGCCACCTTGGCATCAAGAGCACACTGTTGACTCATATCCAGCTTCTCAGTCACTGTAATTCCCAGGACCTCTTGAAGAACTGCTGCTTAGCTAATCAGTCCCCATCCTATAGCAGTGCTTGGGATTCTTCTGTCCTCATGCAGGACTCTGATGTCCTTGCTGAACCTCCGATTCCTTTTGGCCCAAGCCTCCAATTTGCCTAGGTCACTCTGGACCTATCCCTACCCTACAGCGTATGTACCTCTCTCTGCAGCAGTGTCATCCAGGAACTTGCTGAAGGTGCAATCCTTTTCATCACCCAGATTTTTAAAGAAGATGTTGAACAAAACCGGCCCCTGGACCCACCCCCAGGCACTCCGCTTGATACCAGCTGCCAACTAAATAGCAAGACATTGAGCCCAACAATCTATCCAGCTTCTTATCCGCCTTATAGTGCATTCAGTCAATTTATACTTCTTTAACTTGCTGGCAAGAATACATGGGAGACCATATTAAAAGCTTTGCTAAAGTCAAGATATACCATGTCCAACGATTTCCCCCATATCCATAGCCAGTTATGTCAAACAAGTTGATCAGGTTGGCCAGGCGTGACTCGTCCTTGGTGAATCCATGTTTAATGTTCCTTATCACCTTCCTCGCTTCCAAGTTTTTCAGAATTGATCTCCCGAGGACCTGCTCCATGATTTCTCCCCTAAACAATCTATTTCACACAAAGGCAAAAGCTTGTGCCTTCACTGAGACGCTCACGTAGAGAACGTTTTATAGCCCAACGCCTCACCCCACTAAAACTCCCAGGAATCCAGCCCTAGTGAGCACAGCTGACACAGAGGCATGCTCTGATGATAACATTTTAGCTTTGCACTACTGGGAGTGGATTAGAAATTGTGACATTAGAAAGAAAAATAAGAATAGAAAACCCACCCAGCCAGCCAGCCAGAAGATAGCCGAGGACACTTATCCAAAGCCACCCTCTGCCACTGATTTGTTATGTGGCTTCAGGCAAGGCACCTCATCTCTGCCTCAGTTTCCCAATCTAGAAAAATTATGTTTCTCAGGAGAGGAGCCCACCTTCTGAACACCTCAGTCACTATGACCAGATTTTGCTGCCCTTAATAAACAGCACCTTACTCCATGGGTAATCCCATTTAAACACACTAAAGGTATTTCTCCATATGTACAATGAGGTCAAAATCAGGCCTTAAAAGTACTCAGATCACAGGCTGAGATACTGGTTTGTCTCACTCATTTGTTCCCCTAGTTCCAGGGAGAGGCTGGTATGACGGTTTTTGTTTTTCAAAGCAGAATTCCACGGCATGAGCCACTGTCACATGCTCCAGCAAGCAGTTTCAGCACTTCAAGCTATTCGACTTTCCACACCAGGCCTAGCTATTTCCATCCGCTTCGCCTAACGTGATCTGATGACAGCAGCCGCATTCTCTGCAAATTATGTCACCCATTTGCTGTCTCGCATAGTTCCAGTTAGACATGAGATCTCCCCTTGGAAAAGAGGGGGGACTTGAAATCCTACAATGTCAGCAACTGACTCCTAAGTGCATTGGAAAAACCACACTGATACCTCCATAAATTGTGGTAGTTTTCATTCCAAGTGGCACAGCACACACAGCCTCTTACCAGAGCCGCTGGAACTGCAATGCTGGGTAAAGCTGGGTTAATTTTAACTGTTCTTGAGGGTAAAAAAGTCCTGTGCCAAGTATGCAGTTCTGGAGATTATAAAGGGCTCCCCCGTTGACCTACAACCACCTCTCAGAGCACCTGAAAGCAAGATAGAGATTTGCTCTCTGTGCGCTACTCGCTCGACCCTGCTACGGAAATGAAAATGCCCCGATGGGGTCGGTTCCTGTGGGAGCACTTGTTCAACAGCCAATTCCTCACATGGATATTGGTCAGGCATGAAAGAGTTACGGTGCTCTGATTCACATCCTATTTCAAAATAAGCCACAGTGCGCCCAATGCCCCTCTTTCAAAGCTGGTTCTATGCAGCTAGATGATGTAATGTGAAACAGCGAAGCGCTATTTCACAAGGCATTTAGGTGCATGTAGCAGCGTTATTTCAAAGTGAACTACTTGAGAAGCGCTATTCCGGAATAGCTAGTTTTGGAATAAGGCTGCTGTATAGACGTCCCTTGTGTGTCCTTGCCACACGAGGCAGATCCATTGGACGTTCCCACCACCAGCCACCCTGACAATCTCAGGGAAGTTTGGAGGAGATCTGCAGCATAGCACACTGTAAGGACAGGTTTGCACAGGGCAGAGGCTGTAAAGCAAGGTGGGGCATGTGCAGGTAAGCCACAGCTTTGGTTGCTTACTTAAATCAAATGAAAAAAGACATACAACATTTCCCCACCCCCAACATCACCCTCCTTTGCTTAAGTTTTCCCAACAGTGCAGCTGCTTTTTACCATTCTGGTGTTTTGCACAGTGACACTGACTCACCGCGCCCTTCTACGCAATGCGGAGTTCACATGCGCAATTAGAAAAATCAAGGTCCCAGAAGCAAGACAAGAACTCAAAAGGGAAACCGGAGCTTTAGCAGCAGGGTATAAAATAATCATATTCCTACACGACTGTAAATCCCCAACTGAAACAAAGGGGGCAGGTTTACACTTGTAAAACTAAACCCGCCGCTGGCATTTTCCACTTCTGCAAGTCCCTGACAAATTGAAACATCTCTTAGGACAGAAACCAAATATTATATTGAGGGGGAAATTAAACATGGTAGAGTACATTTTTCCAACCTGGAGTTTGTTCAATTTGTCAGGGCTAACACCAGGCTCTTCTGAAAAGCTCCATGAGAGTTTTAATTACAAGGGGTCAAGCCCTTAATTATACATCACGTCCAAAAGATGGTCGTTAGAATCTCCATCACCAATGGCTGCTCCAGTCCTCCCAATGTACGTTACTGTACAACACATTCTGATTTCTTTCTCTGGACCTTGTGTCTTATCACTACAGTCTGACACACGCTCTAATAGAAGACGAAGTCTCAGATGGTTTTTGAAATCCAGAAGCCTCACTAGGAAAGGGAGAACTGCCCCCACTCTATACTATTAGTGAACTCTGTCACCTCTACCACCACCTGCAGCTTTGCCTAGAATAGATGCGATCATTATGACAACTGAAACATGCAAAGAAGCAAAAGGTGCAAACTGTTAGACACCTTAGATGAGTAGGTTCATCTAGGAAGACAGTGTGACTTGCTATTAACACCAGCATGTCTATATGGCAAACAATATGCTGCGAAGTGTATTCATTGTGAATATTGTAAAACTGTGCTCATGAGAACGTTCATCCGTTATTCTGTGAAAAAAGTTAAAGGCTTTATGTAATTTTTTTCAATCTGCTTCCAACCAAGGTTATAGAGAACCCCTGGCCAAAGCTGCTCAATGTGGCTGGCAACTCCCTTCTTAAAAGACAGGTGTGGTCCACAGGGGGAACAGATGCTCCTCACCATGACTGTTGGGTAGCATGAACAAAAGGCACGCGCTAGGGACTGAAGCTGATACGGAGTGCAATCTTCTCTGTTTTATGCAAGTAAAAAGTAAATCAGATGTTAATTACCTTGGCATCAGAATCAAACTAATTTAAAAACAAGCCATAAAGATACAATCAGGTATATTTTTTCTTAAACAGACCAGGCTATGGAAAAAGCTAGACTGCATCTGCTTGACAAGTATATTCCTCATGTCCTGGAAGGGAAATCAAATGGCATAGCTCTGCTCTCTGATAAACCTGTATAAGTGATCAGGCGATTTACACAAATCTAACAGCTAAATTGGACCCAAAGTCCCTGACAGTCTTTCTTGAAAGGCCCCTTAGTTATAGCACATTTCTTTAGCTGGGGAACTCAGTACTTGTCAGTGGTTTGGTTTTGTTTAATTTTGGAGTCATTTGTTCACCTTGTTTTAGGCTTTTTAAATAAAGCTTGCTAACTGGCGGAACCCTTTATGAGCACAGCTATGCCCATCAATGAGGAGGCCATGCTCGGTGTCCGAGTTAGCCCAGAGCCTCGCCTGTTAGAAGCCTGATGGCCAGTTTCACCTTTGCCTGGTCCAGATGGCTGGGATGAGTCATAACAGGAAACGGAGCCTGTGCTGGTTCATGAAGCCTCGACCGTCGCACGAGTGCCTCCACCGCACTCCATTAAGGGCGTCACGGGCTCGGTTCCCCCCAGGCCATGTGGGATATGCAGATGCAGAAGTTCCCACTTGATCCCACTGTGCTCTATTCCAGAAGGTTCCAGTTTTCTGCTCCGAGCTGGTCAGCTGTGGCCAGTCAGGTGTGGCCTGGAGGTTCAGTGATCCTTGGGTGTCAGCAGCACAGTACATGTCAGTTCCATTCCCTTTTCAGGTAGGACAAGCCAAGGAGGAGATGGAAGCAGTCTGAGCAACCTGTAGAGCCCAATGGCAGTCCAGAGCAATGGTCAGAAATGTGCATGGTTGGTCAGGTGCTGGGAGGCCAACTGGAACCAGAGGCAGCCAAGGTCAATGGTTGGACTTCTCACAGGGGTCAGAAGATCCAAATCAAGGGTCCAAGTTAGTGGGTTGGGAAGTGAGGTCAGATAAGGGAAAGGCAGGGTCAACCGAGGCAGCAGGGCAAGACAATATAGGCAACAACCAGAGGCGAACAGCTTCCTCTTTCCTTAGCGGTCTTTATATAGATCAGTGACTTCCATAACTTCCAGAGACCCTCATAGCATGTTCCTTCTTATCCACTTCTTCGTAGGTCCAGGCTCAACAGGCTACTCTCTGGCTCAGCCAAAGTCACCTCCATGATGCACCAGGGTGGCCTGGTTTCCTCATTGGTTGTGGCTGTGGAGCAGCACTGACTTCACAAATAATTTTGGTAACCCTGAAACTGCATTCTCCTAATAAACTCAGATAATTGTACTGAAAGGTGAATATAATAAAATAACAGCTAAGGAATGTTTATCTATAATCTTGGGGAAAAACAATGAGGAGCTCTGTGGCATTTTAAAGACTAAGACACTGATTTGGGCATAAGTGTTTTTTTCCCCCTGGGCTGGGTTCCACTGTATTGGATGCATGATCTTGGGAAGTTGTGATTAACAGAGCACGCAGGATAAATGTAAACACTGTATTTTAATGGGTGACTAAAGAATACTGGAGGGTGAGAGAATCTAGAAAATATTATGGAAGTAGATTTTGAAACAGATGGTAAATGGTAACTTTACGGTGTTGCAGAGTGATAATTATTCTTCCTCAGTACGTTTCCCTTTGTCCATGAAATGTGGCCTGTGATGTCTAGGTTACTCGGGGACTATATCTGAAAGAAGCCAGTAGATTTTGGATCTTTTTAGTTCAGGCTTACCAATTGCACTGATGACTAGAGCTGGGTGAAATTTTTGGGCAGGGTTAGGGAGAGGGTGTTGCCCTCTGCCTGCAGTGTTTGCATACACTGAGCTAGTTGGGATTCAACATTACTTGCAATCAGTCCAAACTCTCACTTGCCCAAGCCCATACTGAAGATTCAGCACCAATGGAGCTGCACTCATTGGTGGCCAATTTGTGACCATTTGCAAACGTCCAGTTCCATCGGCCGCTTCAGTTCCAGAGCTAAAGCACCTCCTACTGCTTGGGGTGGGAGGGAGATTCCCATCTGCATCTCCCAGCATCCAGCCCAGCTGTTCAGTCCACACCAGATTTTAGTCTGGAGACACTGCAAAAATCACGAACCAGCTCCCCTCACTAATGAAAACACTGGTCCATTCTCCCAAGCATTTCTCCATTCCGCCAATCCCAGAGTATACAAAATCCTTGCATAAATCCATCCCCCCAGTTCAAACGCTCCAGAGTGTGAGGCGTTGTTTTAATGGCAGACTTCCTTTTGGGCATGTCCTTTTTCTGTCTGTCTCTCTTTCTTCAGATGATTATTGTCTTTTCAGCAAACAAAGGGAAACTGTACATTGAAACAAAGTTCTGGTCAAAATTAGACCAATCTGAAGAGAGTAGCTGAAGCTGGAATTCATCTTTCGAGCCAAAGAAATATCAAAAGAGGCTTTGAATCTCTTCTCAGCAAACTATTATTTACAGATTATTATCCAGAAAGGGTTTTTTGGTTTGGTTTGGTTTGGTTCTTTGGGTGTGTTTTGGGAAGTTTGTTTGTTTGTTTCCTGTGTGACAGTTCCGAGTGCAATAGCTTTTCCTCGGGAAGTCCTTCAGGAACGCCAGTCACAGTTTCTCCCATTACACTTACTGTGCACACACAAAGTTAACAAACAAACAAACAAAAATCACCTCCAACTTTCGCAAGTTAATTTATTACGTAGGGCTCTTTTCAGTGACTCCCTTACGTCTGGCTCCTTCTCTCACAATTTCCAACTGGTGTAATATGAGCCAAGCTCTGTCTTTTTATAGCAAGACACCCACTTCTCATTTACAGCTGGCTGACTTTGTACACTGTATGAAAAATAATCAAACCTGCTCCCCAAGTGCAAAGAACTGAAAATGTCCAGCTTTGACTGTATTCCGGATCACCCCTTGAGCTCTGATTTGGTGAAGAGATTAAAGGCTGCCCTGGAAGTTAGGGATGAGAACACGGTGATGAATCTGATCTGTACAGAGGTTAAACATGTGAATGCCACCATAGAACTATCTAATGATGACTGGATGAAGGACCCAGAAGCTCCGCTGCACCCATTAGTGCTAGTAGGTAACTACAATTTTTTTTTAAAATGGCAAAAAGAGATACTTAAACGGTCATTAGCAGGTTAATTCTGTGAAGAATGATTATTCATGAAAGGGAAGAAATTGACAGATTAAATGTTGTTTACCTGCAAATTAGTTTAACAGACACTGGTTTTCCATGTTTGTGTTTTAGGCTCACTCCAAGCTTGATTATTACCACAAGTCTCTCCTCTGTCCTGTATTCCACTCTCTGCTCAGTGTTTGCCACGTTTAAAACAATTGAATACATTATTCCGGCAGACAGGCCTCCATAAGTGCAGCAATCAGGTCAGGATCAAAGATCAATTTGCTCTCCACGGCAAAGTGTTTCTCAACCCTACCTTGCATTAGAACAATTTCCAGGCGGGAGACGTTCATCAATTGAACTCTGTTGGTGTCTGCCTTTCTCTGTATATTAGGGTTTGGACAAAAGCCTAACAGAGCTAAGCACTCCATCCACTCCTAACTGCAACAATGACAGGAATCCCTAAGGGTCACTGTCAGCTTCCAAGCACTCACTCGTGGCTGCATGTGGCTCTTTTGTGCCCTGCCTCAGTTTCCCCTATAACAAGGTAACAATTAGTTCACTCTAACAGCCCTGTTGAGGAGAACCCAAACTTTTTTGCCTAACTTCAGCCTAGCTCCATCTAATAAACCATTCAGAAAGAAGCACTTGCACAATGGTTTACAGGCACTTAGCTTGGAGCCCAGTCAAAACATTAAGTCCCAAAGCAACAGTTTCTGAACATGTTCAGAATACGCTTCAGGGAGTCAGGACTGGATGAATCTCTCCCTAGTTTGACGGCTTCTGGAGTAGTCAGTCTCAGGTTTCTCTAGCAACAGCTGCTGCTGCTGCTACTGTAGGCTCCAGGCATCTCTGCTGCCTCTCTCGGCTTGTCAGAGTCTCCTTCCGGCCTCCATAGTTGTACATCTTTCCAGTCCTTTCTGTTGGTTTCGTTTCTGTTTGAGGCTTCCCTGATGCCATCTGTAAGACCCCACCTTAGCTTCCTTTTGCTTGTCAGCTAGGTAATATCCACCACCCCTCGCAGCAGGGGTGGGCAGACTAATTAGCCCAGCCTAGTTGTTTCTAGCTCTCTCACCATAGAGGGGCAAGCCATGCTATGACATGGTACTGACCCAACCTTCCCCATCTTCTCTGTTAGACAACCAGCTACAACACAGCTTTTACAACTACATCTCCTCATCCCTAGGGGTCAGTGTTCGACCACCACAACCTATTTAGCCTTCCAGTTCAGCTGAATATTAGGGTACATCTGCACTAGCCGGTAGATTGACCCAGGGTTTGATTTCACACACCTATTGGGAATGCGCAAAATCAAACTATCAGGGTTCAACAGTGGACCCCGTACTCAATGTTTTGAGGAGTAAGGGAAGAGTTTCTCCCAGCCACCTCCCTCAGTGAGGACAGACAAGTAAGTCAATCGTAGATAAGATGATTCCCACTAATTGCTGTAGCTGGAATTGCATATCTACAATCGCCTTTAATGTCTAGTGTAGACCTGGCCTTTCATTCGAGAAGTAACAGAGAGGTAGCCATGTCAGTCTGTATCCTAATAAAACAGGAGTCCTGGAGCCCCTTAAAGACTAACAAAAGAATTTATTAGGTGATGAGGTTTCGTGGGGCAGATCCACTTCTTCAGATCTGAAGAAGTGGGTCTTCCCCACAAAACTTCATCACCTTCTATCAGAGTGTAACCATTGCTTCATTTCTTAAAATTAAAGCAACCAGAAGTTATCGTTGCATCAGATGTATGCGGACATGGTGCAAACAACAGTGTTATGCCTCAGCATAGGAGCCTCTCTTCCATGGACACAGTGAGAAAAACGCAATGGGCCAAAATTTCACGAATCACAACCTCTTCGTCCAGCTGGGAAACAGAATAAAGTGCCATACAGAGCTAGCGCCAAACTGTGGCCTATACTCTTTGGTCAGGGGAAGGTAGAGACATGGGCTCAGGAGACAGTGCATGAGAGGAGCTGTCACTGACTCTCAGGGTGGCTTCCAGAGATTGAGGACTTTTGGCCATACTGGAGGCACCACAGCTTCTGCAACTGTCGTAGCCATGCAGAAGAAGCAAAAGGAAGTTGTGGGAGAAGGGAGCAAAGAGAGCAAGTCATGCCATTGTCTAATCCACTCAGGCATACATGATTTTCCTGGTTCTTCCGTTTTTAAACAGTTTTTCCAAATACCAAAAAAGTGGCAGGGAGGGAGGGACTACAAGAGCAACGTCCAGAACTCAGCCCAGAGAACAACTGGGCTAATTGCCCCTTTTAGGTGAGTTTTCCCCCACACAGTGCGGCATTCAGAGGAGCCGCCATGAGCAGGAACCCAGACAGATGCTAAAGAGAAGAGACAATGCTGTCAGAGGTCTGGGAGGACTGTAATTAGGCCCAGTTGCTAGGCCTAGAGAATCTGCTATTTAAATGTCCTGTGCTGAATTAGCCTTTTGAGCCAGAGTGCAGAGATTGTGGACAACAGATACAGGTCAGGGTAGACCACTGGTTGGGGCACTGGCCTAGATTGGGTGGAATTCCCAACACTGCTACCAGTGTAAACTTGGCAAGTCCCTCAGGGCCTGACTTTCAAAGGTGCCACACACCCACAACACCTATTGACCTAGGTACTCAGTAGTCCAAGACATCTGGGTACCATTCAGCTTTGCAAAATGGGAGTAGAAATACTGCCTGTCTCATGGGCTGCTGCAGGGATAAAGTCACTTATAACTGTGAGGCACATAGCAATAAGACATATAAAAGCAGCAAGAGAGGCAGAGGGAGCAAACTGGGAGTTGTTAGGATAGAGGGGTTCAAGCCCCTACTCCCCTCATATTAAAAGTCAACTGTGTGCAATATTGATGATTCAGCTTTGCCCTCGTGGTCATGCTCCCTCTTTGAGCACTGCAATAAAACCTTGAAAATTCACATGAATGACTGGAACTAGTCCCCACACGTTATGGATCAGCAATGAAGAAAACACGCAGCTTAGGAGGGCAAAGACAACGCACTGCGGCATACTTGGGCGTTGATTTTGGCAAGTGGCATCCACTGCCAATCATTTAGATTACTTTGTGGTCTACAAGCATCATCCAGCACGAGTTATGAAAGGAATGAAGTCTTGGGAACAGGAGCCATCACAGCTGGACTTAGCTGTCGTTGAGAAAAGGGGAAAGACCGTGGTATGTGTGAGAGCACTACGAGGGGTGCTAAAACACAGTTCTTCAAAAGCTCCTGCCAGCACTTGAACTTACTAGCACATTCACTGACCACAGGTATTGGTGCTCAGATCACCATCAAACAGCGTCTACCTCTTTAAAGAACTTGAAGGAACGTTGACTAGGTGTGTCTGGTTGTGGGGAGGGAGGCAGTTATTTGTTTTGCTGTGTTTACACAGTGGTGAATTGAAACATATCTCAGGTTACAATTATGCACTTTCAAATCTGTTAATACACACACATTAGAAATACCGCACTGGGGACGATCATGTGTTTCATGCTCACTTAGAATTTTTTTGAAATTATGTAAGAATCTTAAATTTCACCGCAAAAGTGTTTTAGTTTTCAGAACTGTGAAGCAAGGCTTCCATACTTACCCAGAATACCCAAAAATCAGAGGAAATCTAAAAACCTCAAAAGGTAGATATAAAAATCTCCGGATTTTTAAGCCAATCTCATTATTTTGAATACTTGGGACTGACAAAATTGGAAGGTATGATTTGAAGCCTATATAATGTCATAAATTAACTAAGCTGTTATGTAGCAGCTTCAGGAAATAAATCAGTAAACATCTCTCAATTTACCCTTTTTGGTTTTGCATATTGTGCTCCTTCACGTGACAATAATGAGTTTTCCTAATAATATGAAATCAGCTCAGACAATCTGAGTCATTATTAATAGACACACTTGATCTAAAGAAGTAAAATTGCTTAATGTTTTGTTAAATGAGGTGTACTCTACAAACACTCATATTCAGAAAGAAGGGTAAGAGACTACAGCATATTAAAGATTAATGGTCCTAACGCTTTGTTAATGGAGCACACATGTTTGCATGCTGTACCTGCATGGGCCCTATCCTGCAAACACAGACATGAGTAATTTACAGATTTGAGTAAGTCCATTACACAGAGTTATTCATATTCATAATTATTGTCAGGATCAGGACCTTAAACTAAAACCTGTTTGCTAGGCTGCCCAGCCAAAATAATAAGGTGAAAGTATATACCATTAACTTTCTCTTGAGGATTAAAAAAGGAAGAATGACCAACACTGAAACTAGGAAGATCACATTGGAATGGACTGAGATGCCCTTAGTGGGGTGGGAAAGCATTTTACTCACAATTAGTGTGACGCATTTCAATGGAATGAGAGAGAACCAATTGATTTCAATGGGGTGACTTTTTTTTACTCGTTTTGTAAGAAAAAGGCATTTTGGAGGGCCCAAGAGTATTTGACAAATTTGGGTGGAATTCAAAGAATAGTCCCAGTTGGGTAAAATTTCAGAAGAGTCAAAATGTTTGTTTTGTTTTTCCTCATTTTCTTGTTTTGAAACATTTTGGTTTTGATATTTGCTTCGAAGTGTCATTTTGATTTCAATTAAAAAAAGCCACACAGGCACACCAAAAAAAGATGAAAAACATCCAAACCAGACACATCAAAATGCAAAGTTTGAAAAACATTTTCGGCTATTCAAAACCAAAATTTCACTGTAAAAAAAAAAAATTCAGTGTTTTGGATGGGGGGATTTTTAGTATTTCAGCTTAGCCCACAAATCCTTAAAATGTATTATTCACTCTGCCCATCATCCTCATCTACTAATTAGAAACTGACCTGCTGTCAACAGCAGTTCCTATGCTGCATGCAAATTGTCTGATGCAGAAAAGAGCAGCCAAAACATAACATAAAAAGGCAACCAAAAACGAAGCTTTGTTCAGAATCATGGAGTAATACTTCATCATCACCAGTGTAATTTCTGACCAAGATATAACAGATTAATTTTCCCATATAAATGGAGCAAGACATCGGTTTCCACTTGTGAGTTATTTATTTTTTGTCAAGAAAAAAAAGAAAAAAAAACCCACAGAAACAAAGTCTCCATGAGTGAAACATCATTTTCACTAGCATTCTGCACATTGACCTGAAACACAAAGTAATAGCTGTGTCATGGTTTCCTATGTGGCAGGCAGAAAGAAACTCTTGTAGACATTCCATGTACTTCATCATTAAAAGTACATCTTTTCCAAGTTCTACGGCACATGTATGGATGGTCTTCTGTAGGGGAGGCAGCCTGGGCTAGTTGCCAGGGTAGCAAATTGGGACTTGCGTGTAATTCTGAGTCCTGCCTGGTTTGCTGGGTGACCTGGGGAAAGTCACTGCTTCATTCTGTGCCTCAATTTCCCCGTCAGTACAAAGAGATCACTGATACTGGCCTCCTTTGCAAAGCATTCTGAGATTAGGAAATGGCACAAGGGTATTAAAAAAAAAAGACATTTTAAGTGGCATAGGAGAACATCTACTGCAGTTTTGATCAGAATTATTTTACTTCATAAAATTCATTTTTATTTTAAAACCATGGTTGTTTTAGCCATAGAACATCACCCCTTGAAAACAAAAGAAATCCAGTAACAACTAATGCCAATAGGGGATATATAGGGACAGGACCATCAGATTCCCAGGGAAGAGAATACCAATATGGTGCACAGGCCAGACACAAGCAACTGGAAGTGTCCAGAAGTAGGTACATGGGGCAAAATTCTGCCTCTGCTGAAATCAGTGGTGCAGTTCCCATTCACCCACAGTGTCTCCCTGAAATTCCCTTACTCTAAAACCTATCGACTATACACCCACTTTCTGCCACAAATAGGAAGCTTCTTTGTTACATCGAACACATTATGGCAATGCTCAATCCAAAGCTGCTGGTTAGTGTCTGTTTTTGCTCTCAAGGAGTCATCAGATTTAGATCCTGGCCTTTTTTAGCAATCCAGCTGAGGAGTCTTCCTGACTCCTTCCTGTTTGTTAGCCAGCAGTATTTCCACCTTCCAAGAATTCTCTCCGAAGGACACAGACTTTTGAAAGTGACCAAACAACCCACAGTACTGCCACCTGCCATGAATCAGTGCTACTGTTATGACCCCTCAGATTAACTAAAAACTTGAAAATGTGGTTCCATCCTGAACAATACACAGTACCTTCTAATCAGCAGGAAACAGCTTGCCTTAGCTAGCGAGTGAGCAAAGCAACCTAGACAAACTGGTGTTTGTTACATGTCCCACTTAGGGATAATATAGGATTTGTAAAATCCTCCCAGTTGCAGCTAATTTTAGCCTCACGTTAGTAATGCTGCTATTCTTATAACTGTGCTTTGCACTGACCAGAATGTATAAAAAGCTGGGGTGCAAATGAAGGTTCATAGGGAGGGAGAGGGATGAAACATAAATCTGAACAGTGTAACACGGTCAGGCTACGTGTACACTACAAGATAAATTCCCCTTTATTCAGCACTGGTAAGGCTGCACCTGGAGTACTGCACTCAGTTCTGCCCCCCACCATCCCCACCCATTACAAAAATGATTGGCAAGAGTCTAACAGAGAGCAACAAAAATTATTAGGGGCCTGGAGCACATGACATATGTGGAGGAGGAGAGACTGAGGGATTTGAGCTTATTTAGTCTGCAGAAGAGAAGAGTGAGAGGGATTTGACAGCAGCCTTCGGCTACGTCTACACTAGCCAAAAACTTTGATTCGAAGTTTACTAATGAAGTGTTGAAATACATATTCAGCACCTCATTAGCATGCAGGCAGCTGCGGCACATCGAAATTGACGCGGCTTGCCGCCGCGCGGCTCATCCAGATGGGGCTCCTTTTCGAAAGGACCCCAGCTACTTCCAAGTCTCCTTATTCCTATGAGCAGATGTATTTCAGCACTTCATCAGTAAACTTCGAAATGGCCATTTTGGCTAGTGTAGACACGGCCTTCAGCTGCCTGAAGGGAGGTTCCAAAGAGGATGGAAGGAGGCTCTTTTCAGTGGGTGAGGTCTAGGTTGGATATTACAAAAAGCTGTTTCACTAAGAGGGTGGTAAACCACTGGAAATGGATGGTGGTGGAATCTCCATTGTGACAGAGCCCTGGCTGGGATGATTTTAGTTGGGGTTGGGGTTGGTCTTGCTTTTAGCAGGGCAGTGGACCTGACCTGCTGAGGTCTCTTCCAAACTTATGATTCTATTATTTTAAAGTACATGCCCTAGAGAAATGCAAAACTCACTGCCACCCTCACCTTTGTAATCAAATATTCCATCCAATTAATGACTCTGTTCAGTTTGGAAGATGTAACAGAACATCAATACAACTCCATAACTCCTACATTTTTGTATATTGTTTGCTGGCTTCACTTGGTTGCAGTTTCTTGAGGTCATTTTGTTTCCTCAAGACTTCCTTGAATATTTCCATGGAGGGCATTTAGAACATGGGTGTTCATGTTTTAGATTACATAAAACCTATTAGTCGAGAGGGATGGTCTTGTACTTAAGGCATCAATCAGACTGGGAGTCAGGAGATCCATAATCTATTTTTGTCTCTGCATAATCACTCCGTTTGCGCCTGGGTACATTGGTCAGGACTTGATCCTGCTTCCCTTGTCAAATTCCCGGTGACTTCACTGACAGCAATAGATTTGACCCTTGTATCCTTGCAATCCCTATGTCTGTGGGATTTTTGCCATTAATATGAAAGGTAATAGCATTAGGGTCTAAGTATCAGAGGGGTGGCCATGTTAGTCTGTATCCACAAAAACAACAAGAAGTCCTGTGGCACCTTACAGACTAACAGATTTATTGGCTCATAAGCTTTTGGGGGCAAAGACCCACTTTGTCTGACTAGGAAGTGTCTTTGCCCCTGAAAGCTTATGCTCCAATAAATCTGTCAGTATACAAGATGCCACAGGACTTCTCGCTGTTTTAGGTTCTGTCTGTTTATTACACGGAATGCAAGGGTATTAATCCTTAGATCAAAGGTGCTGTGGATTTTTAATTCATTCATGTTTATAAAGTGCTTTTGTGATACTCAGAAGACACTCTTCCGAGCATGTTTCCTACAGCACAGTATTATTACTTACTGCAAAACCCAGTCACCACTAATGGCTCTTTTGTACACAAAAGCATATAACAGTGGATAGCACTGGAAATATGGATCAGAGTCCTGAAAAATATCAGCCTCCCAGATAAACCACTTGAAAATGTATTTGTACACAGACTCCAGAAGACTGCAAGTGATATGAATTCACTCAGCTAGGGATAAAACCAGAAGTTAAAGACCTTTCTTTTATTATGGGAAAATTTTCCTCCCAGACTAAACTGGTCTTTTTTCCTGCCAACCTGCTGTCTGGAATTAACACAGGAGTTTAATCACAGAGGTGCGGACACAAAGCTGCATTGTGAACATTTGACCTTAGCTACCACTTTGTGATTACACACAGACATACAGATGTATATATAACTAGAAACTTGCTGTTGCTGTATCTAGAAGTCCATATGACTATCACTATATCAAGTAACCATTATCATCTGACCTTCCTGGAGTTATAAATACAACAACAATAGAGCCCTAACTGGATTATAATTGGACAATGGTAACAGGACAATGGAAATAACTAACTATAAAAGTCCATCTATCCACACAGCTGGGTCTTACACTAAAATAAGTTACAGCCCATTGTAATGGACGAGCTGCCAGGACCCGTTACAGAGAAGCTGCAGATTCTCTCAACGGTGGAATCAGAGCACCCAGTAACGGCTCACATGCCTGCGGACAAATACTATTCAGCACTGGTCACAGGAGACCTGAGAAACCTCAAGGTCCTGACTGATAAATATTATGAAGACGTCAATCTCATATTTGAGATCTGTAAAAATGAGCTGGAATGGCAAGTGAACAGCCAGGGTTCTTATGGACTGTCAGGTACTGTCACTTCCCAGAGTCAGTTTTAAAAGTAAATAGGTGCTTACTAACACCAATTCAGACAAAGGTGCGGTGCATTCACATCGAATGAATTGCACTCTGTTTTTCAATAGCCTGCTAATATGTTACAGGAGAGTCTGATTTCTTCTGAGCTTGATTATGCCATAAGCTCAGCGGATGCAGCTTTTGTGTGTAATGTTTGTGTTGCCTCACAGCAAGTAAGTTTCTTAAATTTTTTGAGAACATCAAACAGTAACATTTTTTTATGCAGAACACCTATTGAAATTTTCTTTAACAAAATGCCACCAGACAGCAAAAAAAAAAGAAAAGAAAAGAAAACCACCAGAAGTAATTTTATCAGGTATCATAGCAATGAAGAAGTGGCATTGTATCTGGTTTTAACAACATTATCAGTGTATGATATCAAAAAAGTGTCAGCCACTTGTGACGCACATACAAGTTGTTCATTGAACACCAGGGTTCTACAGAACATAGGTTAAGTAACACTGATCTAGGAGTCCTGGCTTGGGCAGTGGCATCAGAAACAGGGTGTGATCCTAGAGGCTCAAGAGGAGACCTTTGTGTGAGCAGTTCTTTAAACACTGTGTCTGTACTGCATGGGGTGAGTAGCACTCGGCTGTATTTCGCACCGCCTGCACAGCGCCTCCTTTGGTTCAAGAGATGGCAAAAGCTGGGAAGCGGTCAGGCAACAATCAAAAAAATTTCCCATCCAAAACTATGGTCTGAAACTATAGCCTCCAGCCTGCCTGCACTGGCAGGGTTTGGAGGAACAGCTCCAGCCTACGTGCAGACAGTGCTGGCTTCTGCGTTTTAATATCTCAAGGTGATTGTTGAAGAGAAAGGGATAAAATAACTGGCAGGATTTACACCTATGCATAGGGAGGAAGGAGGGTTACATGGCATTAGACCAAGGGTGGGGAACCCCTGGCCCATGGGCCAGATGTGGTTCGCCAGAATTAGCCCCTGGTGAGCTCTCAGACATTTGTTTCCCTGAGTGTCTGGGTTGTCCCATTGGCCAGGAACTTTGAACCGCAGCTATGGAGAGCCACAGGCCTCCAAGCCTGCAGACACTCGTGTAAACAGAGCGCCCAGCAGCGTACCACAGACTTCCCACCCCGCACTAGATGCCTAGAGGAAAGCACCGGACTGAGACTTGGGAGACCTGGGTTCATTTCCCAGCCACACCACTGTCTCCCTCTTCAGCTTGGAATTTCCTCACTCCACAGTCCAGTTCCCTGCCTCAGCGGCCCCGTGTCTCAAATGAGGACAGGACATCCCTGGCCACTGCCTCGCCAGCCTGCTGGGGAAATGAACTGCTTTCTTTCACTGGCACATGGGTAGAGAGCAATAGGAGTCCCCAAAGGAAGGGTGTACCTGCACCCCACGGAGCTCATAACTTTCAGAAACCAGCCAGCCAGGTGTGACCTGCTGGATTTGACAGCATATTGACCTTTGATGATGGTGTGTACAGAAAGGAAGCCAGGGCAGGGGAACAGAACAGCCTACACATTTCTGAGGGCTAGCTTCACCCCAGAACTACAAGGCAGGGAAGCCAGCCCCGGGAATGGAATGCAAGCAGACAGTTCTTTGCAAATCCAAACTCCAGCATTGCCAAGGCAGTTGGCAAATCCAGGGCCACTGGAGTATTAAACTCCCATTTGGTCCTGCTACTTCAGGCCCACTACGTGTCCAGCCAGCAGAGGCTTTTCCCCTGGCTGAACAGAAAGCTACATCCCCGGGCGCAGCTTTCAACAGGTTAGAAATCTGTATGAGATGCAGGTGGGTAATTAATGAGCTGTCTTTTAAAACTTCCCAGCATGGGCTCAGGGGAAGAAGTTAACTCTGTGAATAAGGTCCCCTTTGCGGCTCATTACAGCCACAATATCGATTCTTCCATCATTATAAGATGGTATTCCTACCATGTGAAATCCTGCCCATTGATGTGCATTCACCAGGGAATTTTCTTTTCCCCTATAACCACCACGACTCAGAGTGGCTAACAACCTTAAATAGGCCTTTTGAAAGCCCCAAAGTTTTCAGAGAGCGGAAAAATGTACAGAGTGCTGCTCTGTTTTGTTGAGCAAAAGGGCAACAGCTACACACAGAGAGGACTAAAAAGGGGGAAAGAAATAAACCAGAATGGTGTTGAATGAGGAGCGAGTAATCCTTTTCGAGAGCAATGTGCATTAAAGAGGAGCAAATGCTCAGGCATTTTCTGCAGGTCAAAACTTTCTCAAATTCCTTTTCCTGACCACTGTGAGGCAAGGAGAGAAGAGACTCGGCAGGTGGCACAAACTCATTGTTGTGCTTTGTGTTTTAATTGCTCCCACTCTCAGGCCAGGTCAACACGCCATGCTTAGGTCAACGTGAGCTGCCACAGGTTGTCATAGCTGTGGAAGTAGCTTCACTTAAGTTTGGCTCCTGATTTGGTCACACCACCTCCCTGAGTGGTGGAGAGTCATTGATAACGTATGTAGGTCAACGCAATGTCGTTATAGACACTGAGTTGCTTATGTCTTTCAGGAGCTGCTCCACTATGTCCCATGTTGACAATACTATTGATACAAATGCTCCCGGACAGGATGTGCACCACTGCAGCAGGGCCGACAGCCACTGTGGGCCCCAAAGCAAGCGGGAAGGGAGGGCCAGCTCCATGCCCCAGGAAGGGGTGAGGTCAAGCGTTGAGGGGGCGTGGCCTAGTGCTATCAGCCCTTAGCACCTCACAGCCACATGGAATGGCAGAGCAGCACTGCTGCTGCACTTCAAAGTGGCCCAGAGCTCTGGGCACCCTTGAAATGCCAGACCTTGGGGCAGCTGGCCCCTTGGCCCCACCACCACCATCGGTGGGCCTGCACCACCAACACCAGGAGCTAAGTGTGCAGACATGAGTGATTATATAACGAGGTGACTGCATGCCAACGTAAGTCAGGCTGACAGTTCATAGTGAGATACAGCCTCAGTCTGTGCAACAGAAAAGTACAACATTGACTGTACACCTTGAATAAAATTAGAGGCCACTCTACCTTGACTGATCCCTTAGCTTAGCATAAGTCGTGAACTCCTATTCTATCTGTTCAATCTTGTGTTTAGCTGTGAGAAACTGAGTACATTTCTCAGACCCCACGAAGAGCTCTGTGTAGCTTGAAAGCTCATCTCTCTCCCCAACAGAAGTTAGTCCAATAAAAGATATCGCCTCCCCGACCTTGTCTGTCTAGTGTAAAAGGAAAATTTTCGGACAACTGTGTCTGCTACTGACCCCGCTGCAATGATCACAGTAGGGAAGCTGCTAACAAAGTTATTCTCACCCCTGGCAGGAAGGGAAGCGTGGCTACCACTTTGCAGATGGGAAACAGACACTTAAAATCAAGGGACTTGCCCAAGGCCATCCAGGAAACCTGTGGCAGAACTTGGATCTCAGGAGTTCCTGGCCTCGGCCCGAACAAGTCAAACCTTCTCATGTTGTTCTCTCTCTGCCCTACAGGCCTGTGGTCCCTAGAATACAAAAGGGAACTGACCACCCCACTGTGCATCACTGCCAGCCATGGACACACCACCTGCCTGCGTCACCTGCTGTTCTGGCGGGCAGACCCCAACATGGCTCCAGGAGGCCAGAGTGCTCTGCACGAGGCCTGCCTGGGGGGCCACACGGACTGTGTGGAGCTGCTCCTGGAGCACAGAGCCAACCCCAACCTCCTGAGCGACCAAGGCTTGGCACCACTCCACCTGTGCACCAACCCAAACACACTGGGGTAAGAAGAGAGCAGCATGGACCCTTCCCCACCCCCAGTTAATCACCACCACGGCCCTTGTAATGGAAGTGTTCATTTAACCATCTTAGAATCACAGAGCATGAGAACTGGAAGGCACCTTGAGAGGTCAAGTCCAGTCCCTGCCCTCTCAGCAGGACCAAGCACTATCCATATCATCCCCATTAGATGTTTATCCAACCTCTTCTTAAATATCTCCAAGGATAGAGATACTACAACCACCCTTGGCAATTTATTCCAGTACTTAACCACCCTGGCAGAAGTTTTTCCTAATGTCCAACCTAAACCTCCCTTGCTGCAGCTTAAGCCCGTTGCTTCTTTTCCTGTCCTCAGAGACCAAGGAGAACAATTTTTCCTCCTCCTCCTTGTAACCCTTTTGTAAGTACTTGAAAACTGCTATCATGTCCCCTCTCAGCCTTCTCTTTTCTAAACTAAGCAAGCCCAATTATTTCAGTCTTCCCTCCCAGCTCACATTCTCTAAACCTTCACGGTGTAGGTCTTCTCTCCATCCATCCATCAATTCTTCTCTACATGGGCCTGATCCAGAGCCCACTGGAGCCTACAGAAAGCGTCCTACAGAGCCTATAGTATCTTAGCAATTGTTCAGTACTAGCCTAGAGCAAGAAAAGGGCCAGTCCCTATAACACTGAGTTTAAGGGGAACTTACATAAAATTGACTCTTTCCTATATGCCAGATGTACTTTCCACATGTAACGCTGACAGACCTGGGTCACCAGCACCCGGGATTAAACTTGTGATCATAGGGGCTAAAGCCCTGTGCTCTACTGCATGAGCTAAAGGCAAGCTGGCTCTCAGCCAAGGCTGTAGAGCAGAGACTTCACTCACCCTAGTGTGAGGTCTCAGTGCCTCTGGATACTTCACGTGGCTAGTCAGTACCTCCTCTCCTGTTAGCAACAGCAACACATTTTTACTATTTGTTAGCCCTGTGGTGCCAATACAGCAACAGGGAGATGGATTTAAGCTCCAGACAGAGAATCTTCAAGTCAAATGCACAGATGGGTACACTGCATTTACACAGTTACTACATCTAATCAAACCCCTCTGCTGTAAATGCCACAGCTGATTATCTGAGTGCTCACAGCTGTCCACACGCCAATTGGACTCTAATATCAGTACCCCCATCTTCTCCCATAACACCTTCAACAAAAACTTATCCATTAATAAAATAGGTGATAGGACACTTGGCTACAGAAGGGGCATTTAAATATGTTCATTGTACATACTATGATTGTCTCTCTCTTCCCCCACAGTTTATATCAGTTCTGTCTCAGGCACCAATCCTGCAAAGATTTACACGGGTGTTACACTTCAGTAGGACTATTCAGGGCACTAGGGTAAGCCATACAGTAAAGCCATAAAGTAAGGTTAGGGCCTTACAATCTGTGCCCTAAAGGGTTTAGCTTGTCAACTGTGGCCAGTAGCCAAACCTAGGATGCTAGTGGGATTCAATTAGGGCAGGGCAACATTTTTCAGACTCAGATGTTTTTGACCATGTTTCCATTAATTGTGAATTTCAAACAGGGAAACAAAGCCCACAACAAAGTACAAAAATTAATCTTTTTGACCCCATTTCCAGTTATTTTTATTCATAAAAATACTGTCAAAGTTTAAATACAGTAACTTTTTTTTTTATTATTGTGATTAATAATTGTGATTTTTTTTACTGGCTCTAGAAAAAAATAAGTTATAATAATCTGAAAAAAAAAAAAAAAGCCAGGTGTGAAACTCTTTGCCAGAGCAGAAACACGTCAGAAGGGGATGGCATAACCACACTTTATGCAAGCACAGCTTAATTGATCATTTGGAAAGAATCCTGTTTTGTGATGAACAACTCAGGGACTCTCCACACATGCAACACAGACAGCCCCGTGACACAGGGTGGCTGGTGAAGACAAGCACACGTCTTGGTCCCAGGTACAGCCACGCCATGACGGACATTGCACAAATTCACACAAAACCATGTATATTGGGAGTAAAATACTTGCTGTTTCTGCATCACTTCTCAAAAAAAGCACAGCCCTAGGCTACATTCACCCACTGCCTTCCCTTCCCTTCCCTTCCCTTCCCTTCCTACAGGACCCCCGCAGAGAGGGGATGGGTGAGGAAAGGTGCGCTGGCCGCTTTTTTCTGCCATCCCAGCTTGTAAAGGGCTCCCTGCTCCTGCCCCTCCTTGCGGCTGGGTCTGGGAATTTAGCTCTTACCCTGCCTGGCACCTTCTTCTGTTAGTTATTTGCGGCACAGACCCCTCTGTGCCCCCTGCAGTCCTCTTCCGTTGCTAACGGCCGTCTGTCCCGCTCGCGTGTGGTGCCCCGTGTTTGGGGTAACGAAGTTCCCCCAGATGAGCTCTCCAGACTCTGTCTCAGGCAATCTCCTTTCCAACACAGGACCCACCCAGCACCCCCAGTTCCAGACCGGGGGGCTGCTCACCGGCAACCCAGGCTCCCCAGTCTCCAACCTGACTGCCGTCCCCCAGACTCCTTCCTGCCTCACCTCTCTGTCCTCTCGTCTGTCTCTGGGTTTACCTCAGGAACTTCCTCCCCTCCCTGGGGCTACTGCTCCCCTCCAGTTCTCCCTTCAGGCTCTGTACTCCTCCCACCCTGGCCAACTCTCTTCCCGTTAGGCCAAGGGTTTTCCAAGGGTGGGGCACGCGCCCAAGGAGATATGTTTGGGGGCAGCAAGTGGCAGTGCCAAGCAGCTCATTCGAGCCCCACCCAGCAAGGCCTGGGGCAGCCTCTATGGGGAATGGGGAGGGAGCAGCATCTTCCCCCCACCCCCCTGCAACTTACCTCAGTGGGCCACCCAGCCTGCAGGCCACCATCGACATCTGCCACGTCTGCACCCATGGCCACTGGCCGCCAAGAGAGGGGCACATGTGCCTCCCCGCACCCTCAAAACCTGAGAGGGGAAGGGCAGGTAGCAGCCTTGCCCCAGCAGAGCCACCTGGCTGAGAAGCAGCTGCTGCTGAGGGAGCCTTGGCTGTGCCAGTGGCCAGTAGCTGTGCCTCTGAAGCTGACAGGAGCAGGTAACCGCTGCAGCTCTGCTGAGGTCCTCTGCTTGGTTTAGGGGCAGGCTATAATGGCCAGCCCACTTTTGCACTCGTTAATTTTTGTCCAGGTTGTGGGCTGGGGGGACAACCAAAAACTCTAGCTGGAGGGAGAGGGCTCAGCCCAGAAATTGTAGGCCCTGGTTCCCTTCCCGGTGCAGCAATCTTAGGTTAATGGGCCCCTGCTGGCCCCCCCCACCTCAGAGCTTGTGTGGGGCAGACACCGGCTCCACAGCTTCTACTCCAGGGCCCCCAGAGGCAGAAAGTCCAGAGAGGAAAGGTTGTGACTGTGGAAAGCTGCCTGCCTGCCTCCCTCCCTCTGTCCGTCCCTCCCTCACACCCACCTGCTGCAGAGGATCAGCAGAAGTGATGGGGCAGGTGATGCCCAGGATATCACAGGACAAGCTAATGAATCAGTGTGTCTCCAAAGCAGGCCCATTGGCAGAGGGGAATGGGAAAGGGGGCCGCTGCCCCCAGGCCCAGCGTTTCAAAGGGGTATGGAGCGTCACCCATTGCTGCAACTTTGGCCAGAGCGCCGAGCCCTTTTCAAGTGCCAGAGCAGCCGCGCTCTGCCACTCCACGCCGCTCTCGGTGGGAGGGGGCCAGTGCAGCGGTCTGTGTGGCGCTAAGGGCTGACTGCCTTAAGCCCCACCTCTTCCACCCTTAGCCCTGCCCCTTCTGGGAGCCTGGAGCTAGCCCCTGCCCACCTTGTGCAAGGGCTCATGGAGGCTGTCAGCCCCACTGTCCCAGGACAGCCTCTGCAAGCAGTGCACCTAGGGGTCTGGGCAGGTTTCAAATCAGCCCTCTGCTGGACTATCGGGGTGTGGGGATGGAAATACTG
Organism: Carettochelys insculpta; assembly: GCF_033958435.1. NCBI lineage: Eukaryota > Metazoa > Chordata > Testudines > Carettochelyidae > Carettochelys > Carettochelys insculpta. Next base: position 4,002,463 of record NC_134144.1, on the reverse strand, counting down.
CAACCCTTTTTGCAGAAGCAAATTCCCTGATCTACTGTGTACATGGAAGGAGATACCCATCTCACCAGGGCTGCAGCCCTTTCTGTCTTGCAACACACACTGTTCTGATCTTGTCCGACATGGCAATAAAGTAACATCTGAAATCTCAGGAAGCCTACACATGCCCTGAGATAGAGCAGAACAGATTAAGGCATTTAAAAAAAAACACTCATCCTGGCTGTGATCTGTGTCCTGTTTCAGCTCAGTATGTATCATTAAAACTTGGACAGCATTTTTTTTTCTGAAGTTTGGCTGCCTTGATATCTTGGCAAAGCTGCTTACAAGTGTAGGGAACTTCACTGCCTGCCAGTTTCAATTAAGGGCCACCCTGGTGTCAAAGCCATCCCCTTTAGACAGGCAGAGACGCTAAACAAAACTAGGTTGTGAGTCTTGGATAACACTACAGAACACAAATAGGATGGGACAGCTGCGGGAGTAAAGCTCCTAAGAACAGAAGGTATCTGCTCAGGGGAGGTAGTTTTCACACATCTCTGAGGTTTCCCAAACCACCAAAAGGGAGTCATGCTCCAACCACAATAGAGGGGTGGATCAAAGAACAACATGATGATGCAGAATAGCTCTGGCATGATGCAAACAAAGCAAAAACAATTTTTCAAGAGGGTCACTAGACAAATACTGCGCCTTGGCTCAAAAAGGGCCTGATTATTTTCCTCATTCATCTCCACGGCTAGGTCTACACAGCAGCATTATTTTGAAATAAGCTATTCCGGAAGAGATTTTCCAGAATAGCTTTTTTCAACATACTGCATCTACACACAAAACAATGCTCAGCTATTTCAAAATAGAGCCTCCACGTGCAATAGGGCTATTCCAGATTAGAGCCTTTGGGTGCACTACAGCCGATTTCGAAACAGCCTCTATTCCCTGTCTATGCAGCCCCTCTTCTGAAATATCTACTTCTAAATAGGCATTATTCCTCAGAGACTGAGGTTTACCAAATTCGAAATAAGCCATCAGCTATTTCAAAATCATTTCAAAATAGCGGTTTCATTGCGTAGACGCTTGCAAAGTTATTGTGGAATAGTGTCCATTATTCTGAAATAACTTCGCTATGTAGACACGCCCTATCAGGCCAGGACTGGCCCCTAAATTTCCCTTTAATACTTTCTCTCTTTAAAGAGAAAACTTGGTTCACAAGCCTACAGGCTAAAATAATTGTTACACACAGCCTTGCAATCGTAACTATTTATTTGCCCAGATGCTCCCATACCATAAAAATGATGGGAAGGAGGGTGACAGATTTACTTGCTGATATAAAACATAAAAGTCCCCTGAATAAGATTTTTTGCCCAGTTCTTTCAGTTGCTCTCCAAGCACAGCTGATTTACATGATTTTACTGGAGCAGGGAGGCAGGGGTGGAATGGCATTTGAACTGCCAACCTGTAATCCAAGTTACAGACAGCGGCAACATGGAAACAGCCGACTTATAAGCCCTTGAATATTGGGGCTTTATAATGGAAATGTTGGCAGACCCTTAACTACAGCAGCGCTACTGGAGACCTCTACAATGACTAAGCCAACTACCTTGAAGGATCAAAAATTAATAGACATTTCAGACAGGTTTTGAGGTTCCGACCACTGCTTTTCAATTGCAAAGACTTTTGCTAAAGTTAGCCCCTGAAGAGGTCAAGCTTCTGCTAACATAAACATTTGTGTCTGATTAAGAGAGACTACTTTCCCTGATTTTGAGGAGTAGATTTTAGGTCATCCTTAATTTTTTACTGCCAGCAAAGAGCAGGTCATTGACCTACATACCGAGCTATTTTATTTTTCTCCCTCTTGATAACAATGGCCAGGACACCTATGTGTCGGGTTCTTCTGTATTCCCATATAGTCGGCAATTCACCATGGGGGCAGGACTTAAAACCTTTGAGCCTCTGAGTGACTGGGATAAAAAAAAATTATCTGGGCTTCCTTCCAGCCATTTGAGCTTCAGAATCCATGAGAATTTGACAAAAAAAAGGATATCAGAGCTTTAATCTAGGAGCTTTTTGAAGAGATTTAAAAAAAAAAAAGTTCCAGTAAAGTTCACTCTTACCTTCTTCGCGTTAGGAGCCATGCATGCCAACTTCGCCCTATTTAGCAGAGAGTTCCTTTCCTTGACCTCCTTTTTGCAGGAGAGATAATTAACATGGCGGGGTAAGCCGAGTCTGTAAATTTACTGCACTCGGTCTTTTTTTCCCCCCTCTTTTGCTAAAGGTGGGATGATTAAAAAGAAGAGAATTGAGTTGATTTTTCCTTTTTCTCTTTGAAAGAGACTAAAATTGAAGGGGAGCAAAAGCCTTTGCTTCTCAACTTTGTCAGTGGTGCCAAGAGACAATAAAAACGGAAGCCTGAAAAGAGTCAGGTGCATGTAAGAAGGCTGGTGCTGAACTATTGGGACCTGGGGGAAATTTCTCTCTGCTTCAGACAGAGACGGGGAGACCTTTGAGTGAAACGGCAAAACCCATTGTTTTCCATGCATTAGCATGACCATTAGCAATGGGCTGGAGGTAATGAGGCTAGGGCCCTCCATTCCCACATCTCCTGCTTTCCACATGGACAGGAGAAGAGAGATTCTGCTGTGGCGATGCCTCAGACCACCCTATTGCACCCTAACAATGATGCTCTGCAGAAGCGGGTTCAGCAAACCACTGAACTGCAGCATTAATATGGGCAGGTGTCCACCAGCGAGATGCAGAAAAGCCTCATCTCTGCCAGAGATCTTGGAACGTTTACCCTCATCTTCCATCCTAGATGTCTCCATATGTATTACATTAGTTAGCTGGACTGGCTTGCAGCTACTTTTGGCTGATTTTATTTACATAACTTTTCTTTAAAGGCAAGATATGACAGTAACCACTGGAAAAATAGAATGCTGAGCTCTAATATATAGAAAATATGTTATCTAACATGGAACAGGATTACAATGGGTTCAATAGGAGCAGGAGGGGAAAAATTTTACTCTTACCAAATGAAGCTGGTCAAAAATCCATTTTCCCCTGAAACAGAATTATAGACAAAAAATGTGTCATTCAGATTTTTGATTTTCTGATACATATTTTTGGAAAACTTTTGAATTTTTATTTATGTTTTCAAATAACTAGTTTTTGATGTGTTTGCCTTTGCTTTTTTGCCACAGAACAAATGATGTCACAGAGCTTTTCCACTTTTTCTTTGAGTTTCTTTCCCAGCCTTTTCCATCTCTGACTTTTCCAAAGTTGGAGAAGTTGTAAAAAGTTAGTTTGACCAAAAGGGGCAAAGGAGAGAAAGAGTGTGTTGAGGGAAAGAAAACTTGGGTATGCTAAATTTCAAATATGTTTTGATTTTTAAAAACCTAAGCAAAATATTCAAAAAGAAACAAAATGAAAATTCTCCTTGAATCCAATAAGAGAGACAAGGAAGATTACACAATAACTGTTATTGGACTAACTTCTGTTGGTGAGAAAGACAAGATTTTGAGCTGACCCGTCAGCTCTTTCATCAGTTGACTTCAGGAATTGGTCCAATTGAAGATATTACTCACACCTCGTCCTTCTAATATCGGGAGACCAGCATGGCCACAACAGCACTTCATACATTGCATCAATATCATTTTCCCACAAAAATCTTCCTTTTGATTTAAATCTTATTTTTAAAGTGGAAGATATTTTCAACCAAAAAATGTTGACTGGCTCTTCTTCCCGCCATCTTATGTCTCTCTCACCTTAATTGCCAAATTAGTTACTAAAGGAGTGACAAGGAGAACCAGGACAGGAAGTATCAGAGAGGTGGCCGTGTTAGTGTTTATCTTCGAGAACAACAAGAAGTCCTGTGGCACCTTATAGACTAACAGATATTTTGGAGCATAAGCTTTTGTGGGCAAAGACCCACTTCATCAGATGCATCTGATGAAGCGGGTCTTTGTCCACGAAAGCTTATGCTCCAAAATATCAGTAGAGAAAGGAGTCACAAAAGCCAAAAGAGCACAAGAAGCCAAGGAGTGTGTAATCAAGTGGGTCAAAAGCACAGCAAGGTCATGAGAGTCATAGTGTTGAGGCCAGAAGGGACTACCAGACAATCTGCTCTGATCCCCTGCCCATGTCAGGCCATCAACTTCAACCTGCACCAATAACTTAAATGTCAAAGAGGAGAATCATAGAACCACAGAACACTAAAACTGGCAGGGACCTTGAGAAGTCATCAAGTCCAGTCCGCTGCCCTCATGGCAGGAGCAAGCACCATCTAGACCATCCTTGTTAGATATTTATCCAACCTGTTCTTATATATCTCCAATGATGGAGATTCCACAACCTCCCTACCCAATTTATTCCAGTAATTAGACACCCTGACAGTAAGGAAATGTTCCCTGATGGCATACAGGACCTGTCACCAAGCTGTAACATGAGCCAAACACCACACATTTCCGTGGCAAGAGACTGATGCCATGAAGGCTCATGTCCTGACCAGCTTGCTAAGCTTAAAGTGAGTGAACAGGCCTACTTGCTTTAATGGGAGGAATGGTCTTGTGATCCAGGTGCTGGTCCAAGACTTCGGCCCGCCATTCCTGACTGTGCTACAAACCCTCTAATTCACTGCAGGCAAGTCATTTAATTTATGTGTGAAATGGGTACACATTAACACTGCCTTTGTCTTGCCTTTTTAGATTGTTAACTCCTAAGCCCAGACTGTCTAACTCTTCCTATCCTCAGTGTTTACCACTAAGGGGCCTTGATTTGGGTTGGGTCCTCTACCATGATACAAGGATAGTACAACCTGGATGTAATGAACCCATCAGGATCCAAGCCATTTTTCATTATAACCAGAGGTGCATTATGGTAAAAGAACAATCAAAATGAACAATAAACTACTGGAGTAGGTTAATGAAGTTACCTTGGTTAAAATCATTAGCTATATTAATTAATTGTTATAAGGTTAAGATTTTCTGTCTTTTTTTAAGTAGAAGTCATGGACTGGTCATGAGTAATAAACAAAATGTCACAGAAGTCTGGGATCTGTCCATGGGAAGGCAGAAACTAACAGTTCAGTGGCAAGACTTAAGTGTCAGCTTCCACACTCTCCACAGACAGATGGCAGGCTTCCATAAACTTTTTTTCACTGCCCACAACCTGTCTGCGACTTTTATGAAAAATATCAGTGAGAAAATCTTCACCTTACACATGTGCAGCGTTCTTTCTTTAATATAAATTACAAAGAGGTAGCCATGTTAGTCTGTATCTTCACAAAGTAAAAATTAAAAAAGCAGTCATGTAGCACTTTAAAGACTAACAAAATAATTTATTAGCTGATGAGCTTTCATGGGGCAGACCCACATGTATTTCCAGTACAGCACTATCTCCTGATCTGAAGAAGTGGTCTGCCCATGAAAGCTCATCACCTAACACATTGGCTGTGTCTACACGTGCCCCAAACTTCGAAATGGCCATGCAAATGGCCATTTCGAAGTTTACTAATGAAGCGCTGAAATGCATATTCAGCGCTTCATCAGCATGCGGGTGGCAGCGGCGCTTCGAAATTGACGAGCCTTGCCGCCGTGCGGCGCGTCCAGACGGGGCTACTTTTCGAAAGCACGCCACCTACTTCGAAGTCCCCTTACTTCCGTGAGCTCATGGGAATAAGGGGACTTCGAAGACGGTGGCGTCCTTTCGAAAAGGAGCCCCGTCTGGACGCGCCGCGCGGCGGCAAGACTCATCAATTTCGAAGCGCCGCTGCCGCCCGCATGCTGATGAAGCGCTGAATATGCATTTCAGCGCTTCATTAGTAAACTTCGAAATGGCCATTTGCATGGCCATTTCGAAGTTTGGGGCACGTGTAGACGTAGCCATTATGTTTAGTCTTTAAAGTGCTCCATAACTGCTCTTTTGTTTTACATAAATTACAGTAAGTTGAGATCTAGAGACCGGGTTCATTCTAGCCAAAGGTTTGTGATTATGATGGCTGTTATAGCAAGAGTGTGCTGGAGTAACATTAAGCACTTCTTTATGTGCTAGCAGTAGGAGCAGATGGATTTTAAGAGTGACCTGTAAAGGAGAAATTAATCGTGTTTGCTTCTGCCACTGACCAGGCTGCAGGGAGATATTTCACATACGTATAAACAAACTTTTCTCCATTATTCCCCACAGGTTTGTTCAGTCAGCCAGCTGTTTGTGTGTTCACTGTAAATGTCCCAGAATATATCATTCTGGGATGTCGCAGCAACTCAAAAATACCAGAATAGCAGTAAGCCAACCAATAGGGTCACTACATCATTATGTTTTTAATTATTAGAGCGGGCAATGTGCATAGCCTCTCAGCAGACCCGACAAACACCACGAGCCCTGGGTCAAGGTGGGAGGGCGGTCCAGCTCTACACCCCCGGAAGGGGCACGGCAAAAGGCGGAAGGGGCAGGTCCAATGGCAAAGAGCCCTTTGTGCCACTCGTTTCGTGGCACTGCACCTCCAGGCATTCTTCCAGAGCTGCGCAGAGAGGCACACAAGCTCTGTTGTGGCATTTCAAAGGAGCCTGGAGCTCCAGCCACTGCCAAAGTAGTGGTGGCCAGAGCTCCAGGTCCCTTTGAAGTGCCGGAGCCAGGGACAACTGAGCCCTTTGCTCCCACCCCCGTCGATGGCCTGTAGCTCCTAAGGTTATGGCTACCGAGCTATTTGGACAATAAAAATAAGCCGTGGCTATGAAACTGACCACCTATTTGGTCAGGGTGGGTTCTCCATCACTGCCAAATTTTAAACCAAGACGGCTCTTGGAATTATTTTGGGGGTGTTTTCTGGCCTATGTTACACCAAAAGGCAGATGATGACCGAAGTGGTGCCTTCTAGCCTTGCAATGGATAAACTCATACAACAATCGGTCACCTCCGATCACCATTGTACCCAGGACTAGGTTTCCTTTTTTGAACAATACCAGCAGGAGCTCCAAGAGGTGACAGGGCCACGCAGAAATGCATCTCTTGCCTGAGTCAGTGGACATAAATCTGATCGGCCAACCTCCACAGTGCATTGTGGTGTTTACTCAATGGTTGCACCATTTGCTCTACTATCTCCTCAGACCTTTGCATTTGTTTTCAAATCTACTTGCATGTTATGTAGGGGAGGCAACATGATTTACCTAAGTCCTTGGGAGGTGGCTCCATGCCCAGAATTTTTAGCTAGTTCTTCAGCCCCAGCACAACACATTCTCCAGCATCACCGAGCAACAGAGCCGGCCCCCTGACTCTGGGAGGCCTATGCAGAACAGTTATTTTAGAGGCTAGTTGACATGACACTTATTTAAGTCCTGAATGTCCCCCTCGGAGAGTCAGCAGAAAAACTGAATTCATCACCCACAACCCAAGAAGGCATTTAAGGCACACAGAAACATCCCTGTCTTAACCAGCCAGAGGAACTGAACGTGGAACCCCCCAGAGCTGAAAGCACACATCCCTACCCTTGAGTGAAAAGGCCACAAGCTGAGAGCTTCAGCTGCTCTGTATGCTCTGTGGATCAGGCCCAGAGTCCGGGGCACAACAAATTAACCAGTAGGTTACATGCTTCCCCAGGAGGGAAGCCACTCACCACCAGGCCCCGGCTGAATTCCACGTGAGCCCCGGCTCTGTGATACAGGCCATCATGACTAACAATGGAGACTGGAGCAGGGATCTCTGAAATTAAATATGTGAGTCTCTATAGCCAGTGTTCCCTGTAAGCTGAGTGGAGAAGCAACCACCCAGTAGAGATTCAGGTGCCACTCAGCTGATTAGCTGAGCACCCACAGCCAGCAGCATGTATTTCTATTGGTGGTGCACATGGGCCTATGCCTTGGTGCACATGATAAAACTTATTCCACCTATGGATGGAAAAAAAATTAGCAGGAACACTGCCCATGGCCTGTAGCAGACATGCATCCTCTGAAAACAAGTTACATGGTTATAATCTGCACCAAACAGTGGGTTACACATATGCATAAGGGCTTGCCTAAACCAAGGCTACAGTGCTGAGGTTAGTTTGAGTTTCATTTGTCTTTGGCAGGTCACTTTCAAGGGCCAAATGGTGCTTTGTCAATTTACACAAGTTGAGGATTGAGCCCTTACATCTACTTTCCATGACAATGTAAACCCTTGAGTGAAAGAAAAATGAGAGACGAGAGCAAGGTTTATTTCAGTTAAGTACCACCACTGAACATCACTGAACACTGCAGAAATGTACTTGAGCAAAATAGTAGGTGCACAGTGCATATAAGAAGAAAGTTTAGATGGGTGTTCACTGGCCAAGCAACAAAGGAGTGTAAGTTTCTCCAGACGACCAAAGACGTGAGAAGCAGGCAACGCAGGAGGACACCAGAATGGGCCCATCTGTCTCTATTATGAAACCTACATCCCAGACTATTTTCAAGATCTTGCCTTATTGCCTATAAGTCTGCCCTTCTCCCTGCTACCCTCCCCTTTTTACCTAACAGAAACCCTAATCGCAGCAGGGTTAGTTGTAGTGGCATTGGCACCAGCTGCCCTTTGCACGTACTGAAGAATTTGACATTGGTTTTTGCCACCATGTCACCATTACAATGGTTACGTCAACTTCTAGCAGAAAAAGTAGCAGTAATTTTGATTCATCTTGACTGGCTTATCACATTCACTTACTTGCACTCAAAAGCCATTGCTGTGGACTGTTTATCTTTAACCCCCTTCTGTTTGTCAGAAGGAATTCTGGGCTGTAAATAGAATATCGTAGCAGGCAGGGGTGGGGGCATTTTAATGGCCAATGGTTCATGATAGCCTCCCCCTGTTCTTGGATCATTGTTTTGCAAATTGCCCAGATGACAAGAGGGTGTTTGTTTAAACACAAACCCTTGAATTCGCAGGTGCTGCTGCATGGGATGGGTCCCCAAGTTGGGTGGCAAGCAATTCTGTACATTGCTTACAACATACATCCCTTTCAGTGGGTTTAAACCAGGGCAAAAAGTGTTCCCTTGCAGCATGCACAAGGGGTAAAATCCTGCAGTCCTTACTCAGGCAAAACTTCCAGAAACACTAGTGGGATTTCTGTCTGAATAAGGAGAAATGGACAAGTTTGGCCAAGGCCATGATCTCCATGATGCAAGGCTATTATGATATAGTGTCTTTCCCTTGCAACAATTTAGAAGCAGGTCATTCTAGTGTGAGCAATGCTAAGCTACATTTGGAGAGCCAGGGAATATGTATCAGCACCCAACTAGTTTCTGAAACTAGGAGAAGCCATGAGTGGGACTTTTCTGCTTAGGTCAAGTGTACAATAGACCTTAAAGTGGATCACAGGTACGCAGTTCCAGCTATGGCAACTGCTTAGCTGGAATTGATGTATCTATGCTCAACTTACCTGGCCATCCTCACTGAGGATGGTTAATGGGATACACTCTACCGCCAACCTCCCTTACTCCTCGTGAGATTAAGAAGTACAGTAGTTGACCGTCGACTCCTGATAGCTCGATTTTGCACGTCTCCACTCAGCATGAGAAACCGAACCCCAGAAGATGGACCCAGTTCTATCTGCTGAGTAATGTAGATGAACCCTTAGAAAAGAGGAGACTAAGGAGGGATATGATAGGGGTCTACAAAATCGTGACTGGTGTTGAGAAAGTAAATAAGGATACATTATTTACTTGTTCCCATAACACAAGAATTAGTGGTCACCAAATGAAACAAATAGGTAGCAGGTTTAAAACCAGCCAAAGGAAGTATTTCTTAATGCAATGCACAGTCAACCTGCGGAACTCCTTGTCAGAGGGCATTGTGAAGACCAGGTCTTCAACAGAGTTCAAAAAAGAACTAGATAAATACATGGAGGATAGCTCCGCCGATGGCTATTAGCCAACATGGGCAGAAACAATGTCCCTCACCTCTCTCAGAAGTTGGGAGGGGCAACAGTGGGAAGGTCACTTGACTACCTGTTCTGTTCACTCCCTGCCTTTTTTAAGTCCTTGTTTCGATCACTTAAATGGTGGACTCAGAAATGAGTGGAGAAAGCGTTTTAATGCCAAACCTGTTCTTGTACAGCACTCCCCGTGTGTCTCAGAACAGCCCAAGATAATGCATTAGGGAGCTTTAGCTTTCTTCCCCCCTTTTACTTATTCCGGGTCAATACTAGCGTGAAAAGCCTTGACCACCAGCCAGCCCCAGACAGCGGGTTTGGTGTTTTCAACTCAGACTCATTGCCTGCTTCACTACAGCTGACATCTGACTAAAGAGCTTTGCCTTTCCAGGCTGCCTCCCACCTACTGCCTACACGCAGACCCTTGCCCTAAGGCATGCATGTCAGACAAGAGCTGGGTTACATGAGCAGTCTGCATAACACTCCAGGGATGTTATCTACACCAAGAGATGAAACAACTGCAGACACACTGATTGCATCAATGGGCTGGTTGTTCCCTGTGTCCTTGCAATGGTTTAGTGTCTCCAGAGCAACACTGATTTTGTCAAAAGCTTGCTGGCACATCCAACCACCTCTTAACCTTGCCGATACCAGTGGATGCTGGGTCTCCAGGAGCACCTACTATGTAGGGCCCAGAGCTCATCCCACATGTGAAGGGAAGGACTGGCTGAAGCACTGTAGTTTGATGGCATGTGGTGCTCCATCCATAGGGAGAAGACACGGCAGCAGGCTACATTGAGGCAGCCAGGCTCCTTCCAGGCCCGGGCAAGTTAAACAGACACTTAAACGCAATTGCAAAGTGCCAACCACTGCCCTTCCTTTTTTCTTCATGTCAACAAGGACCATGACCTTAACCCTGTGTCGGCACTTGCAGCAGTCAGCCTGAGTCAGCCTCAACCACTGGGGATAGAAGGCTCTTTGACCTAAGCCAAAGAAAAACCATCTTTCTCCCCTGTGCCTGGAAAGCACTTGGGAGTGGGTCTGCAATCCCCACAGCTGGTAGATGAGCTAATGGCAGTGCTTTTTTGTGCTGGTGCTTGCAGGTACTGAGTACTGGCGCCTGGGCAGCCCCAGCCATGGGATTGGCTGTAGGGGAGGGGCGGGGAGCTGGATGAATACTGGCTCCTCTTTTTTTTAACAAAAAAAGGCCCTGGTGAACAGCAAGGAGCAGCCTGGTTTGCAGGGCATGGGCTGCACTCACCTTGCTCTGGCATTAATAAGATTTGTAGACCTGGAGGCTTATGAAAACAGTAATTCCTCAATATGCATATCAGTGCATACGCATGAGCTCACTTCCACAATCTTCTTTATCCCCCTCATCCTCCTGCTCCTGCTTCCTCCTCCATCGTCACCTTCCCTCTCTTACCCTGATTTTCCTGTCTTGCCTGGAGCAATGAGACCTTTTCCCTTCAGCTCTGGCAGGGCCAGAGACTCACATCCCTCCCTTCTCCCAGTGGAGTGTTCTCTGGGGAGAGGAAGCCAGAGTCCTGCTCCCTCCCCAGTTGGACGGCAAGCTTCCTGCCTGCTCCCTTCTCCGCACTGCTGCCCGCTGCTCCCCCGGCTGACCAGCTGGCTCTGCAGAGCCACTGCAGCTGCTGTGTCGCTCTGCCAGGCAGATCCAGGTTCAATGTTTTACTGGGGGAACTGCAGCAAGGAGAGGCTCCCTATGGGATCAGAGCTGTGGGGAGGGTATACGCTTTAGACGCTGAGGTGATGGATGTCATGTAAGTACCGAGGGTAGATAAGGGAAAGGGAAGCAAGCAAGCCATCCCTGCCAGGGTGCAGTCTAGACTCATTTCAGGCTCCCGAGAGGTCACCTGAAAAGCCTGGCAGAGGGGGCTGGAATGGGAGTCTCCTGAGGAGACTTATCAGGCCTGATGACTCACAGCCAGAGGACGTTCCACCTCAGATCCAGGTGTGCGTGCCTCAAAGTCAATGGCATGCTGCCTGCCGGCTCCAGGATCACTCCTGGCACATCACCGTGGGGGTGTATTGTGAGCAGGCACACCTGGCAGCTCCCTCCCCTGGGTGGGATGGTCCCACAACGGCGATCCTGACCACCGCCCCTTTCAAAACACAGGTGTCTCACCCACTGATTTGACCGCAGTGCCTGCACCCTTTCAATGCCTCCATTCTCCGTCTTTCCCTCACCACAGTAAGTTTAACCTTCTCATCCCTTTCCAGGCCCTACGTACCTCTCTGTCTCGGGCTCCCTCTCGTGGCACAGCCCAGGACGCCTGCTCATTCCTCTTTTGCAGTTTCCTCTTCAGCTCCTTCACACCACCCTCAAGACACAGGATGTCCACACAGCTGCAGCTTGCCAGCTTCCTCCAGAACCTGCCACAAGACTCCCTTCTTCTGCACTGGCCTGACATAGCGAGTTAAGACTGTTTCCTAAGAAAGCACACCCCATTTTTCCCCTTCTGGTTACCCAGCATGCAGTGGCATCAACAGCCATCGCAGGCCCCAGGGCAAGGTTGCGGGGGGCTGGTTCTATGCCCCCCCCCAGAAGAGGCAGGGCCAAAGGTGGAAGGGGTATGGCTTCGGGCAGACAGCCCTTTGCACCACTGAGATAATGGCGGTGGGCCCCTCCTTCTGCCTCAGAGCCACACAGAGCAGAGCAGCAACACGACCGCTGCATTTCAAAGGGGCTGGGAGCTACGCCGCAACCATCTCAGGCAGATGCTGCGGATTGTTCTGTGCGTTGCTCTGAAAGAAAACGCCATTCACGGTACCTTGCTGGTCATTTTTAAACAACGACTGCACGCTAGTTTGGACTGAGCATTGGCATCAACTTTCCACCCATGTTTTCCATCCGCCGGCAGAAAACATTTTCTCACGTGCCCCAGGGTACATGCAGATGTGCTCTGCCCATGGAAGCACACGCCGCCGGCGGTGGGCAGCCATGGGTGCTCTGCTCATCAGCTGGGCAGCATTTGAATCCCTCCAGGGCGGCGACCCCAGTGCTCAGCTTACAGGGAACACCAGTTGGCACCCCACCATGGTGAGACACTTCAGCCTTAAGCACATTGTTTCCATGCCTTCTGTCTTGTGTTCCATCATTCTAGCAGTACTTAAGCGAATATGGAGCACAAATTCCATCCACAATCTTTGGAGGTCATACAAGAGCTTACAGACTCGTAGATCGGCTCTCTCTAGAGTTAGGGATAGTCTTTGTGGTCTTGCAAATAGAATGTGACAAAGACAGCCCAATACAGGTTGAACCTCCCTAATCCACAACTCTCTCATCCGGCAAGCTCTGTAATTTGGCACGATTTCAGTTAGCCAGATGACCACTTATTATGGATGCGGACAAATTTCCCGCAGCCCCATAAAGTTTGTTTCCAACCACCAGTCTTGGCGTTCAGTGTTCTGTGCTGCTATTTAGCTGTAATTTACACCTAAATGTCTCCTAAGAGCCCAATAAACCGTGGCAGTGTTGGCAACTCGCTTGATTACATTGACCTCCATGGTCCGGCAAATTCTCTTGTTCAGTTCCCAAGCATGCCGGATGAGAGAGGTTCAACCTGTAGTAACCCAATATCCAAGTCAGACAAGTCACTGCCCATTTCTCATTCAGTAAATGGACGTGTCACTTCCTTACAGATGTGCCAAACTCCTGGTAAAGTATGGAGCGATGGTTGATCTGCCAAGCGAAGAGAGACAGGAGACACCGCTTCACATAGCAGCTAAGCATGGGCTCTACGATCACGCTCTCCTGTACTTGAGGTACGGTGCTAGCGTGGATAGGAAGAACAGCCAGAAAGAAACGGCACTCAGTGTGTCTTGTGGACAGGCAAAAGAACAAGCGACACAAGAAAGCTACTTGCGGGTGTGCCAGTTGCTGGTGATGTACGGAGCAGATGTCAACACCACCGATGAAGAGGAAAAGAGTCCACTCCACAAGGCCTGCAAGAATGCCAGTCACAGCTTGGTCCAGTTTTTGCTGCAGAATAAAGCAGATGTCAATGCCATCGATTACAACGGAGCCTCCCCAATGTCCTGTATCCTACAGACCGCAGCCTTCAAGCAGCAGCTGAGGCCACATCTCACAGTGCAGACGTTGCTAAATCATGGCTCCCAAAAAATCTGGCCAATGGCCTTTGGGAAGGTACTGTCTCATAAGCAGGCTACCGGCACATTCAATTAGCCAGCTGACAGCCTGGAGAAGCTTTCCCAAAGGGAACAGTGAAGGGCTATGGGAAAGTTGGCCAGTTGGTGGTTCTTTCCAATCCAGGCCAGTTATTGCTGAGAGCAGGTGGCATTCCAGGGCTGCGCAGTGGCCTAAGTGAAAAGGATTTCAGGCAAGTTCCCACCAGATAGAAGTTCACCTCACGGCCCTGGCCTCTTTTTGGCCATGTCCAGAGAGACCGACCTGCTCTTTTCACCCCCTTACAAGGGCCTTTTTGGTCATGGTGGGAGGGTGACAGCTGCTATAATTAAGCAGAGGAATTAACCCTATAAGGCAAAACACAACACTAAATTCACTCACTTGTTTCTTTTAAAGAAGGGTGGGCAAAGCCTACTTCAAAAGGGTGCTGTCGGTATTCAACTGTCTTCTGACTGAATGAGCAACAATTAAATACAGGAACTAGACCAAAAAGCTAACAGCTCTCCACTCACATAGCGGGTAATGTCAGTGGGTAACATTTTCAATAATCCCCTAAATGACGTAGGCTCTGACATCCCATTTTCAGAAGTGACTTAGGAACCTACACCTCCCTGCAAGGCCAAGGAGCTTTGCAAAATGGACTTAGCAACCTGAGCTTCATGGCTTTGCAAGGAGAGGTAAGTCACTTTTGAAACTAGGCATGAAGACCCTCAGAGTGTCAGCTTCCATTGAGAGCTAGGAACACTTCTTGCAGTAGGTTTGCATTCTTTTCCTAAGAGGCTCATAATTTCACTATGGCACCCACAGCAGGATACAAACGTGAAATAAACTGCCAATATGTATTCAACTGACCTACATGTTGAGGCCAAAATACTTCCTCTGAGTAATTCCAGTGAAGAATACCGAGTCACACTAGATAGTAGCCTGGCCTGAGAAGGCTCCTGTGTTCTGAACTCTGCTTTGTGCACACAGGCCTCTCTGTGCTCACCTGTGTCTAAAGCAGAGGCAACAGAGCAGGCTCTAAGCACTGGCAGACCACCACCATGCAGGAGCAAACTCAGAGCCAAGGAGCAAATTCATCAGACCTGGGGGCCTTGTGCAGGTGTCTGCCTACTCCTTGCAAGAGCTCTGTCCCCACTTAGCTGCTTGTTGGCCTTTGTTCTAAGGACCAGGTGACCTGCAGCTAGGACCTGAACCCTGGGAGGCAGCAAATTAGCTCCACTGGCGACATAAAAGGCCATTGCATCCTTTCACATAAACAAATAGGTCTGTGTTTGGGAAGAAGGCAAGATTAGGCTGGTCTATTTTAACAACTATAGGAAAACCTGTGATGTTCCTCCAAGAGGTAATGTCACTGAAGTCAGTGAAGTTACACTAAGGAACACTATGTACAATGAAGTTTTATTATGTGCCAGTTCAGCCCCAAGTCACACAGGGGTGACTCACATGCCAAGTATTTTTTGTCTTCTCATTTGTGGCCTAACCTTGTGAGGTGCTAAGCACCTCTCAGGATCAGGCCTTTAAAGTCACACAACATTTTGCATAAAAGGTTAGTGTTGGCTTTAAATCACATGTTAACGAGCAATGCTGGGCATGTGCAGGCTCCTTGCAGACACAAGGTAACTTTTCCTAACTTGCATGAGGCTTTCCTCCAGGTATGTTAAAGACATTTTGGAAACTTACTGCAGAGCTCACAGAGGTTTCTAGCCCACTGAGAATGTTCCATTGGCCTTAGATTCTTAGGCCATTTGGACACATCTTAAAATGTTACCCAGAGTGCTTTGCTTTGTAAAGGGATGACTTTGTGATGTCCTGTGAAAGGGCTCAAATTCAGTCTGACTTGAGCGGCTGGAATCTTTCACTGCAACTTTGCTGCCTCGAGTAATGAACATTAAAATGGAAATTAAATGTCTCATGAGGACGTATATGAAGTGCTAGGAGGGTAAGGAGGAAAGTGGTAGGAGAGGCTGAAACTAGCTTTGGTTTGGAGGGTAACACTAACAGAGACTGTCCTGTCTGTATGTCTCTCTACCACAGAGCCCTGGCATGTCAGCTCGGCATTTTTGTCACTGAAGGTAGTCTTGTTATTTTGCATTTCATTGATTTGTACCTCAAACCATAAAGAAAACATCACCCTGGCTTCTCATGTACAGCAGAGTGTGTAAACAAAAAGCAATCAGTGCATCCAACGAAAAGAGCATCATAATAACAGCAAGACCTCCAATGGTTTTTGCATATGAAGGACTTGCTACAGAGCAGAATTCCTTTAATATTGTTTGGCCCCAATCCCTAGTACTGCCTTGGTTAAGTGGCTTACAGCATGGGGCTGTTATTTGTAGGACCTCTGATCCTTTCACCTGGTGACGTGATGAAAAAGGAAACCTCCAGTCACCCAAGTTTGGGCTTTGAAGAATCTCAGCTCTGAGGAGTGCACAGAATTCCCACTGGAATCTCACATCATTATCTCTGTGCTCGTTCTTCTAGGTCCTGAGGTCTTGTGCATCTGTGCCTGAGATCATTGAAATCCTCTTCAATTCCTACTCTCAAGCCCCCATCTCTGAGCAGTGGCAGGAGGCTATTCCAGAGGAGACATTTCAGGTAGGAAAGCTGAGGGCTGGTTTCTTCCCTGTGTAAAGCCAGTGGCACAGAAGTTTTGCCTTGCAAGACACAGGCTGATATCTCAAAGTGCCTGGGCTGCACCACGATGAGACTTTGAGCAATGGAAGTTCCTTCCTGCACCACTCTAACAACCAGAATGGCTGACACTTACATCTACCCTGAACATCTGTAAACAGCCAGAATAGGCGTAAGGGAAGGAAAAATAGCAGCCCATTTGCACACAATAGCTTAGGATCTTGCTCCTCAAAATGAAAACAGCCAAATGACATCAAAGGCAACTACGGTTTCCAACTGATGGTGCAAATGAAAAAGGGGGAGATTCAAAATGACTATTAAAATGTGTTAAAATTAACCTTAGAAAGATTGCTTTACTCTCGCATCTTAGTGTACATATAACAGACCTCATTTGGATCACTACAGTTTTACCTTGGATTAACACCATCAACTGAAAAGGTGTTACACCTGATTTACACCAGTAGCGCGACAATCAACACAAATCCAGCCCTATAAAGTTAGACTCAAAAGGGCCAACTGGACATGGGTTTTGAATGTTCTTTCCAGTGTTCTCCACATTGACTGTCATGCAAACACCGTTTTACAACGGTACATGTTAGTGATAAAAGAAAGGGGCAGACTAGCTTTCATTTTCTTTCCTTCCTTTAGTGTTGGAAAGTACAAAAAATGCTGGTGGGGCAATGAGTGGCTGAGAGAATCAGTAAAAGGAAATACAGCCTGAGCATTCTAGATTAGCTCTATATCCAGTCCAAGCTGAAGGCAGCATGGTATCTGGATTTGGCCCTTACTTAGGACTCAGGCGACTAGCTGGTTCTGAAAATGAGGCTATGTCCCTGCCTTGGGAGAGAATCCTGGACAGAGGAAGTCCTGAAGAACAAAGACTGCAAAAGCAGTGTTAGACTGTGAGGTGCCTGTTGCACTTTTACTGCATTGACATAAGAAACTCATGATCCCCAAATAACAACGGCCATACTGGGTTAGACCAAAGGTCCCTTCTAGCCCAGTATCCTGTCTGCTGACAGAAGCCAATGCCAGGTGCCCCAGAGGGAGTGCACAGAACAGGTAACCATCAAGCGATCTCTCTCCTGTCACCCGTTCCCAGCACCTGATACACAGAGGCTAGGGACACCATTCCTACCCATCGTAGCTAATAGCCATTGATGGACCCAACCTCCGTGCCTTTGTCTAGTTCTTTTTTCTGTTCTAGCTCTAGACAGTTTGAACAAGCAATCTCTGGTACGCACCGGTGGGATGATATCTCCTTCTCAGTAGCTATTACAGCATCTGAGCAGCACACAAAGCAACCAGCCACATGACAGAGTGGGGTCTAAGCCAAGGAGATATTAAGGAATTACCCCAAGTCCCACAAGAAGTCCACAGCAGAGCTGGGAACACAACCTGGTCTCCAAGCTGCAGCCTTAACCACAAGGTCACCCTCCCTCCTGCTCTGTCTCCGCAGGGAAGGTTTACACTGCAGTCTAAAATGATGTTGTCGCTTAACTAGGCACAGCCAGATTTGATCTAGCTAGCTAGGATAAAAACAGCAGTGCAAATGCAAGAGGGTGGGCTGTACGTGCCTGTTGTGCCATGCTAGCTAGATTACAGCTTACCCAAATATGCCTCCCCATGCTAGACTCAAACCTCCCCTTTACCCTGAGATGCACTCTTACCCCCACTCCCTGCAACTGTGAGTCAAGTCTCACCTATTCAGAGTTCACCCTTGGCACAGGCCAGGGAAGGCAGGTCAGAGGAGTCTGAAGCCACCTTTCCACCCTGCCCAGTGCCAGGAAGCCACAGCGAGGCCCAGAATGGTTCCCTAGGGACTGCCCATTCGGCCAGAGCTCAATGAAGCATGCTGCATGCTGGCTCCTCTCTCTCTGGTCCTCATCACGCTTGCTACTGCCCAGAACAGTGTTCCCTGTAAGCTGAGTGCTTGGGCAGCCCAGCTGATTGGCAGAGCACCCACTGCTCCCACTGCCAGCAGCAGATGCATCCACTAATGGTGTACATCCACACGTCTCAGTGCACATAACAAACTTTATTCCACACTCGGATAGAAAAAAATTAGAGGGAGCATTACCTGGAAACTCTCCCTACTCCTAGAGAGCCCCAGTAGGGCTGGCATAATGTCCCATACTCGGGCAATCATCAGCTGCCCCTTTATGGCAGCGTTTGATCACTTCGCTCTGTTCCTGTAACCACAGCGGAGCTCAATCATCTGTCAGTTGGTATATTCGTGAAGCGGTTTGAATGGATGCAGAACATCACCCCTATGTCTGTTGCTCCCTTCCACTCAAGTTCAGGCCAATGTTTTTCGTGCCCTTGGGTCATAAGAACCAACCTAGCCAGGGTTTACAAAGCACAGTCCTTGCCTTTGTCATCCCCTGGAAAAACCCCAGATTTGCCCTATAAAGTCAGTGGGGTCTGGGCACCAAACTCCTTGGAAGACCCAAAGCTACAACATTTAAAATCTCCACCTTTCCTTTTCTGGGTGCACAGCCAAGTGTTAGACAGAGAGGCCAGGCCTCAGCCCAGCTAAAATCTGACCCTGGTATGTTTACAGCTGACAGACAGCAGCCATGGGCATTACAACACAGTCATGATCACTGCTACGTCCTTTGAACCCTGTAGTAGATCTACTGCAGCCATCCTTGGAAGTACAAAGAAAACTGTCACATCATATAAGGGCTGTTCTCTGTGCCTTATGTAGTCAATTAAGCAGCCATCTCCAAAATTCCATGTCTCCTATGCTTGGAGTTACCAGGCTAAGGGTTTCTGAGGAATTCTGCTGTCAAGTATATTTTAACATCACAAAAAATAAAACTGTTTTCCACAGGGAGGTGTGATACCTGCCAAAACGTTGTGTGTTGTCCCCCCGATGGGAGTTACTTTTTTAGTTGCATTTCATTTCAAAAAGTTCTGCCAGCACCTAGACTTCTTAGCGTGTGAATTAGCTTTGGTAATGATGTTACCTTCTTTAATCTAATTGTGTAATTGATTTTCCATTGAAAAAGTCCCTGTTTCCTCTAGCTTCTCCAAAACCTGAATTCAAGGTTTTCTCTCTTTTGCTTTACAGATGCACCTGCCCTTTTATGAATCCTTTTTCATGCTGTCATGCACCCCTCGGTGTCTGCAACATTTGTGCCGTTGTGCCATTCGGAAAAAGTTTGGCAGCAAATGCCACTGCCTTATCCCCTTATTACCTGTTCCCAAACCTCTAAAAAACTACTTGCTGTTGGAACCTGAAGGAATACTGCTTTGAAGTGCTGTGCTTTCGCTAACTGAGCCCAAGCAGGATATTACAGTAGCTTTTGTCTGTGCTTTTAAAATTAAGAATCTGGCATGTCTCTTATAAATAATTGTTTTTCAGGGACTTAACCCTGCAATTTAAAAATTTGCTTTCAGTTGAAAAGTTGTATAGAATTTTTTAATTGCATTATATATTAATGCTGCACTTCTCTATAGGGTTAACAAATGAGTAACAGCTATTATAAGCGTATTACAGACATGAGTAGTACATGTTATAAAAACTTAATTGAAGTCAATGAGACGACACATATGCATAATACTGAACATGCGTAAGCAACAGCAGACTCTAACCCATGTGCAATCTTAATTATTTCAGTAGGATTACTCCCATGAGTAAAGAGAGCTAAATTTGGTCCTTGATAGAGGCACTGCTGTAACCTCTGACAATATTTGAATTGGTAAGGATAATCTATAATATAGAAAGAAAGGCTTGGCAGAATTAGATTTTCAGTTATTTATTTATAATTTTGACGAATATCCATACTTATTTTAAGCACCTTTTTTAGATTTTTGGTCTATGTAAATTTTCATGGCTAACCAGGTTATGTACTTTAAGCAGTTTTTCCATCTATTCAAATTTTCAAACTGGCAGGAAATTATGAGAGGGCAGACAATTAGTTGATAACAGTGGCTTTTCAGATTCAAAGAGCTAAAGCCAAACTAGAGTACAAATTGTCAACGTCACCTGTTGAAATAGACAAATACATAAATCAGAAACTCATCCCTGGGTTTTTTTAAACTATTTTTTCACTAATCTATTTGTAACAAGCCTAAATCAAAACTCTAAGTCACTGGATTTTTGACTCTAAGAAGTCCTCGAGCAATATTTGTCCTCTTTTGCTTCTCTCTAAATTTTGCTTAGCAATGGAAATATTTTTTCATCAGTTTGTGGGAATATGGTGAAATCAACATTTACTGGCACTTGCCAATAAAAATCTAATTCTTCCAAGCCTAAACAGAGACAATTCCTGTTACCCATTACTATTTTAACTGTCCTTCAATGACCAGGCTGCTGGCTGAAAGCTGGCTACTTTACACACTGAAAGTTTCTCTTTGATTCATAAATTAAGGTGGTTCCATCCTACCACTGGCAGTTCACAGCATCTCCAAAGATGTTCTAAGGAGCTCTTGGGTTTTGAGTAGCTCTGCTCTGAGTATGTGGCATAGTGCACTGAAAATAGTCACCTACTGGGGCTCCTGAAATCACCCTTGTTATATTCTAACACAGAACAGCTGGGGAGAGTTTATATGAAAATTAAGGGGAAGAGTTTGGGAACCTTTCAAAGGTTTAAAATAATATTAGTAGCTGGTGTCAACGGGAGAGCAGCCCCTCTTGACCTTATCACATACAAGACACTGCAGTGAGTATGCCAATTTCAGTGATGCTATTTGCAGAACTGAAGGAGCTCGACGGTGCCAGTAAGTGTGGACAAAATCTATAGCAATACTGAACTCTTTGGTGGATTTTACAGAGCCTCTGGCATCTTATTAAAGGTAAAAATTCTGTCTGGTGGAAAATATTTGTTTTCACTTTGTAAGATTTCATTAACCTTCTTTAAAGGCTGATTATATGGGTCGGGGGTTGTTTTGTTTGGGGGGCTGTTTGTTTTGTTTTGGGCTGTGTTTATCTGGTGGCTGGATGTAAGGGATGTCAAAGTTTGGTTCCACTGCAGCCAAGCCAATGCAGATAGGTCTAGTCTTCATCCCTGTCTCATTTTCCATAGTTGATTTGCACAGTTGCCTATACAAAGAAACATTTTCACTGCAGCATTCACATACTCTATTGGCACTTTTATGTGTCACATGTATTAGCATGGCAGCTTCTCAGAGGGGCGTACTCAATACAAGAGGACAGATTTAAGTGTAGCATTGAAAACATATTTCAGAATGAAAGCATGGAACACAGTAGTAAATTGGCAGCACAATGTGTAAGCCAACAGACCTTAAAATTAGACAGTAAACTGGCCTTCATATATAAGAAACATGGCCTTCTTAACTTGTGCTTAGCAAGGTTAAAAGGAGATGTGCATGGCCGATTGGAAGAGCTATTCTGAAATAGCTTATTTTGAAATAATGCTGCTGCACATAAAATGCATATTGAAATAGCATCCAGCTATTTCAAAAAAGAGCATCCACTTGCAATAGAGCTATTTCAGATTGGAGCTCTTGGATAGCTTATTTTGAAATAATGCCTCTTCCCTGTCTACACAGCCCCTATTCTGAAATATCTATTTCGGAATAGGCACTCACTATTCCTCTTAGAATGAAGTTTACCAAGTTAGAAATGAGCCGTACCCTTTTTCAAAATAATTTGTATAGATGCTCATAAAGTTATTTTGAAATAGTGGCCATTATTCCAAATTAACTTTGCTGTGTAGACATAGCCTAACTTATTCTAATATATTTCAAGCCTTCCCATCTTACTGCTTTCAAGTACCTAAAAGGTTGTTACAAGGAGGAGTGAGAAAAATTATCCTCCATAACCTTTTAGGATAGGACAAGAAGCAATGGGCTTAAATTGTAGCAGGGGAGGTTTAGGTTGGACATTAGGAAAAACTTCCTAGCTGTCTGGGTGGTTAAGCACTGGAAGGGAGGTTGTGGAAACTCCATTCTTGGAGATATTTAAAAGCAGGTTAGATAGACATCTATCAAGAATGACCTAGATGGTGTTGTGAGGGCAGGGGACTGGACTTGATGTCCTCTCAAGATCCCTTCCAGTTCTAGCGCTCTATGATCCTATAATACTATGAAAGTTCTGTCCTGATTGAGCAGCAGTTAATAGGTTCCCACCTCAGTCTCTTTAAATATTTCTTCCTGTGTCATCATTGCCAATCCAGATATAGAACAGGAAACCTGTGTCAGCTTCAGAGCTGCACGCATCATCAACCACCGCAAAATAGCTAAGAGAAGGAGACTTACAGAATTGCATAGTTCAGCTTTCTAAGCCAAGTGAAATAGTAAATTGCTGTATTGTTTAAAAGGCATCTTCCCTACATCCTCCAGGTGGCACCATGTGCACAACAGTCATACCATTAGCCTCACTAGTGGCAGTTACCTACTTATCACAGGAATTGAGTAGTTGAGTCTGGGGAGTGAATTGTTTTCTGTGGGAGCAAAAAGCAGCAGGGGGTGTTGGAACAATTTTATAGTGAGGGGTGCTGAGACCCATTGAAGCAAACTGTAAATGCTGTATATAACAAAGAATTTTGTGTGAGGCGGGTGCTACAGCACCCTTGCGCCTCTGTTTCCAGCGTCTATGGATAGCAGTCTTGCTTAACTATACTATAATATAATACTGTTCCCAGCCCCCCAAAAAAGAGAAATTCATTAATTAAAATATTGATTATTGGATTGTGTTGATGCCTTCTCTGAATTAATCGTGAACATTTTATAGGTTATGGGGCTGGTACATAAATGCAGGGCTAAGCTGCCTCTTTTTATCATGATCCTATAATGACAGCATCATTCCCCACCATGTATTCACAGAGTTCTTTAGTAGTATTATACACTTAACCCTGGGGTGTGAGTACATCCATTTTTCAGGAGTCATCTTTGACAAACTGGCATTTCAGTACTACTGCAATACTAACAGTCTTTGCTTAAGCACGCCAATAAAAAAAAGGAGTCGATTTCTTTTGTAAAGTAATTTGTAAGCAATAAACATGATTGAAAATGCAGTATCTGCTGCTGCCTATGCTAAATGCAGTGGTTTTTAACTCTCTGGATAATTATTCATGTGGTAGGCAGTTTTCTGTACGTATTTTGTGCCCCATCTCTGAGCAAAGTTAGCAAGTTTCTGAGGAACATTTTGAATGCACATCTCAGTATTTTCCTGCCAGACCCTGGTTTTGATGCAGATGTTACGGGAAGGGATCATTTTTTTCATCAGCTAAAGACAGGAGGTCACATTAACTTATAATACAGAGACACATAAAAATGCGATTATGACTGCTAAACAGAACACAGTAGGCTGCTAGTTAACACAATGAGATTTCTAGGAAGTGATGCATAAATTCTTCAAAAATGACACATTTTTCACGTTTCATTCCAATTAAATTACTGAGGCAGCTAACAGCAATGAGCACACAATGGATTTGGGTAAAATGAGGGTTTTTCTGGTGGTGGATTTTTGTGTTGTGGAAGGCTTTTTTTTTTTTTATCTTTTATCTGATGTGCGTGTGCTTTATGAAATGCAGTTAATATTACCCTGCTATTATGGATGATTTTAGCAAGTATCTCTTTCTCTTTGCATGAGATATTTACCCAGTTTGTCCCTGGCAACAATAAAACTACGAAAATACCCTGCACTGAGTGTTGGTGAGCTGGCTTCTAACAATATACCACTTTGGACTGAATAAACAGCAGTGTTAAGGGAGTGTTAAAGGTTGTCACACAAAGTAAATGTCAATAGTTAGATGCTTCCAGGAAACGAACAATATCTTTTAAATAAGAGCTATTCAGTGACATAGGAGCCTAACGGTGGGGTCAGCTTCTTCACTTCTAACCCAGCATATTTAGGACGAACAGTGAGTAACTCGGGTTTTTAACCTGCTAGGATCAAAGTCTGGCATATTCCCAGCGACTGGCTCTAGACATAGCAATCACCCAGCTGACCTTATTGACACAACAACAAAACTCGCCTTGTCCCAGGCGGGACCTCTGTGCTGTAATGCAGTTTCCGAAGGCACGGAAATGCAAGGTTCCCCTCCACCCGTGGGTGTGCGTGTGTGAGAGAGAGAAGTTTACTTTACTTAAGCTATTGTTAGCCTTCAGGGATGTCGCTGCTGAGCAGGGGCCCGATCCAGCTGCCAGGGAAGGCAATAGCAAAACCCCCTCTGAGTCCAGGAGTTTGGGATCAGGTCCCTCACTGGGGAGAAAAATATATTGTGACGACTCACCAGATTATCTGGGGCTGAGTGGGTAAAGGGCTAACAACTCCACTCCCACCCGCCCGTCGCTTTTCATCCCCTCCCGACCCCAAAACTGGGCATTGTAAGGAAATAGCATCTGATTTTCAAAGCAGAGGCTTAACACAAGCTGCACTGAGGCATGTGATCCACAAAGCAATACAAATCAGAAATGAGATTTCAGAGTCCTAATGAACCTGATTGCATGAACATTTATAATCCCCCATGGCTTTAAATGAAATCAGATATAATCAGGAGCTATGGGGAAAAGGGAGTGTTTACAGGCAGAGATTGTGAAGTGCTGCAGTATTAGTAAAGATGCTGTTCCTTCTATTGATGTCTAAAATGATGGATAATGTGAGAATGGCAAATATACTATTTGTCTAATGGCTCTGCAATTAAATTCCCCTGTAAATGACCCATGCCTCATTTCATCCTAATCTATGGAATTTTGATTGAATTCGTCAGCTCTAATTGAAAAATACTGCACTTTAATGTCTGCATTGCAGTTTCAGGACCATGGTGGTTTTAATGAGACAGTGCCCCTCTGACCTGGGAATATTTTAGATTTTTATTCGGGATTTTAAACCAGCAGATTCTTCCACTTTATTTCATCCAGAAGTGAATGTGTATGCGTATGTTTTTATAGGTATATCTAGATGTAGAGAAAGAAAAAATTGCAGACCACAGTATTATTAGCATCTGCTTTACTTTTCTTACAGTATTTTTACTTCTGCTACGTTCCAAAAATTTCCTGAAATACATTTCCACATTTGTGTTGCCAAATCATCTGAATGAATTAATTTAAGAACATAAACCAAGATTATTCATGTTTTGGCCATCCTCTGATTTTTTTTTTTAAATCTTTTTCACTAAGAGCAGCATCTAAGGTTTTCTTTTATGGGAGCAAGTATAAATTAAATAACAAAGCAAGTGTCTACAACAGCTAGGAATCATGTAAAGAAGGAAATCCATACCCCCCCTCCCCTCCACCAAAAGACACAACACTGGGCACAGAATTCGTAGATATGCTTTCTATGCAAATAGGGAAAATGATCCGGGAGAAATTAGCTAGTTGTTGAAGCATAGTCTCAAGATTGAAATGAGTTAAAGAGAATCGTGCAAAGGGGCTAATTGGATTAAGCAGCGAATGCTTCCTCTTTTCCTGAGAAACATAAAGAGAGAAATTTCAATCAAAGAGGCTGACAAGCAGATTGATGGGGAGCTGATTATAGGGGTGCAGCTGTACCCCCTAGCTTGAAGTGGTTTCCATTGTATGCAGGATGGAAACAAAACAGGCCACTTGCTCTCCAACCCTACTTGGGAAGGGTAAGTTGGATTTGTCACACCGGTTGGGAGTTTTCCAGGGATCCTGCTGATGGGGTCACATGCTGCCGTGAGTCTCCCAATGTCAAAGAACAGACGCCTGATTGCACTTGACGTGGGAGAATAATTAGCTGGCCTGTCACAGTAACTGTGATTTGGTCACAATCAGCCCTGCAGAAACCAGTACAGAGCAGCCTTCTGCAGCCGCCACTGCGCCAGGTCCAGTTCTGCCTCTCTGGTGCAGGCAAAACTGGTGGGAGGGAGGCCTGCAAGATTTACACAAAAGAGAAGTGACTAACGAGAGAGAAGGAAGTTCGGGCAGGAATTCTGCCACATGCTAAACACCAAAAACATGGCTCCAAACTCAGGTGAGCATAGCAAGCCTCAGAAGAGCCATATGAGGAGTAAATATCTATCCAATGAGTAGCCAGTGTCGTTAGGGTGAGGTGCTGAAAATGCAGCTATCCTCCGACAGTCTTCAGCCAGGCCAAATTCCTAATGAACTCCTACTGACTGGAGGGTACTATCTGCATCTCCTTCCCATTTTGAAATCGTCGATGATCACACGTAAACTACATATCATTAAACACGGCGCTGGCACATTATGTTATTTTCCCCCCTAAAATTGATTTAATGGCATGTAGTTTGCATATTAGTGTGAGGAGCTTTAAAATGCATGTACTGTGTAATTACAATTTCAGCCCATCTCCCAGCTGATGGCAGGGCTTGTTTGAAATGATGGCCTTGTTAGGGCCTTTGTACGTTAGTTTTGCTTTATAATTTGTTAATTTATTTTTGCAGTATTTGGCTAGTTTTTTAAACTCTACCAAATGCCAGAAATTAACTGTACCAGAAAGCTGCTGTTACACAAATCCTAGACTGTACAGACCTGCACAAGGCTGCAAGATTAGAGGGGGCTGTTTAACCCCACAACCATTAAACAAAACTTTCCAGGTGGGAGCCCCTGAGGCCTCAAAGCTTCAGTTGGAGTCATCAGAACTGCCTGATCCAAACTCCTTAACTCTAATGCAAGTCCTTCCATTAGCCTCCATGGGTTTTGAATCACACCCATAGTCTGGAAGAATGACTTCCTGACTACAGACCACATGCTTGTGCCATACAAATCCTCCCATAGCATAGTCTTGTTCTTCATATAGCAAAAAGGTGAATTTATTTTTGCAGTTGGGCTTTAAATTGTTTAAGACTGAACATACATAAGAACAGGGGCTTGACCAAAGGTCCATCCAGCCCAATATTCTGTTTTCCAACAGTGACCAGTGCCGGATTTCCCAGGGGAATGAATGCAACAGGTAATCATCAAGTGATCCTTCCCCTGTCACCCATTCTCAGCTTCTGACAAACAGGGGGTAGTGACACCATTCCTGTCCATCTTGGTTAATAGCCATTGATGGACCTATCCTCCATGAATGTATCTAGCTCTTATCTGAACTCTGTTTAAGTCCTGGTCTTCACAACAGCCTCTGACGAGGAGTTCCCCAGCTGCCTCTGTGCTGCATGAAGAAACATTTCCTTTTCTTGGTTTCAAAGCTGCTACTTATTCATGTGG
Organism: Carettochelys insculpta; assembly: GCF_033958435.1. NCBI lineage: Eukaryota > Metazoa > Chordata > Testudines > Carettochelyidae > Carettochelys > Carettochelys insculpta. The sequence goes on along the minus strand of NC_134144.1, from coordinate 3,974,693 downwards.
TGACTCCTAGTTCTTGTGAGCATGTTCCTGCTTGAACTGGGCCTTGCATGGTCAAGCAATGCTCTTGCACCCCCATCCAGTGTGAAAGGGCCTTGTCTACAAAAGGAAAATGAGAACATGCAGTGCACTGTAAAGGTGACAGCTGCAGTGCAGACAGCGCTCAGGTCTTCTAAACGCTGGCTCATCTAACCCTACAAAGAGACTGCCTCTTCCCACACTTTATGACCATCCCTTCCTGCACAGTAGAGGCAGTGTTGGGTTGAAGAGAAGGCACACTGGAAGCCAATACCATCCTTCCAGAGGTGCCCTGAAGTCAGGGACTGTCATGCTGCTGGACAGCTGGAGACGGCAAAACACAGAGCTCAGTGTTCCTCTCACATCAGCGTGATTCCCTGGATTTGAATGGGGTTACACCACCTTGACACCCACGTGAGCATGGGGCACAAAGGCAAAGAGCCAAATGCAGCACAGTTCCAGACTTGACAGCACCTACCACCTTGCAGCACTGAGTTTTGTCTACATTTAAAGGGGACATGGGCCACTCTCCTTGGCTTTTAGTTCTTGTGAATTATAAGTTGCCCTTCTATCTAGTTTCTTCCAGCACCATTTGCCAACTTTCCCCCTCCAGCTCTTGCGAGGGGAAATGGCTAAAATCTTAATCAACCACTGACTAATGCCATGGCCTATCCCCAGGAAATCCTGCTCCTGCACTTCAGCTGAGCACTGGGAAAAATGGCAGCCAGTGTCCCCTGGAAGCTGAGCACTTGGGTGGCTGCCCAGAAAAGATTCAACTGCTGCCCGGATGATTAGCACAGTGCCCACAGCTATCAGCCTGTGTCGCGCCTGGGGGCGCACGTCTGCAGATGTCTTAGTGCACATAACAAAATTTATTCCTTCCAAGCATAGAAGGAACAGCATTGGCAGCAATGGAAAGCCTATATGAAACAGTATGCCCCATGATTTTCAGAGTGAGCAGGATCCACCCCCAGGAAAGGAAGTTGGGATTCACTATTGGAGTGTGTTGTTATTTAATATTAATGGGCTCAGATAGTCCAGCTGTCTCGGTCACTTATCATGAAGTGCTCTCTTTCATGTAATTTTTCCTGCCTTTTCAGGTTCCTCTCAAATTAAATCTCCCCCTCTAAACTGTGTGCTAACGAAACAAGTTTATTTTTCCTCTTTACCTTACATTTGCATTGATGGAGGGATGACTTGACCAAATATTTCCAAAGTGCCTAAATGACGTAGGAGCCTGAATTAACATTCTGTGCGAATGGCGCACCAGACCTGGATGGGACTTTGGCTCCTAGGTCATTTAGATGAATTTGAAAATTTTACCCTCTGCCATTTGTATGCACTCCTTAAAGGAGTTTACAAGGATACGTGGCTATTTTGACGCTCCTGTGACATCCCAGTGCTGTGCTTCTGGCCTTAGAGTCACTTTCTGGACAAGAATCTTTGAAGTTGTAGGGCCATTGTCACTTCACAGCAGCTCTAAGGGCAGGCAAAAGGAGAAGCCAGATTGTATCAGAATAAGAGACTTTTCCCTTACAAGTATCATTCGTGACTGAGGGCCAGCTAATCCCTTGGGTGGCTTAATTCCATGCTATGGCCTGATTCAAAGCCCCAGTTATGCTAATGGGAGACTTCTGAGATGCATGAGAATATCTGCAGGTACGTCTATGCTTATATGAAGATCGACACTGCGGTTGTCGATCTTCTGGGGTTCAATTTCTCACGCCCATTGAGGCCAGGCTAAATTGAACCATCAGGGCTCCACCATTGACGCTGGTATTCCTCGCTGTCATGGGAAATAAGGGAAACCAGCGGGACAGTATCTCCCGTCAACCTCCTGCCATGAGATTGGCAGGACAATCGATTTCCAATATGTCGAATCCAGCTATGCAATTCATGAAGCTGGTGTTGAACATCTTAAAATCGATTTTTTTCTTCCCCTGTAGTGCGGACCTGGCCTTAGTGAGGCCTGAGGGAATACTGGAATAAGGACTTGCAGAGTTCCCACAAGGTTATTAGGCCAGGGTGTAGCACTGACACCAGCTCCTGTTTCACACCACGTAGAGAAACCACGAGCCATGAGATCCACCAGACACTAGAACGAACCACAGAGCCTCCACTTCTCTCACTGCACCCTTGCAGAGGAGCCAGGCTGCCAACCGCTGCAGACATCCCTACCCATTAAGACCAGCTGACCTGATGCAGCAGAAACACCCATGCGGGTGAGGGAGGGGATAATACCAAGGAAAGCCTGGCCATTCGCGCAGCCTTTCTGGGAAGTTCCATTCACACAATGTTAATTCAGGCCTACCTGGCACCATCCCAAAGGAAATAAAACCCATGGAAAGAGGTCACAGTTCCATGCATGGGACTTGCTGCCACTCAGGGAGGACCCCAGGAGGGACTTACTGTCTCACAGAGGAGAGAGAGGAGCAAGGGCTGTACCTCCTGTGGATCAAGAGACTCAAGACCAAATGCTGCAGAACCTGAGATCCCTGTGGAAGGGACACAGCACTGTGCTGCTCAGGGGCTGGGTCAGCATGGCTGTCTGAGGAGCTCCCCTGATGCCATACTCACCTTCAGCCCACCAGCCCCTGGAAGCGTCAGCTCATGTGTATACAGTGAGTAGATATTTTCTTGCAGGAATCCGCCATGTTGGTCCCCTGAATAGCCTTAACACCACTGGCCAGGAGTGCGGTGATGGAGCTGCAGTAGGAAAGCACACCTGGGCCTTGGCCCCTTCTGCAGATCACACCACGGAGGGAGATGCCTCAGCACCACAGCTGAGGCTGCTCCAACACTTGAGCATGCTAGAGCTGCAGGGAGCTGTGGCGGACCCAGCCTTTCCAAAGGCAGAACACAGGCAGCACAAAATGCCAACTTAGATGGTGTAAACCTAGCCCAGATCTTCCCCCACCCCGTCCCAGCAAAGAGCTCATCTGAGTGCTGTGAGCGTGGGAGTGATGGTGTGAAGGCAGCACTTTGGTGAGTGACACTCTCTCCTCCCCACCCCCTATGCACTAGGCTTTTCCTTGGGATGGAGGGTGTAGAAGACATGGATGGAAATTAAGGTTGGTTCCCTACTGGGGCCCACAGCACTGCAGTTGCTACCCAGGTCTGCTTCCTTCCTAACTCCCCGCCACACACATCTTGCCTCAGCCCCACCACCCGACATCAGCAGAGCCCTACCATACGCTCAAGATTAAGCGTAACTCCCCCACATCCCCCAAGTTTAGGTGACAGCAATTTGCATTACATTTAATGGGCACCCTCACACTTGGCTCACATCCTTGACAAGCAAAAAGCACAGCCGTTCACTAGAGAGGAATCGGCGAAGTTATGTGGTGCGCAACAGCCTGAGCTCACGCTCCTGTCAGACAAGGGCATTTTGCGGGGGGCACATTCTGAAGGGGATGGACAAAAAAACCAACTGGAGTGTTGGGGCACAGGGCCAGGTGGGGATAGATTGCCAGGGCTTGTCAGATCCCGACAGGCCAACAAGCCAATGGCACTTCCTTGAAGTTTTTGTAACCAGTTACATATTCATAAATGTTTACTGTTCTACCCTTCTCAGCATAATGCTGTCCATGGTGCTTTTGATTTCCTCACTGGGTCACCTGCTTAAGGAGGAAGGACACTCTGAGCTAGCTGTAGCACAGCACCTCCTGAGATGCGCCAGGTCTACACTAGATCTTAAAGTCGATCCTAGATACACAATTCCAGCTAGGGCAATGGTGTAGCTGGAATCAACTTATCTACAGTCGACTTATCTGGTCTTCCTCACTGAGGGAGGTTGACAGGACAAACTCTCCCTTCCTCCTTGCGAGATTAACGAGTACAGGGGTCTCCGCAGACCCCAATAGCTCAATTTCACATGTCCTAATTTGGTGCATGAAATCAAACCCTGGAAGATTGACTCTGACCAGGGCAATCTACCAGATAATACAGATGTAGCCACAGACAGAGCAGCCTAGGGAGAAGAGACATCAAAGATGGTGTTATGCTACTTTTGGGCTGATTCCGGGCTTCTGCAGGAACCAAAGGGCTGCTCTGAGTTCCAGCAACCGCCTCAAAGTTATCTACAGCCTGCACCACCACCCGGAATCCTTCATAGTGCCTATCAACACAAACTGCTTCACTCCCCAGCACATCCCCACACTGGCCTGTAACGCCACACATGGCCACTTGCCCCAGGCTGGGGAATTGTTTCCCTGTACCTCTGCAAACCTCCACGGAGGCCTGTGTGGCAGGCAGAACTGATTCCTCTTAATTCAGGCGACAGTGATGCTTTTGGATTCATCGGACCATCGCTGCTACGGACAAGCTTTTTTGCATGCACAGCCTGAAAGCTGCCCCCTAACTCTGTGCTTTGGCACCTGAATTACAGCTTGGTTTTCCAGAGGGCTGAGATCCCCATGGCTCCAATGAGACACATTCTGCAACCCCAATGACTTCAATGGGGCAACACGGGATGGAAGCCAGGAGAGAGTGTAGCTAAAGATTTATGAGGTTATGATGGCGCTATTAATTAAAATGGGCCATATACTCCTCTTTGTTGTCCAGAGGCATAGAAAGAGCTGAAGTCAGCAAACAAGCACACAAAATTAACATGGAGAGCTGATGCAGTCACACGAGAAAAAGGTAACATCTGAGGGAACCAGCAGTGGGCACGACTAGCAAACACTCACCGGGGAGATCAAAAAGCTACAGACCCCACCATGTGGTACCTGCAAAGCCCTGAAGTAATACACAGAAGGTAGCATCTGTCATGTGAGGCCAGAGTGTATGGAAATAAGTAGTTAAAAAAAAACACTTTTCCAAGCCTCTGGATGAGTGAAGTTAAGGCTCTTAGGTGCAAATTTTTAAAGGCATTTAGAGGTTGTTCTACTTTGGAAGCAGTGTAACTCTACAGTAAGCATGTCACTTTGGAATGGAATAGGGTTGCATCAGCATAGCAGGTCTTTGCCCATGAAAGCTTATGCTCCAAAATATCTGATAGACCATAAGGTGCCACAGGACTTCTTGTTGTTTATGCTACTAGAGCAATGCCTTTTGCTTTCCGCCCTGTAACCAAACCCTGACTCCCCCTCCACCTCACTTCCCCATCTGTGAAATGGGACAGGAATTCTTCCTTTCTCGCCACCTTCTGAACTGTTTTGCTTAGACTGTCTGGGACTGTGATGGCTTCTTACTGTGTTTGTGCAGCACAATGGGACTTGGCGGAAATACCGTAGATAATTGTAAATCACGTGGCACTGGACTCCCTAAAGTTGAATGCTTATGGGAATGATCAAGGTGGATTTTGTTATATGCTGCCTGGCTATAAAAATCAACAAGCCAAGATACAACTTTGTAGGTTACAAGTGCAAAGGACAGACCAGTGAGGGGACCATCCAACCCTGGATCTTATGGTCATGAAATCAGCCCCCTTGTGCACTTGTATGGGAGGTCACAAACAAAACCTTTTTTATGGAGAAGCTGCAATAACCTTGGGCAAAGTCACTTTAGTATAAGCAAGGGACAGTCTTCCCTAATGGCAGATCCAGGAAAGACAGGGCCCTACATGTGTTTCCTCAGGAATGAGAATAACTCTCAGTATAGCTCAACATTGACTTGTCAGTTTGGTGGAATAGCTGAGGACCAAAATCTTCCATTTCCAGGTTTTGCTCTCATGATTATGGCCACTGATTGAAATGGATTCGGACAACGTTATTCTACAGTGCCATCCCATTCACCCTTGTAATGAGCAAAATAGGTGGCTTTTAAATTGTTTTTCCAGTGTAGCAGTAACAGTACATGTCCCCAGCTCCTCCGGCAGCTCTTCAAACCATGCGCCCTTTTCCAGGGGTTGCAGTTTCACTGTGCCTCCTGTGTAGTAACTTACAGAGCAGCTTCCCAAGGAAAAGCTCATGTGGCCAGTGCATACAACGTGATGGCAGATGTCTAGCAAGCTGCTGTGCTTTGCAGCTTACAAGCCATGGATCATATGGCCCAGATCCTTAAGTCTTAAGAGGGTCCCACCATGTCTGCCTCCCTTGTGCATTCAGAACTCCTACTGAAATCATGGCTGGAGGGAGAGGGGAGAGGAGGACCCTGCCCTACACTAGGTGATGGTAAAGGGATATGCTGATGCAATTAAGGCAACACAGCTTCACACGGGAAAGATATCCTACTATATCTCAAAACTCTGTTCATCTTGGCCCAGCTTCACATAGTTATCCACAGAGTAATCGGTGGAAGCCAGGAGCCTTTGTAACCCTGTTTGTTTAGTTCCACTTTGCGGGTTCCCTTCTCCCCCTATCTTGTCTCTTTAGATGGCAAAGTTTCTGGTACCAGGACAGTTGGTTTACAGGGAAACTCGGAGCCTGTGTTTGCACAGCACCTGCCATGGTGGAGCCCTGATCTCTCCTGAAGCCTCTAAGGGCAGCTGCATTACAAATACAACAGTAATAGAAGGATGGGAAAGGAGTGAACGCAGAGCTCCTCTTGGAAAACTTGAATTGCTTTCCTGACACGTCGCTGGTCCTGAGGAGGTTCTCCAGCTGAGCTCTGGCCTGCTTTGTAAGCTCCTGCAGGAGCGATGCCTCAGCCTGGGCTCTACCTTTGAGGAGGCTGCGACAATACCAGAAGTTAGGCTTCTACTTTTCATTTGGAAAATCTCAATAAGCAATGCATATATGCCACTTATTCCTCCTTCCAGTCCCGGCTGCCTAGCTCCCATCAGTGAACCCTGATTTACTGTCATTTTGCTCACCTTTTCCCCACCCGGCCCCCACCTTCCTTGCTTCCTATTTGTAGCCAGGTGCCAAACATCCTTCTGGCTTTTTCTTTCATTTCCCCAGAAAATATTTGGTCCGTTTATTTATAAATGGCTGTCATGTAAGTAAGACCTGTATGGGCACAGGGGACAATGTTTTTCTTTCTTAGGACCAACAACTCAACAAGGTTGGTTTCACTCTCTCTTCTCCCCTGCACCCACCTCCCCAAAGAGTAATTGCAAAGCACTTTGACCCAACTGGGCCATTTTGATTGCAAAGGCTGAGACCTGTTTATTAAGCATTTGATCTTAGGAGATCCATTAGCTGGTGAGGAATATTAAGAAGAGTTGAAGGATTACTAAATAGCCAACCACTCTCAAAGGCAGCCACTGGGAGTCATAAGAACATAAGAACAGCCAGACTGAGTCAGACCAAAGGTCCATTTAGCCCAGTATCCTGTCTTCTGACAGTGGCCAATGCCAGATACCTCAGAGGGAGTGAACAGAACAGGTGGTCATTGTGATCCCTCTCCTGTCATCTATTTCCAGCCTCTGACAAACATAGGCAAGGGACACCACTTCCAACCCTCCTGGCTGATGGCCATTGATGGACCTAATTTCCAGGAACTTACCTAGTTATTGTTTGAATTCTGTTAAAAGTCCTGCTCTTCACAACATCCTCTGGCGAGGAGTTCCACAGGCCCACCATGTGCTCCGTGAAGAAAAACTTCCTTTCGTTAGTTTTAAACCTGCAGCCTATTAATTTCATTTGGTGACCCCTAGTTCTTATGGGAACAAATAAATAACTATTCTTTATTTACCTTCTCCACATCAGTCATGATTGTATAGACCTTTATCATATCCACCCCAAATCTCCTCTTTTCTAAGCTGGAAGCTCCCTGTCTTTTTAACTGCTCTTCATGAAACACCCATTCCAAACCCCTCATAATTTTTGTTGCGCTTTTCTGAACCTTTTCCAATGCCAAGATATCTGTTTTGGGATGAGGCAACCACACGTATACACAGTAATCAAGCCAGATATTCTCTGTCTGATTCTCTGTCCCTTTTGTGATGAGACCTAGCATTCTGTTGTTGTTTTTTTTTTGTTTGTTTTGTTTTGTTTTGTTTTGTTTTTTGACTGCTGCAGCACATGGGGTGGAGGTTTTCAGAGAACTATCCACAAGGACTCCAAGATCTCGCTCTTCACTGGTCACAAATCCACAAACACAAGCACACAATGGAGGGCTTCAGTCCCCTCTGTCACCCTTCGCCTCTGCCCGCCCTCTGTTTACAGGTGCTAGGGATTTGCATATCTATGCTTTCCCAAACAATGCCCCCTGGAAGGCAGATAAAAAAGGGAAGCTACTGTTCTAAGAGGGGGAGAGACACCGCCCCTTTGAAGTTTCCAGGGGATCAGGAGCTTTGTTCACAAACTGGAGGCAGCAAAACAAATCTCTAGTGGCCTAGGAGATAAGTCCTCACCTGGCCACTGGCAGCCCCGCAGGGTAAGCATCCCAAGACTTCCTCCTGCTCTAGACCGCTGTGTAACACCAGGCCCAGGTGTCACTGTCCTGAGGGCAGCCCTACCATGCTCGGGTGTGGGAGGTTCTGGAAATTCAGTGCCCCCGGGGATTGCAATAGCTGTCTCCCCCCGGGCGTAGGTGGGCCTCCCCCTTCAGACGCTGAGCTCTGATGGGTCAGCTGGGCCCTCTGCCTTTCTTTTCAGTTCTTTCCAGTAAGGCCTCGGCCTGCAGCCTCCAACCCCTGTGGCTGGCGAGAGAGGGTCCTGGCAGCCAGGGTGAGGACTTGGGTGTTTACAATGCAACCCACAAGGATCAAACCAGGCCCCCGCCAAATCTGACCCCAGCCAGACACTGTCTCTAAAGGAGAAGAGTAAATGCCTTCGCTGCTGGGGCAGCTGGTTCCCTGCTCCGGAAGAGGACCCCTGCGGGACTGAATGGAAACAGGGAACAGTTAAGAGGCAGGTATAAGGGGGAGAGGCAAAGAGGGGCCGGACAAGCTCTCTCCTTACCGGAGCGGTGACTCTGGAAGAGGCGCCGCTGGCTCCACCCCAGCCATTAGCGGAACTGGGCCTCGCGTGCGGCGGGGGTCGAGGAGCAGCGCGCACCAGCCTGGGCCGCAGCCGAACGCGTTTAACCCTTTTCCCAGCTGCCCCGAGGCCGGCGCGGCTGCTTTCCGGTTACCGCCCGGGGGAGGCGAGGCGAGGGCGGCGCTGACCCGGGGCCGGGGAGAGAAGACGGGCCTTTCCCGGGCGCTGAGCCTGGCGCGGGGGTCTCTCCCGGCCCCTCTGCTCCCTTGCGGGGCCGCTCCAAGGCTGGGGCCTCGGGGGCGGCCTTAGTCCCGCGCTGAGACGCAGCCAGCAGCGCCCGGCCGCTGCCCAGGGAGCGGGGCCGCCCGTCTTCGCTGCGCCGGGCAGTGGCTCCGCGGCCGCGGGTTCGAGCCCCCCGTGGGGCTCGCGGGAGCGGCCGGGAGCCGGCGCGGGAATCGCGGCGTTGCTGAGGAGGCGACTGGGCAGCGTGCACGTCGGAGGGGCGAGCTGGAGCCCGAGGCGCTCGCCCGGCCCCCGGGGAAGCGCAGGGAGGGGGGTCCCCGCAAGCGGCCGGCAGGAAGGTGTCTGGCCACGGGCGGGCGTCTCCCTGCCCCAAGTTACAGGCAGAAGCGGTCAGTTCCCACGGCCCCCAGCCAAGCGCCCGGCGCTGCACAGGTGGCAGATGGGTCATTGGCGGTCGCGGGACGGGACGAGCGCCGGGCTTGCACCGCGCTTGGCTGCAGGGCAGAGCGATCGCTTGGCCGGCACCGGCACGGCTAAACACCCGGCCGGCTGGCGGGGGAGCCCCCGGGCCGCCATTGAACTGGGTTTGGCTCCCCCTCCGCTAAGCCGGGCCGCAAAGGGCGACAGGCCAAGTGACCGCATGCGGCGCGGGAGAAAAAGAGACCTGAGGCCCTGGGCGGGACTAGCCAGCCAGAGGGGGTGGGGATAGACGGACGGACAAATGAGGTGGCTGGGGATGGACGGGGGGGACGGACAGACAGACGGGGGGGGGGGGGGATGGATGGACAGACAGTATTCAGCTCTACAAGGAGTCGTCCGAAAGCTGCGCAGCTTTCGTGCTCTGCAGCGACTTTGCGGTGTCTTTAATCGCGACAAAACTCCGGCCCCTCGTCTGACGCGCGGGGCCTTTTCTGAGCAGCTCAGCGCTGAAGGGGAGAACGGGGCTTGGGCGCCCTCGGAAGCCCGCGCCAGTACATAGCTGCCCCCCTCCGCCGGGAGCGCTCCGATCGCCCTGTATCGATGCAGAGAATAGGCCGGCGAGTTGCTCTGCAGGGGCGGCAGCTCGAGGGGGAACCCGGCCCGCGGGGTGCCCACATGCCCTCGCCCCAGAGGTTTTAGTTCCTGACTGATGGGGAACATTTGCTGGCGGGGCCATTTACACCTCACCTGCTGGGCACGCGTGGGCCAAGGAGCAGAGCGGGGTAAATAAACCGACCCTCCTTCGGCTGGGCCGGGGGTGTTTAACGCCCGCAGAGAAGGAGGCCGCGCCGGGGTGCGTAACGCCCGCAGAGAACGGGAGCGCGCCAGGGGAGTGTAACGCCCGCAGAGAACGGGAGCGCGCCGGGGGGGGTGTAACGCGCGCGGGGGGGGTGTAACGCCCGCAGAGGAGGGGGCCGCGCCGGGGGCTGTAACGCCCGCAGAGAACGGGAGCGCGCCGGGGGGGTGTAACGCCCGCAGAGAACGGGAGCGCGCCAGGGGGCTGTAACGCCCGCAGAGAACGGGAGCGCGCCGGGGGGGTGTAACGCCCGCAGAGAACGGGAGCGCGCCAGGGGGCTGTAACGCCCGCAGAGAACGGGAGCGCGCCGGGGGGGGCTGTAACGCCCGCAGAGAACGGGAGCGCGCCGGGGGGGTGTAACGCCCGCAGAGAACGGGAGCGCGCCGGGGGGGTGTAACGCCCGCAGATAAGTGCATTGCGCCCAGCGGGTGATTTCACCTCCTCCGGGCACCGGTGGCAATTTGCCCATTGTCTCCGGTGACATCGGGCGAGCCTGAAGCCGGTGCTCGGTGGGGAGATGCGCTCGTCCGCTGCCTCCTGCCCCTCGCCGCTCACGCGTGGGGGCGCGTTCCCCTCCGCACACGCCGCGCGGGGAGTCAGACTGGCCCGGGGTGGGCGGGGTTGTTTGCCCCGCCGGGGGAGAAAGCGCAGGGAGGAGCCGCGCATCCCCGACGGGCCGCTGTGCTGCGCTGCCTGCGTCCCGTAATGACACGCACCGCCGCGGAGGCTCCCACCGGGGGCAAAGCACCCACCAGCCCCCGCCCCTTCGTTACCGTAATTACCCGCGCGGGCGGGCAGGTGACGGGTCTCGCGGGGTTTCCGAGGGCCGGGACGGTCTCGGGGCCCCAGGGCAGATGGAGGCGGGGTGACAGCCCAGCTCCCGGCGGGGGGGGGGGCAGCAAAGGGGCATCCCAGGGTGCTGGGCGTGGCCGGGCGCTGTCCCGCTGCGCGCGGCGCTCCCGGCTGGGCAGGCCAGGGGGCGGGGCTAAGGCGGCGCCCCGCCCCCTCCCTTCGCTCTCGGCCAATGGGGCGCCGGGCGGGCGGCCACGTGAGGCGGGGCCGGGCCGGGCAGCGGGCAAAACGTGAATGAGCGCGGCGAGCGCGATTCAAAGGGGCTGGCGGTACCCGGCCGGAGCCCCGCGCGCCCAGCCCGGCCCGGCCCCGCCCCTCCCCGCTCGGCTCGGCCCGGCTCGGCCCGGCCCGGCCCCGGCCGCCCCATGCGCGCCGCCTGCCAGCCCCCGCTCGGGATGATGCAGCGCCCCTTGGGCAGCGGCGCGGCCTTCAGCATCGACGCGCTGATCGGCAGCCCGCCCCAGCCCAGCCCGGGCCACTTCGTCTACACCGGCTACCCCATGTTCGTGCCCTACCGGCCCGTGGTGCTGCCGCCGCCCCCGCCGCCGCCGCCGCCCGCGCCGCCGCTGCCCGGCTTCTGCTCCAGCCTGGCCCAGGGCATGGCGCTCATGGCCACGCTGCCCGGGGGCTTCGCCGCCGCCCCGCAGCCCCCGGAGGCCGCCCGCAAGTTCGCCCCGCACGGCCTGCCCGGCGGCTTCGAGAAGGGCGACGGGGCCCGGCCCGAGGGCCAGGAGGGGAAGGGCTTCGCGGGCAAGGAGAGCGGCGCCCTGCTGGCCTACGCCGCCGCCGACGCCGTGCAGGCTTCGCTAGGTGAGCGAGTGAGTGGGAGGGAGGCGGCCCAGCTGCAGGGCCGGCGAAGGGGACAGGACCCTGGGGTGTGTCGTCCCCCCCGGGGGGTCGCTGGGGCTGCGCGCGCCCCGAGAGCCGTCCTGGCGCGCCTCACGCTGGTTATTAGGTAAGGGGCTTCGCAGGGGCAGCCCCGCCCCTTACCTGGGACCTAGGCTGGCAGGGGCGAAGGGCCGCTGGGTGGCGGGCAGGTCGCCGTGTCCACGTCCCAAACTTGGCCATTGCCCGCCCCGCGGAGAGCGGCTGTTTCTGCTCGGAAACGCGCCTCTCCCCCAGCTCAGGTGGTGGTGGGGGGTCCCAGGGCCTGCGCGCCCCAGGCCGGCGGAGAAGACCCCCCTGCAAAGCGCAGCCTGGCAAACTTCAATCGCTGCCATATGCCACGGCCGCCTACTCGCCGTGTACAGCCGCGCCGGCGGGAGGCCCGGAGGGGGAGGGATCCTGCACCTGGTTTGAAGCGGGTTTTTGTTTTTGGGGGGTAGGGGGAGAAATAAAAAGCTCCCAGCCAGGAAAGCGTCTCGGCTGGGAAATGTTCCGCTCCCAGGCGCTTTCCAGCCGCCCCTTGGCTTAAGCGCGTCCTGCCGCGCTCCCTGCCAGCCCAGCAGAAGTTCAGCCCTTCCCCGCGGGCTGGGGGTAAAGGGCTCGTCCTCCGCCCCCCATCCCACCGGGCAGACACCGGCAAGGGAAGCAGACCCGCCTGCGTGCGGAGACGCGTTCTCCGGCTCGGCCCGGGAGGGAGCCGCGCCCAGAGCGGGGTGAGCTGAGCTTGCGGGGGGACAAACGGCTGCCGGTCCCACAAACCTCTCTCGCTGGGAGAAATCAGCCCGCGGAGAAGTGTCGGAAGGGGCCGTGAGAAATCCAGGCGAGAGGGAACCGCTGGGTGTCCCGCGGTGGTGGGGCGCGCCTGGTTTCTCTGCCCGCCCCGCTTGCCTCCTTCCCGGCTATCCCGAGCCCGAGGAGGGTTGAATTCCGCAGAACGGGCCGCTGGGCCGAGCCAGGCGTGCGCCCGGTAACGACGTGCCTGTGCCTTGCTTCCCTAGGGGCTGCCCGGGGCCAAGCCAAAGAGGATGCCAAAGCGGAGGAGGACTCGAAGAGCAAAGAGGAAAGTTTCTCCATGGACAGCGACCTGGAGTACAGCTCGGATGACAATATCACGGGCCAAGCCGCGCACAAGGAAGAGGACTCTGGCCACGGGCTGGAAGAAAACCCGCAGAGCGCAAATAACTCCAACACCACCACCTCCACGGGCAAGAACCGGCGGCGGCGGACGGCCTTCACCAGCGAGCAGCTGCTGGAGCTGGAGAAGGAATTCCACTGCAAAAAGTACCTGTCCCTGACCGAGCGGTCCCAGATCGCTCACGCCCTCAAACTCAGCGAGGTGCAGGTCAAAATCTGGTTCCAGAACAGGCGCGCCAAGTGGAAACGGGTGAAAGCCGGCAACGCCAACTCCAAAACGGGGGAGCCCTCCAGGAACCCCAAAATCGTGGTCCCCATCCCCGTCCACGTCAGCAGATTTGCCATCAGAAGTCAGCACCAGCAGCTGGAGCAAGGCAGGCCCTGAGAAACCTCCGTTCCCCGCCCCGCGCTCCAGAAGCTGAGCCCCCTTTCCGAACTGGGTTTAACACGCGCGCCGGCTCCCGTGTGAACCTGTGCGCAGCGCCGGGGGGGCAGGCTGGAAACGGCGGTCGCTTTTGGAGCGGGAATAGCGACCCCTGGAAGAGACAGAATACATATTTATTAGACTGTCCCACGGTGTGTATAAACGTGCGGGATCTGCGCTGCGCTGTCTTGTCTCCTATGGGACCCATTCCCGGTCACCTGAATTCTTCTTACATTCCCACGGCGACCACGCAAACAAACGGCAAAGCCTGGGTCAGCCAGCTTTGGGGTTTTGTTTCTTCTTCTTTCGCAAGGTAAAAAGGAAACAAAACTGCGAGGTTTGTTTTCCCTGTCTTGGGTTGGCTGAGTGGCAGACGTTGGGGTGAATTATTTTAATAGATATATCTCTATTTTTGGGTTTGCCTGGCTTTTGTCCATTTTGGTTGCTGTTCTACTAAGCCCTGTCGGAAAAGCACGCTCCTCTCTGTTGTGTTTAATTTATTTCAGTGTAGCCTCCCCACACTCCCCCGGTAAGTTATGAAATTTTTAAAAAAAAAAAAACAAAACCTCCGTCTTGTGAATAAACAAAATCAAAAACGAAAAAGCAAGACCGAGCCGAGTTCTGTGCAGAGTTCCTGGGGGGCGAGCGCCCTTTCCCTGCTGGGACAGGGTACCTCTAGGTCTGGTCCTCCGCTTCTGAAAGGAAGGTTTATTGGCCGGGCGAAATACGTAGGAAAAATACTGAGTTTCGCCTCCTGGCGCGGGGGTGAGTTTTTTCCAGCACGCGGAGGTCAGGGGACCGAGTTTCTTTCCACTAACCTGCACAGCAGCCCCTGCAGGAACGGGCGTGGCAGAAGCTGGCCCCGCAGCGAGCTAACCACTAGGGCCCACCCCCGCCTTGCGGGGATTACAAAGGAGCAGCCAGGCTTGAATATGAGCCCAGCCGCCCCGAGCTCCCCAGTGCGGGGCGAAGTCTGCAGACGGCTTAGGCTGGTTTTACTGCGGCCAGGGGATAAATCAAACAGGCGGGAGAGGGGGCACTACCAGCCCGGGGACCGACGTGGCAGCCTTGGAGCTGAGGCGCTTCCCCGGGACTCGCTCGAGGGCGGCTCGGGGACTTGCCCAGCGGCTGCCGCGGCCCTGGCTGAGCGGGGCGAACGGGAACCGAGAGCCGGGAGCGGTCTCCGGTGCCCTGTAAAAGCCAAGCGCCCGGTCCCGCTCGGCCTGTGGTCGCGATGCCTCGCGGGCAGTGCTCTGTCGCGACAGAAACGTGACAAGGCTCCGGGCCGTGGGCGCAGCGCAGCCTGGGGTTCGGCCGTGTGCCCCATTCCCCTGCACGGGGAAGCCGAGCGGCTCTTTCGCCTTCCCCTCCCTCAGCTCTGGGCCGGGCCGGGCCCCATCGCGCCCTACCGGGGAGATCCGCCTTGCAGCCCGCGGGGGGCTGAGGGGCCCGAGCGGGGCCGGGGCTGCAGCAGGCCAGGTAAGTCGCCGGATCAGCAGCACCGCCCCCCCGCCCGCAACCCCAGCCCTGGACGGAGACGGCCAGGGGCTCGGTGGGGGCCCGTGGCAAGTGAAGGCCGCCCCCGGCCAGGGAGTTACGGCCGCGGAGGCGCCGGAGCGCCAGGGGATCACGGGGGGGTGCGGTCCGCCAGCCGGGCTCAACCCCCCCCACATCACCGGAAAGCGGGGGGCACCCCGGCCAAGCGGGGCCAGGCGGCAGGGGCACAGCCCTGCGGCCCCACGCAGGCTCCCCGCCCCGCCCGGCTGCGAAGCCCCCCAAGAGTTCGCCTGAGCTGGAGGGGGGCAGGGGGCAGGACAATGCAACAGCCGCCGAGTTACCGCCCGACCGCGTCCCGCCCCGCGCTGCCCGCAGGACGAGCGCTGCCTGGGGGCGCCCCACGCGGAGCGCCCCCCCCTCCCCCGGCCAGGGCCCGATGCAAGGGAGATAAACAAGCGAGCGGGCTGACGGCTGTCCTCATCACGGCTCTCATTTGGCTGCCTAATGAGTCAGATCACAGGCAGGCAGCGAAATTGTCAATCGCCCGGGCGCTAATGAATTTTTTTGCAAATTGTAATCAAGCCGGGCCGTCTCAGCTCGCTGATTAACGAGCCCCAGGAGGCTTGGCCAGCACCTCAGCTTTTTATTCCAGCCCGGCCTCCCCGCACTAAATTAACAGCAACTTGTCTGAGCTTCAAATTAACTCCCAATGATTAATTCTGATGGGGGGGCCTGAAGAATAGCGCAGCCTAATAGGCACTGGCCTGTGATGCTGTTTGAAATTAATACACTTCCCCCTCGGCTGCCGGCTTTCATCCCCGGCTGGGCTTTGACATGGCTGTTTGTTGTTACAAAGCATTCCGCCTCCATCTGCGGGGCGCAGCGGGCCGCCGCCCCAGGAAGAGGGCAGAAAGTTGGGCGCGCTCCTGTCCCCTCGCATTAGATCCCCCAGAAAAGGAGATTTTTCCCCCCAAAAAGTAAATTTACTACTAATTCCCGTACAAATAACGCCCCCACCCCGGCAGGCGGTTCGCTGGGAGCCGGTCCTGGGGAACACCCTCCTGGTATTTATAACCACCTCCCTGGGAAAATGGGGAGGGGGGCGGATATTCCCCGCCGGCTCCAGCCCCGCTCTGGCTTTTGTGGCCACACCAGCTGCGCGTAACTGACCAGGCGGCTGCGTTTCAACTTAGCAACTTTCTTGGCACAGCTGTTGGGCGCATCCTTTCCACGGAGACCGAGCGAGCTGGGCTGGGCCTGGCCCCGGCCCCACTTCCCAAGGTGACACCTCCCTGCACCGGGACCCAGCCGCGCTATTTCGCAAACTCCCCAGCCCGCAGGTTTGCAGCTGTGTTAAATATTAGTCCTAGGAACACCACCGCCCTCTACTCTCCGGGCTCGCCGCCGCCTCCCCCCTGTGTTTTTATAGCTTTGATGATCCTCATTACATGTTGTATTGTTGTAAAGTCATCAGGCTGGTCCCGCTGCTGCACGCAATTTACCACCACACATATGTCTCTGGGGTAAACACATCTGTTGGAAGGAACCGAGACGCCCCCCCCCCCCCCCGAGAAGGGCCAGTCCTCTCTCCCCTCTTGTTTCTGTTTGTATTGACTTAATTGGTTTAATTATTTCAGCTGTGATTGGCAACACTCAGCACCGGACCGTTTTAACTGCCCCAGGGGTCTGGCAGCGAGTGATCTCTGGCAGATCGCTTCGCCGTCCTGCCCTTTGCGCTGAAGAATTGAGCTAAAAGGCGAGGTGGGCGCTTTCCCTGGGGGAAGGCTGGCTCGTGTGCGCGCGTAAAACCGGGCGGTTCAGCCAGGTCCAAGCGACGGCACAGAGGCGGCGAACCCGAAGTAAAGCGGAACCCAGCGTGAGATACTGACGTGGTTTTCTACCCCCGGAAAAAGAACCAAGCCAGCCCCTCCTGGAAGTATCCCAGCCCCTGCCCGAGGGACAGGAGCCAGGGAGAAAGTTTGGGGCTCTCGGGCGATGCATGGCCGAATCAGAGCCGGTGCTTTGCGCTCCGACAGCAGCGGCCGCGCTCGCGTGTGTCTAGACCAGCCAGATCAATCTTCCTAATCCGGCCCGTATGGTGTAAAGGCGAGAAATATGAGCCGGGTAAGTGAACGTGAATGCAAATCACACCGCCGCCGTAATCAAGCACCCGAAACACTGACACGCAAAGCGACGCCATATGCGCGAAGACAACCTGTCTGAATTATGAACTGCCGCGTAAAAACGGATTGCCTGCTGCAGCGCTTCGCAAACGCGCACCCGGCTCCCCAAACGCGGGCTCTGGGCAGAGGGGAGCGCCCGCCACCGCCCCCTGCGGGCCGTTTTGAGAGGCCTTGGACACAGCTGCCCACACGCCCTGCAGCTTGGGGGCGCGGGGCCCCCGCTGGCTGCGGCAGGGAGGGGACAAAGCCACACCCCGAAGCTTATCTCTGTTGCCTGCCTGCCTACCAGGCCAGCTCCCCTGGAAGTTAGAGACACCCCCGTTGTGAATTGTGGGGGGGGGGGGCCTGAGCAAGGACAAGAATGTGTGTCCCCCTAGTGTGCAAAGGGGGGGTGGAGGATGCATGCGTGTGTGTGTGTGTAAACAGTAACACCATCAGAAGAGAGGCACACGTTTGCCTTTTGAAGGGTGTTGCAAGGAGGAGGGAGAAAAAATATTGTCCTCAGCCTCTGAGGATAGGACAAGAACCAATGGGCTTAAATTACAGCAAGGGAGGTTTAGGTTGAACATTAGGGAAAAATTCCTAATGGTCAGGGTGGTGAAGCACCAGAATAAATTGCCTAGGGAGGTTGTGGAATCTCCATCACTGGAGATATTCAAGAGCAGGCTAGACAAACATCTGTCCAGGATGGTCTAGAGCAGTGTTCTTAAACTTTTTGAGACCATGGAACACCAAACAATAATACTTTTTATGCAGAACAGCTATGAAAATTTTCTTCAAAAAATTGTCAGACCCGAAAAAAAAAAAAAAACTGAACAAGCAGCAATGTTAACATAGGCAGATGGTATTGGTTCCTCAGCAGTCGTATTTTCATTCACTTCCAGCTTTTTCAAAAAGAAACATAACTTACTCTGTTTACTCTGATCAGGGGAAATAAGAAATTCACTAAATCATCACACACCACACACGCGCATTGGCTGACATCAAGCCGCTGAGTGACAGCGTAGCCAGCGCGCTGGCACAGAGCATGCGCTGCACATCATTGCTAGCTGGGCTGTGGAGACAGGAGAAGATGATTAGAGGAGAAGGGATGGTGGCACAATGTTAGTCAGCCTTGTTGCGTCACCAGACTACTACCGCTCTCGTTGAGGTGTAGAAACAAAATGTTGTTTCGGTATTTTCCATGACTGTTACAGTAATATGGTTATCGATCGTAAAACTTCGAACGATTTTTCCAAATGCTTGCGGCACACCTGTGAATTGTTCACGGAACACCAGTGTTCCACGGAACCTAGTTTAAGAAACACCGACTGCTCCAGACGGTGCTTGGACCTGCAGTGCAGGCAGGGGACTGGACTCAGTGACCTCTTGAGGTCTTGTCCAGTTCTAACGTTCTATGATTCTTCTGATCCAGCCATTCAAAATGCTTCCCTCTGATCTTCCTTCATTAAATTGTTCTCTCTGCTCTCTGGCTTGCTTTCCCAATCAATATTACTTGTATTCCTGGTGTCTGTTGGAGAGGGACACAATCCTGCCCCTCCCCCTCAGAAAATTACTGGGCTTTGACAAGTGCAACCCGGCCCTGGGAAAGGAGGAAGGGCCATGCAAAGGCAAACAGGGCATTAGAGAACAGAGTTCGCATGAGCCACGGTTGCTCTTTTTTTCCTGCTGAGCCTCAGCCATAGAAAGAGCTCTAATCTATTTATTTCAAGCCACTTCATCCACTCTCTTGCTTTTGTCATGGCCCCAGCCCCTGGCTTTGTGGTGTGACCGCTGATCTTTTAAAAGCCCTTTCCCCTCTAGTTTGGGGTCTCCTTGGCTGCCTGAATTACAATAGATAAAACAGGATTACACTGACCTGATCCTATTAAACTCTGCCAATCCATCTGCAGAGAACTCCCTTCAGCTTGCTCTGCAAACTTATTTAACTTTTCGCTGGCAATTTACACTTGCGCATACGCACACAGAGACCAGGCCTGGGGCTGATCTTAGCCAAAACATCAGTAGGAAAAGGTTTATTTTCCAGCTGGGTCTCTCATGGAGTTTTGACTGTTCTAAGGCAGATCTGAGCCACGTGTATCTTAATTCTCTCCCCCTTCAGCCTCCCACTTTCCACTAATTCTATAGCACAGGAGAAGTAGCACTGTTTAACTTTACCAGCACTGCTCCGTTGACATCAGTGGAGGTAACCCAGGTAACAGTGTACCTAGAATAGGGGAGAGCCATAAAAAGAGAATGGAATTTGTTCAGTAATCTTGCATACGTGCTAGCTAAAGATTCACAGAGTTTTGCACATTTCTTCAGGACCACAGGATCGAACAGCTAAAAACAACAAAAAGCTCAACAAAACAACCAAAACATAGTTCCCAGGACCCATGGAGGTGCTGCCATATTTATCTTTAAACCTGGAGCTGTGTACGACAGAGATGGCAGCCTTGGCCAGGTCTACACTAGAAGATAAAAATCAAATTTTAGATATGTAAATTCAGCCAAGAGAATTGCATAGCTGGATCAATGTTTGCCATCCCCAAAGTGGGAGGTCTTCCCTTAATACTCATGCTTGCACTGAAGTCGATGGCAGCGCCATGACAGTTTGATTTAGTGCGGCCTGACTAGGCATGCTAAATCAAACCCCAGAAAGATGGGCTGCCAGCACAATGATCTTCTGATAAGTGTAGATATTCCCTTGATGTCATGCTCATCAAAGTGAGGGACAAAACTCCCACTGATTTAAATGAGAATAGGTTCTGCCTTAATTATTATTGTTTGTGTCACAGGAGCAACCCAGCTCAGGGCCATGTTGTGCTAGGTTTTACACACACATTGCAAATTCTGTGGGACCAGAACACTCTTACTATCTTAGCAGACAGGACAGGTAAAACATAGGGGGAAATACACAACATCATCCCTGATTAACTGATGGAAAACTGAGGCAGAGATGGGCGAAGTGTCTTCACCAAGGTCATACAATAGGTGGCAGAGCTGAGAACCGAACTCACAGCAAAAGCCTCAAGAAATCAAGGGAAAGACTCCCACTGACATGCAATCAGCCTTCTTTGTCTAAAGGAAATGTCCGAAGTACAAAATGTATTTGTATCAAACTTTAATGAATTTTTTAGATTTGGATAAACAGACTAAAGGTCATTGAATCACAGTACCCATTGCCAGTGGAGGCTTCACATTTCATTGGTGACAGGACACACCACCACCACTTGTGGGAAAATGGCCACAAGTCAAGAAAATATTCTAGAACTTGGGGTGGGGAGTGAATATGGGAAACGGAATTAGTGAAATCAATGGGAGTTGGCACCTAAATCTCCTTGAGGATCTGGGCCCAAAAGACCTTAGCTTTGTCCCAGTGGCAGTAATGGCAGTTTTGCCATTGGCTTTCATGTGCACCATTTCAACTCTCCAACAGCATAATTAAGACACTTGAAAAGACAAAATGAGGGTTCCCATAAACTCCCTAGGACCAGTGTAATAAACAAGAGGTAAATGGACTGAAGGATATAAATACATATTTCTAAGCATCTGTAGTCACCCCCCTTCCAAAGAAAGGCAACAGAGAGAAAAAGGAATAAGAAAATGAAACTT
The DNA here is from genome assembly GCF_033958435.1 of Carettochelys insculpta. Taxonomy (NCBI): domain Eukaryota; kingdom Metazoa; phylum Chordata; order Testudines; family Carettochelyidae; genus Carettochelys; species Carettochelys insculpta. The sequence goes on along the minus strand of NC_134144.1, from coordinate 3,953,783 downwards.
TGGCGTTTCATACACCGATACACGCAGAAGTTAAGCAGACATTTTGAACAAATGGACACCATGAGCTTCAGAGAATCAAATACAGCTTATTTGCAGTCACCCGAGTAAAGTTATTATGAACCTCCTCCAAAATCAGCTGAAGGTTGTTGGCTCAAAAATGGGCTTTTCCTTTCATTATTTTTAAAGATGATTTTTCTTGATGCTTTGAGCGAGAAAGCCCTCATAATAGATCATAGGTGGAAAGGCTTACACGCTTTCACTCCTAAACACCATAGCTTGCTATTGTACTTTCCAATATGCTTTTCTGGACAGCTGCTACTGCTATTTAAGCATTTAGAATTGAGAAAGAGAACAGTGAAAAAATGATAGTTACAACACACCCATAAGCGTTTTCAGGGACAGCATACTTAAATCATATCCTCAGAACAGGAACAATTCAAATAAAAAACAGGGATAGCAAAGTAAATGTAATTATGTAAATTAAATAATTGTTTACCCACTGGCTGATTCAGCTCCTCACCAAAAGGAGAAGCTGGCGGGGTTTGTGACATGTGACAAACAGGATTCCTCCCCATTGTTTGACTTCGAAACACTAGAACATTGAGGTCACAGCTTCTCGATGGGTCTAATTCCCACAGTCCTTACACAGGCAAAATCCCCAATTGAGTCAAGATGAATGTCAATGGGACTTCAGCCTGTGAAAGCTGCATAAGCTGTGACACAAAACATAATAGTGCAATCTAGTAAAACAAGAATGTCTGAGAGCTGTGCCTGAAAAAAAAAAAAAAAAAAAGAATCACAAATCTTTCAAATAAAATGGGCTGGAAATGGAACTGAGGCATTCCAGGAAAGCCCTGGTTATCTGAACCTCCGCGCATCTCTTCACAATAACTCACTCACTCCACAGGCTCCTCAGCCAAATGTCCTTGATGCATCCAATGGATGCTGGGTAAACAAAGTTTTACAGTATAAGTCAGAGACTGAATTATGAAATATCCCTGGTGGCTAAGCAACAATAAAATGCTACCTAAACATACAGGGAACATTAACAACAATTGGCAAAGATAACTCTCAGATCCAGCAACAATGGGTTCTTAGACCCATGTAGTGCATCCTCACCTTATTTTTGGAAGAGCAGAAACCAAACACTTCAAAGGGATTTAGGTACAGAACTTACCTTAAAATCAACAGAGTTACCTTCAAAGACTGGGGCCTGAATATACAATATAAAATAACTCTGAAAGCTATTAGCAGTTGTATGGTGACAGGGTGTACTAGGCTATTACAAATAAACTCTTTGCTGCTAAAACACACTTTTCCTTTGTGAAGCTCATTATATTCTTAGTTTTTGTAATATCTAGCAGGCTAAAATTGCTGTATTTTCCCTTTTTCACCCCCCCAATCATTTTCATATTTCAACATTTCCAAAGCTGTGATAAGTTGCCATGAAAGAAGGATAATAGCAAATCTCTCTAAGAGAAATGGTTAATTTGGGATTTATAAAGGACTTTCCTTAATGAATAATAGTTGAGATGGATCTGTCTTCCTGACTCATTTTGCAAAGTAACATTTGTAAAGTAAGGTGATCCCAATTACTCCTGCTAATAACTCTCAATTCTGAAGGGTTCACTGTTACTCTGAGGAAACCAGGTGGGGGAAAAAGCAGGTCTTTTAATACCCCAAACCAATCTCAGCATCAACAGGCAACTGCTTTAGTGTGACCCAAACACACTATCCACATAACCAATAGAGTATTCCGTTATGTAACCATTTTTGTTTTCTGCGCACTGCACCTTTAAATCCCCAAGGTCTGTTCTGGCCAGAGAGACTGGCAGCCAATTTTTGCTGCGATCAATGCAGTTCGTGCTCTCAACCATCTTGTGGCCCTTCCAGGCCTGAGCCTCTCGGACTTTTGGTCTTTTTTGCAACTGTCGTTCCTTAAGTCAAAATTAAATGATCTTCAAACCAGAATTTTCAGGTTGCTGTTCACACATGCAAAACAATGCTAGCAAACCTCTAATTTCACACACACACGTTCTAAAGTGCTTTGCCCCCCACCTTTTACTCACCAACCTTACAGTCTTTATACCAACTGTGTCGGTAAATTCCCTCGTGTGCAGTTGCTTTCCGTGCAACAGTGCATAGTGCAAATACATTCTTGTGTGCAAATACATTCTAGTGTGATTAATGTATTCTACACAACCACACGAACCTGCTTCTCTATTACAACTTCTTCTGTTCCCCTAATATTGCACCTGGACTTGCTTCCATTGTACTTGCCTGTTGTGCGGAAAACTCTTCGATTAAAATGAAGCTGTGGTGCTTTGATTTTCCTTTATTAGCGGCACTGGGTGGTGGAGGAGGTTGGAGATGGAAGAGAAAGATTTTCGCGTCTGAGCCACCGGTCTGAATACAGCCCAGCGAGCCAGTTGCTAAACGAGGGAACTGCCTGCAGGAAACAAGGTGGTGGTCTCAGCACACAGCATGGAAGTTATCCTTGGAGAAAACAAAACAAAATATCCTCGTGGGCAGCCATGGCCGAGGCTGCAGACTGCTGGGCCGCACGTCAGGGACTCAGGAGAGCTGGACCCTGCGTCCAGCTCTGCCATTGACATGCCAGCAAGCCGGGCAGTCTCTTTGCATTTGTTTACACTTGAGCCCTTTGTCTATTTAGACTCCAGACTATTTGGGGAAGGGACTGGCTTGTACTACAGGCACAAACAGCAACTAGAACAGTGGCACCTTGGTCTAAGGGCCTCACACCTGAATGGCCCCACTAATCAGATATTCTTGTTTGTAGCCAGGGCAACCCCCCACCAGTGCCACAGATGGAGGGTCGGGGCAACCCCTCCTCTGTGTCCCAGGCCCCGCCATGCCCAATCTCCTTTCCCAGCAATGGGGCCAGAGCATTACCTGGGCCTCGGGCAGTAGCAGCAGCTGCCGGGGTGGCCTCCCAGGCCCCACTCACCCCGTGGGCGTGCTCTGCCACCCTCTCGGACCGCAGTGGCGAAACTCAGGCTGGGAAGGCAGTGGTGCAGAGCAGGCTGCCGCTCCCGCTGCCCCTGGGGTGAGTGCGGGGGAGGGGAAGGTGACGACCCCCCCCGCCCCCGCCACTGCTGCTGGAACTGCCACCATCACACACAACCCCCCAGCCCTGGGTAACCCTCCCCCATCCAGTGCAAAGCACAGACAGCAGGGCCCCACCTCACCCTGTGGCTAGGCCAGCTCTGCTTAGGGCCTGCAAGAGCCCTGGGCGGCCAGCTCCTCCCTGCACACATCCGCCCCTCGGCTGCTGCCCACAGCTGTGGAGCCGTTTTGCCGCAGGACTCGCTGGGGCAGACGCCTGCAGATGTCAATGGCCTTTGCCCGGGCTCCCGCGGAGCGTGTCCTCAGAGACAGAGGGCAGGAGGCGCGCAGGGAAAGGCGACGAGGCGAGGAGGGGAAGAAGGGGACAGTTCAGGCGCTGCGGTTGTGGTGGCAGAATCCCGCGGGGTGGACCCCACGCCCCTCCATGGCAGGGTTTTGCCATGGTGCAGGAAGCCCGGCCCCCAAAAGATGGCCGCTGGGCCAGCGGAAGCACTAGGCTGCCAGCGGAGCTGTGTCTACACGGAGGATGAGGCCCACGTGGCGCTGGCGGTCGCCTTTGTCCCCTCCCTCGGGAACGTAACGCGGCCGATCGAACGCTGGAGTGGAGCCCCAGCCTGAGTTCGGAGGCGGCGGGAGCAGGGGAGAGGGAGGAAGGAAGGAGTAAATTCTGACGTTTCCATGGGTCAGATCTCAGCTGCAAGTCCTCTCCCAGGGTTTTGGTCTGTGCCACCTGACACACGACTGCTGGTTGCTGCAGGCCCAGGGCTCCCCACATCCAATAGCTCTGCCTGACCCACCCAATTCCCTCCCCTGTGTATTAGCTCCGCCTAATCCCTGCCCCACCCACAGGATTTCCACACCCACTGGCTCTGCCTCACCCTCCCACCTGCAGGCCCAGCACTGCTCCCCACCCAGTGGTGCTACCTTCCTCCCCTCCCATCCACTGGCCCAGAGTTCTCCCCACCCAGTGGTTCCACGTGCTGTCCCACACCAGTTTCATGGCTCCCTGCACCCAGCTGTTCGACCCCGCCAAGACCTATGGATCTCTGCACCCAGCTGTTCCACCCCCCCAAAGACCTATGGATCTCTGCACCCAGCTGTTCCACCTGGCTTCCCTTCTGGCTCAGGGCTCCCCTGCCTCACATCCTGGGTCTAGACTGTATTTCTTTAAAGGCTTTTTGAGACTCCCTTCTCCTGCTCCCTGTAGTAACCCTTACCAGGATGAATGTCAGAGGCTCAGAAAACCTCAGGAAAACATAATCCCTCTTGTAAAGCACAAAAAGTGTGTGTCAGCAGCGGAGATTAAACCACAGTCACTGTAGGTACTCTGGCTGAGCGTGGGCTGGAGCCTAGATCTCCTGAGTTCCAACCCGGTGCCTTAACAGTGCCAACCTGCCTTTCAGTTTACTAGGCCTCACCTTCCAGGGTCTGTTCGTCTCTAGCATCCCTTCCCTGAGATGTCCCTGCTCCCCAGAGGCTCTCACTGTCCCCATCCTCTCTTCCCCCTCACTTCTCTTTCTTTGCTCTCTCTTTTCTGGATGCTTATTGCTTCCTTCCCTCCCCTCCAGAAAGGAGCATAGAATGTACCTAATACTGTGTTAGGTAGGAGCTTTCCCCTCTGATACTTGTCCCTCCCATATCATCAGCACCTTTTACCCCCTCTTAGTGCTCCTCTAGGCCCCCCCGTGATGTCTCTATGTTGCCAACACCCCCCCAATACCTCTGAGATCTCCCCAGCTCCCCCTGCTGCTCCACCCCTTGCCCCAAGCCCTCTGTGCATTCTCCTCAGCTACATTCCTCCTTCCTGCCCTCATCACCTCCTCCATTTTGTCTCATTTGCTTGGCGCTGGGTGGAGGGATGCAATGGAGCCTGAGCAGATATGGGCAGTTGGAATACTGCATATCGTTCTCGTGCGTACAGCGTGACATGGGTTTTGAAGCTCTAGAGAGGGTGCAGGAAAAAAAGCCATAAAAATGACTCAAAGAGCAGAGAAAATGCCATACAGTGACTTCAGGTGCTCAACCAGCTTAGCCTGGGGCTGCCACATTCTTCTTGCTCAGTCCTTCTCCCACTGTGCTGGCTCCCCCTTTGGAAGGTTTGGTCTTTCTGCCTAGCTACCAGGCCTGGCTGGGAAGGAGACAGGCACTCTTGATGGCTGCTCTGTGCTGTGGAGCAGCTGCTGGCAAGAGCACGGCTGGGGACGAGAGGTGGCAGCCATAGATGCTTGAACACGGAGGGGTGGGGTGGGGCACCTCAGCCCCCCCCCCCCCCCCCCCCAGTCTGAAGTGGTTTCCATTATGTACAGAGTTTGCAGTTTGGTTTAGTGGCTCTCAGCACCCCCCGCTATAAAATTGCTACCGCAGCGGCTGGGGTCAGCTTCCAGGGATAGTGGCTGAGCACGGTGGAGGAGAGGGAGAGGGTCTGTTTGCTTGGCTCCTGTACCCAGAAGACTTGCCTGGTCGGGGGCCAGCACACCACCACCACAACCAGGCTGTTTCACAGGCAGCTCTACACAGCAGGGTCCCAATGTCCGGTGTGAGAAGAGAGACTGGTTCTGGCCTGGACCGGCTGTTGGGGAGGCCATATGCCTGCCCCTACATGTCAATTTGCTAAAGGGTTCTTTAACTCATCAAACCAGGGCAGGACCAGAGCCAATGACTGGAAGTTGAGACCAGGCAGAACAGTGAGGGTGATTAACCACTGGAACCAATTATCAAGGGAAATGCTGGATTCTCCTGGTGATGTCTTTAGCCAAACAACATATGCTTTAGTTAAACGCTGGTAGCTGGGCTCAACACAGGGGAACTGGCTTAAACATAACGGCAATCATGAGCCAGTAGGTTTCATCACACTATCTTCAGCACAAGCTAGACCTCTCCTGAGCTCTGCCTTTGATATGGCTGATCACTTTAGAGACTCAGCCAGAGATTTAAAGGGAGTGCAATGAAAAAGAAATTGACTGTACCTTTTTTATTTCTTTGCAATGGATAAAGTAGGCCCGAAAGTCTCTCCTTCCCCTTATTTCCACGAGGTCCTGTTTCAGGCTGCTAAATGCCTGGTGGTCTAATGAAGACATGACCTCAGAAGAGCTGAAAAATGAATACTGGAGCAATTGAGGGGGCAAAGGAATTTTAAGGCAGACTTTAACAAAGCCATCCTTTCTCTGACATGTTCATTAGCCATTGATGTAAAATTTGCTAACAAAACCAGTGCATTAAAGATTCAGATAACTCGCCTGTTAAAATTACAACAACATTAGCAATGCATGTAGTCACTAGCTGCTTCCAGGAGAACCAGAGGTCCGGAATGCCACCTCTGCTCCTACGTTCCCTTCTTTCCTTTTTAAAGCGGGGGGGGGGGTGGAATCCCCTACTTCTCCTGTCATCTTTATCCAAGACAAACAAATTGAAAAGGATACAAAATCAGGGAAGGAAAAAAAATGTGTTATAGGTGACCGTTCAGAGAGTTGACAAGAAGGTTATAGAAATCAGGAAAGAAGGGTATTATTGCCTGATGTGTCTTCTGCATAATAAAGATATTCTGTAATTTTTATTGGGTTTGCTAAGTATTATGCACAACGAGAAAAACAAAACCCTTACAACTGGATGGACTTTTACTTCTGAGTCAGGAAAACCACTTCCAAAGAAAGAACAAACACAAAGTCTCCACAAAAGAGATCACAGTAATATAGTCGTGTTTCTGAACTGAAAAACATTGTGGTAACATCCTTAAGTTTCCTCTGCCCAAACAGAGCACTTTCATTACATTGAAAGGTGAAGTACACAGAAAACAATGCCATCATCTTCCTTCAGTTACCTAACGAACATTACCCACCTCATCAGTGAACTTTCACATTCAGCTCAGCATCACAGGAGACCTTAGCTCTGTTCAGGTTCACCAAACAGTCATGGTAACTTTGGGTATGTCTACAGTGCAGAGTTATTCTGGAATAGCTTACTCTAGAGTTATAATTCCAAAATAAACTAGTCTGGAATAACATGCCAACAATACAGGGAAGCAAAACTTATTCTGAAATACCATGTATACACCTAATAGAGCCCCTGGAAGTATATAAAGATAAGCACTTGCAACCAGAGTATGTCTACATAGCAGCATTACTTCAGAATAAGCTATTTGGGAACAGTTTATTTCAAAATAGCCCCATTTTCCTGTCTATGCAGCCTCTATTCCGAAATACCTATTTTGAAATAGGTGCTATTCCCCCTAGAATGCAGTTTACAGAATTCAAAATAAGCCATCTGCTATTTTGAAATTATTTCAAAATAGCGGTTTTGCAGTGTAGATGCTCAGGTTTTTTAGAATAGTGCCCATTATTTTGAAATAAGTTTGCTGTGCAGACACACCCTTCATGTGTCTGTAGGTGAGTTTCTGAATTCTCCTTGTGAGGCTGAATGTTGCTTCACAGCTGGTAAAGTTCAGGCATCTTTATTCCTAACTGACCACAGAGAAATGGTGGGATTTTTTCTTTTATTTTTTTTTAAACCAAGCCCTCCTTGTGATGCTGTGTTACTGTTTGTCACTAGAAGAGTTTTTTTTTGTGATTTGCAGCTATTGTGCAGCATCCAGCCCACCACTTTGTACCATGTAAAGGCAGAAGCTTGAAAGGAGCTTGCCGCTTCTGTTCGAGTTACCACATGGCCGAATGGGTAAATCTTGCTTTATTTGTTCACTTGGCACAAAACCTCAACTTTGTGGATATCCACTGGCCAGGCCAATTTGTGGGATGCCATCAGCCAATAAATAAATTGAAACCATCTCCAGAGCGGAATGGCTTGCTAATTAAGTTCAGTTACAGGGAAATCTGCAGTCAATCAGCCCAGCCGTTACCGGTTGGAACTGTGCACTCTTGGCAGTGAGTAGACTGGTGTTGTGATAGCTTTGTTTTGGAGGGTGGGGCTCACACTGAGGCTAGGCAGGCACAGTGTCCCCAAGTCCTCTTCATCTGTCAGTAGATAATCAATGGAAGGGTGGGGGGATGTCATTAAATAACAGGGAAAGTCAACAGCCCAAAGACAGCAGCGGCACTGCTTTGCTTGTGACCCAAACCATCTGGCAACACATCCACTCTCCAGTCCACAAAGTCTGAGAAATCAAGGGCTAGTATCAGGAAATTCTGCATATTTGGAAGGGTAAACACAGCCCTTATTTCTACTTTTTTGGCCCATTTAATCTTTTCCACCTCTCCCCAAGCCCCTCAAGTGTCACTCAGTTTTCTCTGCCTGACTCCAAAATTCTTTGGTACCTTATCTCCTTCATCCAACTTAAAGCCTTTGGGCACAGGAGGTCTTAGTAACAGCTGCCAACAATGGCAGAGTCTTGATATATGGCTTAGTGACAGCACAACATTGAAGAGCTATAAGTAAAAGAGATTTTGTCTGATTTCATCACGTTGGATTTGTAGTGTCTCCTAGATGCAGTGTCCATAGACAGAAGCATGGCAACTTTACTAATGTACACGTACAACATAGTAGAGTAGAGATCTGTGAGTATCAGATGGGCGGCACCATAAAGAACAGCAACGTATTATAATTAACATGCAGATATAGATCATAGATTACACGTTAAGAGTAATGAAAATCACGTGACACATTATCTCCATATTCACATTTTCTCTGATATATTCTACAGCAGGGGTCAGCAGCCCATGGTACAGGTGCCAAGAGCCACACACAAGCCAACTTTCATTGGCAGGCGAGGTGGGAGCTCAGACCTGCCCCACTCCCCCACATGTAGCCAGGAGCTTGCTCAAAGCCCGGCTGCCTGTGGATTAACAAAAGACCAGCTAATGCTACTAATCACCACCTAAACCATAAAGATCTGCATCTTAATTTATTACCAAAGCGGTTGTAAGTAGGACTATTAGTGACTTTAAAAAGTATCACCGGCACTCGGCCCGTACACAGTGGTCAAAAGGTCAAATTTTGGCACTCCGCCTTGGAAAGGTTGCTGGCTCTTGTTCTAGCATTTATGATAGGGAAGCTGCTGACATGCTGTGAGGTCTGGGGGAAGTGGAATGCCCAAGGTAATCACCTTTATTTGCAAGGTGCAGAGGACCACACAAGTTGCACAGCTGTCAATGAAAATGGAAGGCATTCAGCATCTTACAGGAAATGTCTGACATCTCCAGAGAGGAAGACCTAAGAGAAGGAGTAAGGCAGACTACCAAAGAAACAAAGAGAAAAAATAAATCAGCACGGGAGAGAGAGAGAGAGAAAGTTGAATTCGTTGCCCTAACAGAGCTTTGCCATTTAAAAGCTCAGCCATGGCTCTCTCTGCCTGGATGAAGCCTATTCAGCATTGAGTTGCTGTTCAGCTCTTGATGAATTTGTCACAAACCTGAGTTTGGGTAATGAGGTAGAATGCATGACAGCTGGCAATGGCAGCTGAGCTAACTGCTCAGCCAGCTTTCCTCCCTGCTCAAAAAGGGATTGCACCCCACAAGACAAGGAACTCTTTCATTGACAGAAAAAGTTTGGACTGCACCTGGGCTGCCAGAGAAAAGTAGGAGAGCGAAACCCTCAAGAGGTCCTGCCTCAGTGAGGATTGCTCGATTACAAGGCATTTCACACAAGCAGCATGTTTTAAAGCAACAGGCCTATGTTGACCCAGCAAGGTTCTTCTGAGGTGTTGTCAACTGCAGTGAAAAGACACAGTCATTTTGATCAGGCTAATTTTTAGTGTCTTATTTAATCCACATGCCTATTTGCCTTCCTTGTAGTGGAAGAATTCAGAATCTCAGCAGCAATTAGTAACCTTTTTTTTATTTTTTGGAAGTCATTGCATTCAGAGCCAGTGTAAAATTAATTACAGAAATGCTGCTGTAACATGCCCAACAGCTAGCTTTGCAGGGCCAGACTCCTTTATCACTCCTACTTGCTGGTTTGGTTTCAGCTTTTACGCATTAGCTGTTTTCATTTCTGTTGCCTTTGTGGCAAACGAGATGTTTCCTGGCTTCAAAACAAACAGATCTTGAAAACGAGCGGAGCTGGAGATCGGTCAATATCATATGCAAATAAATAAGGGCTAATTGCAGGCAGTGTCACTGTGTGTCAAGTGCAGTTATTGCAAGCACATTTATTGGCCAATTAAGAGCTTTACTGGACTTCAGAAGAGATAAATTACCGCTTAGTGGGCTTGCACATCATGTCACAGAGTGAATGTGGTTTGTGGTTTTTAGTACAATACATTTAGTGGTTTCACCACAAGGAAATGTATTATCTTAATAAATTCCACAGCCTTTTCCTAGTAACTCATGCAACTGAAGGCTTTTGGCCAGTCCTGTGGGAATAGGAGAGACCCTGGAGCTTGGGCTGTCATCTACACAGCAATGAGACAATCCCATTCCCCGAGCTCCACGAGCCTGAGTTGGTTGGCATGGGCTGGCCAGCGACTTTTTTTGTGTTTTTGCTGTGTAGACACACCCATTGCGATTCTCCACATGTAGAGAGGATCTGCTCCATTTGCTGATGGGACAAACCACACTCTCCCCAAACAATGATGTGGCGGAGTCTTGGTGAACATCTCTTCTCCAGCAGACTCCTCCCATGTTTCGTAACAAGGGAAGTAGGCTTGATGTAAAAAACGTCTCTTTTGGCATCTGCGCTGTAGATTCACCAAGTTAAGGGGTCTTAGGATGACTTTAAGGCAGAGGACGTGGTGCTTGCCTCATTCTCACGATGCTTTTGCCTGTGTTCTCTAACTGAGTAAAGTCACTTATGGTAACACAGGGCTCTCTATAGTGGGTCAGACTCATGATCCCTTGCGATGGAGGTGGGGAGTGCGTGTGAGAGTGTCAGGTTGGATGTGTGTGGGTGTGACAGGCATAGCAGCTCACAGCAGCTAAGGATGACCCCTGAGGCTGTAACCAAAGCTGTCAGGTAACACCTCTGACCTGAACAAAGAGCAGGGAGGATCCGAGATGGGGTTTGAATTGGAGGCAGCAGTTAGAAGCTGGGAGAGAGAGTGGGAAGACAGCCAGTCTGTGCTTAGGGGGAAGCTACACCCCAGAGGGGCACCTCTTGGGCTCCTCTCCCCAGGATGGATTGGAATGGCTGTCTGCCTGCTGCACTGACACCTCTGTGCTGAGCTGTGCCTCTGTCGACTAATGAAATTCCCATTCTACCTGCTGAGCGTCACTCCTGCCTGCAGACAGGGTGAAGTGCTTGGGGACCCCTGAACCCCATCACATCCCTCTAGTTCAGTATCCAGTGTCCAACAGTGGCCACTTCCAAAGGATTCAGAGGAAGATGCAAGAAAGCCTGCAGACTGGGAAAAGGGATAGCGTACCCCCACCCCCTCTCAAACAACACACTGACCTAACTCCAGGAATGGTTAGGGATCAGTGTAAGCCCCAGAGCATAACATTTTATACCCATTTTAAAGCTTGTTTTTAGTCTTTAGTTACAATAATTCTGGATATTCTTAATGTCCATACAAATATTCAACCTTTTTGAATCTTGCTAAAATTTTGGGTTCATTAATATCATGTGACAATGAGTTCCACAGCTTAACTTAGTGCTGCGTGAAAATGCATTTCTGCTTATCTGTTTTGAATTTGAGGGCTTTCAATTTTATTGCATGTCCACTTACTCTTTTGTTGTGTCCTTGGGAGACAAGAAATCCACCTTACAATCATAGTTTATGACAACATCACCTAGCCTGAACTTTTGCACATTACAGACCAACACAATTGAGCACTCACACACACACCAAGCGTATGCCTATACTTATGGTGGGTTTGACGCACTGCAATCAACCTGCCAGAGTTCAATTTTGATGCCGCGTGGAGTAAGGGATGTTGGCGAGAGCCTGAAGAGCCCTGATCTACACCAGGGAACAAAGTCGAACCTGATACATCAATTCTAGCTACGCTAATGGCATGGCTAGAATTGTGTATCTGGCATCAACTTTGATCACTAATATAGATCAAGCCTCAGTCCAACAACTGAAATCAGACCAATGGATAACAACCCACAGCAGACACAGGTACTATATGGCATCTTCTTCATATCAGTCATTATTTGCAATAATTTTATCATGTCTCTTTTTTTTCAGTGCTACCAAAGTAAACAATCCCAATCTTGTCAATCTCCATTCACACGAGAGTTTCTCCATGTCCCTAATAATTTCCTTCCTTATCACTGGGCCCCCTCTCTTTCTGCAATATCCTTTTTAAGATGGCATAAGTGGCAATGGACAAAGTATTCCAGATAAGGGATTATAATACTTCTAGTCATTTCTTTATGCAGCCTAATATTTTATTGTCTTTTATTGCCTAATATTTTCCACCACAGTATTGCATCTGCCTTGACCTGAATACAGTGACAACCAGGTCTCTTTCCTGAGTTGATAGTTAAAGTATTGCCCAGCAAGATGCATGAGTAGTTCCAGAGTTTCCTTCCAATTTGCACTATTTTGCATTCATCAATGTTGAATTTAATCTGGTTTGGTGTAACCTCAGGCACCTGGTTTGATTAGGTCCTCTTAGTCACCCATTGACTTGACTAACCAAGTAATTGCGTGTCATCTGCAAGTTTTGCTGCCTCATTGCCTGCCTGCTGTGTCATGATGAAAACTCACCACTTATTACTACTCTTAGACTTTTATGACTGCCTCTGTAATTTCCACTCTGTGCATCTGATGAAGTGGGTTTTTGTCCATGAAAGCTTATGCCCAAACAAATCTGTTAGTCTTGAAGGTACCACAGGGCTCTTGTTTTTACTGAAACTATTTTTGAGACATGCCTTCCCCCCATGCCTAGTTAGCTTCTTCAATAGCTGTTGCAAGGAAATTTGTCAAAGGACTTTTAAACATAAAATTAATATGAACCGGTTGCATCTTGCTGTGTTACTTTAGCCGACCTATTTTTTTTTTTCCTTTCAGAGGTCGTGGCCAACAGATGCAATCACATCATGATCTTGTAGGCTTTTTTTCAATGATTCTTTCAAAGATTTTACGAGTTACCGATGTAACAACTATCAGTCTAATTCACTGGATCACTTTTAAAGCAAAGTAGACACACAACATTTGGTAATTGCAATTCCTCCAGGAAAGCAGCCGTTATTGAAAGAATGAATATCATTTTAGTCATTTCATTCATAAGCTCCTTCACAACTCTTGGATGTACACCATTCAGGCCTGGTGATTTATTTTTTAATTTAGCAATTTGCTCCATCACCAGCTCTTCTAACATCTCAGGTCTCTGATAGCACCTCAGCTATGTTCCCAGAACAGAGCAATAAGTACCTTGGATCATTCACAACAAAGACGAGTAGAACCATAGACATGTTTGGCTGAGAAGGGCCCTCAAGAGATCACCTACTTCAGCTCCTGTTGTGAAGGGAGAACTGAATATATCTGGACCATCCCAGTGAGGTGTTCCAAGTAGCTATCTCCCAACATCCTTTGTGTGGAAGACAAAGGCAAAGAATCAAAGTCTTGATAGATTTGTTTGTGTGTCTTTATTAGAAAGAGACCTATACAGTATGGTAGTCCCTCTCCGCATTACTTTACATTTGTTTTTTAAAACTCAGAATACTGTACAGCTGACACAAAAATCTCAAGGTGGAGCAAGGGGGGAGGGGAAACATAATACAAACCAGCGTATTTAATCAAAACAAGATCATATGAAACAACAAGCAAAGTGAAATGTCTGTCAATTGTTTTAATTACAGTACAAACAATATAAATAAAGCATCATCGCATCATCGTAAAACAAAACTTGCTGAATGAGGTAATATAAAAAACAACAACAGAAGAGACTTTCTTTTAATAATTTCCACACTGCTTTGTCATCATTTATACATTACTATTTACAGAAACAAAAAAAAAACACACTAGAAAGTCTGCTGTGTGCTAGGCATTTCCTGCCTCTACCCAAGAAATAGTCCTCAGGCATCGTCATTCACCTGTTCCCTCCCCTACCCGAGCCCCACTTTAAGAAACATGCCAATGTGACAATGCAGGGAAACGAAAAGGGTTGATGGCTGAATGGGACAGAACAGCAAAACAGCTTAAACCTCTAAGGTTTGCATTCAGGCAGGGTGTAAAACACAAAATTAAACCAGCACAAACCGGCGGTAAAGGGCCTTCCAAAATAAAGGGATTTATAAGCCATGCTGGCTGGCCCAAGTGCCAAATTCTGACCTCACAGGCAAACTCCCCCTTGACTTCCATGAGTCCAGAATTGAGCGCTTTGTGGTTTTCAGTCTGACCCTGTCGACTGTATGCACGCTCTGATTCCGTGAAGTAGCTCAGGTCGTGGTTCCATCCCACTGGAGCCAATGGGAGGTTTACCATACTAAAGGCTGTAGGATTGGGCTCCCGGCCAACAATAAACCTAGAAGAGATGAAGTAAGGAACTACTAAGAGCTATCAAATGTTTTCTACACAGCACAACTCCCTAACAAGTGTTTAAAAGACCAGCAGGCCACACATTCCTTTTCACTTTGTGCATCTGTCTGTACAAACTGTGTAACAATTAAAAACTATCTGGAAATGTTCTTTCACTAAAAAAAAATAAAGTCGATTGGACCAATTTGTGTCCCTCATTCTGTTGCTCAGGAATCCTGGCCTTTTCACAGAGGAGAGGGCTGTGCTTTAGAGGACATGTTAGTTAGACTTTATCAATGGCTTGGCCAAATGAGTCCCGGTGGACACAGTGCAGAGCTGCAAACATACATCTCAAATCCAATCCAAGCCTGGGATAGATCAGTCATATTAAAGAAGAACGATCCTGTGCCAGATCATTTGCAGGTACAAGTAGGGAAAAAAAATATTATGCCCTCCCCATAGCTGGGTTTTCCAACATACCTCCCTTCACTGCAGAGAACTGGGATCCTTATCAAGTTTGAGCTCCTGTTAACTTCTTCTTTCCCTTACCAGCATTATAAACTGCAGTTATCACTGCTGATCTGAATTTTGGGAGTATTATGGAGGACCTTAACATACTCGAGAGTCAAAGCTCATAATTGTTTCAAGAACTAATATATTGCCACACTTTAGCTAATGAACATGTGACGGGTAGGGCAGGGAGGTGTCTGAGGGGACAACCTGGACAGTGTTCTTTTAAACATCTTCCTCATGGCGTACTCCTTAATTATCCTACACGTACACACTATGTAAGTGGCACTAAGAATTCAATGTCATTTATTTAAAACACCTGCACAGCTGCAGGAGGTCAGACAGTCATTCTCCGAACTTGGTTCAGCCACTCAGCTGAAGTTCTCAGCACTTTCCACATAATTACATCAACTATACATCAAAATGGGCCTCCAGCTAGTGAGTCCTCTGTCCTGCTCACCTTTTCCCTCCTCTTTCCCACCTTGAATGTTACTTATCTATCACAGAAGACAAACACCGCTATGGCTGCTCAGTGTGATTGATGACTACGCCATTTTTAATCATGGTAGAGTTGGCATATCCAGAGCTTTGGGCTTTGTTGCTAAAGACACCATTTGTACCCTTCAGTGGGAGGAGTTTTCTGAGGGAGCTAAACTGATGCCCAGAACCAGTTCCCTTCTTCACCATCATCCGAACTAAGAATCTCACACATTCAATGGGTACCAAAAGTACCACCATCTAGATCTCTTTCCACATACTCAGTGTATACTGTTGAGCGGGCATGCACAGTTCTGTGCATCTACCTGTGCATGCCTTTAGCCTTGCGAACACCTGCTTTGTACATTCCCATACTGATCCACATAAATTAGACATGTGAAAATGTGCACAGTTATGTACATCTAACTGAAAACCTGCTATCTATAGAATACAGCATGTGTTTATATATAGCACATATGTATCTACTAACATATGCATGTGCACATTGCAAAATATTTTCAAAACATACATTTAGCAGTATCCATCCATTGCCTTTATCTTGCAACTTTGCCACTTTCTCTGCCCAGCAGTAATCCATCTCTACTTGATTTCATTCTAAGATTCCAGATCTCTAAGCTGTTTGCCAAACAATCACCTTTACAATTGTATAATGAAACGAACCCCACAATTAACTTGCCACACATTCCCCCCATCTGTGGAATTAGCCTGGCCTTATCTACAGATTGGGCAATATTAAGTCCTCCACCAGTGCAGGTTTAAGGTCTTGTGGTCCATCAGAACTAGAAAAATATTTCATGCTACTGGAGAGGAGCTGGGATAAAGCATCTATTTACAGCTGTGACAGAACATGAGATTTCAGATTTTAAAGCTGCAATAATAGAAGAAGTTTTAAATAACTTTAACAGGTTTCTAAAACATATTAATTTTCCCCACCCTCCACCTATACAGCCAGACTTGATAATTTTGTGTTAAAGGTGGATTGTACCATTGATATTTGTAGAAACTGGAAATCACTGATCAGGCTATATGTAAATTATGTGGCACACAAGGTAGCTGATGGTGTAAACACTGCTGGCCAATACTACAGTCAAAACACATGCCAATAAAACCTTTAAAACATCCCTCACCATTTCCTCCCACACATTTTAATCCAACATACACACTAACCTGAAAAGGACTAGCTCTGGAGCACTGGCGAAACCTCAGTGGATAGAACTTTAAGCACCGTTTTTCGTACCACACCCAGAGGTTGGTGTCCAGAAGAGGTGAGAGAAGACTGCAGTTTTGAGAATCTGTGACTCCCACCATTAACATGCGGATATGCCAGAAATAGTAGATGTAAATAAAGCTAAATATGTTAAAATGTTTAAAGACATTTATTATCTTCCCTTTAAACAGAACTCCCTAAAACACTCAGAGGACAACTCCAGGAAATGAATTAATGCACTGATTGGTGTCGCCTGAAACAAAACAACAAAAGCTATGATTTCCCAAAAAGCAACTAGAGGTTTTTGGAATCCAGACTGAGGGCCTTATCTTCAGTATGTGTTAAGCACCCAGCCCTCTGAAAGTCTCAATTTAAACATCCAAAATTGGTAATTATTACTGAAATCCCTTATCTTCTCTAAGATCAGAGCACCAAAGTTTTTTTCTTTTTTCAAACTGGCTCATGATAACCAAACAGAACATGGTCATATAACAAATCTACATACCTCTAGCTTTTTAAAATTTGCTCTGCAATCTGTATGTTTTCCAGCAAAGAGATCCCTTCAGACTAAAACTACAAAACCAAATCTTCTTGCAGTTCAGTATAAAAGAGGTAAATGCCCATCTTAAAAACACAACTTCAAACTTGAGATTTATCTTAGTGTTATTTTACACTTCCTTCCAAAAGAATTGTGACCTGGAGTGCTTTCATGATGGTGTAAACAGATAAAATGCCAAAGATTACCTTGTTAAATGAAAAATCTACAAAAATGTAGTAAGTTAAAATAAATCAGGGGTCTGAGACTAATGAAGCAAAGGTCAGCTGGTAACAGCCCATGTTGGGAAAATAAAGGTGTTTTATTATAAAACATTAACAGGGAGAATCACGAGCATTTTCCCAAGCAAGGTCTAGCTGCCCAAAATTTGGTCCCCTATAATTAATTTCTCAAAGTAGAGTAGCAACAGCTTGAATGAAGACCCATTCCCTCTTGGGGTGCAAACATGGATCCCACGACAGATGTGAAGGAATCCACTTGTATAGAAATTATTTGTGAAATGTTTGTCTTAGATACTGCTACTTTATTAGACCCACACGTTGCTTCATTTTTCCTGATCACTTTACAAATATAAGAGATGAAAATAGCAACAAATTGGCCCCTCAATGCAGACCCAAGAACAATGTTACATTCTTATACTAGTTACGCTCCTCTAAACATTGTATTTAACATGTATTCACAATTTCTAATTTCTTTCCTATTTTACCCAATTTCCCCCTTCCATGCGCAAATCTCATATGAAGTGAAGCAAAAGCTCTTTGGTCCCTACAAAATATAATTTAAAGAGGTGCGGGAAAGAGACAGCAAAATAATCAGTATAAATGTTTATACAGCAGTTATACACTGTACATAAATAGCAATGGCAATGCCTAATTTTTTTTCTCCCTTTCCCAATAAATAAACTTTGTAAATGGCACCTAAACCAGGATGAACCAACACTTTCAGCATAAATTTGATTTATACTTCTGCCCCTACTTAGTAATAAAACTGAAATATGGAGGAGCCCTAACCAAACCCTTTCTTCTAGAAAATACTCAACTTTCCAGAAGTTTGGCTGTAGCTGCCTATGTCTACAAGGCATGGCACAACCTTCTGAACTGTGGAAATGCCAAGAGCCTAGTGTTCACATCAGGTTCAACAGCAATTCAGTTAAATAAATAAAATGGAAATGACGATGGTAATAGCAAAGGTGGGGTTAGTATTAGTGTCTTCTACTTGTGGGTGCACTGCAGAGGAGAAAGGAAAGGAGGGAACTGGAGCAGGAAAAGGATTAAATGGGTCACCTTATGGAACTCCATTATTGAGAAAACAAATAGATATAGCCTCCTGCATGGTTCTGGGATTTATTATTCCCCAGCTTTCAAATTTGTTAAGTTGCTCCTAATATGCTCAAAGTGGTAAGTGGATTCCAGAACAGCAAGAAGAGGGGCCAAAAGCAAAAGTGAGGAACTGAAGTGGACAGGTGAAAAGGGCAGAATCAGGGTAGAAAATCTCTGTGGAGTCTGGAAGTCTCACTGCACTCCTTTGTGTTTCAGTGCCCTGGGGAAAGTGGGGTTCAGGATCACTTTCTACAAAATGCTACCACATTGCCTACAAGCACTTAGTGTAAATGAATCCCAGGTTCTGAAGCAAATCAGAGCCAAAGTACTTGGCTGGGTATCTGGGAGATGACTTACAGTTGCTTATATTTGGTAAGCATCAGCTCTGGGCACCTTGTTCCCTAGTGTGTTCAGGAGGCAAAATAAGGTCTATATTACAAAGGAAAACATGAGGTTTTTTAGTTTTAAACTTTGGAGACAAACGAACAGCAGGTGAGAAGATTTCTGTTGATTAAGTACAGCACAAGACAGAGATCTAGCCACAAGCAGGGCTTGTATTTACACTGGCCTGCTCTTGTCACATTGCCCCTCCTGGTGTGACTTGTCCTTCAGACCAATGGGCCGTAGTAAGCAGGTCTTACTACTCACCAGCCATTTCTGACCAACTTTCCTTGAACGTGTATGTGAGGACGAAAGCTCCTTGGGAGACCAATGTACCTGAATCAGCCCACTTTATGGTTGCTTCACCTTTGCTGCTGCTCACACAATGGGAGGCGAGGGGGAATTGGTGACAGATATGAATATTAAGTAGCACAAAAACCATAGGTTTGTCATGGCCTAAACCACATCCAAGGTTAGGTCCATCAATGGCTATTAGCCATAATGGGTAGGAATAGTGTCCTTGGCCTCTGTCTGCCAGAGGCTGGAAATGGATGACAGAAGAGGGATCACATAATGATTACCTGTTCTGTTCACTGCCTCTGGGGCATCTGGCATTAGCCACTGTAGGAAGACAGGATACTGGGCTAGATGGGCCTTTGGTCTGACCCAGTGTGGCCATTTTTGTGTTCTTATCAAAGCAATGCCAACCCTTCCACATCTAGCGTGCACTTCATTGTCTCCAGAGACAATGCATGGGAGGCCTTCTCACCAAGTGGATGAGCTATATACTGTCCCTGCAGACATCCCTGGGCTTTTGGGATGTGCAATCATACAGAGCTAAGCTACCTCATATTCTACAAAAGCATTTGTTCACACTATCATCACCCCTTACTAATACGGCTAAGATGAGTTAACTGAAACAACCGTTACCGCTTTAGAGAACGTAACTGTATGAACATTCTCTTTGTCTGGATAAACCATCCTCCCTATGATATAAATGTTCACTTTGCTAAAGACTCCTTCGCCACAGTTTCTGAATGTCCTCTTTTACCACAGAAGGACACAACAGACCTCTATCATGTCATAAACTTGCTACAAGTTAGCCTGGTTCCTCTTATTTTTCATTGCCCTTGTGTGCTTCATGCTAGGAAGGCTGGTTTACAAGATCATTGCAAGGCAAATGGAAAAGCATTTTAAACTTTGAAGACCATCTCTTTGAAAGACAACGCATATCATAGGCTTAAAAATGGCAGCTTGTTTTAAAACAAAGTATTTTAAACAGAGGGGAGATGGTTAGCACTTTCTGAAAATCAGACTCGCAATTCCTACTTCACCTGCTTGCAAGAGACTCACCATCAGCTTCCTATGTCCCCTGACACAGAAGGTAAGATCACCAACACGCAGCAGCAGAATGCTGAGTGAGCAGTTCCATGTTCATTTGGAGATGTTAGTGAAATCATCCAAGGTTGGAGGAAGACACCTGTGATTACCTAAGGGTACATCTACACTTGCCAGTAGATTGACTCAGTCAGGGTTGATCTTCTGGGGTTCGAATCTGCACACCTAGTGGGGATGTGCAAAATCAAACTCTCAGGGCTCAAGAGTTGAGCCCTGTACTCCTCATTATCGTGTGGAGTAAGACAGGTCAATGAGAGTTTCTCTCATTGACCTCCCTCTGTGAGGATGGCCAGATAAGTTGATCCTAGATAAATAGATTCCAGCTACCCAATTGTCGTAGCGGGAACTGCTTATCTAGGATAGACTTTCAGGTCTAGTGTAGACGTGGCCTAAGTCTAGGTAGCAGCATGTGAGTGAAAAAGGCACTATTATGCAACAATGGAATAATTAAAAATAAAAACAAACCAAAAACTAGGTTTATCATTTGGAACGCAAATGTGCATGCATGAAGCTGCTGATTTAGGCTGGTGAAACAAACACAAAGCTTGTTCTGTTCACCTTTAAATGCCCCTATTGCAACAAAGTATAAAGACAGAATTTTAAAGGACCAGGAATGCCCATCAATGCTTGCATCCTTGGGACTTCTCCCATCTGACCACCTGTGGACTGAGGCTTTCAGGCCACAGCTGCCTCTTCTGGATTGTTTGGCCACCCATAAGCCATTACTTTTTCTTCCAGTTTTGTTCACATAAATGTTATTTTTTCTTCCCATTCTGACCTGAATAGACAACCAGAGTCCCAAGAAGTGCAGAAACTCATGTAAAACATGAAGATCAGGTAGATTTTGCAAATTAGTATGCTGTGTGCACCTGATCAGCTTCATATACTTCTGCCACCTGAGCAGATCAGACCTCAACTTTCTCCAAAATATTCCCTTCTTCCACTTTCATAATACCACATCACTTCAGAATCACTTCTCTTTTTGCCAGAAACATCTTTCTGTATGCCACAATTCCAGGTTTTAGAAGGCTTCTGAAACCAGCTTCAGTCTAGTGCTACCAAAATATTGATTCCAGTATTAAAACTGGTAGATGAATGAACTGTCCAGACTCCCTCCACAAATTACTGTCACTCCACAAAGCAGCCAAGTTCAGCGTCCAAGTAGCCAGGCCATGCCCATCACAGAGAATGAGATAAATTTAGCTCAGAAGGGCAGCTGTGTTAGCCTGTAGCTTCACAAAAGACCCCCAGCAGTCCTGTAGCACCTTGAAGACTAACGATTTATAAATAAAAGTGTCAGTCTTCAAGGTGATACAGGACTGCGTGTTTTTATTAATTGAGCTATTAGGTAAATCTGATCTCCCCTCATGCCCTCAGACTTTATTATCTCAGTATGTGAAAGCATCACAGTGTCTAATGTAAAATATGTTTATGCCACTGGGAGACACCCTCGTTTCCTTCCTAATAGATACAGTACACCATTTTTTGTAAGCCAACTATTCCATCATCTCATTCCGATGTGTTCTTCAAAGGTTTGCATCAAACAAATGGAAACACAGTTCACTGCTGGGAGTATTTTCAATGTGCAATTATCTGTAAACATCAGATCCTAACTACTTGCACATTATTTAGTTCACATCCATTACAGTTTATAAATTAACAGAGGTGTCATTTGTCTGTACAAAAATCAATGCATATTTATGAACTTGTTTATTCAAATGGATTTTACATACATATAATCTAAAGACACAATACAAAATCTGTATAATTTAGGCAATGCATCACAGGAGTGACCAAAAACTCAACACATTTACTTGGCAAAATGACATATTTCTTGCAACTGAAAAAAATAATAGCTTTGAATGCATTTATTTATTTTACTAAACGTACTTGAAATGTTTTTCCTTAGACGTATTCATTATTTCTTTTTGTGTTTCACAGTTATTCTTATTTATTTTTTCTATTTTGTTTTTACACCGAGGAGACTGCAGTCAAATAACACTCAGCAACTGATTTCCTCTCTTTGGACTGAAAAATTAAACAGATACTAAATTATGACAGTGAATTTAGAAAGGAGGACTCCAAGGGCTTGAAAGAACATGTCTGAGATAATATGATGCTTCTAAGAATATTGCAATCACATCCAAGCAATCACCGAAGCGTGCCATGTAACTACCTCCTCAGCTAATATGCTTTTTTCTCCGTGATGACTAATCATGTTCTATTAAACAGCGGTAATGCTGGAAGAACTCAACTATACAAGTGTAATGAAGCCAGTATTCTCCCTGGACAGATTAGCTACAACTGATTTGACACATACCATCATAGGAGCTTCAAACCTGACAAACTCTGTGCTTGCTTCTGATTTATGCCGTCAAGCTCTTTGGAGAAGAGAATGAAATCCAAGTGTTCCGTTTGGTAGAGGTGAAATGTACTGATGTGCTTAACTGTCATTTAAGGAAAGTTACATTTCTTCTTTCTTCTCCTCTTCCTGCTCCTGTCTTCTCCTCCCTCCACCTGCTCCGTCACCACTTGTAGAACCTCTGTCTAAAGACAACTGGTAAAATGGTCCCTTGTCATGTGCTATAACTGGGGACTTCCCAACCACTCTCTCTCACACAGCCTCCATTTTTCCCGAGACCTTTTTCAAGACCCTTTCCTCCTTCTCTCCCTCTCACAGTGTCCAGATGTGAAATTTCTGGAAAGGACAGAGGGTGAGGGGAAAAGGGAAATAGGGAGGTATGAGACTCACAGGTCAGAGCTGTGAAGAAAATGGAGCAATATCAGGCTACAGATGTTACTCAGGTCAATGAATACATGAGCAGATCCCTCAGATGATGGTGGGCATTCTTCCACTGCTGTTGTTCCTATTATTGTTCTTCCTGGACAAATTGGGAGTAGCCATCAGGACAAAGCGCTCATCAGGGCAGCCATACTGAAGTAGAACATCAATGCATTCCTGGCTCGTGGCTTGCCTGGCATAGGCTAATGCCGTGTTCCCCTGGGCATCGCGGGCCATAACATCTACGCCATAC
Organism: Carettochelys insculpta; assembly: GCF_033958435.1. Lineage (NCBI taxonomy): Eukaryota > Metazoa > Chordata > Testudines > Carettochelyidae > Carettochelys > Carettochelys insculpta. The sequence continues at coordinate 3,930,439 of NC_134144.1, read as the reverse complement.
TGTGGAGGGGGAAAAAACACACACACAAAAAAACAGGTGCCAATTGAGACCCTGCTCCTAACTCAGCACAGAAATGGAGTGAAAGAAAACAGGCCAGCTAGGGCTGAGTTTAAGGGATGGGGTGTGATGGATAGAGAGAGACCCACAGACAGGAACTCCTTATTTTAAGGGCTTCTAATCTGAACATGACAAATGTGTCCTATACATCCACCTTTCTACTGGAAAACCCTCACCTGTCCGCTGGTCATGCAAATAAGCTCTTCCCTTTGCATTTCATTTACATTTTCCAGAGCGTATGCACCTATCCCTTGTCCTAACTCCCATGCCTCATTCCACTTTCTACCATATTCAAACAGCCATGGAGTTCTCTAGCTAGGTTTAAGTGCCATCATTTGCATACAAGGAATAGGAGCATTTAGACTAAGGAGAAAAGGGAGCTTCCTTGAGCACCTTCCCTGGAATATGCTCATAGCGATATTCTGAAAGGCCATACTGAAACAAGGTTTGCTACACAAATAGGGAGGAGTGAACTGTTACTCAGCCCTGCATACCCAACACCTCAAGACAAGTACTCACCCAAATTAAGAGCTGAACTAACACTACACTTCCTTTCCTACATGCTAAGTGAAGGGCTGTGCGTCCATCCCCATCTCCGCAGGTCTCATTCACTTCTTCCCGTGTACCGTGGGCTAGGAGCAGGATGACAGTCCGCAAGTCCTCTTCAGCTGTAGCTCGTAGCAGGTGCTGGCCTAAAGAAACTTCCAGCCACTGCAGCGGGGCAAGGAAGAGCTTCTGTTCATATTTAGCACGTATCCAGCGCTCTTTTTCCTCCCTACACAAACAAACAAAGAAATATTCCAGTCAAAAACCAGTTCCGTTGCCTTTGTGTGAGGATACAGGTTCACCTTTGGGAATAAACAACCTAGAAAACACTGCCTTGCAGAAGGGTTGATTAGCAAGAAAATATTTTCTTCTTGCAAATTTTTAGCAAAAAAGCTTCTTGAAAATATTTCCTTTACACCTTTTACTTGTGACAAACTGTATGAGAGCCACACATTGCTCAGCCATTGTACCTAGCCAGAGAGTTATACTACAGACTGGATTCACACACTAGCCTTTCAAGCGTGCCTTGCACCACAACAGAACAAGTCTGATGCCATGGAGTTTGGCACAGGTCAGCATAGTCAAGAGAGGCCCAAGGCTGCAGCTGCTGAGCGGGGCTCCAAATCAGGATTGAGACAGGCTGGTAAAACTAACCAGGGGAAGCATGCACAAAGTTTGCTGCATCGACCATCTATGTAGCCAGTGGCAGCACCCCACTTTCCATAATTCACTCTCCGAAAAAAACTGACTCCTGATTGCAGAACTTAGTGTGCTGTGTGGCTTGCAGAAAAGAGTAGGGAAATTAATAAAAGCTACTGAGTTGGTTGCAGGGTGATTTTTCTTTCTGTGAGAGTGAGCCACTGAACAACAACACACCAGTTTATGTTTCACAGCAGGACAGAGGTTCAAGAGCTTTCTTTTTTCTCTCTCTCTTTTTTTTTTTTTTTAAAGGAAAAGGTCAATATTTTGAAGCATCATTTCTTCTCACTGTATCTAGTAAGCAACAAAAGCTTCCACGATGCATTTATACTGTAGGATAATGCCACATTTTACCAGTAACTCTCCAATCTCTATTAAAAACATTTTGAAACACTCTAATGAGCTTTGAAGGACCTGGTCATAGGAAGCATCCTATTTATAAGTGCCTTTTGCCCAATACTTCAGGTAATCTGTTTACCCTGTGAAAACCACATACAAGCACCTAGTAAGAGAACTTGTTACTGGTGACATTTTTTCTCTTTCAAGTACAGAAAGAAACACTCTGTTTACACCTTTCAGCAGTGTTTACGCTCCTCCCGGTAATCCAGTGTCAGGTTAGCCCTAATCTGTTTTTAAATGCTTATGTAAACAGATAGTTCCAAGAGTAAATCTGGATTAGTTTTGGATCAGTTCCTGGTACATGTGGAGTGACCTTACATTGACCCCTCTGGATGCTTTCATGCAAAGCATTTCAAAACATACACTCTTCTACACAATGACAATTCAACCTATACAGGCAATATACTGTCATTTCTCCCCATAAAGAAGAGTGAAACCTTTCAATTTATTTAAAAAATTAAGGCTGGACAAAACTTTTCATGGCCACCGCACTCTGAATAATACTGAAACTGCCCTGGGTGCTGAAAAATAGCCAGTGATGTTGATCCTTGAAAATACAATTTTGAAATATTCAATATGAGGGAAAAACTTCCAAATAATATTTAAGTTGTGAAGCGAACAATGGTTAACAGGGAAAGCTGATACTCCACTTCTCTGTGCTGTGGTATACAAATAAAATCAAACCCTCCAAGTCACTATGCTGCAAGAAGGATGGAATGGTACTGCACCAGCTGCCTAAAACATCACGAACTTTGTGGAGTTTTCACATGATGGTTTTTCATATTCTATGCACTCTTACAAAATAACCAGAGAAAATTGTAAAACTATTGTGTTTCCCTGTTGTGTATATAATAAGCAGATACAATGCTTGGTAAACTTTCACAATTTTTTAATATTTGTTAAAAATGAAAGTGTCTCTCATGCACATATTTCAGAAATATATAATTAACCCTTATGAAATGGGCAGGACTCCCAAATGAAAAGCATGTAATGGCATTACTGGGGGAGGACTGCAGAGGTCAAGGGACAGTCACTTAATTTCTCTTGGAATCATGGAAGTGTGAAGAGGAGAAATTTTTTCCAAAAGCTGCTTCTTTCTCTCTGCTCCACAACTAACTTAAAAACCTTAAATTAGATATTTAAAGGGCATTGGAGACCATCAACAACAGCCACCTCCAGTTCTTTCTGCACTTGGCAGTCATGGCTGCGAACCCAACCATGACATCAGTTGTGGGAACCATGATGTGACCAAAAAATTGCTCTCTGTTCAGAGAAACAAGCTGTTTTAAACAGACCTTCTGCTCTACTCAGAAGCCAGCTTGTAGGAAAAGGATTTTTGTTTTGTTTTTACTAAAGATGAGCATTACTTTAGCAAGGGCTATGATTGCTGATGCCTCAATGTTTACAGAAACAGCAACTAAAACTGCCAGGATCAGCTGGAAGATTTCAGATCCTTCGGCTGCCAGCGTCTTACAAATTCATGAGAATGTATGTTATGTTTACAGTATTTAACAGTTTATCTATTTTTCCTCCACAGTATTTACATATGCTTCAAAATCTTTTTTTTTTTTTTTTTACTGGAGAAACCCTAAGTCTTCTAAAAATGTGTTTCTCATGCAAAGGGGAAAAAGCGACATGAGAGCCATGCAGAGGCTTAGCAGACAAAGCGGTGCTGTCATTTTTAGAAAGGCTAGGGGAACAAAGAGTGAGCCACTAAGCTCTACACTGGGATACCTTCACCATGCTGTCTTGAAAATGGTAAGGAGAACAGACTACAAACTTGTTAGGTTATGGTCTGTTTGTGGTGGTGGGAACAGGCCATCCACCAGTGTGTCCTGTAAGCTGAGCGATTGGGCGCCCACACAGGAGAGATTCAGGTGCCGCCTGGCCAATTATCAGAATGTCCACAGCCGCTTACAGCAGGCAGCAAGTGTTTGTATTGGTGGTGAACATCCACACATGCCTCAGTGCATGTAATAATATTTATTCCACCTCTGGATGGAATAAAGAGAGGGAACACTGCCACCCTCCCCCGCTGTCCTGTTGCCTTAGAGGACAGGGAGGGAAGACAAGTGCAGGGTGCCACTATTCCTCTCAAAGATTTCTACTGCTGCACACCCTGGTAACACAAACCAGTCTCTCTCTCTCACTGTATGCTGTGATCAGAATTCCGTACAACCACCAGTAACATGTTGCAGATCTGGGCAATGGTGAGAGTTACTGGTAATCCACGATACTCAGGAAATGGTGTAGTCTATTTGCAAGAGCAGGATTCTGCATTCTGTATTAGATTGCTACTGTGTCACGTCACTGGCCTGCTGTGTGACCTTGAGCAGGTTACTTAATGTAACTTCACTTCAATCTCCTCAGGTGTCAAATGGGCTTACCGCCTATGGGCATGGAGAGTTCTAACTAATTAGGGCCAGATTCTGCCACCTTTGCTCACATTGAGTAGAGCCTTACTCTGTAAGTAGTCCCACTAAAGTCAGTGGGAGTATTTGTAGAGTAAGCTACAATTTAGCGTGTGATCTTGTTCTTACTGTCTGTAAAACACCTTGAGCTCCTCAGATAGAAGATATTTCAATATCAATAATTGTTTCCAGTTTTCAAGATTATTCAGAAACTCTTCCAGACAATCATCATTGAGGAATATACTAGGTAGCAAGTGTCAGCCTGTTATATACCTAGATAGACAATAGTTATTTAAGTACATGCCTGATGAGTAACATGGCAATTTTTACCTTCATACCACATGGTGCTGACTGGCCTGGTTAAGGATTTCCAAAATTCCACGTGAAGGGTCTTGTGGAAAGCCGTGGGAAGAACAATCAATGTGCACGTGCACACACACACACACAGGCTTCAAACGCTTAGCAGCTCCTTTGACAGCTCCTTTCTGAACTCTGATGGCCAGTAAGGTTCTAAACTTAACCAATGTTCAAAATGGGACATAAGTGAGATATTCTATTTGGGTATTCCTATAGGAAACTATCTTTGATTAGCTGATCCTAAACAGTATAGAGCTGGCAATCCCCTGGGTTGGTATATTCAAACTCAGAATTATTACTCTTCCGAGTGAAAATCCAAAAAGCTTAAAAAAAATAAGCATCACAGACATTTCTCTGCTGTGTTTCCCCTAAAACAGACTCTCTCACCTTTGATGTGATTTAATTTAAAATGGAAAGTTCTCAGGATTCTCCTGTAAGACTATTTTGGCTCATCTGTATGCTCACTAAAGAAATTATGACACTAAGACATAAATACTGTTTCTCTGATGTCACAATTTCAATTCTGGGATCCATGGCTTGCCTTGGTCGAGCTTTCGTTTTCCCAAAGGAAGGCCAGTCCAAGAGCACGGTTGTCAGCAGTAGATCACTTAACCTCATTTCAATCCCCTGGAGAACCACTGTTCACAGCCCCCCGTTAGCTAATGAGCTAAAAAATGAATGATTGGAACGGTCAGCAATAAGCAGAAAGAGGAGGCATAGCACTTCATTTCAGCCTGTGCTGACATACCTTTAAATAAATCAACCGCATAAAGTGAGAGGAAATGAGAGAAAGAGCAACTAATCAGGTGACAGACACTCAACCAATCCCTAACAATAAAGGAAAAGGGCAACTGAACATCTGCTAGTAAATATTTTTTCTTTTTTTCACTTGCAACCATGTTAACCCCTTTTCTGGGTAACCTCACGTATGTCAGGGACCCCAACTATAGCCGCAGCTTGACAAATCCTAAACAAAATTAGCTTGCTTGTTTGTTGAGACTTCCAAAATTCATTAACACACTCTTCTCAGGATCAGAGGGCAGATCAAGGCCTGCTCACAGGAGAAGTTACAGTGGGATATGTCCGGCTCTTCTCTAGCTTGCCTGACCCAGAAGAACATGTGCCACCTCTCCCAGTTTGCACTGACTGAGGAGGACACAACTTTTCTGTAATGACCTTGCCAGTTCAATATATAGCCTACTTGCACTGTACTGTTTTTTTTTTTTTTTTGAACACCCATGGCAAGGATGGATTAGTAATTTACTAAAAACTAGTGGATAAACAAGTAACAAGCAGAAATAAAGTAAATTAGATAAGGCAATGTTGCACTTTTTATCCAATCCATACCAATTCATTTGGACCTAGCTTACCAATAAAAATGTAAAGCCTTGTTATATATATAAATGTCCAATACAATGGCATAATCATTACCATGTTGCCTTCTCTGTGGCAAGGAAGTGATGATGCATTGTCTTAACCAAAAAGCACCATCAATTTTCTTATTTTAGTACGTATCTCCATCCTCACTGAACTCTCAGCCACCATAATGTGACTAATGAAAACTATGGCAGGTTTCTGATACTGTGTATATGAGAAAGTTTATGAGAAATGGAACAAACCTCAACCCTCCATTTATCTGCTCTAATTAGGTGCTTGCTTCTCAAGAGAATGTCCAATTATTTAAATTACTCTGCCAGCCACATCAGATCTCTATTATGGAAATATAAACACTAGGGATTGTTGGAGGGGTGGGCAGAGAAGGTAGGATGAGAGGTCAGAAACAGCAAACTTGTTTAAGACACAATTATTTTGCTTCATGAGCTTAATTGTGTTGCGTGCTTGAATACTGGAGCATGAAATACTCATTTAAGAGTTCAAGTCCTATGTAACTCACACTCATTTTTACATCATCATCATCATCTTTTTTTCCCCATCAGGAATGCAAGTTATATACCTGATTCAGATCCAGGTAAAAGCTTAATATTTCTGGCATCATTCCTACCCACCCTCTATACCACTCACTTCTACCCCAACCTCATTCTCCTTCCTCAAGTGTACTAAGTAGAGCAATCGGAAAGCAAGATAAGGAAATGGCATGCACACTGGAAACAGAAATAGTGTTAGTGTGCAAATGTACTATTTATCATCTAGTCACTACAACATATGAAGGAAAAGCCTTGAGAACTTGTCATGAGAATTCGCCAATCAAGGCATAAAATCCACTAGCTCGGTCTTATTAAACTGATAAGAAAAAATATTATATTCTAGCCACCCATTATCTAAAATTAGTAAGCAGCTGAACAGAATGTTGCAAGGTTGTATTAGAAATGCTATCAAGGTGGTTTATTGCGTCAGAAAAATCTCTGTCATGCCTACTTCATGTGCCAGCCAAAATACAGAGTGAGTCTGCGGAGTCAACATTTTAAAATGTATTTTTTTCCCAAACCTGTATCTAAGTGCCCATATAAAATACTTAAAACAATAACACTCCATTGTCATAGATAATGCGTTATCTGAGAAAATCTTGCAGCTCTCACCCCCTTTTACACATCTGACAATAACTAAACCTTAGTACACTGTTTCTGGTATATTTATTTTGCCATTTATGACCATTTAAAGCAACTAGTTCACTTTGTTTAACTTGTAAGCTGGTTATCTTGGCATGAGAGGTTGGCAAGGTGAACCAGCTGGTACCAAGAATGTCAAGTAAACCTCCCACCCTGTCAACAACCCTTAGAACTAATTTTACATGCATCTCCTGTAGCATCCCAAGATGTCGCATTAACTTAATAATTCAGTACATAGGGAACATGCATAACACAAACAAAACTGCAAGCTCATCACAACCTCATCACATCAGCATTCGATTATGATGGATGTTTTCTCAAGAAAGCTACTCATGATGATACGTTTCAGTGTTCAGTACTTTACCTCTGGGTTTTGTTGGCATTTGCAATACAGTGTTTTGATAGGGAAAAGCAATGGAACGAAGACATTTGGTTGGAAGAGTGAGGAAGTAGGAGGCAATTACAATTTCTGAAAAATTGTGAGAGAGTGGGGGGGGGGGGGGAGAGGCCAAGAAGAATGGGCTAGCTGCAAGGAATTTCCAAGTGTCTTCCTGCCTCTAGCAAAGCAGGAACTGGGAGGAGAGGCATGGAAGAGGAGCTAGGAACAATACGCTGAGAAAACAGAGGGGGCTTCCTCTCTCTGCAGGAGAAGACCCCACTCTATTGCAAAGTAAGTGCTTAGCAGTTGACTGCTTCCTCACATGCATGCCTTCTCTCCTAGGCTGCGTTGCTAAGGGGGAAGAAGCACAGGCCCACTAGGGATGTAGGCCTGACTAACAAGGAGGCCGCAGACAGCAAACAAAGACCGATGGATATTTATTCCTTAATTACCAAAAGCCTTTAAGAAACTGGGCACTGTAAATCCCACATGCCGAGAAAGGGAGGCGAAGGACAAGGATTTATGTGCACTAGGGCAAAGAGGAAATAAATATCCCTGTGGCTCTTGATCAATATTATGAGTGTTTTTGCCAAGCTGCAAGGTGTTTTATGAACTTTAAGGACAGAGGATAATTAATTAACTAACGTCAACCTATTGAGCTTATTACATCTTACAAATTACAATTAGACACAACAGGCAGATGAAATAGGGACATGCAGAAAAGTTGTGGACAGGAGAACGTCCAAAGAGTCTTGAGGCCGTGAGCAGACAAGCACAGCCTACAACACCTGGCCAGTGACCTCAGGGCCAGTCAATGCAGGGAATTTTGCTGAGAAAGGCTTTTATTCTCTGTTGTGGGCAGAGAAGCTATCTGGATGAGGATGCTTGTGTTCAATTTCCATCTGCCAGCAATGGTGTTTACTACAAAGGAAAGGTGTAACATTCAAAATGCAGTGTATTAAAATTACTCCACATTCAAATTAATTCCCATTTCATAATGCATATGAATACAGCTCTTATTTCTCATCATGACTATTTTTCAGATGGAAATACCTCCTACCTGACATTATCTTCCCCTCAATCAAAAGGGGCCTTACACCAAAAGGATACAACACATACATTGCCTGAGACCTTGGAAGTTAAACGTGACAGTTAACAAAATAAAATAACATTCATGAGCGATTAAGTATCCTGCAAATCAAAAAATTTCCCATCAGTAACTGCACTTCTGTAATTAGTTCTTCAGTCACACAATAACAAACTGGTATTAAAGGAACTCCTAAAAGCAGATTTCTTTTACAAGCATTCTGACTTCAATCAGTCTATCAAATTAATTAGTTATGGAAAGTTACCTATAATTTAATAATCATACTTTTGAGACCCCTCCAAGATCGTTCTTATCTTTTCTGTTTCTGACACTCTGATGCCTGGGTCTTTCAAATAGCTTAATTTCATGTATTTTCAAGCTAGTTTTTTCAGTGATGACGTAAGAATAACCTGAGCTGCCCCTCAGGTGCTAGATACCTGCTGATGTAATTACTGGATAGGATTAATTACCAGCCCGGCCCAGAAAGCCAGGCTTACTGACATGAAGTGAACTGGATAAAAATACTGTAATTGTGGACTCTGCTATATCATATAAATTAGCTGTCAATTTAATGTTTTCATTGGAGCATACACCACTAAACCTAATGATTTGAAGGTATGTTTGATAAAATATATCCAATCTGAGGATTACTCTGTGTGTAATTAAATAAAAGTCACACAACACAGTATAGGGACTACTGAAGCTCTTCAGGAAAGCTTTCTTACGTTGTCAAAGACAAATGACAAAGTTGTTACTGTGATAACTACAAACCCTACAAGTACGTTAAGTCTCTTCCTATTTCAAATCTAACCATGTGAAGAAAAAAGAACAGACTTCAGAGAAAGCATGATGCCCTTCCAGAGCTTCTAGCTTCTCACTGAAATCAGAACTAATAATTTTTAGACAGTACTACCAACAGCTCTAAAGAAAGGAAAAATAATACCGTCAACTGTAAGACTTGTCAACAAAAAACTATAATAAAAAGAAATGAAGCATGGGGTGTGTGTGAGAGAGAAGATGGGCAGCTTGTGGACTTCTACTAGGCCACAGATTCATTCACGAATTTGAATCCAGCCCACAAGATAAGCGAAGTTATCTTCCAATAGCTGTTTGAGGCATACAGACACTGAAAAGGACTCTTAGGAGACAGATGTCTCCACCCACTACACATTCCTGAGCCAAACTCCTTCCCCCACTGTATTTGTTTTTCTTGCAGGCATCATTAGGAGGCAAGGATGTATTCAAGGGACACAGAACCCCCTCCGCCCGCACAAGAACATGGCTGAGGCACGCTATCAGAGCAGCATGGGGAAATTTACATTGTAACTAGATATCAGCTCACAGAAGATGGACAAGCATGAATGGGAGTGCTCTATCTGGCAACTTTTATGTACACTATAAATTAAACTTAAGAAAAAGAAAGTTAAGAAATTACTAGTAATATGTAAATTAAGAGAATATTGAATGCAACAATATGCCAATGCATTTCATCATACATAAATAAAGCAGAGCTATCTATTAATTATGCAAATAATGAATTTCCATTGTGCTTTTCTGTAGATGCAGACTGACTGTAAATGTCAGTTTCAATTTAATATATATCACTTAGGGTGCGTCTACTCTAGGAACTAACTTTGAAGTTAGGCACTACTTCGAAGTAGCCAGCAGAGAGTCTACACACATTTTTCCTTACTCTGAAGTTAACTTCGGAGCCCAACTTCGAAGTCCTTAGCCCCTTCCTGAGAATGGAGTAGTGCCCTACTTTGAAGTTTATCTTCAAAGTGTCCGTGTGGACACTCAGCTTCAAAGTTGCTTACTTTGAAGTCGTACTTTGAAGTAAGCAACTTGGAAGTTATTTTTGTAGTGTAGACACAGCCATAGTGTTGGAGCATTCCATTAATTTGCCAGTTGTTCAGGGTATCTATCACTCAGATGGAGACCATACGTCAGCAAAGTGGAGAAATATTTTAGGTTCTCTCTCTCTCTCTCCCCACCCCTACCCCTCCAGTCCCTTTCTCTCTCTCTTTCTTCCTCATACCAATTTCTATTATTATGCTGAATTTGTCACACCAAAGAGAAGCCCAAAACTGGAGGCTTGTTTTGAATGGACATTTCAATTCAAAATGAACATGACAACATGTGCAAAGGTAGTCTTTTATCCTGTTTATTTATGGAAAAGTGTATTTTAATTATATCACCAGGCATCTGCTTTCATATTCCTATAATTGCTAAGTTTTTGTACAGTATTTAAGAAGTAGAAAAAATGCGACATACAAGTATTTCAATGCATAAATCTCAATAAATTTGTGCCAGGTGAGAAGCAGACCGAGGTAGTCAAGTGAGCTTCTCAGAGATCCAGTGTAATGTGGCATGTAACAGAGATGTACATCAGCAATGTACTTTACAGCACTTCTTTCTTTGATGCGACTATCACACTGCATTAGGGATATCATAACAGTCGCTGATGTGATCTGCTTTGGAACATATCGCATCATAAACAGATGAAAGAAGAGAAATGGAGCTTTGCCTCTGCTCATAATGCTACAAAGTGGATAAGTATCACAGCTCAGAGTACACCAATGCTTTACAAATAACGAAAGGGAAAAATCAAGGTGCCACCCAAGATCATAAATTTCTGTGATTTTTACACTAAAAAGTGTCTCAGACAGGCTTGCCTACAACCAAATGGATTGCACAAGAGTGATTGGGTTGAGTTGGGATGGACAGGCTTGAGAAGACCTGAGCTACCAAATCTTTTGTTTGAAGACCAGGAAACAGAGGAGGGTGTTCATGTTGTGTACATGCCGGCACTTACATAGAAAGGTTAAAATCACTGGAGAAGCCAAAAGTCTGTTAATGTTATTTTCTAAAATAACCTATTATATAACCATTTGGGCTATAAAAAAGACATATCCTATTAACTGTTAGAGAGCCAAGGGGATGAGGTAACATCTTTTATTGGACCAACTTGTGAGCTCTTCTTCCGGTCTGGGAAAGGCACTCCCACCCATGTCACAGCAAAATGCAAGATGAAACAGATTGTTTAATACAAGTAGGTAGCACATACTGTAAGGGATTACTCAAGGTGGAGTGGCCCATAAAGACCTCTGCACTCATTGAACAAATGGAGGGGTTAGTGGGTTACAGATTGCTGTAATCAGCCATAAATCTAGTGTCTTTGTTTAGCCTGTGAGTTTTAATGTCCAGCACAAAAAAGAAGTTAAGCTCCCAGGCTCATCTTTAGAAAGTGTTTGTAGGTTTCTTTTCAGGCTGAGGACTGATATGGAGTGTCTGAACTGCGAAAAGTGTTCAGCCACAGGCAATAGGGCTTTCTGTGTTACTTTTCTGTATAAATTCATTCAAGAGCCTCGTGACTGTCCAGTTTCACCTCACATAGTTGTTACTGTGGCATTTAGTGCACTGGATGTGGTACATCACATGTTGCACAATGGGCCATTCTATCTTTTAGGACCCCAATAATATGCGCTATCTACTTGTGCTAAACTATCTGTTTGTTCCACCTTAGGCTGCACTGTTGGACGGGACATACCTTTTCCAGACTTGAAGACAAGCTCTGTTGAGCTTGGAAGCCCACTCCCCCCGCCCGACACATCCAATAAAATATGTTACCTCACCTAACTTGTATGTCTAAAATTGTGGGTCTGAGACAACAATAGCTACATTGCACGCTGTTCCCTGTGTAATAACATCACACTTTAATAAGACGCCTATCAGTGAAACCATCACTGCAGATACATTTGTTACATCTCCGCAGAAAATAAATCCACTCTTTGGGAATAAATAAAAGATTATATTGGTTGATACACATAAAATTATAGCTAAGCAAACTACTTCAGTAATGTATGAGCATAAGCTTTCGTGGGCAAAGACCCACTTCAACAGATGCAGGTCACCTGCATCTGACGGAGCGGGTCATGCCCATGAAAGCTTATGCTCATACATTTCTATTAGTCTTTAAGGTGCCACAGACCCCTTGTTGCTTTTGTAGGTCCAGACTAACATGGTTACCCCTCTGATACTTCAGTAATAAAACTCAGTACTCGAGCACAGATTAGGCAGAAAAACTTGCACTCAGAACACCAAGCGAAAAACTAATGCAAAACACATTTTGATGTTGTCACTGTCAGCAGCAAAGAACAGGCATAATTTCATCTGAAATTTTAGCAGGTGTAAACCAAAGAATACACCACAAAAATATCCAAATTTCAGATGAGAATCAAAGCTTTAATGCAGAAAGTTTTGCTTGCTTTGATGCAGCTGACCTCTATTGTCTTTACCTCCCTTTTCAGTAACTCCATTTGAGACCCTTCAATCATCACTGCTTCCCTCTCCAAACCTGTACCACTCTGAGCTTCTCTCATCTCCTCTCTCATACACCGTAGTCTTTCGTATCTCTCCTCCACCCCCAAATACCCCTTTCTCTTGTCTGCCAGATCGTCTTTAATCTCCACTTCTTCATCCACTTTGGGTCTCTCTTACCTCCATTGTAATTTATCCCAAAGTTCTGGAGCCAAACCTCAATTATGTCTACTCGCAAATTAATGTTTAAAATGTCATTTCAGTGACTGCCACACTATTTTGTGATAAAGCTCCTCTATTGAAGTGGTAGGTCAGCTAAAAGAATTCCTCCTTTTCATCAACAGATCACATTCCCCAATAGCTTACGAGCTAAATGAGCAGCTAATGGAGTACAGATGCTCAGCACCTTGGAAAAATCAGGCCAGAAGTAACATTTAAAATTGGTGTTGGGAAAGTGTATCATCTGACATTTTCTGAAAGCGTACAGCACCTCAAGAAATGTCTCTAGAAACAAAAGTCAAACAATAATATGAAAAGCAAAGGAATCTTGGACTTCTATCAACACAACACTCATGAATGAGTTAATGACAGAGAGGAAATTAAAAGGCGTGCAACTGCCTGTTTAGCTCAGACTGCTCAATACTCCTACCTCAGACAGGCTACTTCTGCACTAGCATTCCTCTTTTGCAAGAGGCATGCAAATGAAGGAATTTGAAAATGCAAATGAGGCACAGATTTAGATATCTGGCATCTCATTTGCATATTCTTTCAAATGAAGTTATTTCGAAAAAAGAAAAGTGGTGTATATGCAGCTGTTTCGAAAGTAATACCCATCCTCGAAAGAACTCTTCTTCCTGTTTTTTTTCTTTTTTATGGAAGAAGGGTTTTTTTGAAGATGGGGATTACTTTGAAAGAGCTGCATTTACACTGCTTTTCTTCTCTGGAATAAAGAATATGCAAATGAAATGCCAGATATATAAATATGTGCCTCATTTGCATTTTCAATTTCCTTCATTTGCATGCTTCTTTCAGAAGAGAAATGCTAGTGTAGATGTAGCCACAGTTTCCAGAAAGTGCCATGGAAATAGAATTCAACTGAGTTCCAGTGTAGAGGGTTCACAGTAAGTTAACAGATGTTGTCATGTTTGTGGGAACTAGAAGAAGGGGAATTGAAGGGGTTTCATTCTGAATTAGTTACATGGGATTTAAGTCGTGCAATTCTAGTTTAGTTTAATGGGAATAATACACCTAAAAAACCTTGTAGAAGTCTTTGAAAATGCTCTCATAGATGCCGTATAAGGAACCACTACAGTTTTAAAGGCTCTCTGCTGCTCTGCTAGCCCAACAGCAATGCGAAATTGCCAGGAACATGGCCTTTGGTGAATACCATCCTCAATCCACTTTGCAGAAATACGTTTGGACATTCTTACAGCATACACTCAGCGATCAATGTAATCATGCTGGCAGGAAGAATGGGAGGAGGGAGATGAGATTGAGATGCAGGGAGAAAAGGTAAGAGGAGAGAGAGAGAAAATATGCTTAATGTTAAAAAGTTAGAATAGTCCCTTGGCCAAATGTTTTGATGTCCAACTGAAGATACTGGATTTTCGTCGAGCAGGGGTCCAGGATCTTCTGAAAGCAGGTCTTTCACAGCTGACTGAAGTGGGGCACACAAAATCACTAAGGTCACACCAGAAACTTCAAAGCTTTTATAGGCTCAAAACATTCAACGGTGAAATATGAAAAACTCACAAAAATCTGACAAGTATCGGCAGGGTAGCTGTGTTAGTCTGGATCTGTAACAGCAACAAAGGGTCCTGTGGCACCTTATAGACTAACAGAAAAGTTTTGAGCATGAGCTTTCGTGAGCACAGACTCACTTCATCAGAGGCATCTGATGAAGTGAGTCTGTGCTCACGAAAGCTCATGCTCAAAACTTTTCTGTTAGTCTATAAGGTTCCACAGGACCCTTTGTTGCTGTTAAAAATCTGACAGTCTGTAAGCAAAAGAAAAAATGTGCAGTGACACACATCAACTATCAGCCCAAGAAATTCCCACAGAACAGAGAATCTACAAGGAATTTCAGATGTGCGTCACAATGGATTGTTCTGTTCCATTGCCACAATGGTACTTGCTCAAAAGACCTCTTTTTTTGTTTTTGTTGTTGCCACTTTCCTGCATGGTCTCTTCAGGGCACATTTGGAAATTATTTAAGAAACAATAAAATGCTTCTAATCTGTTACCAATTAGAAGAAACATGTGAATATTATTTTCTAATTTGTGACCCTTGAGTGTGTCTCTCAAAACCAGAGAGAAGTAATTGAAATAATTATGTTTGCTCCTGAATATTTCTATTATGCTCTTGAATTAAGAAGGTAGGTATGTCTTCTGTTGCTTGATGTGCCCCAGGGCCGAATGTATCAATAAGTACATCAAAGTCCTGAACATGAACTGCCACAAAATGGTAATTTCTACGACGTGCACACATGGGTTCATTGCAGCTGCAGCCCAAGGGCTGCCAAAATTGATTAGTTAGCTTCTAATGCTCTTTGTGCAAAACTTGGATGGGGAACGGTAATAATAAGAAGGGAAAGAAAGTTGAACAGTAAACACAACCTTCCCTACTGTTCAAGAAGTCAACTACCAAAATGGCTATTTTCAAAAGACTACTGATGTATAAGCTATAACTCCGTGATTTATAATAGAAGCAAAGTAGATATTTTTTTTAAAAAACCCAGATGCAGTATGACTTGAGCGACTAACTCCTGAAAATTGGTAATTTCCTGGTGGTTAGCAATAGCGGGCCTACCAATGAGAAAGCAGAGCATGCTAATAAATTTATAGTGCGTTATATGCCAATTAGACCTTTCCAGCCATTCAAGAGGCAGTGCTACCAATCAGGCTATCATTCCATAAATGTACTCTTCAGAGCTGATCTCATCACAAATCAATCCTGCATTCAGCTTTCCAAAGCATAATTCTTATTAGTCTTAACCCAGAAATGTACTAGTGACACACCACCTTGGGCTATTTTTCCCTTCTAAGTGCCCACTCCACACAGTACACAGTTGTTCTTCTTACGTAATAGTCATGTCTGTACTTCAAAGGGTAAATAATAATTTGGAATACCACATTAATTCTGCACATGACCCAGATTTATTACAGACTTCATACTTGGGAGTTTCACCATTATTCACAAGAGATCCATGAATCTCTTGGTTAAATTACATCCTTGTAGTTAATCATGCACCATGTATTACTCTATCAATACAGTGACTCAGATTAGATTCATCATTCCCCTCACTTTTTTCTCACTATGGCTGTGTCTACAGTACAAAAATAACTTCGAAGTTGCTTACATAGAAGCACAACTTTGAAGTAACAGACATCGAAGTTGAGCATCTAACGCACCCTACCTTGAAGTTAAGCTTCGAAGTCGGGCATTACTCCATTCCCAGGAATGGAGTAAGGACTTTGAAGTTGGGCCCCCTTACTTCAAGGTTAACTTCGAAGTAAAAGAAAATGAGTGTAGACTCTCTGCTGGCTACTTCAAAGTAGTGCTTACTTTCATAGTTCATTCCTAGTGTACGTGCACCCTATGACACCCAAAAGTGCCAGATACCTAATAATGGCTTAGTTAGGCATCAGTTAGCAAGGAAAAAAAATTTAGAAAACAAAAACAAAGGCAAAAAACAGGTCTTTGGTTTCAACCTCCTCAATACATTTTCTACTCTGGACATTGTTTTTGATACCTCCTGGTGCTTATATTTATACAAGAAACAGCATTTGGATTACTTAACGTATTTCTTTTCTTCCTTCTCTACTAAATAAGGCCATATAAGGGTTTTGGTTTTAACTCTAATTCAGCGTGATATAAGATGCTCCCAAGTCAGCATTCTAATGTCCAAAGCCATGTCAGGCGCCTCAGTTTATGATCATAAAGGTGCTAACAAGGTGTTGTACAGGCAGTACAAAGGGCCTCAGATTAATAAATCAGAGCACATTTTTCTGGAACTTCCTTTTCTTTCAGCAGTCTTTGAGATCTGACTCTGACAAAGGAATCATGTCAACATGCTGTTATATCACTACGTGGGTCTTTACCTACTTCATTTCAAAACCACTTGCCATTTGTGCTAGCAGCTAATCAAATCTGATCTGATTGTACTAAATGTTAAGTGGTTTGCTCTAGTTCGCTGCTGCAGTAAGTGTAGCTGTAGCAGACAAAAAACTATCACTGTTATTGGATCTCATTAGTTCTCACAGCCATGACAAGTACACTTATGTGGGCTTGGAGCAAAGTCTGTTGAACCTCGGCAGCCCGCTGACTGAGCTGCTACCAAGGGGAGGAGTAATGAGCAAATGGAAACTATCACCGTCTTCTATAACTTGCAGTAATATGAGCAAGCTGTGAGATATTGGCAGAACCCACAAAGGGCATTAATCTCCTGCACAGACCTGGGAAGGAAATGCAGAGAAAAGACATTTTGAAACAGTTTCCTTTTACCTAAAATATTTAGAAAATGGTAGCAGAATTCAGAGTTTAGCCATTTCCCCAACTTGTTTTTTATTTGGTTGAAACTATTTGCCAAATTTGACTAGACCTCTCAAATAGTTTTGGCCTGATTTTTTCAGGAAATTTGTTATTTGCTGAAAAAAAGTTGCCCAGTTCTATTCCAGTGGAGAACTGCTGTAGAATTACAGAATTTCTATCACATAGGCAAAAGAGAGTGCACTTTAGCAGGGACCAGATGGCTCGGTGGTTTAGTGATGGGTGAAGCTCTCACTGATTCAGGCTAGTACTGAATTTATGTCACTGCATTGTGTGCAATCTACTTTTTGCCTCTGAATTATTCTCCAAAATCCACAGTCTCATGAAACAAACTAACAAACAAACATTTTCCAGAACTTATGGTTATGAAAGCTTGAAAACACAGGAAGTGTGCATCAATTCAGGGTTCTTTTTTAGCAGACACGCTAAAACAAATACCTATATGAAATGTAACCTGTGCCATTCCTTGTGTTTACTCTCAAACCTACAGATGGCCATTTAAATGCTAATATTAACTAATTCACTGTTGATAACTTTAGCAGAAGCATTACACTCAGATGCTTATCCCATGATTCCACACTATCTTCCCCAATCCACCTGCTTACAAAAGCTCACGCAGTCTCCTCTAACCAAGTTTCCCAACAATGTTCACAATGCAGTTATGCATTGCCAATACTGAGCTCTGTGGGTATCAAAAAAGGAAAGTGTGCGGACAGCATGAAATACATTAAATTTCTTGTCATTGTAGATAACACTGGGCCAATGTGGAATGTACTTATTTCTAAACTTAATTATAACAGTGTTAAAGTTTAAATAAAGCTGCAGCAGATGTGCCATTCTGCCATTGCAAAGGTCTTGGCTCCAGCTTGCAGCATTGCACAATGGGGTTAGGTCACCACATCTCACGTTCTCTTGCTTGTGTGAGATAAGGTAGTATTTTTAATCTGGTTCCTAGGGGACAAAGATGACATTAAAACACCCTTAACATGAGACCCATATGATATCCTTATTTGCAATCAAAGACCATGGGCTGAATGGCACAGAAGACCAAATTAGCCTGCTATCCTTACGCTAGACAGTCAAAGTGAGGATTGGAACTCATTAGTGGGCAATGTGAAGATGCTCACATTTCTCACAACCTGTGTTGCAGATAGAGAACTTCAGCGACTGCCATGCTGGTACCTTTCACGAAGACCAACTCTGAACATACAACTCATTGAAATGTCCAATCCGAAGGAACAAAATGGACTTTCTTTCTTGCTCTCTTGGTTTGGGGCTGGGTGTACTAAATTTCAGTCATGATACATTCTCTTTTACTTGTTATAGAAAAGCTGCCCCTGCCCTCACCCACTTAAACTTTTGCAGAGACTTGTCATATAAACACATGAACAGTGTCACAAGATGCCTCAGCCTTGGGCTGTCACCTGCATTTTATTTCTACTTAACCTCTTAAATAACTTTGGAATGCACTTTGTCCCCTGATGGGCACCGTAATGAGATCCAACTGTCAATCACAGCTCCATTAGCGTGGACAGACTTTCACTTCCTGAAACAATTTATTGGATTCCCAGAAGCAAATGGGCCTTCTTCCTTTTCAGCTCTATTTTTAGGGGAGCTATTCAGAGGGAGTGGGTATCCCTTCTGTTCCCGCTGAGCTGCCTTTGTTTCCTTCGTTTACTCATGAAAACAGTTTCCTGAGTTTACCCACCTCTTCTGTCCTGGGTAGGCCAAGTGTTTGCCAACTTTTTTTTTCTGTACTGCTCAGTTCACCAGCGCTATACAAAAAGCACTGGCTGTTTCCAGCTCCTGACTCAGGGAAAAAGTGAATTTTACTGTTAACCCCTTCCCAACAAAAAGTTACTTCCAGAATAGGAACTTGTTTGGGTAGCGGTTTAATATCCATACAAAGAATTATAAAAAGAAATTGACAGAAGTGGGAGTCTAAAGTGCATATTTTTAATTTGCACCTGCATCAAACAATTTTATTTTGATTGTTACTTTCCTTTTCCCTATCATCTGTTGGTTAAATTCAAATTGCAGCTCAAAAGATAATTTTATGGAAGAAGGTTAAAACCACTCCACTTGAAACACTAGCCCTCTATTTCACTAACTGTGTGCTGTTCTTATGGGTGTCGTGTGCAAATTGAAAAAAATATTTTGATGAGATAATAAAAACTTATTTTAAAACATTCCAATTTTGCCTCAAAGGATTTTAAACAGTTAGTTAATATTTCCACTTCAAGAACAACTCACTGAGTAAATAGGAGGCTCAAGATCATATTAAGCAATGTTTTTTCTTCTACTACTGGTCTTGAAGAATACTACACAACTGCAGTTCAGTGTTAGCAGTGTGCTATTTTAGTATAAATCAGTTTAACTTTTAGTCTGGGAAAAAAATTGAAACAGGAGGATAGTTATCTCCAGCCTTCTGTGATTCTCAAGTCAATAGTAAATTGGGGGACTCGTTAGTGCCATAGAGATCCAATCAGGATGAAATTATGCAGTCATGTAAGAAATAATATCTATTAGGCTAATTTAATCAACGAATACTTTACAGATGAATTAGAATGCAGAATCCAATTATTTCAAACATTTGGACTGTCAGCCACTGTGGTTTTTAAGCAGAAGGGTACAGGAGGGAGGTTTAGGGAACCTTTTAAAAAGGCACTGAATGAGGTGCACTTATAACCGGAGAGCTTATAACAGCAGAAAACTGACAACTACAATCAGCACCTTACACTCATCAGACCCAAGCAGGCCTAATCTAACCATTCTATGCAGCCTCTGCCATACATTTCTCCTCTATATTGGCTCAGACAGCTTGATTTGCTGTCTCAGTGACTGATAATTACTGTCTGAAGTCTTCATAATTTCCCCTTGCCACTCACCCTTTACAAAAAGGCGTACATTCTTTTGCTGTGGTATTTCTTCTTTGGTTTGCTTTAAAGGTACTGTGCATGCACGAAGGATGCTTCTGTTCCACACCTCCTAATGGCTGTGAAGGGACATGCTGCTTGGCAATGCCAGCTAGAGGAAAATGATGTACAGACACTTACTTCTAAGGAAGGAAAGGTGGAATTATTTCAGAAGAAAACCTGAGTCAAATGGGGTTCTGCAACATAGTTTGGTTCATACCACACTAGATAGCATGAAGCCTTATTCAAAATTGTTACTAGGACTATATAAAAATAATCCATATTTGAGGTCTAATATTTGTACCCCAAAGAGAATCTTTTTTTTTTATAATACTATACCTATCAAAAGACACTTTTCTCCCTCATTTTCTTTTCTCTGAGATGAGACCTTTGAGTCCTTTACCATAGAATATAAAAACAGGAATTGCCATAATGGATTTGACTTAGGGTTAATCTGGTGCAGTATTCTGTTTCCAAAGGTGTCTGGCATCATGTTTCAGAGGAAAGTGCAAGAAACCTTGCAGGCAAAGATGCGGAAGAATATATTCCCTAAAATAATCTTCTTGTGACCCTTAATAGCAAGATATTGATGTAAGCCCCAAGACAAGAGGTTTCAGATTGCTTCTAAAACTGAGCTTGGGACTACTGAAAAAAGTCACAGACTTGTCTCATAGGGGTGTTCTTATCTGGAAGGACTATCCATTGTATTAACAGAAAAAGTTCTTCCAAAGCTAACAGACTAGTAACTATGCTCACGACAAATTATGCATAAATGTTGCCGAATCCTCACTACAAATATGGGCCATAAATCTGACTTCTTTTGGAGAAAGGATTTCATTAGTGGACAAGCTTCTCTTGAAAGCATAGGTCCACTAATTAATAGTTGTTACAATTGCTTTTGCCACCCTTGTTCTTGTAGACAGTAACGATGTTAGCATACCTCATACCTTGCGGTACGCTGCCTTCTCTTCAGCACTAGCAAAGTATTCCATGCAGCTCTGAAACTAGGGTACCGTTGGCGCATTTGAGGATTTCTGAGGGAACACCGTCTTTCCCTGGGGCTTTTCCAGAAGAAAGTGCTTTTAGTGTGTCACTGACTTCCTCCAAGGTGGGCTCTGCATCGAGTTCAGTCATGGTGGGCAGAGGCTCGATGGCATTCAGGACTCTCTCGCGGCATCTCCCTTCTCAGTACCGTGGGGAAGCTATTTGCACGTGTTGTTCTGAAGAGGCTCAATGTTCTTGTGGAGAGACTCTACCCTGAGTCTCAGTGTGGGTTCAGGGCTGAACGGTCCACCATAGACACGGTTTTCTCTGTTAGGCAACTACATGAGAAGTTCAGGGAGCAGAACAAACCTCTGTATATTGCCTTCATCGACCTGACCAAGGCATTTGACCTCGTCAGCAGAAAAGGTCTGTTCGCAATTCTGGCTAAGATCGGCTGTCCCCCAACTCTGCTCAGCATTATTAGGGCCTTCCATGAAGGCATGAAGGGGACCGTCGTATATGATGGATCCACATCTGAACCCTTTGAGATTCTCAGCGGAGTGAAGCAGGGGTGTGTGCTGGCTCCAACACTGTTCAGCATCTTCTTTGCAGTTTTGCTCAAATATGCCTTTGCAACTGCTACAGAGGGCATCTCTCTCCGCAAAAGAATGGACGGCAACCTCTTCAAACTGTCAAGGCTTAGAGCGAAGACCAGGGTGCTTATGAAGCATCTAAGGGAGTTCCTTTTTGCTGACGATGCAGTTATTGTTGCTCACACTCATCCGGAACTGCAGTCACTCATAACTCGCTTTCCGGATGCATGCATGGAATCTGACCTCACAATCAGCTTAAAGAAGACCCAGGTGATAGGGCAAAACATGGGTAACGAGCCATCTATCAGCATGCTAGACTATGAACTGGAAGTCGTCCATCAGTTCGTGTGCCTAGGCTCGATGATCTCGGACAACTTGTCACTTGATAGCGAGATCAACAAGTGCATTGGAAAAGCCGCCACAACGTTCTCCAGGCTGACGAAGAGAGTATGGGCTAACAATAAGCTCACTGTACACACCACGGTGCACATCTACACAGCCTGTGTTTTGAGCACACTGCTGTACGCTAGTGAAACATGGACTATGCACTCAAAACAAGAGCAGCGGCTCAACACATTCCACATGCGCTGCCTTAGGCGCATACTCGGTATCTCATGGCAGGACAAGGTCCCCAATGGCGCAGTGCTTGAGAGGACAGGCACCGCCTCCATGTTCACCCTTCTCAAACAGAGGCGTACGCACTGGCTGGGCCATGTCTCACGCACGACGGATGGCCGAATACCAAAGGACCTCATCTTCGGCGAACTGGCGTCTGGAAAGAGACCGAAAGGGCGACCTAAATTGTACTACAAGGACACGTGCAAGCGTGACCTCAGCGCGCTCTCTATCAGTGTGAACACCTGGCATTCGCTCGCCTCAGACAGGCATGCCTGGAAACAGGGAGTGAAGGAAGCTCTTGCTATGTATGAAACTACTTTGGTGAAGGAAGCGGAAGACAAGGGAGCCCTCAGGAACATCCGTGCCCATGATACCAGAGCGACATCTGCCTACTGCTGCTCACAGTGCGGAAAGGACTGCCACTTCCAGATTGGACTGCACAGCCACAGAAGACGCTGCTCGAATCAGTCTAACTGGGGCGTAAACCCATGATCCCTCGGGATCGAAAGATGCCTACTACTACTATTAATCTAATGCTTTTGAGAAGTATTAAAATGTTAGCAAAGAGAAAAAAAAAAAATAAGATGAGGCAAAAATACTTGTAAATCTGACCTCCCAACTGTCTGAACAAACTTTGGGTAGTGGAAACCTCATCTTGTGGCACTCCCCTTTCAAAGGATTTTCAAGTGAATACCGAAAGCTGAATTTGTGCTCTGTGAAGACACATATTGGATGATACCACTGGTTTACATATTTCTTCTACTGGGATGTTCAACTTTTCCAGCCAATGGCAGAGATACAGCTGCTATGAAAAACTTTTATTCCTGTAGCTGGAGATGTATATCCTGTTACTTAGTATATTTCTATATTGCAATTTTTGAGTTATGGAGCTGGAGTTTTGAATATTTTTTTGCTCTGACATCTGGAGCAGTTAGCAGATTCACTTATGGAATGACTTGCTCATTTAAATCTTTAATGCACTGCTATACAAATTATGCCTGTTCATATGATGAATTAGCACATAATGTGGGAGGGACAACTCTCTGCAATCTGTGGAATAGCAAATGTTGATTACTTTGGGAAGTCAAAGAAAAGAGTTAAGTAAACTGTTTTGATTGGTAAGAAGCAGAAGGCTACTTTATGCAGTGGCTCAGCGTAAGCTTTAACAAATAACTTTAAGGACTATGGTGAGTCTTCACTGAAGCCATTCAATGGCATGGGAAAGATTTAAGATACCTATTGCTCAATGAAAACAACAGATGTGTGGATGAACTGCAATGATTTACTTATTTAGTGGGTGCATAGTCATCCAGCCAGGTGATAGCATCTTCAGTGGAGTGATGCAATTCTTCTAGCTCACTGGTGGACCTAGTCAGCCGACAGTTATTGACAATATGCATTATCCTCTGTGTTGCACCACACCTGCACAAAGGGCTGCCACATCGATACTGGCTGGCTGTCCAGAGACCTTGCCAATCCAGAATCTATTCAACAGGGACCATTGGTAATGAGGTATTTCAAAATCAGAATACTCCAGATGTTGGTTCTCTCCTTGTCCATCTCCAATTACAGAAACTCATTCCAGAATAAATTCTTTGCAACAGATGTTTTTCTAGATGACATCAACATTTCTTCTACAGTACTTTGGGAGCATAGATTACATTCTATCATTTCCATTTTAGTATCAATCCTGATGCCTAAATAAACCTGAAAAGGAAGACTGAAAGAGCCCTCTAGTGAAACTTAAACCAGTTCTGAGAATCAGATCTCGTGGGCTAAGAGGAGGACTATTAAACTCTTCTGATTTTTCTGCATCTACTGTGTGAGGAGGAACTGGGGAGAGGCACATATAAATTGACTGATTTTATTATAGCAAAATTAATGCCTTAGCTTTGAGACTTTATCTGAGGAAATGTGCACCTTACTTTCTTCTCTGCTAAGGCACAGGCACTTACGACTACATTTTGTAATGCTAGGATGATCTGCTGCAACTTGGAATAGCTCAGATTCTGCTCTTCCTAACAGACAGTGTGGAGACTGTGTCAGTCCATGTTTATTGTTGCACCTTCTTTTACGTGAACAGACGTAAGATTCACCTGCTGAGCTGAAGGAAAATATTGTTTCCTGGTCTGTCCTTTGCACTTCCTGGCACATTGCTAACTTGTGACCCAAGGCCATTAGACATTTTGGATAATCAGTGAGAATCAGACTCTAATGTTCTCATGTTTTATCGTTCTAATGGCAGAATTTACAGGTCATAAACCCTTCAAGGCTGTAGAAAGATTTCACAATGGATTGTTTTTGAGTTAGTAATTTAGTAATTGTCTGCTGGAGTTTGCAGAAACTCACCATAAAAAAGCGACTCGTTCTTACGTCATTGCTCCGAAGGCCTGAAAGTGTAGAACTTGCTGGGAGGAACTCATCTGATTTGGGATATACCAATTAAAACCTATTCCACCCAGGTGTTTCTTAATTCTTTTGGGTGCTGGGCTCAGTAAGAATATAGAATATGTGCACTCTCCATGACTTCAGTTGAGTTATAACTATTAATGGCACCTTTGAAAAAAGGCTTTCTGTGACCAGACAAAGAAAAGCCTGGGACCTGGGAGCTGTCTGGTACAATGTTCTTATGCAAGTGTGCACACAGGCCTCTGAGAGACCCAGCAATGTAAGGCAGTCATCAGGGAAAGTACTGATATGATTGAACTGAGCTTTTATCAGAAATGTCATCTTGTTCCAGAAACAGAATGTTCACTCAGTTACTCTTCTGTTGAAACTGGCTCAATTACACTTATTTAATTGATGGGAGACAACCGATCTCTTTTATGCTAAGTTTGAGTGTGTCTGTTTTTTTTTAATTTTGTTTTTTGTTTTGTTTTTGCAAAGATTCTGAATGGAAGAAAGCACTATGAAGTGCTTGCTAGTAGTTCTATAGCAAATTATTCCCAAGATACAATTATTTTGAGTCCCGTCTGTCTGTTCTAGATGGAAATGGGATAATTGCCAACTACAGTCATATCCCGAGATACGCCCATTTGAGTTACGAGAATTCAACTTTAAGAGGAGTTTCATTTAATACCCCTACTTCAGCTTATGAGGCATTTCTCGCATTTACGAGGACTGATTTGGAGGCTGGCGGCTCTGGTCGGCAAGCAGCGAGAGGATGGAGTCGGCTGCGTTGGTCTTGACGAAGAAGCTGTGCAGGGGGGCAGCGGCGCCCCGCGAGAGGACGGCAGTCTGGTGTGGGGAGGTGGACTTTCCGAATCCCTGCAGTAGATCACGCCGCTCTGAGAGACATGGATGCTGGGCACGCAGCCCATCCCAGCCCTGCTGCTGCCGCTCGCCCCTGGGTGGCTAGAGGCCGCTGCCGCCTGCCCTGAGCAGCTGTGCCTCGGGTGCCACTTGCTGTCTGTGGTGCTCCCTCCCATTTAGCGCCTGGCTTGCCCACCGCTGCTGCCTCGGCAGCCGCCGGTGGGGCCTCTCCGCTGTGCAGCCCCGCAAGAGAGAGGCATCTCCCCTCGCCAGCTGGGGGCCCCCTGTGCCTGCCTGGCTCCCCACGTGGCCAGCCCCTGGCAGCACCCCCTCTCCACTTAACCTAAGCTGCACTCAGGCCGGGCTGCCTCCTCATGCCCTGCTCTGCCCTGCCCGCCCCCTTGCACCGGATTTAATGGGATTTGTTGTTGTTTTAGCATAAATGGGTGTACATTTTGGGGCTCAGGAATGCATAACATTTTTTCCCATTGAAATTAATGGTAATTACATTTTCGACTTATGAGAATTCGCCCTAAGAGGGGTTTTTCAGGAACAAATTACCCTCGTAAGGCGGGGGAAGACTGTAGTTAAATGGTGACCTATATATGGCGGATACATACGTTGTCTAGAAATACCAGTCATTGCGGCGGGCTGAACTTCTGATTTCAACTTTATTAAAACTCTTTACAAGTTATTTGCTGTGGTCACTGGCTACTGCCAAAGAGTTGCAATTAGCTTTACCTATTTTTGATTTTTCTGTCAAACTTGCTTCACCAGCCCAGGCCGACACAATAATACACTGAATTAAGGGAACAATGGGGATTTCTTCTCTTCCCAGCAGGGACAGGAAGAACTCACATAGAAACTGGGGTGTTTTATAATAATGGTTTCAGGGCCGGCCACTATGATGTTTTAGAGCTTGAGCTGGAAATTCAAAGCAGCTTCAGGATACAAGACAAAACCTGGTGGAAAGATATATAGTTGGTGTATATTCTAATATATGATCCCAATGGAGGGAACTAAGATTATTCATTTATTATTTTAAAAGGTCTTTTGAGCCTGAGGCTTTATAGCCGATCAGACCAGGATACTGCGTATCACATAACTGGCCTTTCCTGTTTACATTCAGCACATGATTCTTAACGTGAATACAAAGTGATTGATACAGATTAGTTTGCACAATGTCATGTAAAAATAAAAAAAACAGGCTTTTGCTGATCATTTTCAGCTCAGGACAAGACACAGACCTAGTGGGTTATTACCATGCTTGTTTTAATCCAACAGACAAAACTACAACTGTACTTCTTACCTGCGATCATTTGTTTTGCCTTTCTGAAATAAGAAATTTAAGATGTACTTGCTGAAATCTGATCTGCTCCTAAAATTAGTTTTGCAGAGAGGTTTTTAGCATTCAGGCTCTGCTTTTTGGGTGGGTGGCAGGGGGTCCTACATATGGAATGTTGATGATGGAATCTTTGAACACTTGGGCAGGGCAGTAGGCAGTCTCCACACCTACCCAGTGTGCACTCATCATGTCTATCAAGAACATGATTTAAAAAAAACCCCTAAAATACTGCATGAAATAAACCCCCCTCCTTCTCTTCACCATGACAATGAACTAAGCCAGTAGTCACAGAAATCATGTTGTTTACTCCTACATCATCTTCTGGGAATAGCCCTTCTTTCTAGATGGGATACGATAATGTGTCAACCACCTCTAATCCTGCCTGGATGCTTAGAAAAAGCTATCACTCCTTTAGCGATCAAGTGGGCAGCAGCCCACTAACAGGAACTGGTCTATGAGCTACCGCCACATGCCTAATTAATGACCCTGCCGGTCGCAGCTGGAAGAGCTGAGCTGGGGGTGATTAATTAAATTAGCTGGCAGAGGAAATTACAGTGGAAAAGCCAAAGTTTGATTGCTCCATAATTAACCGCAGTGCAAATAATATCTGCATCTATAACTTCCAGCTATGAGATCAGAAGCCAATTGAATTTGGCACTGATTGAAGCTGTAAATATCCTGTGGTGAAAAATGATAGGTTTGTTCTGAAGGGAAAACTTACAGAAATGGACATCTAGCGGATGCAGTCAGGGGAGAGGGCACACAAGAGGAAACGGCATTAGAATTAGACCTTTATTTCAGTGGTATCTCTCCTTCCCACGCCTTTCAGCTGCAGGCTTATGTTTTGTACTTCATTGCTTTTGTTTGCTAGCTCAAGGATATGGCACAAGGCAAATCAAAATTTGAAAGAATGAAATGTGTTAGTCTAACTGGTCAGTTTCTAAAATTCCCCATCACAGAATTAATAGTATAGAAACAGAAAAAGACCTATTGAATCATTCCATTTCTTTCCTTGCTAGCACAGGATTGTTGCCTACTGTACATTTACTGGGTGGTGATAGTGATTCCATCATTTCCCACAGGAGGCAACTCCATAGCCTAATAGATTTAGCTGCCAGGAGGATTTTATTGATAATCAGCCTAAATATTTTCTCTCTCTGAATATCATCAAGAGCAATACTTTTTTACTGTGTCAGTTTATTCTTTGTTGGTGTGCACACCCTTCAAATATTAGCAAACTGTTCTGTCCCCACATTTCCTTGCTGTAATCACTTAGCCAAGATATACACAGTTAACTCTTTACTTCCTCATAAAGCAGTTAATGCTCTTTAATTTTTCTCCTGTCTGTTAATGATGGCTCTAAAAGGGAATAAAATGTAAGTTTGGTTTCCCCTTAAAGTGTCTTCTCCTTACAGAGCTCACACCTACATTTGGCTCCACGGCTAGGACACACAGGCTGGTCTCCAATCCCTCCACCAGTCTATTTAGGTTCCTATTCAATAGCCATTGTAGTGGTAGCTTTAGCTCCAAGTTAGCGCAGGCTGGGAAGGATTGATGCCAAGATACCCACACCCACAAATGAGTTGAAGTTTTATTTACCTATTTCAAATAGCAAAGTTCAAATTATAAATTATTTTGCCCCCTCTTTCCTTGCATAAAAGAAATATGGATTCTGAAAAATATATATATAACCTGTGCTTGGTTTTTAAGTGTTGATTCATTTTCATGAACATATATACCACATATGAAGGAAAACCCAATGGGAAAAGGAAATGGCCAAAAATAACTATGGATTTCCAATCTTGTGACGTTTGGCTTAAGAAATGAATATAAACTTTAGGTTCTTCTGATGTCAAAACCTAATAGCAAGATGTTTTCAACCCTAAAACTTCCTTTATGTGGCAAGTGAGACATAGCTCGACATGTTCTGGTAGAAGGTCCCATTCTTGTGCTATTGTAGAGATGGGCAGCACAATGAATTGGCTCAGCAATACATTGATGTGCTGTGTTGGAGAGTGTGGAATTCAGAACTGAAAAATAAAGTGGTAATTCAAGACAATATCTTAGGATTTTTAACACAG
Source organism: Carettochelys insculpta (assembly GCF_033958435.1). NCBI lineage: Eukaryota > Metazoa > Chordata > Testudines > Carettochelyidae > Carettochelys > Carettochelys insculpta. Next base: position 3,901,280 of record NC_134144.1, on the reverse strand, counting down.
GCCTCAAAATGGAGGAAACATAAGATGGACCTATTTAAGAGCCAGCTATATATGTTAAGAATTCCTGAAAGGAACGAGAACCTGGATCCTCCACTGTTAATGCGGTGGGTAAGGGTTTTTTTTTGGTGTGGGGAAAGTAGACTTAAGAAATGACATAAAAGACACAATCTAATTGTGACTGATGACCATCTAAACACTGTGAAACAAATAACTAAAACCATAGTTGTTCAGCTACAATGACTAATTATAGATGCTCATAATGGATGACTACCAAGATAAAGGAAAAAAGTGCTACTTTCAGATCATAAGAAGAAAGGGACTACTAAAAAATAGGTAGATTAATATTTTTTTCCAAATTTGGGACAAACAACTGAAGCTAAATGAATGCATTTCTTTTTTAATCAGTGAAAGTATCATTCACTAACCATGATACAGCCAAGACAGGGAGTCATGTAACACAACAAACAACATTACCTGTTGGGTGGGGGCCTTGGCTGACACACAGAGCTTGGGTAGACTAGAGTTTCCAGCCCAGTAGGACCAGAAGCTCTGGAGAGCTCCAGAGGGCAAGAAGGCAGGTTCAGAGGCTAGAACAATCCCAAGAGGACTTCTGTGATCCAAATGGTCACAACAGTAACTGCAGCAACTACATTTAAGAGTGAGGTTTTCAAAGACAGAAGCAAGTCAAATCCCTACCTGCCACCAAATATCAAAAGGAGCTGAGCACCTAGCTCTCCTCTGCACTTAGGAGAATCTCCCTCTAAATCCAGACAGCACTATTTCTCAGCCACAGTATAAACAATTACATATTAAAACTCACAAACTGTGTGAAGAACATACAAATTATGACTTTTTAAAAACAGAGCAAATAATAATGGAGACTGGATGTTTCATGTAATTCAAAAGGAACATGAAACAGAGTTTATATAGCCTCCAAAACTCTTGATCACTAGATCATGCTAAGCAAAATGACAGACGCACAGCTGTAGTGCCCCAATGCTGATCTATACAGGATGCCACATCAGAGGAGATGCTACATAGAGGGAGAAATTTCACAGAATAATTAAGAAAAATGTTTTTTTCCTTGTTCCCCTTCCCTATTTTTAAATTCTTGGATGACTTTAATTAAATCTACCCTTGAGCAATGAGTCTAGTGAGGCTGGAGAACTCTGAAAAGTAAAAATGTAGTTGGCTCAACAGTAAGAACATTCATAGCTCTTGCCCAGATCCTATCTGAAACTGAAAGAGATGCTCTTTTCCTTGATGTTGTTCCATGACCTTTAAAATAAGCTTAATTTTTACAGTATATGTTAATGGAAAAAAATCCATGGTGGTTATGATCAGATCCACAAAGTTATAGCTCCACGGGATTTCTGATTTAAGTTAAAGAAAGAAAAGAAAAGATATTAAATTATAATCCAACAAATTCATGAGGTATATTATACCATATCAAAACAGTGCCCCATATTTCCAAAAGTGCTGGTAAATTTAATGGGGTGTTCAACAGGGGCCTGATTCTCAGAGAGAGTGCTTAGTATTTTGACTACTCAGAATTGCTCATCCCTTTGACAAGCTTGGTTTACATTTGTTCAAACTCTAGGCATCATCTGTTTGTTGTCATTAGCTACAATACAACACTAACTGCAAAATAGTAATCAAGGTTTTTTTAAGAGTTAAAATGAAACGAATCCAAAGTTGTACACAATTTAATTGTAAAATTTTAGATTGGTTGATATCACTTGTTCTTGGGTTTCCTTACAAAACTAAAATTCAAGCTAGGTTTGAGGAGGCAGTGAATCTTTAAGCAAAGCCAAGTTTTGAGGACCATAGGCCAATTTATGGTTTCTGCCCATCAATTACATGAAGTTGTCGGTTTTTGTAAGGTTTTGATTGACAGCTATACAAAAGGCAGTACTGTTGGCTTTGTGGTTTTGGTTTCATTCAAAGCCAAAGCTCAAAACCAAACTGAGGAAGGTGTGAATCTCAACAAAAATTAAAAAAAATGTAAGAACCCCCTGCCAACTGAAGCCATTCAGTTTTTCACACTTTTACTGCCTATAAAAGTTTCAGTACAGAGGCAAAACAGAAGTTATGGGGAGCAAAAAAAACACGTGCACTGCAATTAATTGTTTAAAAGCTAATCTTAGGTGTGTCAATAGCTTGTTTAAAAACAATTTGGTTAAAGAAAACTTCAGAAATGCTTAAAAATTACAACCCAACTGATACGTCACGTCTACAAAATGAAGTCTTAGGCTACTTTTCATGTTTGGGACTCACTGCGTGCAAGACCCCAGCTCTAAGCCAGCTGCTGAATCACCTTGTCGTAGGGAATTACCTGCAGAGTCATCTATGTTGCGTTTCTGGCTACTTTGTAATGCAAGAATGGCACAACACACCCAAAAGGCACACATAGAGTTTGGTCCTTGCATATATGTGCATGTGTGTGTGTGTATGTATATATTTGTCCTTGAATGTATCGCTGAATAGTCTTGCTCTGTGCATTGAAAAAGTAACCAACCATGATCTCAGCAGTATCTAACAACATTGGCTGAAAGCATTAATTGGAGGTCACACTTCCAGTTCAAACAATAGGCTCTTCTTTTGTTTTAATTTTGTATGCATCTATGCTCATGGAACTGGAACTGAACAAAAAAAATTCTCAATGAGAATTTCTGACCTTGCTTAAGCCAGAATGTACTTGAAATCTCTTGAGAAAAATCTGTACTGAGAGATTTCTAGACTGTGGAATAATAAATTGTTAAATATTTACGCTTTTCTAAGCATAGCCCACTGTAATTTTTAAGGTGTGCCCATCAGAGATGGCTTCTTCCTGCTTTGTCACTCTGTAGGCTCAAAGGCAAAAATGCTGGGAGTCTAATATTTACCAATGAATACACTGTCTAATTAATGGGCAATAGAGATTTAGGGAAATCGAGACTTCATTTCAATACATTCCCAAATCCAAAGCGAGTCCAAAGACTATAGTATGCTATACCTACTTTCCTTAAGCAATTTTAGTTTGCAATTTTAAAAGTTTTGTTTTTTTTAAACATTGACATAATAGTTATCATACATTGTAGTTGTAGCTGTACCTTTCCTAGACCTGAAAAAGAGCTCTATGTGGCTCAAAAGTTGGTTTCTCTCACCAAAAGAAGTTGGTCAAATAAAAGATAGCACCTCACCCTCCTTGTCTCTAGAATAATGGTCATATTTTTCTGGTTATTACTCTTTGTAAGGGTTCAACTCTAGGTCCTTAACAGCACTCTAGGTGTTGCACATGCAAGTACCATCTGCATTGTACAAAATGAGAAATTACTGTCTTAGGAAAGAGTACTGCAGAAAGGGATTTGGGGGTCTCAAGGGATCTCAAACTAAACGTGAGTTAAAAATGTTGCAAACAGTTCAGGGATATATCTGTATCTATATATATAAATAAAAGCAGGAGGGTTTTAAGCAAAGAAATTATTCTTCTGCTCTTTTCCATGCTGGATTAAACCTCCACTGGAGTATTGTGTCCAATTCTGGGCATCCCATTTCAGAAACGATGTGGACAAATTGGAGGAAGTCTACAGGGAGAGCAACAAAAATGATTAAAGGTCTAGAAAACAGGACCTATGAGGGAAGATGGAACAAAAATTGAGTTTGTTTGGTCTGGAAAAGAGAAGACTGAGAGAACATGATAGCATTTTTCAATACATAAAAGGTTGTTACAAGGAAGAGGGAGAAAAATTGTTCTAGCTAATCTCGGAGGCTAGGACAAGAAGCTGTGAGCAATTTAGCTTGGACATTAGAAAAAGATTCCTGTCAGGGTAGCTAAGCACTGGAATAAGCTGCCTCGGGAGACTGAGGAAACACTGTTGTCAGAGATTTTTAAGTATAGGCCGGACAAACTCCCATCAGAGATAGTTTAGATAACAGTCCTGCCTTGAGTGGAGGAGACTGGATTAGAAAGACCTCTTGAGGCTCCTTCTAGTTGTGTGATTCTAAGATTAGATGTTATAAAATTACAATGTTCTACACCTGCAAGAAAATGACATTTGGGATGACAACTCATACAAAAGTTTCAGTCCGTTGAAAAGCCAGCACCATCATTTCATTGCAATATGCTAACCTTTTCATTTAGTTCTCTCTCATTAAAGCCTCACATCCTCAGTCTTTTGCCATAGGCTCCTAGCTGCTTGCAGAGCCAAAAACAAAGCTCAGTCTTAAACAAAGAAAAAACAGAAAAAAGTCACAAGAGAGAGGAAAGTTGGTCACAGTCACTATTACAGAGCCCTGCAGATTGTATAACTAGAATATACTGTTGCTGCTACTTCGATGCCCAGTGTCAATGTGGTATTGACCAGCAAAGCAGTGAATATGACGTGCAAGGTCCAGAAGCTGCAGTTCCACCCCTCCCCCCCAAAATAAGTGTTTTTACCATTGCCACTAATAGCGCTCTCTTTTGGACATCTTCCTATTTTCAGTATGGCACAAGTTTACCCAAAGCTTCTTACTATCTTGACACCTACTGAATGTCATACAAGCTGATGAAGAACAATCTTTAACAATTCTTGGCTCTTGAAACAAAAAATGCTGATGAACCAACATCAGGACTAACAAACTTCAAGCGAGGGTCATATATAAGAGCACTCATTGTCTTATCTTACTCCAGCCAAAACAGTGTATTACGGGGGCCTTGCCTATGCCCAAAGTTGCATAGATTCATTTAAGAACAAAAAGGCAGTCCAGTAGCACTTTAAAGACTAACAAAATAAATTATTAGGTGGTGAGCTTTCGTGGGACAAACCCACTTCTTCAGACCATAGCCATACCAGAACAGTGGGTCTGTCCCACAAAAGCTCACCACCTAATAAGTTATTTTGTTAGTCTTTAAAGTGCTACTGGACTGCCTTTTTGTTTTGATAGAACATAGACTAACACAGCTATCTCTCTGTTACCATTTAAGAACAGATTAAGTTAGCTGTGCAACTCTGTTACGTGGATACACTTACATCAATTTAGAATCATACATCACTAGATATGGAAGGGACCTTGAAAGGTCATCGACTCCAGTTCCCTGTCCTCTTGGCGGCACCAAACACCATCTAGACCATCCCCAACAGGCATCTGTCTAACCTGCTCTTAAGTATTTGCAGCAATAGAGATTCCACAACCTTCCTAGTTAACTTATTCCAGTGTGTAATCACCCTGACAGGAAGTTTTTCCTAATGTCTAATCGAAGCCTCCCTTGCTGCATTTTAAGCCCACTGCTCCTTGTCTTAATCTCAGAGGTGGAGGAAAACAATATTTTCCCTCCTCCTTGTAACCCTCTTTGAGGTACTTGAAAACCACTATCATGTCCTCTCTAAGTCTTTCTAAACTAAACAGGCCCAGATCTTTCAGTCTTCCGTCACGTTCTCTAGATCTTTAATCATTCTTGTTGCTCTTTTCTGGACCTTCTCCAATTTCTCCACATCTTTCTTGAAATGTGGTGCCCAGACACTCCAACTGAGGACTAGTGTGTGCTGAATAGAGTGGAAGAATGACCTCTCGTGTCTTGCTTGCATCACTCCTGTTAATGCATCCCAGAATCATGTTTGCTTTTTTTTGCAACTGCATCACACTGTTGACTCATATTTAGCTTGCAGTCCACTATGACCCCTAATTCCTTTTCCACAGCCCTCCTTCCTAGACAGTTGCTTCCCATTCTATATGTATGAAGCTGATTGTTTCTTCCTAAGTGGAGTACTTTGCATTTGTCCTTATTAAACTTCATCCTGTTTACCTCAGACCATTTCTCCAGTTTGTCCAGGTAATTTTGAATTATGAGCCTATCCTTCAAAGCAGTTGCAACACTTCCCAGCATTTAGCTGAAGTCAATTCATTAACCAGATAAGCTCACAATATATAACTCTATGGTTCTGTGGCAGTTTAACAAACTCCTTCAAGTAAACTGGCACAACTTTGCATTTAAACAAGACCTGAGATACAGAAAGAAGATCTTGTGATCTTCAATCAAGGGCAGTGAAATGTAGTGGCTTCAGTACTGAATAGATGGAAGAGATTTAATAGATTTTTCCCATTCAGAGTATTCTGATGAGCTGTACTGACTCATTAAAAGTAACCATTGCTATCAATTACCTGTCTCTGATACATAAGGTTGTATGTTCAGCAACACCAGTTGCTGCAATTTGGTGTCTAAAGGCAAACCCCCACCCCGCCCAAAACCCTCAAATATCACATTTGGACTGTGATTCTAAGGGTGTCAAAATAGCTGTGGTTTGGCACTAAGGCTTGTCTAAATAACTAGTTAGTGTACAGCAAGCTGGGGTCTTACCTGACAGCACCCGATCTTGCTGTATAGCAAAGACTCTGGCATGTTCTTTTTCTGATCACTACTGGGTTTTTTCCCTCTTGTTGCAAGCTTAAGTCTATATAATGGTTACAATTTAGTACAGATAGTGCTGGTAACCCAAATTCTTTTTCTTTCAAGAATTCTTAATAAAGTAACTGAGGTATTGACAGATGAGCTGGCAGAAACACCAACAATTAAGGATGACCAGCAATTTATATTATAAATACTCTTTTCAGTTGCCTTTTACTTTGTGAGACATTAACTGTTCAAGCTGAAATTTTCCACGCATGTTCCATACTGTATGCTCATTTTTTCTTAACATTTCAGCAAAAATCATTACGTTGTTTATAAGAATGAGATTATGAATATACAGCTATTTTTGTCACATTGGAAACATTTTTCCCCAACTGTTTCTTTGAAGAGTTCTAGCATCTTTAAGATTTGCTGCAGCAACTTGAAATTTGGCCAGTAAATGATCCTGGAGCCAGGAAGGTGTCTTTTGTGGTCCTTGTTAATATCCATCCAGATTTGGCATTGTCATAATCCTCCGAAAGCCATCATTTTTCATATGGTCAGTAAAAATTTTGTTGAGAAAACCTCAGAAGACTTTTTGTGCATTGATCAGGCTGTAGGCCCACAGAGCCTCTTTCTGTCAGCAGGCTTAAAATGTGTTCCTAGGTCCAACATACCTAACACTCTATGGTTCACTTTGGATTACTGGATTCTAAAAATTACAGGTTGGACGTGTGAATAACACTGGATTGCACTGATGAGGATATTTTTAGTTGAAAGACTCACTAGCTCATCATCTGGCCTATAACAATGCTTGTGCTTTATTCTTCACTAAAGCTTATCTACACAAACATTTAGTTTGTGGCAAACTGGGATATGAATCTACCAGCATCTACTCCATGTGAACTCTGCAGATGCCCATTAACTGATTGCTCACATGAATTTATTTACTCCTATTTCAAAAAGGACTAGCTCAAGGTGTACTAATAAGCAGTTCACATACCTTGGCAGGGTCCATCCAGGCAATTAATCTACAGTAGACTAGTGAAAGGGAGGTTCATATCCAAACTTGCCACCAACAAACGGCCGCCAACTGAGACCAGTGCTTAGTTAATTCATCCATTAATCTTGCTTCAGAGTTTGGATACCGTGAACCCTATATTCACACAGCAAATTTCAACCTTGTCATGATGTCAGCAATTTCCTGATTACTATACAGCAAACATATTCTGTCTGCTCTCAGTTACTACCCATCTCAAAGTCAGACATCACTGACGCACCTATATCTTGATTAGAACCGTAAATATTAGAGAAGATGTATCAAGTTATTTGTAAGCTTCCGGTTCTTACTGAAATTCTACGGAAAGAAGTTACCTTACAGCTTCATTTTGTACTTCCACATGAGATTTAACTAATAAACATGGCCAGGAATCATAAGAACATATAAGAACATAAGAATGGCCATACTGGGTCAGACCAAAGGTCCACCCAGCCCAGCATCTCATCTGCCGACGGTGGCCAATGCCAGGTGCCCCAGAGAAGGAGAACAGAAGACAATGATCAAGTGATTTATCTCCTGCCATCCATCTCCTGCCCTTGTTCTGAAGGCTAGGGCACCATACTTTATCCCTGGCTAGTAGCCATTTATGGACCTAACCTGCAAAAATTTATCAAGCTCTTTTTTAAACCCTAATAGAGTCCTGGCCTTCACAGCCTCCTCAGGCAAGGAGTTCCACAGGTTGACTGTGCGCTGTGTGAAGAAAAATTTCCTTTTATTAGTTTTGAACCTACTACCCATCAATTTCATTTGGTGTCCCCTAGTTCTTGTATTATGGGAAAAGGTAAATAATTTTTCTATATTCACTTTCTCCATACCATTCATGATTTTATATACCTCTATCATATCGCCCCTCAATCGCCTCTTTTCCAAACTGAAAAGTCCCAGTCTCTCTAGCCTCTCCCCATATGGGACCCTTTCCAAGCCCCTAATCATCTTAGTCGCCCTTTTCTGAACCTTTTCTAATGCCAATATATCTTTTTTGAGGTGAGGAGACCACATCTGCACGCAGTACTCAAGATGTGGGCGTACCATAGTTTTATATAGGGGAAGTATGATATCTTTTGTCTTATTATCGATCCCTTTTTTAATAATTCCTAACATCCTATTTGCCTTACTAACTGCCGCTGCACACTGCGTGGATGTCTTCAGAGAACTATCCACTATAACTCCAAGATCCCTTTCCTGATCTGTCGTAGCTAAATTTGACCCCATCATGTAGTACGTGTAATTTGGGTTATTTTTTCCAACATGCATTACCTTACACTTACCCACATTAAATTTCATTTGCCATTTTGCTGCCCAATCACTCAGTTTGCTGAGATCTTTTTGTAGTTCTTCTATTTTGTAGTTCTTGTTCCTTTCTATTTTCCTCACTAGGATTTGACTTCCCCTTTTTAAAAGCTGCCCTTTTCTCTCTCACTGCCTTTTTAACATGGCTGTTTAGCCATGGTGGTTCTTTGTTAGGTCTCTTACTGTGTTTTTTTATTTGGGGTATACAGGATGGTGATTGTAAAATGCTCTTATGAAAGCTGAGCCACATGGTGAGCAAGATAATTATCTGTTATTATACTAACATCTTATAAAAGTTTGCAAATGAAACAACTCAAAGATATGCTGTGCAGGAATGCTCTCTGATCCCTCTTCAGCCTTCTATGCTTTTTGGACCTGGCCATCATTTGTAACATGTAAAGCAGCTGGCAGGGCAATTAAGAACTACTCTCTTATAGGTCATTGCCAGTTCGTTTATGCATTCCATATCTCTAAGCATTTTTCCATGGTGGGGAAATCTGAAAGATTCAATTTTAGGATGATAATTTTATTATCTATATGACTTCTATTACTTCTTATAGTCATCGATGTGGTCCGAATAGACGTTGCACTGGTAATATGAATTTCTATCTTCTTCTGTGGTCATAACCAAAGTAAATTTTTGTATGGATACTGACGACAGGCTCTGATTCATTCATGTTTTTCAAAACTGAGTTAGTGGAGATCAGATTTTCAGAGTTCATAAATATTACTTTATGATGACTGGTTCCTAACTTATTTAAGGTGGTACTGGCATTCTAGACATCAGTCTGAGAGAAACCACATTTTTTTTCAATTACCACTAAAATACTCACAATACAATTTCTCTCAGCTAAAGCTCACATTATTTCTCCACCACAGGTAAGATATGGTATAGGACAAAAATGAGACTCTGGTAACCAGAGTCCGAGACCACTTAGGGCTTTAAAAGTCCACAAACATCAATTTAAATTGCACCTGGAAGTGAAACATGAGTCACTGTTGACTTAACACAGCTGTTGAATATTCATTACGGTCCACACTGCTCAGAATTCTGGCAGGTGAAACTGTACATTATTGGGAGTTTCTGAAGAGACTTCAAAGACTAAGCCCAAGGTAGAGCATATTGCAGACATCTAGCCAGAAGCTAAATGTTTGCATGACAGCTGAAAGCTGAACAGTTGAGGCGAACTGCGTTCTGATCAATTACAGAGGGCAAGAGATATTACATGACAAACATGCCAGTTCTGAATCCTATTCCAAACAGGGATCAAGTATGATTAAGCCCACAAACCACTATTGGTGGATGTTCAGTATAACTGTTCAGCAGATGGAGCAGGCACCTCTTTCACCTCTGAAAATCACTCCTTGCCTACTGTCATATTGGGTCACAGCTCATTCATTTTCAACCAGATCTTCATCCCCAGTAAGGAAGAGTAATATTATAGAATTTAGATTTGATGAAGTGAAGGATGGGGAGTGGTGCATCATTAACTAACTGGTGACACTGCAGTGTGGAAACATCTCAGTCTCCCCTGGTGGCTGCATATGAACATCACGCAAGAGGAGTGACAGATGGCACCACGGGGGTCCTGCATATGAAAGACTTAAAAAGGACATGCAATTACTCAGCAATACCCCTAATATGCAGAAAACCACCACTGAAAAGCTGTTTGGCTTTTTCCTGGGAGATCAATAATCAACTCAAATACCAGCTTGTCAATCACATCAAGTGCTACTGGGAGTCAAACAGTAAAACTAGGCGTGCATAACACTGCAGTCACACACTTAGGACAACTGGAAATTTCTGTGCAAGGAAGGCAAGTTAATCTATCAATTGGCCCCACAATTTCTCATATTGATCTAACCTCCCCACACAGAGGATGTGTCATATATGTGTGTACTGCACATGTACATGTTAGAGATATCAAAGTGACACACACTACGATGTTAAAAGACAAGTGATTTACAAAACAAGTAAACAAGGCTTAGAAAGTTTTAAGATTTTTAAAAATATTTTTCTACATTTCTTGCCTTTTAGGTTCTTGTTAGAAAAACCATTCCTTTGATGGCTATTCATTTTTATATACACTTCAATGGAGGAACATCAAGTGTATACACACAGTTTGACAGATTGTATAGGGTTTCTAGTGGATTTAACGGAAACTATTTTGGTGCTCTGCATTGGCTTTTTTGGAGTTTTGACTCCTAAAGGTGAATTTTTTGTTATGTAAATATATATATTTCTACTGGGAAGCATCATATCTATCTAAATCAGTCATTAGCATATGCGTGGACTATCGTTTTCTTTATTATCCACCAACCAGTGGCATCCAGGCACCAATATTTTGCTGGCTCAGATGCTGAAAAGAATGAAACATTTTGTGGCACTTAGTTTGTCTCGTGAATTGCAGGACTTCTGAAGGTGGAAGATGAGCCATAACAATTTTTTGATGAATTATTCTCAGTAGGTGCATTTGCTGAGCATCACTGAGAAGTGACAATAGTTTCACCTGAAATCACTGCATTCATTCACGTCAGAATTGGTTCATTCCTGCAGAGTGATGTGGATTGAAAAGCACTTGGTTTACAGACAGTAATAGATTAGTGTTTTTTTTTATTTACATGTATAGCTTTTAAAAACAGTATTCATGCATTTCTAATTTATGCAATTGTTTAATAGTTTGAATGCTTACAATGAAATATTTGCAGCCTAATGTACAAATGAAGTAAAGTGTAGCATTCTTAGAGATATGTTAATATGTGTTAATGTGTTCAGTCACCAGAGAGACAACGAATGAGCTCCAATTCAGAGTTTGACTCAGAAAGTCTCCTGGCTAACAGAACTTGCTAAAATATCTTAAGTAAAATCTTAAGTCCCCAAAGCAGCTCTTTGGTCCAGAGAAGCACAGCTGTCCAAAATTTATTGGCAGTAAATGTCATTCTTGCACACAGACTGTGTGCCTGGAAAACCCAAAGGCACATCTTGGTCCGTTAGTGCTATCACATACGATCACGCTCCCCAATGAGATGTGAAAACTGCAATGGGAAATGTCAACAAACTCTGGCCGCAGTGCGGACCAGGGCATGCCCGCTGACAAGCGTGCTACAATGACAGAAATGTACTTTGAGTTGCAATTAGTAGCACCGTCATTTTTGGGCGCTCCTGCCAATTAATTAAGCCTGTCAAATGGAAAAACAGCAGCATTCACATGATAATTTATATAGGGAGAGACGAGGCTAACAATGCTGCTGCTTCAGCCAACAGAATTCCCTCGGAGCACTTCAACAAAATAAAACAGAATATAAAGAAGCAGCAAAGGGTTGGGAGAAGAAAGTTAAACTGTCCTTGTTATAATTGTTAACTCTGATCGCTCAAGTAGAAGATGGGCTGATTAAAACTCCAAACGAGCCCCTAGCTCGCTTAAATCTCAGAGTCCGGAATGATAGAATCAGAGGAGTTTATTCATACCATTAAGCCCCAGAGAACTTAATTGAAAGAAGAGCATAGCCCGGACCTTGACAAGCGGGAGGTCACAGTAATTGCTGCCGGACATATTTAACATTAAGATAATCAGGCCATTAATTACCCTTTGGATCATTAAATCAGCCAGTTGCAAAATGAAATTTCTGCCTCTATTACTCACTTGAGAGACCACAGGGGTGGCTTTTAATTTATCAGTGAGCTTGAGATACAAAGGACCAGGCTTAGAGGGGGGAGGAAGGGGGGAGAAAAGGAGGCTTGCTTCAGCAGAGGCTGGAATATCAATCCGCCATGCTTGGTGATCGTGGCAAATTAACTAGGTAAGATAACCTCAGCTTCTAAAGGCAGAAGCTGGGGGTATGTAAATAGATGAGGGCAGACAGGGAGATCAGAGCCTGCACACCACTTAGCAGGATAATAAAGGAAATCATCCTTGATTATCAGTGCTAATTTGGACACTGCCGGTAGCTTGTTATGCGTGTTCTGAGTAGCATTTAATTAATTCAATTGCTTGTTAATGAGGGAAGTGACATGTGGGGAGCAGATGCCACCCAACTGCAGATGGGCTCTGGTCAGCCCATCACAATAAAATCTTTTTTAAAAATACCCCTTCCCTTCCTCCTTCCAGAAAATGGGAAAGGTGTCAAGTATGAAACAACATTCAAAAGGAACAAAACACTGACCTCATCAGGCCAGAAACTGGGAAGAAATAATAAGACCTGACAATTTTGGATATATGGGTACTAATGTTCCCTGAGGCTGCATTTGTAATTGTGCATTTTTATGCCAGAAATTTGAGACCAACACAGCTTTCCTGTGATCTTGTGAACACAACAAAGAAAGGTTGATACAGAGTATCTTTACAAACTCAATCAGCAACAGGGCTCCAACTGTATACAGGTTTGATATATTTGCCCTTCATCAGTTCACTGTGTGCATAAGTAGGAATCAACTAATAGTCTAAGAAAAAAGGAGGATATACTTATTTAACTAATAAATCAAGTTCTGATTAACCCGAAGGAGCCTTCAGTACCTGGAGACCAACACATCCTCAACAGTGGCCATTATCTTTGTATAACAGAGCTAGTTTAGACTTTAGACTGGAGTTTGCACAAATATACCAAGCTGTACAATGTTTTCTCTGAGGCCATCTAACTCAGTTCTTTTGTGGTGGCAGGGCGGGGTCAAATTAGATTTCACATTTGAAGGTACAAGATAATTTCCAAAACTCTCAACTCCTAATTCAAAAGTTCTCAGTCCAAAATAAGAAACTTCTCATGTTTCCTTTGAGCTTTGCCAAATAGAAAAGAAAGCCCAGGATGTAAGTGGACTACATGAGTGGAAGAGAATCAACACTGTGGGCAGTAATTCATGGTGTTCATTTTAAAGCTGAATTGTATTTCTAGAATGCTTGTAGGTTAAGAGGAGGCACATACGGTGTACCATATAAAGTTAGCTCTCTTTTCTTCCACCTTCCCCAAAGAATTTCAGCTAGGACAGACTGGACTAAAGGAAAGGCTGTGAATTTTTAACAAATTCCTCCTCACTCTTACATCTGCAGACCATTTTTCACATTCAGCTGAGTCCAGCACATTTGTACCCAAGTTCTGAAGTGTGCCTTATGCCAAATCATGCAATATGAAACTCTCAAAGGTGCTGGATTTCTGCTTATTACTGCATCAGGTGAACTTAGCTACCTTTGTGTGCCAGCTGAGATGTATAACAATTTAGTGTTCACTCTCTCTACAGACCTCAATTTTGGGGTAACTTTCCATGTAGAAGTCGAGAATTCTCAGCATCTCTGAAAATCCCCAACAAGGCAATTCAAAAGTTGGTCACTAAATACTTGAGGTATCAATTAATGAATGTTTCTGAAAATATTTGCCTTCATGAAAATATGTGCACAGAAAGCATGATGGCCAGTATACACTGCTGCTGAAGAAAGCTTACACTGATATTGCACTATTCTGATGTAGCTTCAAAACAACACTAACAAAGCCACAAACACAATGTGTAAGATATTTTGATGGTGATTCGAAAGACCCCCTTCCATCATTTGCCTCAAACAATAACTTCAGTCCTTTGTGAGGTAAATTCTGTCCACCTACCCCACTGCTCCTGTCCTACCCACAAACCACTTCAGTATCACACCATTCAAAATCAATTTACGTGTGTGCTTAAATAGTATCAATAGCAATTAGAGAGGAAAATCCTGATTTCATCCTCAGATCCGGTTAATTGTTGCAACATTGATCTAATCTAATTTGACTTCTCTCTCCAAATTAAAGCCACATTACAGGAGGAGGGATTGAGGGCAAATCCCCCCCGACAATAAATTTAATATTGAATACAATTGAAAAAATGGAAGTTGTCACAGGATCCATACCAAAAACATTTTTTTCCTTTTTTTCTCTTCCTGGGAGTAATTAAAAGATGCTTTTCTTGACTAATGATCCCCCTGTTTAGAAATGGGAAGTCGATACTCCTTCAGCAGCAGTCCACTTCAATTTGTCACAATGCTCCAGAAGTTTGAACGGCAGTTCTCAGGGCTGCTGATAATTGCAGCAATGAATTACAAGCTTTCTAAAACTGACCTAATCAGAGGCCCATGGACAACAACCAGAAATCCAGCTGTTCACATTTTCTTCCTAATTCACAAATTCTGCCATGTTTCCCCCTGCCCCTCCTCTCTTTATCATGTTTCCCTGCTTACCAGTAGCTCACATTTCTTCCTTGTCTCATCTTTTTAAGTCAACTGTCCTCAATCCAAACTTCAGCTTGTACAGACCAGACAGTCACCTGAAGGAAGTAAGGGTACCAGTTTTGTCTGATACCCAGAACACTGTGGTAAGTCATTCAAATGGGGAAGGGGGGAATATATCAGCTGTTTGTCAAGTCTGTGGGCTCAAGGGAGGTGAATGGTGAGAAAAAAAGACTGCGTTTTTCAGCCGCAGGAAAGGGGAAGCCTCCTGTGAGTAGCCCTGGTGCGGTGTCTCTGACATAGGTGAAACAGGTGCCACAAGCAGAGGTGATATTAGCTTCGGGGAAACCCGCAAGTCCCTATGATGAGTATGAGCCTGCGGGGGTGACCAGTTGCCAGGAGTGACCATAAGGGTGGCTGCATTAGCATCGGTACTGTTGCTGTGTGCAGGAATGGGACGCACTGTGCCTGAGATGTCCGGCATGCTGACAGTGCTCACCATTGGAGCAGCCTGTGGCAGTGGCAGAGGTCTCATTGGACAGCTTTCTCTCCTCTTTTGTGCTCTCTGCAGTGAAGTTCTCTGACACTTTTTTGCTGCTTCCAGAAGCTTCATGGACCTTGTGAGTGTTCTTGTTGGGGAGCCTGTTGCTGAACATTCCCCTTGTCCCACATCAGTGGCTCACTGAACAGACTTCTCCGCTGGGGGAGTTTCAGTCTCAGGTCCCTGCGTCCTCATGCCACAGACTTCATTTGGCACAATGGGCACATTTTGGGGGGACATGCCTAGTGGACACACTGGCTGCGTCCGTCTGAAAAGGGTATAGCATGTGCCACCCAGAGGGATACTGCTGCAAAAATCTCCATGAGAAGGCACAGAAATGCACCAATGCATAGTGTGGAGTACCCATGAGGACATCACTCAATGAAGAACCAGCCTTGCCACTGGCATGCCAAGTGAGTTTGATGGCCCAGGTTCCTCAAGTCTTGAGTGAGAGGTGAGAGACTGCGAAGAAGCTTGAGCTACAGG